>NW_003852400.1:27862799-27965835 GCF_000181295.1 Otolemur garnettii
TATATATATATATAAACATATGTTAGTATAGGGAAAAACTGTGTATAATATGTACTAAAACAATGACTCCTGGGGAGAAGAGTCACTTTTGTATAGAATCCACATAAATCCATTTGGGAAATGGCTAGAAATGAAATGATGGGTGACTGCTGACCATGATTTGAATAGGTTGAGGAATTCCAGGCAGACAACAAAGTTTGCACAAATACATAAACATTGGAAAGAGCAGAGTTTCTAGGAAATAAGAAAGAACCTAGTTGGATTAACTATATAGTCATACATATAAAAAAAAATAAATTAGAAAAGTAAGAATTATTTATGAAAGGTAGAATGGATTAATTTTTAAGATCTAGCATAAATTAGATAATTCAGGGCTTTATAATCTCTCTAACCTTTGTTTTATAATTTTGTAAAATGCAAATATAATATTTCCACAAACCCATTATTTTGACTTTAAGCTTAATATTTTTTATTTGAAAACAAATCCACCTTCATAGTCTGACATTGGACTTTATAATGGACTAGCAACAGAGCAGATTTTGCTTCACTCCCACATCAACTCATTCTCATCTGAATCTATTGTGCATGTTGCATTGATCTCTTTTGACAAGAGATTTTATGATGCCAACTTAATAGAAAGAATAAAGAATTCTAAGACCACAAGCTGAACGGAACTTTTCTATATAAAAGAGGATAGTCAAAGACCTGTGAGTGTATAGTTTTATAAAAATATCAAATTACAAAACAAGCCTTAGTCAGTTTTAGGCCTGCTCTTAAAGTGTCAGACATTGTATTATATTCAGGGATTACAAAACTTCTATACTGTGGGTTAGGGTGCCCTTGCAATACTATTTTGCTGATGATCTATTACTGACAATCAACTGAATACATGCAAAAAGAGAAAAAAAATGTGTCTGGGAAACAGATAAAACTGAAAAAGTCCTTAATATCTTACAGTTTATATTCTAGCTTCGTGGATATTAGGTTACTTTTAGAGATCCAATTTGGATAAATTTGTAGTAATTGGCTAGATAACTGTGTTGAAGAGGAACAAAGGATATATTTGAATTTAAAGAGAAATTATGCCGTGATAATCTTGGAGTGACTGCCATCACAAAAAGAGAACAAACTGGTAGTACATTTGCAAACCATTTGCCATATCTATAGCTGGCAGAAGAGGTAAAACAAAGACAACAAAAGGATAGCAATAAGGTGATTATGATTGCCAAATTATGATACATTTACATTCAATAATTGTTATTGAAATTGGTTACAAGATCAAAAATATTAATCTTTCAGCCAAGCGTAGTGGCTCATGCTTTTAATCCTAGCACTCTGGGAGGCTGAGTGGGTGGACTGCTGGGGCTCAGGAGTTCTACACCAGCCTCAGCAACACTGAGACCTAGTCTCTACTAAAAATAGCCCAGCCCAGAGTTGTGGTGGATACATCAGGAGGCTGAGGAAAGAGGATCTCTTAAGCCCAAGAATTTGAGGTTGCTATGAACTATGATGCCATGGCACTCTAGCCAAGGTGAATGAATAAGACTCTGTCTCAAAAAACAAAAAAGAAAGAATATAAATATATATATATAAGAATATAAATATATATATAAAAGAATATAAATATATATATTTATATAAAGAATATAAATATATATATTTATAAATTTGTAATAGAAGGCTTTAGAAGAATATAACTCATTCAACATTAGAGAATAAGTATTATATCATTAGAAATTTAAGATCGAATGTTGCACCATTCATTTATTCCTATTCAGCTTGCTTTTACTGCATTATTTTGTTGAATTGTCTCAAGATCCTAATCGGCATCATGGATCAATTGATTTGTAAGTGTTATACTTGGTTAGTGCTGTTTCATTCTCATTAATAACATGTTTGATACTATCTACATAAGTAACAAACTAAGCTTAAGGATTAAGAATGCATTAATAGATGACCGACTAACTATAAATTGAACAAAGAGGGTTTCTTTGTCTCACTTACAAAGAAATCCATAGGTATACCGCTGCTTACATTGCTTCTCTTTTTCTGGGATACCACAGTAGTCTTATCTATTACTGTGGTTGGCTGACCACCCAAGGACATGGTGCCATATTGATAGAACAGTTTTGATCTTTACTACTGGTAACTTGGGCATTCAGTGGTGTTCATGGCTAGTTTGGTCTTAGTGAGTGAAAGTTCATGCTGAGCTTATGCAAAATCCTCACCCCTGCCACCATAAGTGTGTTCATGAGCACACTGGGCAAAAACAAGAGTGTCTGGGGAAAGAGGCTGACTGGTCCAAGGAGTGGTCATCCTATCTATTTCTTAAAAATTTCCTCTGCTGAGCCAACAGTCAATGAACACACACAGGACATAAATATTTTCACAATTTTCTCCCATTAAAGAGGTCTATCTACATATGTTTTCCCAAACATCTTTTCCCAATTTCCCTTGTCACCAACTTTTTAATGATAGTCCCTAAAATCTCTTACAATCTTGTAAAATCATTAAGCATAGTCCATGAATTGAAATATAATCATGAGTCTGGCCATTTCTTTTATTCCAGGAAAAGTACACAACCATGGAAATGCTTAAAGTTCTGTTCACTGAGAGGATTTCCCTTTACCACTGTAATTCTGGATATTCCAGTGAAGGGCTATGTTGTAGCAGCCATCCATTTTCAGGTGGTAGCTATATATCATACAGAACTGTTTGTAAACCAGACCTGAGTCTTCTCTTCCTTTGTCCACTGATCAAAGGCAACTCTCCATGAGGCCATAGGTTTTTGGGCTGGGAGAAGTAGAGCTATGCAGCAGGGGTTGGGAACTGGGGCATTTGGGCCACTTCTTAATGTAACTTTGTGCTTTCAGGATCTGTTTAGGCTTGATCACATATATACCACTTCATTTGATGATGGGATGCTGTGCATCCCCAACTTTATGGAGTGCTCAATCAGATACCACTCAGTTCATGATGGGCATCTCAGGTCACATAGTAGCTTCGTGGCTCATGGTTAACCATTCAGTCTTTACTAAGGCTCAGTAGTAGATCAGGAACTGATTCTTAAAATAAGTCATTTTCTGTGGAGGATGGCAGCATTTTTCTCCATAATTCTAAGGGCATGGGCTGAAACTTTATGTAGATGTCTTCTACCATCTTCATCAACACTGAAACTTCACGTATATTGGATCTGGAGATCACATGGGCCAAGCAACAGAGGAGCTTGTATAGCAGCCTACACCTGTTGTGGGGCCCTCTGTGATGGGCTTCACTCAAACATAGCAGCTTCTTGAGTCACTTGGACAAAGGGTCAAGCAAGATATCACACCCATATGAGGAATATGTTGCCTACAAAATCAAAAGAGGCTCAGTAGGCCTGTGTCTTTTTTGACTGAAGAAGGTGTCAAATATAGCAGTTTATCCTTCACCTTAAAAGGAATATCTCAACTGTTCCATACCACTGGACTCCTAGATATTTCAATGTAGTTAAACTCTGAACCTTTGCCAGATTTACTTCCTACTTTCTGGCATGCAAATGTCTAACTAGCAAGTCTAAAGTAGTTGCTACTTCTCACTCACTAGTTCAATCTGCATAATGTCATCAATGTAATGGATCAGTGTGGTATCTTATGAAAGGGAAGGGCAATCAAGATCCCTGCAAACTAAATTATAGAGTTGGAGAATTGATATTATCCTGCAGCAGGACTGTGATGGTATGTGGCTGGACTTGCTAGCTGAAAAATAAAAAATAAAAAAAAATAAAAAAATTGTTTCTGATAGGGTTTAGTAATAGGGATGTAGAAAAATGCATTTTCTAATATCAGGAATAGCTGCATACCAGGTAATTTGCTCAAGTAATAAATCCACAAGTGGTACAGCAGTTTCAATTGGAGTTATCAACTAGTTAAGTGTATAATTCACTGTCGGTCTCCAAATTCAATCTATCTTCTGCTCAGACTAAGTAGGAGAATTGAATAGGTATTAGTGGAAATCACTGCCCTATGTTTTTTAAGTACTCAGTAGTGGTTATAATCTTTGCAATCCTTCCAAGAATTTGGTATTGAGTATAGTGTACTGTTTTTCTACGAAAAGTCAGTTGTAGTCGTTTCCATCTGATCTTTTACATCATAATAGCTCTCACTTTACAGATTAAGGAGCCAATGTGGGGATTATGCCAGTTGGAATGGATCATATCATTCCAATTATACATTCCACACCTGGAGGAAATAACCACAAAATGGGCTTACGCTTAGGGATCCACTAGGTCCATTGGGAGATGTATCTGAGCTAAAACTTCATTGATCATCTGACCTCCAAAAGAACCTACTTTGACCGGTGGGCCACAGCAACATTTTGAGTTTTCTGAAATTAGGGTCAATTCAGTGTCAATGTTCAGTAGTCCCTAAAAGGTCTGATTATTTGGTTTCCTATAATGTATAATTACCCTGATAAAAGGCAGTAAATCCTTTTGGAGAAGGCTGGAAGAAAGATTTACAATATAAATTTTCAGTAATGTACCAGGATCCTTCCTCAGGGGAACTCAGCTTCCCTTCATCTAAGGAATTCTATGTCTGTAAACTAACTCAAGTCAGGGAATTGATTGAGGGACGGTGGCTCTATTTTTATGATGTAGGTTGTATTTGTTCATTTGACCAGGAATTTTCTGTATGAAAATCAAGTGAGAATTCAATAGGCTTTCTATTTCTTTTCCACAAACACCATGATCAAGTAACCAATACCATAAATCTGTGCATGTCAGATTATTCTTATTGTTGCCTTGCCTCAGGTGTCCACTATAGCATCCCAGTTTGGCCTTGGCAGCTGAGTGACATCACTTGGCACCTGATACCATACCAGGACCCAATTATTCTCATCACATTTAGTCAATTCAATGACTGTAGCTCCTACCATAGGGTCTGATTTACAGAGAGCTGGTAACAGAGCTCCCCCAGGCCTCCCTCAGAATTTATTTCTGTTTTGGTAAAAGTTGTATTTTCTGGAATCCTCCAGTGTGAGTGAGAGTCTTCCATAAGAATTCTAAATTCCCTAAGCTTTTGAATGTTTCCTCTAAAGTAAACCAAGGCAGGTCTAGTATTTATAATTTACTCACTGTGGACCACCTTTTGGTCCATGTGGAGAGCCCTACATAACTCCCAAGCTGCAACATTAAGCCCAGAATCTCTGATTAGTGAGCACATACCAATAAATTTAGTCTGATTCAGCTATATATTCCTCCCGTCATAACTCCATCCCCCTTAGTGTCCATTCCAACATATGTTCCCTGGATTTATGTCTATGTAAATAAAAAGTATGAGTAATTCTTTTGGAGTTGAGCATACATTCTCATGGGTCACACTTTGCACCTCCCTTTAAGGATCTGCTAGGACCTGAGACAAGTTATAGGTTTAGAAGAAAAGAAGGGTAATTAGGGTAGACCCAGAGAATCAGCATTCACTTGAGGGGCAACTGTGCCAAGAGGGCATTTCAGTTTCCTCAGGAAAACTGTAATGCAGAATTGATTCTCTCAGATGGGGATGGAGAAGCTGTTTCCACTGAGAGTGGGAAAGCAACAACCACTGGGGGTAGATTGTCTCTCCCACTGGAGTGAGGAGACCATTTCCACTGGGGATTGAATCGTCATTTCCACTGGCAACAGAGACTCATCAAAATTAAGGGGGTCAATGTACCAGCCCCTTCATCGTCTTCCACACAGCCCCATCCCAACTTGTAGGATTCCATTCTTTTCTAATCAATAACAACATTAGAACAGTAAACATCCTGCAAGAGTAAGAGTTCAACTTGCATTATAAGTCGGGATGAATTATAGCTAGATTATACACACACAAAGTGAATAGCTACACACACACACACACACATATATATATGTGTTAGTGTTATAACACTTTTTGGATGAGATTCTGCACTTGACTATACCATTTAGTCCCTGAGACAATAAAGGTGGGTCTCCTTAAGAGCACACACATATTTCATACCATTTATGCAGCACTTGAGCTGTGAGTTTGAAGCCCTGAGCTAGCTAATCCTTTTCTTACCATTTTGACCAGTGACATTAGGACAAGTAGCCAACCTCATTATATTAATACATTTTCCAAAAAGTGTTTGAAAGTGTTCTATAGGAAGTCTTTCACCTCGTCGCTTTCTATAAATGGCTGATTAGCAGTAGCCAGTGCAGATATTTGTGTATAGGTACTGCCAGTTCACACATGGAATGTCAGTGCTTTCTTTACTAGTGGAAAAAGAGTCACTTCTGTCACTCTTTAATCTGTTGAGGACATTAACAGAACAAAACGTGAAAGAAGGGAAAATTCGCCTCTTAAGTTTGACTTTCAAAGCTAGGATGTCAGTTTTATGACCTTGAAATGAGATTAGATAGCCAATTCCAAAAACCCAAGAACAAATTTTAAGTTTTTATACTTGGCATTGTGTTCTTCTAGATCCAGTCTCAGTATCAAAATATGATACCGTTAGTCAGTATTCTCCAGAAAAGAAGAACCAAAAAGTATTATATATGTATCTATGTGTGTGTGTATGTATATGTATATATCCATTACATGTGTGTATAGTCTGACAATAAAGTTTGTAAATTCATCATAGAAAAAGTGCTACTTACTTCACTGCTGAATATCACTACAGTCACTTTCACGTTACTCCTCTGGGCATCTGGTGACTACAGTGATATTCAACAATGAGGTATGTAGTATTTTTTCTAGGATGAGTTCACAAACTTAATTGTCAGCCCTAGTATATAAACACATACACAGATGTATGTGTGTGTGTGTGTGTGTGTAAATAAAATTATGAGGAATTGGCTCAGGCAATTCTGGAAGCAAAGAAATTCCACAATCTGCTGTCAGTAAACTGGAAATCCCTCACGAAAGCAGGAGGAATAGCTCAGTCTGAGTTTAAAGGTTTAAGAATAAGGGAGTCAATGACGGAAGTTTTATTCCAAGGTCAAAAGACCAGCGTCACAGCTTGAGAAGTCAAGAATAAGGGTCAAATTTTTTCCTTCCTCCGCCTCTTGTTCTATTAATGCCCTCCATAGATTGAATGATGATCACTTACTTTAAGCAGGGCAATATGTTTTTCTGAATTCAAAAATTAAAATGCTAATTTCATCCAAAATCATAGGCACACTCTGAAGTAATGTTTGGGCAAATAAAGTCACATGCCACGTAATGATCTTTCAATTACAGACCATATGCACTATGGTGGTTGCATAAGATTATAATGGAACTGAAAAATTCCTATAGCATAGTGAAATTGACTCATTATTGAATCATGGAGAAATTACTAATTTTAATTACTAATTTTATTAATTTCATACAACCTAGATGTACAGTTTTTGCAAAGTCTGTGGAGGTGTACAATAGTGTCTTAGTGCTTTACATTCACTCACCATTCACTAGACTCAGCCAGAGCAACTTCCAGTCCTTCAGATTCCATTTATGGTACGTGTCCAATATAAGTGTACCTTTTTTATCTTTTATACAATATTTTACTGTGCCTTTTCTATATTTAGACACTAACATATTTTCCATTGTGTTACAATTGCCTACGGTATTCAGTATAGTCACTTGCTGTACAGGTTTGTAGCCTAGGAGCAATAGTCTATACGTTATAGTTTAGGTGTATAGTAGGCTATTCCTTCTAGGTTTGTATAAGTGCACTGTATGATACTCACACAAATTACCTAAGAACGTATTTCCCATACACTACTCCCGTCACTGAGGAATATATGACTATATCTGAGCAGTCTATGACGCCATCAAAAGTAACCGTCACACTTGTTTTGGTTTTAGTTGATAGTAATGACTGCATGAGTAACACTGATAGAAATATTCCCGTTCAGCAGACTGATGGTGAGTGGAGAAAGAAAACTTTGGACTCAAAGAAAATGTTTGTTACTTCAAATGGAATGAGTGGTGCTATCACTATTAAATTAGAAATACTTACAAATCAATAAGAGAGAGATGAACACTGAGCAGAAAAATGGGCAATGCAAAATATAATCAATTAGTAAATGTAGAAATGCAAACATTTTGTAAAAGATGTTCATGTTTTCTACTCATCAAAAAGGTTAAAATAATAATTATTATAATATGCAAACATTTTTCACCTCCAAAGTAGATTAGAAATGAAATTTTAAAACTAGTGCCAACACTAATAATTGTTTGTCAGTATTTTCTAACTTGAGAATATACAATCCTCTATCTATGAATGTTTTCAAAGGAAACAAAGGAAAATTTTACAAAGATTTATTTCTACAGATGCTAAAAGAGATATTACTAGCAATCATGAGAAACAGATAACCCAAATATTCATCTATAAAGGCTTGGTTACATAAATATGGCACATATTTAGTACAGAATATAAATTAGCCTTTAAAAATATTGTATTGATCTCCATTTATACATACACTTTATTAAGTAGTTGACAGTAGACTATAAAACCATTTTTCTAAAATTGAGTAAGTATACATAGAAAGAAGTTAAAGGGATACTACAAAATTCAATGTTTTATTTTTGAAATATGCATATAATTATGGGGGCTTTTCACTGTACACATCTATCTATCTATCTATCTATCTATATGTTTATTTTTTAGAAAAAGAATGTGATATATTTTCAAAAATATTAAAGTTATGTAAGAAATGAAAAAAGTCTCTAAAAACTTTCCGATTAAAAGCAAAAATTTTCTTTTAGATGCAAAATAAGTTATACAATATCAATAAAAGACCCAGCTTCTACATTTGTAATGACAGAAACCATCAAAAAAACAAAAAACAAAAAAAACCTAGTCCTTGGAATTTACTGCAATTCCTTCACTGACAAGAACAATATCAACTACCTCCATCTCAGGGAATAGCGCCATTACTTTTCCTCAGATACCAGTCTACTTCATAAAAAAATCCAATCTCTCTTCATTACTGGCACCTGAACAAGATGTCTATTTAGTCAATTTTCCAGGCCAAGAAAAACAAAAGTTCCATAGTTCACGCTAAACCTCAAAACCCCAAATGATTATTTCAAATAGATAAGGTCCAAAATTGAGACTTTTCAGGGAATAGTAAGATCCATTTTGCCTCTAAGGTGCCTATGCTTTTAGAACTAAGTGATGCAAACTTCCGCGTCTTTGCCACTGGAGATTTCTAAGATTCGATTTCCCTGGAGGCTGACGATTGCAAAATGTTTCTGTATCATGATGCCAGACTTGTCAGTTTTTTGATTATTATCTTCAATGACTAAATTGAAGCTTTGAAAACTGAGCCATTCTGTTTTTATCGCCAGGATAAGTAATGGTTAATGATTATAAAAAATAACTTTGGTGAACTTTCTTAAAAGCCTAAGACGACAGGTGATGATTGACCTTCAGTGTGATATTTGATTCTTGTTTCATGTAATAAATACTTCTGCCCCCCCTTTTTAATAATTACACAAAAACATTCTTAATTATTCCAACAGTTTAAAAGATTCATAACTGTCCATTTGAGACCATTTTAAGAATCATCTTATAAGTAAAAGCCACTCTGTTAAAAGTTTTGTTTAAAATGTCTATCATATTTCATAAAAGTATGAATTCTAGTCTCAGTTTTCAATTAAAGAAAACCTCATTTTATAGCCATATTCCCGATAGCATTAAGTAGAATAACAAGATAGAAATTTGCAGTAACTGATATGTTTAAAAATTAAGATAATAAACAATTCTGTTTTCTTTAGATATGTACAGGAAAAACTAAAGTTCCTCCTTATTTCTTTTTAACATAATTACAATAGGAAAGGTAAACATGATTATTATATTTAAAGTACCTTAAAAATATTAGCTGTTTTGTGTTATGTAAATAAGTTAATATTTTTAATGAGATTTGTTATACATCCTTGGATGCTAAGAATTTTATAGATAAGGGAATAATATTTAGAGGAATTCTATTAATGGTTTTAGGTTACATAATCAATAGGTAGTAAATCTAAATTCCAAATCTATTCTGCTTGCCTCTAAGCCTTTCTTTAATTTTGCTTGTTACATAAAAACTTCATAATGTGACATTTTAAAGCCCTTTGCCAAAGCATCATGTGCTAAAAATTATAATATTAATAGTTGACATTATTATGAAATAATTTTAGATCTAAGTTATATTCAAAGAATGTGAACTTAGTAATATTTTTATGAAGTATAGTTGTTTAAAATAAATGTAAATAAGATTATAGTATAAAATATAATGTTCCTATTCAGTTAATCAAATGAATGGAAATTGACATTGTCAGAACATGGGCTTTAAAATTAAATATATACATATGTTTGCTTCAGATTTCAGCTCCCAGATTTACCACTATGTTTGCATTAGGTAATTTGCTTAATCTTCAGTTTCTTTATCTGGAAAAAGAATATTCTAGTTGTAGCAGACATTTTGATAATTTTTTTTCTAAGTTTTACTGTATCATCTTTTACTTTTCCTAGTGGTACCTGATCTACCATTAAGCAAATTTTTGATAGTCTGAAGTTTTTTTTTTTTTTTTTTTAAGTCATACCTCTAGGTACTGTGTTTCCCTGAAAATAAGACCTACCCAAAAAATAAGCCCTAGCAGGATTTCTATGCATTTGTTAAATATAAGCCCTACACCGATAAGACCTAGTGATGGGCGTGGCTATGCAGCATATTCTGCCTCCCCTGAAAATAAGCCCTAGTGTTTTCTTGAGAACAAATAAATATAAAACAGTGTCTTATTTTCGGGAAAACACAGTATCTTCCTCTCTCTGCTCACTCTCACAGTCTATCACAAGGGGACAGAGCTCTCTTCCTGCACCTGAGAATGGACATGGAGAGAGCATGTCTCTAAGGCTTGACCAATAAGAGGCTAGCCCCAGGACTTTAAATCTAGAGGGAGTGACACAAAGTGGGAGAATGTTGACGCCACATTCATCACAGCTAAGGGGATTATTTGGGGGCGAGGTGAGCATAAGAACCACAGCATTCTCTTGACTGTGATTATTACCATTCAAGACCTGAGTTTAACCCTTGTTTTATGCCTATTTTCTCAAACTTGCTTTCTATGCTCAATTTTGTAAACAGCTCACATAAATTTTTCCTGAGCAATTCTCTCTTTTTTTTTTTTAACTAAATACAGAGTTCTCTTTCTGTGGCTTGTCACCTAAAGCATGACTAAGACAGTAACAATCCAGGTGAAATGATATAATTCACCTGACAGTGTTGGAAAGACTGACACATAGTGCCTAATTTAGTAATGGGAGTTGCTTTATTATATTTATTACTTTTTGTGATTTTTTTTCACAAAGGATTTGTGAATCCTGGAATTACTCAGATGTGTTCCGTACACGCTCCTAAGGAAGGACACTCTTATACACAAAACATGTTGCTGAACTCCTAAAAGAAAATGCTAGTTATATTGAGCTTTCAATTCCAGGTTCTTAGCAACGTGCTTTTATATATAGAAGCACTCCAGAAACATTGGTGGATAAATGAATTAATAAAAACCTGAATGAAAGAATGAATGAAAGTGTAAAACTGTTCTCACTTTTCCCCTACTCTGCTCTACCTTTAAAACATGATGAGGAGACGACGAAATGGCAAGAGGATGAAAAGACAGTGACTAATTTCAATATTTTTCAGAGAAGTGAACCTTTTCTTACAAAGAAAAAGAGAGTGGCTATGATATAAAATAACCATTAGAACAAAGGCGCAAAGACTTCTACATACAAAATAATGCAAAGAAAAAGAGAAAAAAATATTTTAATGCATATATGGTTAGGCAGATGAAATTGAGTGGAAGGGATAGAAATAGATGCCAGACTTCTTAGAACATGCTTTGCTATGCAAATGTAAGTTTGATAACATACACTTTAAATAATTTAAATTTTAACACCCTAAAATTAAAAATGAAATAAAAACAAACTAGTGGTTTAGCCAATTGGTGACAATACCACACAAAAACTAATTAGTACAAATGACCCCAATATAACATAACTTGATCGCACAACTCAAAGAGACATACTCTAAAGAAAAAAATAAGTACTAATTTTTAAACTATTCTCAGTAATACTATTGTTGGTAGTTTTTTATTTTGTTTTATCTCAATACTATTTTGTGAGTATATTTGATAAATAAAATGAATTTAAATCTATGTTTAAAACTGAGATCTTCAGCTTACAGAGGAGATATCTGTGATCTGTTTACTGGATTAATACCCTATAGTGTTAATATAAACCAGCTCAGGAAGAACAGAGCCCTGTGCTGCCCAGTCCTGGCTATAACTCAGCCAGCCTCGCCAACCCCAGCAGCAGAAGGCAGGCTCGTTGAGAGGATGTCAGCTGGAGTGTGGAGAACTGACCCACATGTGAGGATTATCAGAACATTGCAGAATGGCTTCTGGGCCACACCGGATACCCACCTCAAGTGCAGGGATCTGTGGTTCTGGCTTAGGAGTCCGGCTGATGAATTAACTCAGCCCCAAATGTTTGACTACAGCGAAACACCTAATTTTCCCTAAAGTACAGCACCAGGTCCTGCTGGTGGGCAATCTTGATAGCAGAGTCTGTGTGATGACCAGGGCAGGTTCCACACTTCCAAAGGGAACCCGCTCTGGAAGGTGACATTCCTGGTGAGGGTCTTCCAGCTTACATAGGTGTGGACACCTTGGTGGTTGGCACCGCAGCTGGAGGGAGGCCTCAACCCCAAGTCTGAAGTTGGAGATACCATGCTGATCCGTGATCACATCAACCTACCTGGTTTCTGTGGTGAGAACCCACTGATAGGGCCGACTGATGAGTTTGGAGTTCCTTTCCCTGCCATGTCTGATGCCGGTGAGCAGCCCAGGAGGCAGAAGGCTCTCAGTGCCTGGAAACAAACGAGGAGGAGTGAGCACTGCGGGCAGGCACCTGAGGGGTGGTGTGGACCCCAACTATGAGAATGAAGAGAGCCGTCTGATGCAAACTTTGGAGGCGGATGCTGTTGGCATGAGCACAGTACCAGAAGTGACAGTTGCACGGCATGCAGTCTTGGAGTCTTCTGCTTTTCACTCATTACTAGCAAAGTCATCACGTATTACCAAAGCCTGGAGAAGGCCAATCACACGCAAGTATTAGAGGCTCGGAAACAGGCCGCAAAGAAATGGAAGCTTGTCACCAGCATTCTACTCCCTGGCAGTGCCTGCTGACCGGCCCTGAGTCTTCTGGCATCTCCCGTATTAGATCCAAGTAGCTGATACCTGCGTTGTCCCCCCACTGAGATCACGTGCAGCTGCCCTCAAGTAGCACCAGTAGCAGCAAGGAGCTAGTGATTCCCACCCTCCAACTTCCCGACTTTCTCTCCCACCAGACCCTTCTGGTGCCAGGTTTTTTGCTCAGTTGTCTTCTCAAAGCGGTTTCTTCCCTTTACTTCCCCAATAGTCGGAGCTCACGCCCTACACTGGTCTGTGGATCTGCCCGGGATTTGACTTGGGCCTTCACTCTGCACAGTAGCTGCTACTGATGTTTTCCGGTAACACTTTCACATGCCTGGGGATTCTGTCTTGCCTCATCTAAAGTGCTAGAGACCAAACAAGGATCAGCCCCGTGCCTTTTGCACTTCATTAAACACCATAATGCTTTAAGAATAAAGAGAAAGATTAAATAATTTTTTTTAAATCCCATAGTACTGAATTTGACTTTGAAATGTCAAAATCATATATACATCTGATATCTCTGCTTTCTGTACATAAATGGTTAAAGTATATATATATATACTTTTATATACATATATATATTTACACATACACATACAGATATATAATATATATATATATAAAATTTTCTTCAATACAATAGGGACTCTGCCTAATAAATGCTAACACTGTAACCTAATTGTACCCTCACATTAATCTGAAATGAAAGAAAATAAAATGAGGAGAATAATATTATATATACGTGATATTACACTTGGCACATAGCAAATACTCCCTAAGTAGTTATTATGAGTGGTTATATTATTGGAGATAGTTTCTCCTAAAATAACTCTCCATTTGCCTTCAGAAAGATCTCAAAATGAATTTTTTCACTCTTAAAAAAATAATTTCTATTTATAGTCATTTGAGTGCATGTTATCTCAAAACCATTTATAGAGAAAATGAATTAACTCACTCAATGTATGAATACGAATGGGCTCACGCATTCATTTTTCACCTCTGGAAACTTCCATTCAAATCCTTGCTTCAGTCTTGAGTGAAAATGAATTTAATGGTCTGCCTCTCAATGGCCCGATTATCACAAAGCTGCCATGCAAGTCAGTATAATTTAGCACAATTGCCATTCTGTCAGTCTCTGCTCAAAATTAAGCCAAGATTAAAATTGGCCAATTGTTTTACAGTTCTTAGCGCACCATATTCCTAAGTCCTGCTGCCCACATTATTTTAGCTCTAAGCCACATCCTAAAGATGTTTGATTCATGGTTTACATGCTCCAGTACTATGGCTTCCAAGATTGTCTAAACATTAGAATCAACTGCAACCTTTTAAGAAAGATTTATGTGCAGACTTCAACACAGAAATTCTGATCTGATTGATCTTGTGGATAATTCAGAGATTGGTATTAAAAAGTAAATAAGTAATGCCCAGGTTATTTTCTTTGGTGAGAAAACCTAGTGTCTTTCTATTCAAAGTTGATTTATGTGCCAGAATATTTGGCATCTCTTGGAACTTACTAGAGATGAAGCATCCCATACTACACCATAGAACCTCTGAACAGAATTTTCATTTGACAAGATCCCCAAGTGAATCAAGTGTACCTTGTAAATTATATTTTGCAAAGTACTAACCAACAGTGCCTAGAATTCACTGAGTTTTCGCTGAAGCTATAACATGTAGTTCTATATTGTACTTACTAATTAAGCTTTTTCATTACATTTGTATAAACAATCAGAAGGTAATGAAGTGAAAGTAGTATTCATAAAGTTATAAATCACCTTAAACCTAAAAAAAGAATAATGGGGTGCTCAAGGAAAAAGAAACAGCATTTTCAAGCATAATCATAACAGTTATTGTCATGATCATCATCATCATGCATTATAAGTTTCCACAGAACTGCAAGAAATGTCATCTGAATGATAATTTAGACTTATAATTGAGCACTTACAGTAGCTGCAAGTAAAATTTCAGAATAGTTTTTAATAGACTGAATGAATAGCTTATATTCATTTCAGAAAATAATACACATATTACTATCCATAGATAAGTACATACAACATCCATTTCATGTTCATAAGCGTTTGTAGAGAAATTATATAAATCTATATGCTACCAAATCTCTGAGTTTCTTCCTCAGTAAACATGATAAGTTTTCAAATACCTTGAGTGAAAATTTAGTTGAGAACCTTTGCTTTCATTCTTTCCATTCTTAACTGGTGAAATATCCTTTTAGAAACATAAATATGATCATAAAATTTCCCTATGTAAATTCTCAAAAACCATTTCATTCCATTAAAAGCAAAATAACACAAATAAACAAATAAACAACAAAATTAAACTCTAGAGTCTTAGCCTGACTTAAAAAGCAGGTCACCTCACCAAACATTCCTCTCTCTTTACCCACCCCCACACAGAGATCTGCCTTCTTTCATTGGCCACACCAACCTGACTTCCTACATGAGGCCTTTGGACCAGTTCTTTCCTTGAGCAAGATACTACCTTTCTTGCTCATATCTGTAATAAGAAATTAAAGATAGAATATTAAAAGATTATAAGCTTCATGGAAAACTGGAAAGGATATAGATATCAAATGGATAAGAATGTGTAAAATTTTAATGTTTAAAAATTTCCATTTCTTAAACATCTACTATAACAAGCATTGTACTGGTCATTATCTCACTTTCTCAAGTCCTCACAACACTACCAAAACTTAAAGTTGGCATCATTTTATAGAAACGATATATTTGTGACTCATAAGAACTTATCAGAAGTCCCATGACCAGTAATGTTGAATCCAAGATTTAAACTCAGAATAATCTATACCCAATACTCTCTCCTATTAAAAAAGTTTTATGACCCATATAAAGGAATCTATCAATTTTACTAGACTTCTTAACAGTCATAAAGTTTTAAATATATTGTCTATAGTTTGATTCCATTGAGATTAATTCTTTGCTGTCATACTTATGCCCTACATCAGATGATAATATATGATACATACACAGACACACATACACACACACACACCACGCAAAAGCTTAGGGTGTAAAAATTGTATTTACTCTTATAAATTAAAACGTAGATATAAAACATTTGTTGGAAATTCTTTAGGCCTTTTCCATCACTAACTCTCTCATCCCCTCTAAGTCTCCAAATCATTTTATAAGTGCTCAAAAGGTTTTTTTTTCCTTTTTACTAAACATTTAATTTTAACATGATTATAGATTTATAGAGAAATTGTGAAGCTAGTACTGAGAATTCATATATTCTCTATCCCCGATTTCCACTCTCAATGTGTTTTGTTATAATTATTAAACCAATTTTTGATACATTATTTTCAACTAAAATCAGCATTTTATTCTGATATCCCTGGCATTTACCCAATGACCTTATTCTGTTCCATAATTCTCCCCAATATACTATATTATATTCAGCCATGATGTCTCCTTTGGTTCTTTCTGTTTCTCAGACTCAACTTGATTTTGATGACAGGGAAGCATTCAAGAGTAGTAGTAAAGGATATTTCATAGAATATCCCTAAATTTAGAGTGTCTGATGTTTTTCTCATGATTATACTTGTGCTGGATTTTGGAGACTACAAGGTAATGTTCCATTTTCATTAAGTTATATAATGGAATAGGCTATCAGTATTTTACATTACACATCACTATTGTTGTTAACATCCACAGGAAAGTTAATCTTTTTGTCCCTTTCATGTCATATTCTTTGGAAAGAAGTCACTGTATGTGGCCCACACTTAAGGAGTGGGTAATTAATACCCCTTTCCCTTGAAGGAGGGTTGTGTACATAAACTATTTGAAACTCTACTGATTGAAAAATATGTCCATTTTCCTCCCATGTATTTGTTCATGCAATCATTTATTTATACACATATAGAACTATATCTTATTTTATACTTTTGGTTATAATCCAATATAATTTTATTATATAATATAAATGTCCCTTTCCTATTCCCTCCATTATTGTGTTCTTAGAGATGTATTGGAGTTATTTTTATTTTTTGGTTTTTATTTATTTTTTTTTTTTTGCAGTTTATTTTTGGCCGAGGCTGGGTTTGAACCCACCACCTCTGGCATATGGGGCCAGCACCCTACTCTTTTGAGCCACAGGCGCTGCCCCCTTTATTTATTTATTTTTAAGAGACAGGGTCTTGTTTTGTCACTAGCCCTGAGTACAAGTAGTGTGATCAAAGCTCACTGCAACTCAAACTCCTGGGGTTTCACCATGTTGCCTAGGCTGGTCTATAACTCCTGGCCTCAAGCAATCCTCTAGCGTCAGCCTCCGAAAGTCCTGGGATTATGGGTGCTAGCCTGTGAACCCAACCTGTAGCTATTTTTGAACACTTTTTTACTTTCCAGCACAATAAAATGCTCTGGCATCATCTTGTACATTGTATATTCCTTGCCACATCCTTAGAATTAGCTATTTCTGCAAGGGTCCCTGGTTTGTTTCATTAGACAATAATCCTACGTATCAAAAACTAAGAACTGGGCTGCAGATGCCCATTACTACTGGAAAGCAGTTGCTTTTAGGCCTTCTCAGCTGACAAAAGAAGGGGATATATATTTGTGTACATTATTTAAATGTGTA
Source organism: Otolemur garnettii (assembly GCF_000181295.1). Classification (NCBI taxonomy): domain Eukaryota; kingdom Metazoa; phylum Chordata; class Mammalia; order Primates; family Galagidae; genus Otolemur; species Otolemur garnettii. Next base: position 27,880,607 of record NW_003852400.1, read on the forward strand.
CATATACACACATTTACAAATGTTTCCATATGTAACTATCTACATCTATGTTAAGTTAAACTTAATTTAGACATGTTTCCAACATTAATCTATGAGCAGACTGATTAATCTAACCTCCTGCTCTTGATGATGAGTAACCTACCCCTTCTACAGTGAAAAGCTTGGCTTATGACATCCATTTATTTAATCATTCAGTTTCAGTATACACTTATAATACATATAACAACCTGTATCTCCATGAGAAATAACTTTATCAACCTGGGTATATGGCTTAGATACAGTTTCTTTTGTCTGTAGTCTTATGTATGCCACTCATTCACAAAGTTACTCTTGTGTTTAAAGTTATGGAGCTGAATGTACCACAGGCTTTAAATTCATCTAAATTCATCGTCTTTTTATTTTTTCTCTCCCCTCCTGACTTTGAGCTTCCCCACCCAGTTCTATATCATGCAGCCAGTGTCTGTATCATGCAGCTATAATCCATGGCTATCACACCTCTGCCTTGTTGGGGAGTTGGTAAGGTGTGGGGAAAAGAATTCTATAATCTCATGATTAAATTTGGTTGGGGCTAGAGCCAAAGAAATGTTCTTTTGTCAGGTAGGATAAGGTCTTACAAAAGTATTTTCCCCTGGAGAGGTCTTTGTTATAGTGAAAGATATAAAGGTATTTCCCAAAGATTATCTTCCCTCTCCCCCTCAGAGTCACCATGGGGTGCTTTTCTGGCTCTTAACCATGAGAATGTAATTAGTAAAATCTGGTTCTTGGAGGTAAAACCTATGAAAGTGTTGGGATTCCATCTAGAATAGAATTCAGTTCCTAGAGGTCCCTAAATCTCAAGCTAGTCCACATAGTCTCCAGAAATTTTGCCCAATTGCTATTTAAGTGTTCCTAATCATTTATGGTTCCAGAAACTCCTGTTATAGATAAATACATTTCAGCTGATATCCTCTGTATTTCTCTACCTTTTCAGATTTAAATATGGTGGTTTCCCCTACAACCACCTGATAGGTCCAAGAAAAGTTGTTGATTTTGAGTTTGTTCAGCTTTTGTTTGGTATATACACAGGGATGCTGACTTTCAAGCTTTTACACAATAAGAATGAAATCAAATGCTCCCAACATTTTTCATGTGAGATAAAAAGATGCTGGAATTCCTATTTCTTCAATTCTTTATTTTCTAGTCAGTGATGCCTTAGAAGCATGAATATTTAGAATTACAAAATCAAAAGATTTAAATAACTTGTGATTTTTTAACAAATGATTTGAAAGCCTGACATTATAAAGTTAGTGTTCACCAATACTAATTTTCATGTTTCCTGCCCATACCCTGTGGGATTGGCTAAGCATTTTGGTGTTCAAGGGGCATTATTGAGAACCTGAATCTTAATCTGTTTCTGAAAAGAAAAAGATTAATCATTCTTCAAAAAGTACTTGAATGTTACTTACGTGTTATTAGATATGAGAATGCCTTGCACTACATTTTTAGGTTGAGGCTTTGGGAAAGAAAATCAAACTCAAAATGTCAAGATGTTAACTGTTATCAAAAATGTTCAACCAGAGATTTGCCTTTAGCATAGTCAAGCTAATACTAATGTAGAATATATTTTTGTATCTCTTTTCCTAATAGTGTATTACATGATCCTTGGGGGGCAAGTAATTTTTCTTAATGATAGTAATTGCAATAGAGTTTAAAATGGCTTAAAGCCAAGGCCATGTCAAATTTTTATGTCAGTGAAATGGAAAGATAAGGAAGGAAGGAGTTGGATAAAGAGGAAAGTAGTGAAGAAAAGAGAAAATGTTTGTGGATTGTAACCTTATAGACACGAGCATGAAGCACACCAAGAGTAAGACTGTTATCGTGAAATTTGCATGTGCTATGGTGTGTTGTATCAGAAAAATGGAGAATATTTAATTGCTAATTATCCTTTCTAACACACTAAACACCTTGTGACCACAGTATGATGGGGAATTCAGTCTAAAAATAGGCATAAATGACTGAATAGATGGCATAATGCTTTAATCAACTATGAAACAGTATCTTGTACAGCCACCAGGAGAAAAGCAATTGCTCCTCGAAATTGGTCCCCCCAAAATAACATCCTTTTTAATATCACAAGTCATCCTGGTAGAGAATATAGTATAATAATAATTGCATACTAGTTTATCATTTAAAAATACCTTTGACATACGACATCCCATTAACTACTTATAGCCAATTCTTTCAAGGAGGAATTGTTAGCATATTACGTAATTTGCCCAAGGTTACAGCTCACGAGTGATGGGGCTTACTGATGCCTTGAAAAGAATCTCTTCAGGTCATTGCATCATCAAGGAGTCCTAGAAGTAAAATAAAGTAACTCCTGAAAGTTAAAGACACCCTTGATGTCCTTAAATGTCAAACAGAGATGGTTGATCTTATTGGGCCAAGAGTCTTCCTGAAAAATTATTCTTCATTTTTTAATTTTAATTTTTTGAAACTGAGGCTCCTAATCTCAAACAATCCTCCCACCTCAGCCTCCCAAAGTGCTAGCATTATAGGCATGAGCTACTGCATCTGCCTGGTGTTTTGTATTTTCTAATATTCACAAATTTCCCTCCTAGTCATGGATAGAAACATTTTTTAACATTACATTCTAGCAAAGGAGAGAGCCCACCTTGCATATGCCCAGGAGTCTTTTGTTAGAGAAAGTACCCTTTTTAAGTGTTGGGATACTCAAAAGCCTTTTTGATAAAATTATAGTTATGTTAAGTCCTAGAAAAATACCACTATCTGTATGAAAGGTATAAAAATATTATTTTTGATGACTAGGAAAGTTTTGAAAGAGAGTGACTTAAAAAATTCAGTTGTATGCAGTGATGACTGTAATGTCTATAGAAATATGAACTCCGTGGTGGTAGCACTTGTGTGCAAAATTAACTTGACTGAATGGTAGCCTCCATGCCTACTAACACAAAAATTACTGTTGAACACAACTGTCACGGAACAGAAAGGCTAACAGACCAAAATAGAGTGTTTCAGTCATATACACTATTACATTAGTTAAGTAATAGGGTAAAACTTGGGTACATTAACACACTTAGGATAAGGTACATGTTGAAGGATGAACAGCCCTACCTGGATTCTGGGTACGCAATTTTCATTCCTTTTTCCCTGAAACACTTCAGCCTTTCCCACAAATAGTGTGGTTACAAGTTCTAGAGTTGTAATTGACCAAAAGAGCTCACAGATAGACGGTTTCCTGGTCCAACAGCATGTACTTGCTCTATCAGAGAGTCACTTAGAAAATGATGTCTGACCTATGGCTGTAAAAGTCATGAGTTTTATTTGTCTTACACAAATAAATTTGTATAGTGTTACACTATACAATTATAGTAACATACAAATTATATAATTTTTAGAAGACCATGTGCCTTGCTTTTATTCTTAGGCAGTCATGAAAGATAAGTTACATCAATCTGGTGTTTTTAAAACCTTGTATAAATTTTAATGATAAGCAGCTACTCTTCAGAGGCTAAATGACATTAGACATATTAACTTGTTAAGCTGGTTAGAATATAGTAGCAGTGTGCTGATCAGTAAATCATTACATAATAATAGGAAAAATTACCTCCTTATATATTAATGTGCTTGTAATGCTTGATGGCTGAATACTATGACTCTGTGTTTATATTCAAAAGGAAGATTCCTCTGTGTGTGTGCTATATATACGTGTGTGTGGGTGTAAAAATATATTTACCCTATTATAGTGTAAAGAACACAGATATTTCTCTGTGTATTTGTTATATATATATGCTATATATATACTAAAAATGTGTGTTCTTTATTCTATTATGTAGAGTATATATATTTTATATATATTAAGAGTACATATAACATATTTTATACATATATATTCCACATATAGTATAAAGAACACACATTGGCAGTGTTTCATAGATAGTGTTTCCCCGTATAGCACAAGTCTTTCTGTTCCTTTCTTACTCTCACTTGTAAACCAACCAGTTTTTAAAATCTGTGTTGTCATCCCACTGTGGACACTGTCTGCCAAAATGACACATCTGCATTAGGAATTTTTGAAGCCTAAATATACACACTGTCAGGGTGCTCATCTAAAGCTTGATTTAAAATATGTAGAATTAATTTGTAGAAAAGTTTAGAAATTATTTTTATTCCACCTGAGCTAGATACACATATATATTTCATGGCTTAATTTTTGTTTGGGGATTTTATACATATATGCAATTATATAATGTCTCTCAAGAAAATCCTGTGCCAATTTATTTTTATTTCGTTAAGGTTTTTTTAAAAGACACATGTAATATCAGATTTCTCCTTTGCATGCTCTCAGAATCACCACATCATGAAGTATTCATCACATCTAATTTTCATCATTTAATACCCTCAATTTCAGATGGAACTTTTTGTCCCTTCCAGACTTTTATGATCAAAAAATTAATAATGCTTAAATATCCAATGATATGTACTCTGGTCTCATAGACATCATCGCCTTGTCACCAAATTTTACTTTCCAGTCTCCGTAGTGCTCAGCATCCTTTCTTGACGCTTTTTCTCAGTCCTCCAGACCAAAAGCTCCATATCCCTTTTTCTAAACACAGAGGGCAGATTCATCTTAATGGGCTTTCAACCATAAACTTTAATAGCACTTTAAACTGCCTCAAAATGGAATTTCTTCTTTAATTAAGAAGATGTTACTTTGTACATCATAATTGAAATACATCAACAAGTTCCTTGTTAAAGCTTAAGATATATTGCAAAGCCATTCTATAGTACGGCTGCAGGGCTTTGCTAATTGGAAGAATGACAGATCAAATTCTGGAGAAAGTTATGTCAGCTAGATTGCTAGAGACAGAGCAGTTTATTTAAATTGTGCAGGCAAAACAATTAAAGGACATGTCTGATCATGGTGTTTTGTTTCATTTTGTTAAAATGAAACACAAGCTAAAATCAAATAATAACAATGCATGATGTACCTCTCTGTACTGGAAAAAAATCAATATTTTAAACTTAATATCACAAGTGTATGTGCCTTTATACTCAGTAATCTTAAAATGCTCTTAAGAAGGAATAAATGTTTAGGGAAAACTCTAATTCTATCATAGAAATTTGACATGAGGGACTTATTTTAAATAACCAAAGTGATTTAGAAAGATATTATTTTTGTTAGAGATACAATTTATCAGTTGTCTCATTTTTTAATATTTCCCAATTATTAGCTGTCTTTATTTCACTGATTAGAAAGTGTGAGAACTAAGGCCAAATTATTTCTACTTTTATTTAGTACAAGTTGCTTATGCACATTACATGTCGTCCAGACAAAAACTTATTTCTCTGTTCAACTCTGTATCATACTCTGAAGCTACTATTTTAAAAGTCTTTTCAAATTTTCTTCTTCAAATATGCCCCTACCCCAGACACTCTTAATTTATATCTCACAGAAAATGTACCTGACTTTCACTACTAAACCTATCATAGAAAATGTACCTGACTTTCACTACTAAACATATCACAGAAAACGTACCTGACTTTCACTACTAAACATATCAACTTGCCCTCCAAACCTTCCCACATTTTTGCTTCTTTCTCTCCCTCTTCCTCAGAAGACATCCTTCATGAGGCCTTCAGATCCTATCATTCTCCAAAACCCAATCCTATTAATAATCCCTTCTCACCTGTCTCAGCTATCTTTTCTTTCTTTCTTTTTTTTGCAATTTTTGTCTGGGGCCGGGTTTGAACCCACCATCTCCAGTATGTGGTGCCGGCACCCTACTCCTTTGAGCCACAGGCGCCACCTCAACTATCTTTTCTATATATACAACTGCCTTCTTTGTATTCAACTGCACCTGCCTGATGGCCTTTAAATAGGTTCAACACTGTGTCCATTTTCAAAAGTAAAAAACTTTAAAAGGCTAACAAAAAAAAAGTTAAAAGACTAATGGATGAGCATTCCCCATCCAATGTTCTCATCCTATCCAGTTGCTGCCATGCTTGTTTTTTTCTTCTCCATAGCAATATTTATTAAAAGAGTTCTATATGCACTATTTTGGTTTGCATACCTACCACTCAGTCTTCAATTCACTGCAGTCTGGCTCCTGCTGACACCAGCTAAATCCAGTTAACAAGTGTCAGACTTTTCTTTAAAGGCATTCTCTCTCACTGGAGTTTGTTTCTGCTCATTCATTCCTTCATTCACGTACTCATCAGTATTTATTAATTTCTGAAGGGCACACAATATACCAGGCTTTAAACTAGGTATATGGGCTCTTGCAGTGAACAAAAGTTACAAATACCATAACTTATGGGAAAGGAGGCAGACAATGAAAATCTAAATAAGTAATATATTAGATTAAAAAAAAAATAGCAAAGCAGAGAAATAACTAGTTACCCTTGGCAGTTTGGAGTGTGAAATCCAAATTCAAAGACAGTGTTAAGAAAATATTTCACTGTGTTGTGATTTTAAAAAAAATGTGATTGAATAAGCATGTGGGTAAACAGACAGGGCTTTTCAGGAAAAGATGGCAGAAATTTTAATTCCCAAAGTCAGTGACTGTTGAACGTTTTCTCAACTGCACAGTTTTGGGTCTTCTGCTAACTCTCCATTTTTTTTCTTTGCTTACAGGCTCATTCTCCTCTTCCCAGCCTTTAAATGTTGTAAGGCCCTTAATGTGTTTGGTCTTCTTTTACTCTTTTAAAAATTCCTTTCTTGATGTTTCACCCCCAAATATAGTGTTAAAGATCAGCGATAGAGGTGTCTCTCATGAAAACCCTACCTATGAGTTAATAACGTGTGTGTCAATCTGCCAATTTCAATCATGCTTTAGACGTCATAAAGAAATCTTATACTCACTTTGTCCAAAAATCAACCCTTGATTTTCTGCATGGAATGTGGTGTTCCCACTCGTGCTCTCTACCTTAGTGAATGACACCATCTTTCTTTAGGTTTCTCCAGCCAAAATCTGACAGTTCTCATCATGAGTTTCATTCCTTTGTCATATGACAGTTTATCAATTACTAGGATTTTCCAAGGTAATATCCTAAATATGTCTCTATTCAATTTAGTTCCCTCCATCCAAGTTACTGGCATCTCCCCTCTGAAATACAACAATGTTCTTCAGACAGTTTCCATCTTTCAAATGTTCTTCCCATTGCAGCTATGGGAACGGTTTTAGTAACACCATTAGTCCTACTTCTTAAAACTCCTACTTTGAATACATTCAATTTTTTGTGGTCAATTAAATGTTTTAAATTGAAGAAAATATCTAATAGCTGTCATGTTTTTATGACAAAATCCAAATGTTTAATATGGGAGAAAAAGCCCTGCAATCTGATTCATTAAAAACCTCTTTGCCCTTTGTCACCATTTCCTCTTCCTTGTTCTGTGTTCTAGAATAGACATTCTTTAGGTTCTTCATGCTCATAGACTAGGGATTTTGCTGTTCCTTATACTGGAATTATATCTTTCTTTTTTTTTTTTTTGAGACAGAGCCTCAAGCTGTCCCCCTGGGTAGAGTGTCGTGGCATTACAGCTCACAGCAACCTCCAACTCCTGGGCTCAAGGAGTCTCCTGCCTCCGCCTTCCAAGTAGCTGGGACTACAGGTGCCCGTCACAACGCCCGGCTATTTTTTTTTTTGGTTGCAGCCGTCATTGTTGTTTGGCGGGTCTGGGCTGGGGATTCGAACACGCCACCTTAGGTGTATGTGGCTGACGCCTTAGCCAGTTGAGCTATAGGCGCCAAGCCCTGGAATTATATCTTTCACTGACTTGTTTACTTAATCCATATTTACCCTCCACATTCCTTTCCACAGGTGAATTCTCCACACTAGCATGACCTACCACAGAATACTATGGGTTCCATGGTACGTGCATCTGCAGACTTTGCAGTTTTTGGGGGGTTTTTTTGTTTGCTTTTATTTTTTATTTGTTTTACAGATGTCATCACAGTTGTTACTTTTCAGGTACGTGAGCTATTTTTTAATACCTATCTTCTCAACTCAACTGTAAATTTATTAAGGACTAAGATTGTTTCAATTTTGTTTTGCTGCTGTGCCCTCAAGACCTAACGTGTTCCTTAGCACTTAGTGCACATTCATATGTTTGTTGAATAAACAAATGGATGAAAGTTTGAATGAATAAAAACAATTAAAATGCTATTTGTCTTGCTGCAAGATAATTTTTAGCAGGTTTGACTGTAAGTTTTTTACTTATCAAACATTCCTTTACACAATTTACACAATCTCACTAAATCTCAGTTTTATCATCTATAATTTAAGAACAATTATAGTTTTACCTCGTAAGCTAAAATAAAGAAATTCATCTTTGTAAAAGACATAAAATAGTACCTTGCACATAATAAATGCTCAGTAAAAACTTGCTTTTTAAATCATCTCTAAATTGTTTAAAGCAGTAACTTTTACTCCAAAATTTCACTTATATTCATAATTAACTCAGTAGTTCATTCTTTATAAGAAGCATAATTCCCTGGAGATTAGGATAATATTTGAACTGCAATCATTATATTGAGCTGCCATTAAGTGTAAGTTTTCATTATAGAGTTTTAATTACTTCTTAAATAAAAGGGGTGGAGAGGTCCCTCCAGTGCCTATAATTTGTCCTTACCAAAAGTTTTTTTTGCCCTAGGGAAAGAAATCAATTAACTAATGATGCTCCAGCCGTGGAATCAGCCTTCAGCTGATCCCTGACCTGAAAAACACTGATCTGAAATAAATAAAGAGAGAAAAAATAAGGTACTGGTAAATATAATATTGTTCCCTTTCCCCTAAATCTGCCTAGAATAACAAAAGAAATCAAACAGAAATAAGAACTATATGTTCTACAGAATAAGAAGACAATTGTAATTCCAAACAGTAATGTTCAAGGAAGTGCTGCCAAATTCAACACAAGTAATGCTGCATGCAGACTAATACTGAGAGAGAAAATTGCAACACTGTTCTTTAAATATAGGTGTCATGCTCAGGGGCAGAAGCCAAATATTATATTTTAGAATGATGAAAAGAGAATACATGAAATATTGGTAGGACTTTTCCTGGATTGAGTTTTGTCACAAAGAATAAAGATTAATCAACACATCCAAAAAGTTGTGTTATAAATAACTGTATTGTAAGTAAAGGAAAATTACTGCTAGTGTTCAAATCATGTAGGTTCTTAATTTCCCAGTAATTTCCTTCAAAGATCTGATCCAGTAATAATTTACCTCATTTCACAATAAATGTTAAGCAAACAAGAAATAGCAAACACTTTATACAAAGGTACCATAAGAAAAAGAAAAGAAATGAAGAAAAAGGATAAGATGCAAATAGGAAAAAAATAATGACAGATTGAAACACATACTAGAACAATTTTTCATGGAACCAGTAAAAATCGTGATGAAAATTATCCCCACAAATTAAATAAACTTATAACATCAGTAATCTCAACCAAACTAAAATAAATCCAACATTTTTTTCAGAGTTATAGTTTAAGGAATAAATTGATATTATAAAAAGACATTAATTCCAAAGTATCCACATTTAGGATAGGTGGAAAAGGAATATAAAAATGATGGCAAAATTTATATCAAAGCTACAACAATTAGAACAGTATAAAAGAAAGTAAACATAGCTGAAATTATAGCTGATAATCCATAAATATTTTTATTTATTTATTGAGATAGAGTCTCACTATGTCACCCTCAGTAGAGTGCTATGGTGTCACAGCTCACAGCAACCTCCAACTCTTGGGCTTAAGCAATTCTCTTACTTCAGCTTCCCAAGTAGAAATTCATACATGGCTTTAAAAATGTATATACAGAAAGAAAGTGATAGCACATGAAACTAAGAAAATACAAAAAGAAAAAAAGGAACACTGGAAATGGTAAGTACATTTCTGCAAGTATATCTGTGTATGTTTTTTCTCATCATTTAAATTTTATTTTCTTTCTTTTTTCTTGTTGTGTTTTTTTTTTTTTTTTTCATTTTTTGAGACAGGATCTCACTTTGTTGGCCATCCTAGAGTTTCATGGCCTCAGTCTAGCTCACAACAACCTCAAAGTCCTAGGTTCAAGTGATCCTCCTGCCTCAGCCTCCTTAGTAGGTTGGGACTACAGGTGCCTATCATTACACCAGGCTAATTTTTCTATTTTTAGTAGAGACAGGCTCTCACTCTTGCCTGGGCTGGTCTTGAACTCCTGAGCTCAAATGCAAGAGCCACAGACTAAATACAATTCAGATGAACATTAAAGAGGTGATGGATAAAAACTTTGTAGTACAGATATAATTATACAATGAATACTTCCATTACAAAAGAGTGAATTATTTATAACTGCGATGACATGAATGAATATCAAAGTAATAATGCTAACCCAGGAGAGAACATAGATAAAAATAGTACATACTGTCAGATTAAGTCTACATGAAAACCTGTAAATGTCATACATACTATTGATCTACAGTAACAAAAACCAAAAGAGTGATTAACTTGGGTGGGAGTGAGTGTGCTAAGAGATGGGAAGGGAGAGATTTCAAAGACACAGTGGAAAATTTTTTGAAGTGATGAATACTTTCATTATCTTAGTTGTGATAATGGTTTCATAGGTACATACATATGTCAAAACTTATCAAATTGTACACATTATGTAAATGCAGTTAATTGTCAATTGTATCTGCATATAGCTGTTTGGTTTCTCTTAAAACACATAATTTAGATGACAATCAGGACTTAATTAGATATCCTTTCCCAGAGAAAAAGATAAAACTAAGAATACAGACAAAGGAAAGACAGTTCCTTCATTTATATAAAACTCACAAGTACTAAGCATTAAAGGTTTTGTTTAGAAACATTTATTATGATTTATTTACTTTTTACCACTTTTTTCCTTTTTATTTCAATTATTTAGAGAGGAGGGTACAAGTGCTTTCTGATACATGAACAAATTATATAGTAATAAAGTCAAGGCGGCTTTTACTGTACTCATTACCTGAATATACATAGTACCTGACAGGTAGTTTTCTATTGCAAACTCCCTTGTAACCTTCCTGCTTTTAAAATTCCAAAGTCAGTTATACCACTTCGTATGACTGTGCATACCCATTATTTAGCTTCCACTTATAAATAAGAACATGTGTCATTTATTTTTCCATTCCTGATTTACTTCACTTAGAATAATTGTCTCCAGTTTCATTCAAGTTGCTACAAAAGATATCATTTCATTTTTGGTTTTTTGATAGCTGAGTAGGATTCCATACATCAAATTTTCTTTTTGCACACCTGAGTTGATGGGCACTTAATTTGATTCCAAATATTTACAAGTGTTAATTGTGCTGCAATAAACATATCATGCATACATTTGTTTGATATAATTATTTCTTTTCCTTCAAGTAGTTTCCACTGTGATAGTATTGCTAGATCAGAGGGTAGGTCTACTTTTAGTTCTCTGAGGAATCTTCCTATTGTTTTCCTCAGAGGTTATATTTACATTCCCTTCAAGAGTGTGTGGGAATTCCCCACTGCATCTGTGCCAAAGTTTCTTTACTAAGTTTCTTCTTGGAGGACCTATCTTACACTGCCAAAGGGGTGTTAAAATCTCCGACTATTATGGTGCAGGAAGATATCAAATTGTTCATGTCTGTTAGGGTCTTGGTTATAAATTGAGGAGCATTTCGATTGGGCACATAAATGTTAATAATTGATATCTCATCATGTTGAGTGTTCCCCTTAACAAATATGAAGTGGTCACTCTTGTCTTTCCTAACATTGTTGGTTTAAAGCCTAAAGTATCTGCAAATAAAATTGCAACCCCTGATTTTTTCTGTTTTCTGTTTGCCTGGATTACAGATGTCCATCCCTTCACCCTGAGTCTATATTTATCCTTTAAGATGAGATTGTTGTATGCAGCAGATATCTGGCCTGAGTTTTTGTATCTAATCAGCCAACCTGTGCTTCTTTAGCAGACAGTTTAAGCCATTTACATTAATTGAGAGTATTGATAAGCCTGGCAGTATTTTGGGTGTCAAGTTTTTCAAATGCGCAGTGGACATTTTAAATCCTTTCACCTCTGTGGAAGTTGGATTTTGATCAAAAATTTCTGAGTGAGTTTACTTTGATGGTAGAACATTGTGGTGGTCATCATAGAGGCTGGGTCTGAGAATATCTTGAAGAGCTGGTTTAGTTATAAAAAAATTTCTTCAACATGTGAATGTGATTAAAGTATTTAACTTCTCCATCATAACTGAAACTCAGTTTAGCTGGATACAGGATCGTGGTCTAAAAGTAGTTTTGTTTAGGAGATTGAAGTTTGATGGCCATCCTCTTCCGACTTTAAAAGTTTCAGCAGAAAGATCTGCAGTCATTCTAATATTCTTCCCCTTGTAGGTAATGCTTTTCTTATGTTTAGCTTCTTGCAGATTTTTCTCTTTAATATTAACTTGGTGAAGTTAATTACAATGTGTCTAGGGGATGCTTTCTGAATTTCAGTGTCTCTTGCCATGTTTGGAAAGTTTTCCTCTAAAATCTCTTGAAATAGAGCATCTGTGCCTTTCAGATCATTCTCATCACCTTCAGGAATTCCAATAAGGGGAATGTTTGCTTTGTTTGGAGTGGTCCCACAACTCTCTCAGGGAATGATCCATCTTTGTTCTCCATTTCTCTTCATCTTTGAGCATTTGGGAGCATCTAAAGCTTTATCTTCTATGTCTGAGATCCTTTCTTCTGCCTGCTCCGTCCTATTACTGAGGGATTCTGCTGTATTTCTCAGGTCTTTGAGGGATGCAACTTCTTGCCTCAATTTGTTAAAATCTTTGGTGATTTTATGAATTCATTGAATTCTTGAGACAACTTTTGAATTGCTCCTTGAACTTCTAATTCGAATTTTACTTCAATTCTGTTAATCTTATTTGCTATCCAAATTCTGTCCTCAATTTCTGACATCTCAGCCATTTGTTTATGAATGGGATCTTCTGTTGTGTGTCCTTTGTTGTGCCTTGGGGGAGTTGATCTACTCTGGTTATTCATTCTGCCCAAGTTTTTCCACTGATTCTGCCCCATGGTTATTTTTCACCATTTGTTTAGAGAGGCTGGTAAGGTGGAATTAAATTAAGGGCTCCTGGAGATGTAATTAACCAGCCCTTTACCAGAGTGCTGGGACTGGTGACTGTGGCTTTTCCCCTATGGCTTTACCAAGGTCCCATTTAGTACTACGGACTGAGACTCTAGTGACTCGCTTGGTATGATGGGGCCAGGTAAGTCTGTCTTGTATTTAGCTAGACTCTGACCAATCCTAGTGGATCAGTGACTTTGGGTTGAAATCTCAGCTGTGGAGGAATATAAGTAATTAAGAAACCCTTCCCCCGACTGGCAATAACTTAGAAAGGAGAATCAGACCCTCCTTCTACAACACAACCATAGTATAATCTTGAAAAGTCCCCCAATGATCAGCCCAGATCAAGCATTCCAAACCAATTGCCCCAGTCGGCATATACACAGATCAAGTGGGAGAGTTCAAAAGTTCTCAGACAACTGGACAGCAGGAGTCCACTGGCAGCTCAAGTATGACTTGCTCCAGTGATCCATGGAGTCAGAATGGCCTGCCCAGCAAAAGAATTATTCCAAGGGGACTGGTGCCTCTTTTCCCACTTTGCATCACAGTCATTCCCAGTCACTGGTATCGCTGCCCTCATGGTGGAGGGAGGGGAAGGATATCTTTCCTCTTTGGGATGGGTTTTGTACTTGAAATTTGTTTCTTTAGAGTCCCACCTTGCCTCAGCAGGAGTGATGCAAACCTTCAATTCTCTTTCTCAGCTCAAGTCCTGATCTTCTGCTTTATTGGGTAGCTTCTGTCTATTACTTCTCCCTCTGGCTGGAGCCATTGCTGAAAGTTGGCTTTAGTCGGCCATCTTGCCTCTTCCCCTATCTATCTTTTAAGTGGGACATATAACTAAATTCAATGTTTATATTAAGTGAGATACTTGTTAAGTCATTATGTTTGTTTTTCCTTTGTTGTAGTGTTCGCAATATTAAGGTTTCCACAGATAGTAGGCCTCACATCTATCTCCCTAAATAGCAGACCAAGGGGTTCTTAGGCTGTGAGCTCCCTTCCAACTATTTTTCCTAGGTGCTTATTGCCTGAGTGCTCCAGAAGAGCAGGACAAAATCTAAAGCAGAGGGGCATCAACCTGCTATAATACTACACAGGTAATTTTGGATCAGCATGCTTCTCTTTGGCATGGTTAGGGATTAAAGTTGTGGGATCCAGGGACAGGCCTGCAGGCCAGATTCCATAACCCCAGGATTGGATTCTGTTGCTCAGGAGCATAGTCAGGAGATTTGTGAATTAATCTTCAGGGAGAAGGGAGTCTGTGCTAGCAGAAATGAGAGGAGATTTCATTGTGGATCTCAGTCACAAGACACACCTTGGTCTGGGTTGAGATTCTGGACAGGATAGCTACCAGCCCGCAGCTTCATTGATGATGAGCTCAGCTAGTTTGAGATCTTGCCTATAGTCAGATGCTGAAAGGAGACTACAGGGCAGAGAAGAAGAGCAAAACTCACTCCTGATAGCCAGTTTGAGAATCTCAGACAGCCCTGCCCCACAAGTAGACTTTCTGACTTGATAAGGCTGTGTCAGCCATCTCTGATGGTTTTCTCCAGGGAGCTGGCCCTCAAACCATGTCAAGATAGCAACTTTACTGGACTTTGTGGAGACTGAAGGTAGGTTCACCTGATTTAGCCCCATTCAGCTTAGCTCCTCCACAAACCTATGCTATGGTAGAGAAAAAGGAGTCCCCTGGAAGCTCCAAGGCCTACCACAACCTGAGGCATTCAAGTGCTTCTCCTGAGGGGCTAGAGCAAGAATAAACAAACAAACAAGAAACTGCAGCTTGTTCTTTCTGGTAAGTAGCTGGTTCTCTCTGGTAAGTGCTCCTACTGGCGGGCATGACAATTTGTATAGCTTTTTAAAGAATTTGCTGACTTAATCATATCTTTCCTACTAGCACCATTTACTGTCTCAGAGATTAAACATGGAATCCCAATATAATTCAAGCTGTTAAACAGACCACAGGGCTAAGGAAAGAGAAATGATTGTACAGACCTTCATCTTCCTTCATCAACAAGAGGAAAAGAATCTGCCCACACACATGCAAGGTCTGACAATTAAGTTTGTTAACTCATCCTAGAAAATGTGCTACATACCTCATTGCTGAATATCACTATTGTTGCCTTTGAAGAACTCCCCTTAAAAGGCTATGCACTGACAACTGCATCTACTCCACCCTTTGAAGCAATTTTAAACACATTTTCTGGAATGATCATATATTTGATATCCTGAATGTCATTAAAATGTCTTCCTTTTAACATCTCCTTCATCTTCAGGTAAAGAAAAGAAGTCAATGGAGGACAGATCAGGTGAGTAGGGAGGGTATTGCAATACAGTTATTTGTTTACTGGCTAAAAATTGCCTCAAACAGTGTTGTGTGACCTGGTGCATTATTGTAATGCAAGACCCATGAGTTGTTGGTCAAGATTTTCTCATTTCTCTGTCAATGTTTATTTGGTCTGCTATACTACTCACAACGGATCATTTTGACCAACAATTTCATGAATTTTTGCATTGTTTTCATCAGTTCTGCTCATTTCTGGCTGCCCTGACCTCTCTTCATCAGTGACTCTCACTCTCCTCTCAGAGAAATATTTAATCCATTTGTACACTGCCATTTTATTCATGGCATTATTCCCATAAACTTATACATATCCCTGATTTCCCTTTCGACTCTTGTCAAGTTTAACAGGAAATTTATGAACATTTATTCGTTGTTCTAATTCAAGTTCTAACATTCATGTAATGGCACACAAAAACACACAACAATAATGAATGCCACTCAGCAAGACATAGCCATACATCAACACAAGCACACCTATGAGACACTGACATATCAAAGTTATGAAACCTTACCAAATTGTTTGTACAGTGCTGCTAATGTAAACACTCAGTGACAAGTTTATGAACTTAACTGTCAGATTTTATAGCTCACAACTGCAATATTCATAACCAACTCAAGTCATCAAAGCACTAACACACAGAACCAAAGGTTCTTATATAACATATGCTACAGACATGCCCTTAAGAGTGAAGAAGAAAAGAAAGCCCCACCTAAACAAAAGAAAATCCAAAAACAAGAAACAACTGCTCCAAATGAAAAGGAATCAGTGCAAAGAATCTGAAAACATGAAAACGAAAGCAAAAGGACACCCTCAAAGGGCTCCCCAGCTATCTAGTAATAGATCACAAACAAAATGAAAATATTGTGATGACAGTTAAAGAACTTCCATTTATGAATTGTAAGGAAGCTCTATGACATCATAGATATAAATGGAAAGCCAACTCAAAGAAACCAGTAAAAACTTCAGGAAGTGAAAGAAAATTTACTGAGATAGCCATAATTTTTAAAAAATAGAAATACTGACCAATAAAAGATTTATTTAGGGAAATACAGAACACAGTGGGAACTGTTTAGATAGAGCAGGCATAACACCATATTTCAGCGTTTGAAGTGGTTGGAATCAACCCAGTCAGTACAAGAGCAAGAAAATCTGTTTGAAAGAATACTTGAAGAAAACTCACCTGGTCTTATTAGAGATGTAGACACAAAGAAATACAAGAAACTCAATAAACACTTGGGAGATTCATTGCAAAGAGGCAATCACCAAGATATATAGTAATAAGATGGCAAAAGGAGGAACTCCTGTGAGTCATGAGATGAAGCCATTAAGCAATTTCCAAAGGAAGACCCTCAATGCTAACTATGTACTTCTCAGTGAAACCAGAAAGGACTGGAGTCCCACCCTTAGTCTATTTAAACAGAGCTATTACAACCCTAATATATTGTATCCTACAAAACAAATTTTCATATGTGAACAAATAATAAATATTTTTCCAGATAAACAACCACTGAAAGAATTTGTCATGATGAGACCTTCTTTGCCAGAAGGAATGGCATTATATATATATATTAGAATAATAGACACCTACCAGTGTAAAATCAACCAAAAACTAAAAAGCACAGGTCATATAAAATAATAACATAAGAAGGAAAACAAACCAATAAGTTATTACCCAACATGATGAACAAAACTGTATCCCACATGTTAACTCTATTACTCACATTAATGGTCTTAATGAGTCACTCAAGAGAAACAGGCTGGTTGAATGGATAAAGAGAATACACCCCAAATATCTGATGTCTTTAAGAAAGACAGTTATCCCACTAAGTCTGATGCAAACTCTAAATGAGGGGATGGAAAAAACATTCCATGCAAATGGAAACCAAAAGTGCAGGGGTAGCCATTTTCACATCAGATAAAATCTTTAAATAAATAATAGCAAAGAAAGACAAAGATAGTCATTATATAAAAGTAAAGAAAGCAAGGTGGCACCTGTAGCTCAAAGGAGTAGGGCACTGGCCCCATATGCTGGAGGTGGTGGGTTCAAACCTAACCCCAGCCAAAAATTGCAAAAAAAAAAAAAAAAAAAAAAAAGTAAAGAAAGCAATTTAACAAGATATAACAATACTAGCATGGGCACTCCCAAATTCACAAAGCAAATATTATAAACATTGTCAAATCTCAAAATGAAGATTTGTCAATTTTGGTGCTATTGACATATTGAGCTAAATAATTCTTTGTTCTTTAGGGCTATATGTTATAGGCTGTGTACTTATCACAAATCTAAAACATCTCTAGATATAGAAAATGTCCCCTGACTTCTCGTAGTCTGTTAGGAACTGCTTTTCTAAGGTAAATGCCCCAAAGTGCAATTACTATTCATATGCTAGGTGTCCATTTAACTTTATGAGAAATTGACAGCTGTTTGCTACAGTGACTATACTATTTTACAGTCCTTTCAGGAAATGTATGAATTACCTGGTGTCTATGCATCCTTCCCAATACTAGGTGTTGTCACAATCTTTTAGCCATTCTACTAAGTATTTAGGTGACATTTTATTGTGTTTTTGGTTTGCATTTCCCTAAAGACTGGTGAAGTTGAGCATCTTATAAAGTGCTTATTTGCCATCTATATCTATACACGTTTCATTCCTTTTCTTAGTTTGTTTATCTTCTTGCTGTTGATTTTTGAGAGTTCTTATGTTCTGTAGGGTCCTTGTGATATGTAATATTTTTACTTATTTTCTTTCTTTATATAAATTATCTTTTTATTTTATTAAGTGTTTTTCACAGAGAAAAACTTTGATTATGTACACATAGTCCCCAAATTGAGAAAAATATAACTGAATAACAACTGATTATGATATCATCATTTCATTAACCATTAGGCAGCTAAAATAAAATTGGACTTTTAAGGAAATGACAATGACCTAGAAAAATTATGATATGATACCAAATTTAAATATGTCAACATTTAAAATTCTATTTGCATGTTTATATTAAGTTAAACTGTTTTTTTTTCCAAAAAAGAAACAATATAATAAAGATTAGTGATGGTTATCTGTTTGAATGATTTGCATTTACTTTTATAATGTGTTTTTTCATTACATTATGAATGAGTGCTACTTTTACTGTCAACCTAAACTGTTAAAACAGTTTCTTTGAGAATTCCACAAATTTAACTACTAGGTAAGAATTTAAATTTATTGAAGACAGAAATTTAGTCAGAATCATTTTTTTAAATACAAATGAATAAAAGAATGTTCTGTACTTAGATGAAACCTGATCAACGTTTGCAGAATTGAATTAGTTTTGTGTCATGTGCTCTTATTTTTGTTTGTTTCTTTTTTTGTTTGTTTTGTTTTGCCTTGCTCAGAGACTACCATAGTCTAGAAGGCAAGGAGCATGCTTTCTATCAATACTTCGAATCTCTAATAAACATCAGGTGTGTCATTCATTGTTAGTGCTCAATAAACTACTTATAACCCATTTTAAAATATCAATGTTAAAAATGAGTTAAATAATGATATATTTTTTAAATTTCCATTTTACACATAAAGGTTCTCAAAATACTAGTTTATTTGTATGTTTTAAAATGCGTCTAAAGTGAACTCATCTTTGACAAAGATGTCAAGAACATACAGTGGAGAAAGGGCAGTGTCTTCAATGAACGGTGCTGAGAAAACTGGATATCTTTATGCAGTTGACCAAAACTAGACCCTAAGCTTTCACCACACACAAAAATTAAATCAAAATGGATTTAAGGTCTTAAATCTAAGACCTGAAACTACTAAAAGAAAACACTGGACATGCTTCAGGATATTGGTCCATGTAATGACTTCTTTAGTAATCCTTCTAAAGCACAGTCAACCGAAGCAAAATCGGACAAATGGGATCACCTCAAGCTAAAAAACTTCTGTAGTGCAAAGGAACAATCAACAAAAGGAAGAGACAACCCACAGACTGGAAAGAAATATTTCCAAAGTACCTATGTGATAAGATTAATAACTAGAATATATCAGGGGTTACAGCAACTTAATGGGGAAAAAACCCCAAATAATCCATTTAAAAATAGGCAAAAGATCTGAAAAGACATTTCTCAAAATAAGGCAGACAAATGGGCAACAGTTATGTAGAAAAAACTTTTAAGATCATTAGTGGTCAGAGAAATCCAAATTAATGCTGCGATGGCCTTTATCAAAAAGACAGGCAATAACAAATGTTGGTGAGGATGCAGAGAAATGTGGAGCCTTACACACTGTTGACGAGAATGCAAGTTAGCATAATCACTGTAGAGAACAGTCTGTACTTCAGAAGACTAAAAATAGAACTATCAGATACCCCAGCTGGGGTATATATTCCAAAGCAGGGGAATTCCAGTGCTGGGTATATATCCAAAGCAGGGGAAATCAATATATCCAAAAGATATCTGTGCTCTCATGTTTATTGCAGCACCATTCACCTCAGCCAACATTTGAAATTAACCTAAGTGTCCTTCAACTGACAAATGCATTTTCAGTCATTTTAAAGTGTGAGAGAAACCTTTCCTCTGGCTAGCTCATCTGCTACTATGCAAAAAGAGTATAAGATTTAGCATATAATATCAACATTTGGTATGGTGTATTTTTGCAACTGTGTGAGCATACAATCTAAAGACTCTGCCTCCATTCACAGAAAACTCTTTCTCTTCCTGTCCTCTAGAAGCCAGCAACAAATTAAAGGAAAGACGTGAAGATTTGGAGGAAGTAATTGGTGAAAACGCAATGTTGTTGTTGCCCTCCATAACAAGAGGGAAACTACTGAACTCAAATTTATCATAGTGCATTCATTATTCTTCACAACAACAAAATCCCCTTGTAATCAGGTTAGAGTTGAGAGAATGAGGATGAATTCTGAACATGAAGCATTCTTAGTGTGGTTGACTTGGCAAAGCTTACTACACATTTCATCACTAGACGTTGTCATGCATATAAATTATTTTCTCTTTTTTTCAAGTATCAGTTCACTCTTTTTAATTAATTCACATTTACAGCATCTGACTGATCACAGGAGACAAATTTCTAATTAATTCAGGCCTCTCATAGAGACAAACATTTTCAATTAAAAAGAAAAAAATAGCATTACTGACAATTTCTTAGGAATTATAAGGGACCCAGGACTACCGTTTTACTGCTGCCTGAAGTTGCTCTCTCGCAGGTCACTAATGTCCTCAGTGATGCTGAATCCAACATCAATTCATCAGTCAAATTCTTATTTGACTTCTTAATAGTGTTTTCTACTGCATCTCCATTTTAGAACAATCTTTCTCCTTGGTTTCAATGGACACTGTCTTGTCATGGTTTCTTTTTACCTGGCTGTATGTCACCTCTCATGCTCCAGAGCCAATAGGCAGTCAAATTAATTTTTCCAGGGCCAGGCACCAGACAGCTAAGAATAGACTTACTGCTCTGGAGGCCACCAAAATGATTGAAATTATTCAATCCAGGGGAAGCTCCCAAGCCTAGCTAACCCTACCCTTCTTGCCATTGATGGTGCTCAGAAAACAGTTCCTTAAAATGAAAGACCCCAGGAGAAAAAATTCCTTCCTAACCTTTTCCTGTCCTCTGACTCTCAGTCCCATCCTTCCCTGAGGCTGGACATAGAAACCCAAATCCCTCTTCTACAAGAAGAGTCATAAAAGCCAGAACCCCTTTCCCAAAAAGACAGACATAAAACTTAAAATTATTCTTTGTAAAAACTGGCCTTAAAGAATTTATCTAACCTACATTGTTTGACTATAGGCCTTAATACGCCTGCCCCACACCAGGGAAAGAATATATACCCAGAGAGGGCAAGAAGACTCCAGGCACACAGCATTGGTGAGTCTCCCCACTCAGTCTGCTCGTATTAGACCGTACCCTTTTTCCCCAATCATATTTCTATATAGATGTGCATACTTTGTTAAACCTGAATTTAAAAATAATTTTCTTTGTTTCTTTGAGTCATCCTTTTGAAGGCTCCTATATATATGCATATATATATACACACACATATATTAAATACATGTGTATTTTTTCTCCTATTAATTAATCTTCCTTATGTCAGTGATTTGTCATTGACCTTCAGGGGCCAGAGGCCATTGCTCCCTACATGATATATAAGCCACCTCTAACAGTTGCCACTTGCTCCCTGTGCACAGCCCGTGTGCGGAACTGCCCGGCAGCTTCCTCTCCCTTGCAGCCTTCTCCTTTTCATTTATCTAGATATCACTGTGTTGTGATCTATCACCAAAAAAATCTTTAAATCTTTAAATCATATAAACCCTCAAGTTTTCACCCACATCCAAAATACTAAAAACTAACACATGCACACATATGCACATTTATATGATGCATTAATTATGTATGCCTGCTTTCTCATACAGATTTCACATGTATAGACATTTATAACTATGTAAGTAAATTTTTGAAAACATTACTTTTTTTTTATTTGGTAGAATAGGCTGTGAAGAAATTGAGAGAGATTTAAGGTAGTTGTTCAATATCTATCTACTGAAGTCTTAGTGAATCAGAATATTAATGCTACAGCCAGCCATAAGAAGTAATAGAGCTGAAACCAAGTTACTTTAGAATAAAGTAACAAGATGTGAACAATTCCTGGTTATTTTTTCACTTGAAGAATGTAGATGATATAGGGGTGATAATTTGAAACTTTAACAGAAAATACTTAGCTGCTAATATTTTATAATTTGGTCAGAATTTAACTTTAAATCTTTTTCAACCCATTTTTTTCCATTTAAATTCTGGAAATCTCAATTTTACTTAGTCATAATTTTGCAGTGCCTGAGTCTTACCATCTCTGAAGCAAAAGCGATACCCTCTGAAATACAACTGAGCTATAAACTCTTTTCTTATATTTTTAATCAAACCAGATCTACTGTATCATGACAACCAACCCACATGCTCTGCTCCAGATAGTTTATGAAAACATAGAACAAATATGTAAACTTATCCTAGGCTAGTAATTTTCAAATTATGCTTTCTAAGTCTCAGCTCCTTCATGAACCCCAGAGATACTGGAAGAAAAAATGGCTAGCACTTGAGGCTCTATATTAGGTACTTGCTGCTACAATAACAATGAGTAACCATCAGCCACAAACTCAAGGCCATAAAATACCAAGTGTTTATTGCTTATGTGTCTGGAGGCAGTTGCACTAAGTTAGGGGGAATCTGTTCATCTGGGTTATGCCTGCTCATGTATCTGCAGGATTATTGGCTGTCACCTGATCTAGGCTGGCCTTGTATCTATTCCTTGTATATTCTTCATCCAAGCAAGCATCTAGCACGCTATTTCAGGTACACCTTGCTGACTGTGATGCCATAAGTATAGGTACACCAACCCCAACATACAAGCCCATGTCAAGCCTCCACTCTCATTCCATTGGCCAATACAAATTCTAAGGCTGACTAACAGGCAAAAGAGTGGTGCAAGTATCCTGTCCAAGGTGGAAGGACTTTGCAATGTTATATGACAAAAATTGTGAATTAAAAGAAGGGAAACAATTAAGATGATTATTTCAACATTGCTGCATTGTCTTAATCCAAAGCAGTTTTGCTTTTATCCATTTCATATATTGGATTATACAGCAAAATATAGCAATTGAAAGAAGTGATTTTCTTAACTCAAAAGGAAAAAAAAAATTAAATATATTTTCTGAAATTGTGGCAAACATTTTGATGTTTCCCCATCTAATCTCCATCTGTGTTCTGACTCCACTTTCTGGATAGTAGTTTTAACAGGAAACTCTGCCTCTGATGCCTACAGCAGACACTTTTCCTAACTCCCATCTTGTATACATAATACTACACTTGTTCTGTTTATTTTTTCTTGCTCATCTTTTTTCATTCTTGCAATGCCTGCACTATGAGAAACTTCCTTACCCTAAATCCAAAAGAAAAACTCCATTTGTTTGCACTGCTAAGTTAATGCTGGGCTAGCCTGCATTCCCTCACAGTGGAATGAACTGAAGAGATTAGGATGCTGTGTTCCTTTAAATCTTTCTGGTCATTAGTTGTGGGAGTTACCAGCTTTTCATTAAACAGCTTGGGTCTGTCAATTGCTTCCACTTGCTAAAGACCTTCTGCCACATCTATAGGGTTTCAGTGGCAAACACATATTGAAACAACCAGCCACAAAGTGCTATTCCCCTTGGAAGAGTAAATTTGTATGGCTTACCACCATGCCAATTCCTATTCTTACTCCTTTCTAATTTCTTTGACGTATCATTGATTCAGGTGCATTCAATAATAATTGATTAAACTAGAGTAAGTAGTTCTAACTCGAGTAAGATTTGAGTGCCCCAGGATAATGACGTAGAAAACAATGGCAATTATACTGATTACCTACTATATGCAATTTTTCAATATCATTTTGCTATTCTTACAGAACTCCAAAATATGACTATTACTTTTCCTTTCTGTTAGATGATGCACTGGTGACTTTTAGAGAGGAAATAACTGGATCAATGTCACACAGTAGTAAGCTTTGGAGATGAGAAGCACACACAGTTTTGTCTTATTCCCTTTATAGTTTTGTGCTTCGGATTTACAACAGACTTTTCAAAAATTATCAGTTTCTTCTTGTGTGCCGGAGAGCAAAAATACAAATACAGTTAGAAATAGGTAACATTTAATTTTATTTATTTCATGCTTGTAGCATCCCAAGTAGACTCAGAGATGCTGGAGAGCGAGATGCAAAGGAAGCCTAGCCCTGCCACCCATAACACATAGGGAGCCTGAAATGCTTGTTGAAATATACTTGACCCAAGTCTGGATCACCCACAAATACTGTTCTCATGCATGAGCCAAGAAAATATTCATAAGGACCATAAAAATGTTACTGCCACCAGGATAAACGAGAGAAAGTTATTAGGATAAATAAGATAAAGATCCAGTATTCAAAACACCATATTTTGGATAAAGTATACCCAGAGTTTTGTTTCCTAACATGCAGTGTTTATTTTTTTTCTCTTTGAGATAGTGATTTTATTTCTTTGGATATATACAAGGTGGGACAATTAAGTTCATAAATTCATCCTATGAAATGTGCCACACACATCATTCTTGAATATCACTACAGTCACCTCTGAAGTACTCCCCTTGGGAAGCTAGGCAATGAAACCAGCACCCCGTCCACCCTTCAAAGCAGTTTTTCTAGGATGAATTCAAGAACTCAATCATCAGGCCTTTGTAAGATGACAACTTTGATGGCCATTCCAGAAAAAGAGTTCCAAAACTGCTTTGAAGGGTGGACTGGGCATTGCTGTCCTAAACTATACTACTTCTTCAGTGTGAGACTATTGTTTTTCTTACTCAAACCTTGCAAAGGGTCCCATGAAACTTTCCCTACAGCACTGAAATCCTACATCTGGAGAGGTCATTCAAAAGGTCTGAAAATTATTGTTTCAACAAGTTTTCAGGATACCTCCATTTCTCTTAAGCATAAACCTAAAACATAATTTGTACTTTACAAATGATTTTTGCCCCATCATTACAAGTGTCATCTATTTCTCCATGATCAGCATTTCATTTACTCAATTTAGCATAAGTTCACATTATTTTCACATAAATGATGCCCAAATTATTATATAAGAAGGGGATAGCTAATATTCCTGTTAGGTAGATAGTTACAAGCCTGGCTATCCTAGGGAAAAAGGGTAAGGGTAGGATCCCCAAGCCCTCATCTTGGTGCCATCCACCTTAATTCTGACCCAAGTGATTGCTCACTCCTGGGGAAGAGGGAACACCCTACCAGTCTGCCAAGCAGAACTTAGCCAGCTAACTACAAAAGGATGTAGAAGACTCTAGCCCATGCGCCTACCAACAGGTACAAGAGAGTCTTGAAGTTGACCTAGAACACCCTTAAGGCTAATTATCATGTCATTAGTTTAAATCTATATTGTAGTCCACACCCTGCAGTGGGTTCTCAGAGAGGGTTCTGGGAGGTTTACATGTCCAGTAAGACTCTGGTTCCAAGGTGACCTCTGAATCGTGAGGTAGGCCCAACCCAGACAGTATAAAACAGAACCAGTGGCCATAACCCAGGCCTCTTTGCCTATTTACTGTGTGAAGGGATCTGTTTGCCATCTATGGTGAACATATCTTACTTTGTAAACCTATGTACTCTGTAAACTGATCTTTATTTTCCTCAATCAACGTTCACGTTTGCCTTGCTTGGGTGGTTCTGGTTATTTTTCAGGCATGAGCACACCCAGAACTCAGGGCACAGACAGCTGCCTAAAACCGACATTTAGGAGAGAGGTAGCTGCCTTGAAACCTGGTATTTGCAAAAAAAAAAAGGAAAGAAAGAAAATAAAAAGGAAAGGAAATAATAAAAACTAATAGAAGACCTCTGATCTTTTATTTTGATAAAATATTTAAAATATCCCACATAACATTCAATTCAAGAATAGTCCATTATGTCCTAGCATGTTACATCAAATGATTATCCCAAAGTTAAAAGGAAAAAACATAAAGAGATACACATAAAAATAAAGAGCTCTAAAAACTCTATAGAAAAAAATCAATTTCAATTTTTTTAGGGGCGTGGGGTAATAAAAAAAGGAGAAAACACAGCATGCTGCTCTCCATTCACTTTCAGCAGCTGCTGTCTGAGCCACTGCCAAATGGCCATTGCTTGAGCAGCAGCAGAAAATTGCCATATGCAAATCAGATGGTTGCAAACTCTTTCATTATTATTATTGTTATTTTGTAAGCTCAAACTCTTATATTCTAATTGTGTTCACTGTGATGTCAGGCAAATAATTGAGAGTTATTGAAGATAAAGTTCAAAACTCAAGAGGTCAAGGAATCACTTAACAAAAAGCAAGGAGAGCTTTGGAGCACCTCTTCCTAAATCACACACGAAGCCACTTCAAAGAAACATAAAGGGGAAGATGAGCACAAAGACATTAAGAGTAGAAAGAAAGTCTGCACCCACATGCTCATTAGGCCCCACTTAAATAACTATGCCTACTAATATCTTGAAAATGTAGCAAATTGTGTGGCCAATAAATACCCCATTTGGTTAAATACTGTCTTCAGAAATATAAAACGCTTTCTTTCAATGACAGAAGTCTTACAAACTTTGTATAAGAATTGAAATCAACTCTAGAGGCCAGGTGAAACTGAGCCTTTTTCTACTCTCACTTTCATTGATTATTTCCTGAATTCACTCATTGAGTAAACTTCATTTACTTAAGGAAACTTAGTAGCTATTCATTAGTTATCGAGCCAATAAATTAATGGTAACTAACTGCTTTGAAGATATATCTTTAGGAGATCATATCCCAGACTTCACTTAAGTCATAATAGAACTTAAAACAGAAAAGTAAAAATTATTCTGTTAAGGAAATTAATATGTGAAAATCCAAATTTTAATAAAGATGAATAGTGATTATTTGATTCTTCACTATACAAAATGATTCCCCAGCAAAATCATTTAAATGGTGAGCTGCTATTCTATTTTAAATAATAAAAAAATATATACACATATAAAATATTTTTTAAAATCTTTCTTTGTTGCAGTTTCCTCATCCTTTTACTCCAAAGATCTACTGGATTAATACTTAGCTTGGGGTCAGCAACAGACTTTACCCACTCAAACCACTCTGCTTAAATATCAGCTTTTTAAAAGTTTCATTTTTTAAGGTCTTTGCTTTCCAGCATGAGAGACACATGTATGATTCAAGGCAGAGCTGATTACTTAAAACCACAGAAAAGGTTAGAAAGTATTCAAGAATAATGATCTAGACAATGAAAGGGAATAAGAATGAAAAACAAATAAGGAAAAAAAGAGCCAAGTGCCTACTACGAGGGAGATTTAATGCAATGGACTGCACAGTGTATCATTACTTCTATGTCTCCTTTGGGGGAGGTTGGAAAGTCAAGGAGATACAACTAATATCTGAGTCTACCTGCAAAGTGGATGCAGAGGAAAGTAGACCATTTATAAGAAGGTTCATTGTAAAATACACACATAAACCATAATTAACACTGTGCTCAATTCAAAAAATATGATTAACACCTCCTTGATTAGGGATGGAAAGGAGCTATAGGGAAGTGGGAGAAAAGTCTGGCCTCTGAGATAAGAAAGTTAAAAAGGGCCCTGAACAAACAAAGAGTTTTGATCACGACTCAGTTAACCAAGTCTGTAAAATATAGTTTCAGGCTTGTGACAAAAAGTGAAGTAATGGTCACAATTACAGAGGAATACATACAGCACGTGTCACAAACATCACAATATTAACTGTCACCACCAACAATTGTCAGGAAAATAGCAGATAGCAATTATGACTAAAGAGAGAAGGAAATGAACACATGTGGAAACTGAGGTGATCTATGACTAGTGAGAAGTAAACGAGATACCTATGGACCTGTGGGGACCAATGAAAAGCTTTATAGATAATTGTAGGAAGAACTAAGATCAGGTACTTATATCTGTGTAACACCTTAGGTGGCATCTCCTCTCACTCATAAGGGAGACCCTTTTCCTCTTGGAAAAGTCTATGCTTTATATTTTAACTAATCTTTGCTTCTTTTCTGCAATATATATTTTTAACTTCTTTGCTTTATAAACTGTTGTGAAATTTCAAATTAATACGAGGGTACCAGTGATTAGGTTACAATGTTTGCATTTGTAAGATAAGGTCCCTGTTGTAATTGTGTCCCACACCCAGGAGGAGTGCTATACACCCTTACATTGTGCCCATTAGGTGGGAGCATATCAAACCCCACCCTTCTGCCCCCTCCCACCAACTTAAATTAAATTGAAATTTTCTCTTGTGTAGCTATATATTAGTGTGACTACTGGCTTCATATTAGTATTGGATACTTGCTTTTCCATTCTTATGATACTTTAATAAAGGGAATGTTCTCTAATTCTATTCAGATTAATACGAAAGATGTAAAGTCTTCATCTTCTTAGGTTGAATGGTATTCCATGGTATACATACACCAGGAAGAAATGGTCTCTTGAACAGACCAATATCAAGCACTGAAATTGAAGAAATAAGAAAAAAAGCTCTGCTATATCATAAATAAACTTTGCTTCTTCTCTGCTGCAAGGAGAATTCCACCTGCTTTTTTCCCACTCCTCCTTAACTTTACTTTCACTTTAACTTGACTGAACTTGCTATTCTGCTGAGTGACCAGACCAGGTCTACTGAACAGGTCAAGTCTTAGAGCCCCTAACACTCTAGCACAGACATACAGAGGTTTTCCAAGTATGTAGTTAACAGAATAGAATCTCTGCCTTTGTAGCAATGAGAACGATTGCTACATTGTAGCAACTACAACCATTGAGTATAATTAATTAGTTTCAATACACACTACTCCAAAATATTTTAAGCTGAATGAATTTAAGAAAAACATGGATACAGGGAAGTCTCTCTCATCTTCCTCCTCTCCTTCTCTTATGAAGCAAGTCATAAAAACTAGGAAGGGTTTCCTGGCCTTCTCCTGAACCAAGTTATAAAACTCTCATGTGAGAGATATCCTCCCTATACTCAGAAGAAAGGAGCGTTTTTATATCTGAAGACACAAGGATACAGAGAAGAATCTGAACAAAAAGGCTTTTGTGAATTTCCTCCAGCTTATTACCATTAGATCATACTTTGTCCTGACACATTTCTCCACAGCTCTACTGTTGCATCAAACCTAGAATAAAAGTGCACAGGTTTAACAGTTTCTGTGGGTCTTCATTTCATTATGAAGACTCCTATGTCACATAAAAATTGTATTAAGTGCAATTATCTCTTGGTATCTGTAGGTGATTGGTCCCAGGACCCCTTAAAGTTACCAAAATCTGAGGAACTCAAGTCATTGGTATAAGATGGCATGCTATTTTCATGTTAACCTATACACATCATCTCATATAGGTTAGATCATCTTATGACTATTCATAATACCTAATACAATGTAAATTCTATAGAAATAATTCTTACACTGTTTTACTCTATTCACATTATTTTTATTGTGGTATTATCATTTATTTTCAATACTTTCAATTTGTTGTGAGTCAAATATGTGGATGGGGAATCCACAGATATTAAGGGCAGACTGTAAAGCTGTGTGTTTTTCTCTTGTTAATCTGTCTTTTGTTACAGAGGCCTCATCCATGGACTGGAGGTTGTTAAAAGGAAAGATTCCTTTTCTCCTGTACATAGTCATCAACTGACCTAGTTTGGATACATACAAATATATCAGACAAAGTTCTTGGAAAGGCAGAAAAGAAGCAAATGAGAATTTCTGAGGAGGTCAGGAAAACATCACAGAAGAGGCTACAGAGGAAGAAAAATTATTCTTCTGTTCATTTAGGTCAATGACGCAGGGCCTGGCGCAGCCTATAAATGTAACTAGCTGATATACAGGAGAAAAGGCTTGCATGCACATCTAGTACTTTTTAGTTTTACTTGAACTGTGGCATCACACAGAAAAGTGAATACCCAAAGAAGTAGACAAATATGGGTACTTAATAGGGGGAAGGGAAAAGAAAAAAGGCCACTTGGAGGCGAGCAAACGAATTTTAAGAAAGATAAAATAAGCCCTTAGGAGAATAAATGGTAGACATGAGATTTTCTCACTATGTACGTCTGGGTGGGGTGCTGATTTCACATATTTTGTCCTGGGACAGAAGTCAATCTTCCCACGTTGATGAAACTCCCAACCAGGGAGAGAAATTTTGATAATCTTATATATATATATATATATATATATTAGAATCTATTTTTAGGCAGTAGGAGAATTTCAGAGAAAGACTTCTCTGACTTTGTTGATTCTTAAATGTCTTCAGCTCAAAATAATCCTCACGGAACTTTGACACATTCTATACTCCCTCAAGGTGACAATGAGGTCAGCCTTAGTAAGAGAATTTTAGACCAAACAAGTTAAAGAGATAAAGAAATAGGATGCAAGTAGGAAGACCCCAAGAAATGAGAAAGATATTCAGTAAAAACAAGAGTATAAAAGATTACCTAGAATTGGAGTTCATAGAGTAGTTATCCGAGCTTTGAGCACAGGACATAAGCATCAA
Organism: Otolemur garnettii; assembly: GCF_000181295.1. Classification (NCBI taxonomy): domain Eukaryota; kingdom Metazoa; phylum Chordata; class Mammalia; order Primates; family Galagidae; genus Otolemur; species Otolemur garnettii. Next base: position 27,911,127 of record NW_003852400.1, read on the forward strand.
ATGTCAGGGATAAAATCAAGTCAAACGGGACTAGAGGAACAGTCAAACAGTACAAGGTATGTCAAAATCAAGTCAAACAGTACAAGGCTATGTGCCATGTACTACACAGTTTGAACTTCAGTTCCTCATAAACAGACACAATTATGAGTTTTGGATCATATCTAAACCCATGACCACAGATAGGAGAGAACATCTTAGGAAATACCCTCTGCCAATGCATGGAGAAGGGAGTGTCCTGATGGGATTCAGAACATGCTACCCCAAAATATGCCACCTTAGCCTACTGGATATGTTAAGGTAAAAGAATTTGAAAAAAATCACAGAAGCAGGAAAGTCACTCTGATCTTCACCTGCCTTCCTCCCCTGAAGCAGGTATTTAAAACCAGGATTTTCTGACCTTATTCTGATGAATTTCACAAAGCCCTCATTTGAGATGTGCCCTCCCTAGATCTGAAGAGGGAGGCATCCTTATCTTTGAAGATGGGGGACACAGAGAAAAAAAATCTGAACAAATAGCCCTGGCTAAGTTTTTTTGTTTTGGTTTTGTTTTTTTGAGACAAAGTCTCACTATGTCACCCTCGGTAGAGTGTTGTGGCGTCACAGCTCACAGCAACCTCAAACTCTTGGACTTAAGCAATTCTCTTGCCTCAGCTTCCCAAATAGCTGGGACTACAGGTGCCTGCCACAGTGCCTGGCTATTTTTGGCTATTTTTTTTTTTTTGTAGTTGTCATTGTTGTTTAGCAGGTGAGGGCCAAGTCCAAACCCTCCTTATGTGGCCGGAGCCCTAACTGCTGAGCTACCTGCACCGAGCTGAGCTGAGCCCTTGTTAAGTTTTCCTGAGTTTGCTACCATTACGTGACACTACTTTTGCCCTGTAGTATTACTCCACAATTCTCCATTCTTCATCAAACCGAGTAGAAAACTACTCCGTTTAACTATTACTTCAGGTCTTTATTTCCCTTTGAAGGCTCTCATGCACACAGATGTTGTTAAATAAATGTGTATACTTCTTTCTTGCTAAATTGTCTTTTCTTGTGGGAGCCTGAGATGTGAATCTAAGGTGGGTAGAAGATCCTCCTCTCTACAGTCTTCCCACATTCACAACTCAGTGGCTTCTACTCAGATTGTTTTCTTCTTGAAATAATAAGAGTTCCTTTTTATTCATCAAATATCCACAGAAACAGAACTGCACACGTAACATATTTTCACTCGCATCGACAGTATGTGCTATGTAGACTGTAATAGTAAAGAAAACCCATGGAAGTTTACAGTGTAGGGTATTGTGTTTGCTGAATGAGAAGTTACTTTGAGATACTTGATTGCAGCTTACTATTTCTTCTTTTTCAGAAAATGGTTTAGTTTGCCTATCATTATCTTCAAAGATCTAGTTTATATGTTTCTCTTTAAACTTTTTTATGGTCCTCATAATGATTACGCATTGTTAAAGAAAAATTATTCTGACATTTGTTAAAATAGTAATGATGATTTATTTGAGACTATTGGAATAATTATTGCAACAGGGTGGAGAGATGATGCTGAACTCTGAATATATTAAGGACAAGTAGAGATTTGTGGTCAAGGAGTAGATGAAAATTACTAAGAGAAGATAACAACAGTAGGGGGATTCCTGCTAAGGTGATCCAATAAGATTCTTATTGAAGATAAGCCAGGTACTTATAAGCCAAAGGTGGAAGGATAAAGAACTTATTTAGACAGAAAGGGTGATGTCAAATATCAAGCATTGGGGGATTCTCTTTTTTTTTTTTTTTTTAGAGATATAGTCTCACTTTGTCACCCTCAGTAGAGAGCTGTGGAGTCACAGCTTACAGCAACTTCCAGCTCTTGGGCTTAGGTGATTCTCTTGCCTCAGCCTCCTGAGTAAAGCATCCCCGCCACAACACCTGGTTATTTTTTTGTTGCAATTTGGCCGGGGCCAGGTTTGACTCCATCATCCTCAGTATATGGGGCCAGTGCTCTACTCATTGAGCCACAGGCACCGCCCCTTTTGGGGATTCTCTTTAAACTGACTTAAGAGAATTCCTGCAAAAGCCGGGCCATGGAAGCCTGACAAAGATAGGACGGGCATGGAAACTCAAGATCAAGAACTAGTCAAAAAGACGGCTCCAAAGAATTTAAAGTTTGGTCAAGGGGAGAGTTTTCATCAGCACATGATTGAAAAAGAAAAAAAGACTTACTAGAATGAAGTATAGCAAGATTTGTTATGTCTTTCTATAGAACTGGATCAGATACAGCAGACAAAATGAGATGGAATTCATAAATCCATGGTAAAATGCATGTGATCACTAGGAATTTATAGGCTTCTATACATAACATGTCTTTGCATGTCTGTATCTACTTCATGACCAAGGAAGGACAACTTACCATATTTTGCCATGTATGATGTTCATTTCTGTGCAAATTTTACTGGGAAAAAATAAGGATGGGTATTATACATTGGTAGTACTAATTCCATACAGACAAATGTGTTTAATTCTTTTACTTATGCTTATGTATCAAAAGTATAGCTCTAGAAAGCAATGATGATATCTGCATGAAAAATAATACCCTGGAATGTGGTAATCAGTTTTGCTGAACTTATGACAAACTTTCAAAGAAAGCATTTTTAGCCATAAGAGAGGAACAGATTATGTTTTGTATACTTTAGGCAGGAGCTAACAATCTAGCTGAAATTTTTATAAAAATTATTGGTAATTTCCTTGGCAAATGCCAAAATGATTTTCATACACTGCAACTTTAAGCTGGCAGTTATTAAATATGCTAAAGAGCAGGACAACAGAGCTGCTGCTGAGCACGTGGGACCTCCTCCCACTGACACTATCGTCAGGTTGTGGAGGCAACAAGAAGAAAAGCTTCTTCCTACACCAAGACAGATGAAGCCAATGCAAGGGAAATTCAAAAGTGACCAGAGGTGGAGAAGGGGGTGAAGCCCTGAATTCTGAAGCAGCATCTAATTGGGATCTCTATTTTGACCAAGATGATATAAGAAAATGGTAAAAGGATTGCACAAGAAAAAAACATTGATAATTTCTCAGGAACATGCAAATGATGCTTTCACTTTATGAAGAGAGAAGTTTTAAGTATGGGACACAAACAGAACTTGCTTCCAAACTTTCATCAGCTCATGAAATCAAGTTTTTGAATTTTATTCTTATAGTATCAATCTTTGAAAGTCTTGCAACTTTGACCTGTCCCAAACTGCCAGTACAGATAAGGTCCCAGTCACATCTGATGTGCCATCTAATAGAACTGTGGGCATCAAAGGAGCAATGGCTATGGATGTTAAAACCAATGGACAGGAGAAAATACATTTATTTCACTGTTGTTCAGCCTGTTGTATAGATGGGACAAAGCTACCACCTATGGTCATCTTTAAAAGGAAAATGTTTCCAAAAGAAAGGATTCCATTGCCCACATGCATGGAAAGGATGGATGATTGAAGAAGGCATGAAAAGCTGGTTTAACAAGTCTGGTCAGAATGGACTGGAGGATTACTTTGATTATTTCAAAGACCATTTCAGACAAAGTGCAAATGCAATCATAGTGAACTTGAAGACCCAACTTGCTATGATATCTGGTGGGCTAACCAGCCAACTGCAACCTCTTGATGTGTCTTTAAACAAGCCCTTCAGGCACTAGTGAGGAAAGAGTGGACGTCATGGATACAGTCAGCCAGTACTGACTTAGCACGTATAGGTAGAATCAAGAAATCATCCATCAGTCGGGTTTGTGACCGGATCCTAAAATCATGGAATGGTATCAAAAAGGAAGTGGTTGTGAAATAGTTAAGAAATGAGGCACCAGCAATTCTATGGATGGAAATGAGGAAGATGAAATTTACCAGGATGAGGAAAGTGATTCTTCAAAAGACACCAGTGTAGACATTGAAAGAAATGATTCTGATACTGACAGTGATGAAGACTGGCCTTCTATCATACATTAACATTATAAATTTGTTAACAGTAAATAACATTATTTCTTATAACCTATATCTGTTCTTATATTTTATAAATACTTGCTATAGAAAACATCCTGTATCATATAGGTTAAAAAATAAATGCAAAAACACCTTTATAGTACAAAAAATCCTAAATGTAAACAAATAAAAATTTCAATTGAAAAGTTAAAATGTAAGGCCCCAGCCAAACTGCAAGAAAAAAATAGCCAGGCATTGTGGAGGATGCTTCTAGTCCCAGCTACTCAGGAGGCTGAGGCAAGAGAATTACCTAAGCCCAGAAATTGGAGGTTGCTGTGAGTGGTGTGACGCCATGGCACTCTACTGAGGGCGATAAAGTGAAACTCTGTCTATACCAAAAAAAGGAAAAGTTAAAATGCAAGATATTTTTCCTGACAGTTTGAGCCCAAAACATGGGTATACACTACACGTAGATATGGCAAAATACAGTAGGTACTTCAAACTTGATGCTAGAAGTGTACATTTTACCTTTTTCATCTCTGCTTCTTTTTGCTTTGAAGTCTCATTTTTCAATTAACATGAAATAAAGCTTTATAGAAGAAATAAAAACAATTATCTTTAAGAAACTCAGTTTCCTGAGGCAATTAATCTAATCTTTGCTTATCAAACTCAAAATAGCATTATGTAATAACTTGTCAACACTTACATCCTATAAGGAACAGGTTTACTTGTCTAAGGTCCATAGACAACTTTTAAAGGAAAAAAAAAATTAATAAATGCTTTAGAGAGAAAGGTATTGGGTCATATCCTTTTTTTATAATGCAAATCTTTTAAAGGCCTGCCAAACAGGCACAGAGCAGTGACACAGTCTTTATTCGTATTCTGTTATATACAATTTGTATATTCCCTCCATTTTCTGAAAACATTTAACTTTTCCTTGTGTTGTCTGTGGCATCTTTTTTACTGATCAGCAGCTCTTAATGCATTTAAACCAGTCTTAGGAAGTTGTGTGGAACAAATAATTAACAGTCAACATACTCACAGGCACAGAGACATTGGGTGTTTCTACATATATTAAAACAGTGCTTTAAGTAAAAACTGAGCTAGAAATTTTTTGTAATGCAATGAAAAATTATTTTAACATATTGCTAACAAAATATTTAATGATCAGCAAACATCAAACATGGCCAAAGTATTTCACATTTTGCATGTTAGAATTAAGAGAAAATACACAATGAATGAAGCATCCAGCTCAATAATCTAAATAATTATTATAATCCAAAGGGATCCATGAAGAAGTATATAATGAACATAAAGGCACAAAGAATTTTGTCGAATTTCCCTGTGATGTTCTCACATGAAACCAAATAGAAGTTATTATTGCCTTGGCAGTATTTGTAAAAATAACACAATTCTGGATCAAATCTTGATGAAATGATTATAATGTTCCCTTAGAAGACCAAACTCCTATTTGGGGCAATATTCTCTTATTTCCCATGAGATATTATTTTCCTTTTCTTTCTCCTGTATCTGGAGCAGTGTTTTTCAAACTTTTTTTGTGTCATGGCACACTTGAACCTATAGTTAAACGTCCTCACACTTAAATTATGTTGATGAAAGAATAGAATTCTAAAAAAGAATATACTTACTAGGATTTAAACTCCTTTTGAAAATGATTTAATTAATTATCTTAAAAAATGTTCACAGCACACTAAGATCCTCTCACAGCACACCAGTGGCCATGGCACAACAGTTGAAAATCACTGAGTCAGAGGCTTCCTTTCAGTTTTCTTTACCAGGTTTTCTTCTTGGGTTTAAACATTGAAATTCCCCAAGTAAATGCACTAGGCATTTTCAAGACATTATTCAGTTCTTAGAAAGTATTCTTTAAGTCATGCTTCAAGTTTTTTCTAAAATCCTATGGTTTGCTTTGCATTCTTCAGCTAAACCTCTTGTTTATACCAGCGCTATATTCTTTCTGTTCAACATCTCCATAAGGGTACCCACGTGTCACAGAGGCCTCTCAAGCCAATGAGGCCAGAATGTAATTCATCTATTTCCAAAACAGGTACTTGTTTACGGTTCTTTATCTCCATAGAGCCTAATATCATTCTATCCAGTTTCACAAAAAGTCCTGAGTCATCCTTGAGTAGGATGACCAGATTTTAACATCGGTAAGGTGGGACAACGTGGGGGGGGGTGGGGCAGGGAGGGCCTGACAACAATGCAAACTTTGATAAGCAGTTCCCGATAATCACTTCTCAGCAATTATTTGTTATTATTACAGTTTAACATTATAAAATTAACAAAAATAATATAAAATTCATATTCTGGTGAAATAGCCACATGGCAGCTGAAAACCGTATATTCCCTTCCTGTTCTCCTGCCCGTTCGTGCATTCTTTCCAAAAATCGGGACTTTTTTAAAACGCCGCAGGCCGTGGGACAAATTGTTGAAAAGCAGGACTGTCCCGCCAAAAGTGAGACGCCTGGTCACCCTATCCTTGAGTCCTCCTCCCTCACTTTCAACTGTCTTGGAAAATTCATCATCAAAGCTTTTGGTTTCACCTTCTGAAACCAAACATTTTTAATCAATGCAATTGTCTAAATTTCCTCCAAAAACAATTTGGATCACATCTATCTTGTACCTGCACTCTAAAACAACTTTCTGATGGACTTGATGCCATCAAGTTTCTTTTATTTTGCAGTTTTTGGCAGGCGCCGGGTTTGCACCTGCCACCTCTTGTATATGGGGCTGGCACCTTACTCCTTTGAGCCACAGGCACCACCAAGTTTCTTTTTCTTCAAGATGTGTGCCACAGCCCACAGTGATAGCAATTTCCTTTAAAATATTTTCACATTCATTTTAGGAGAAATACCAAAACTCTTTTTGTTGCAGGACTGATGAACTGAAACCAATAGACTCTCACCAAAGATGATAGGGGAAGGAATTTTATTTTAGCCAGCAGAGCCACAGCAGATTAGAATCTAGAATGGCTGAGCTCCCTATCAGCTCTTTGTCCTTTCATTGGAGTCACAAGTAGACAAACAAAGGAATTATCATATTATTTCTCATTGTTGTCAAACTCATGTGTAGGGTTTACAGAAGCAGAAGCAAGCAGTAAGAGTTAATTTCAAGCACCTAAGAAGCGAAGTTTTGCAAATTTTTAAGGGCTGGTGTACCATGCGGAGGAACTTGTAAGAGTGTCCTTGGGCTTCTCTGAGAAGTCTTTTTTTTTTTTTTTTTTAGATTTTATTTTTTTCCAGGTATCCTCCTTCATTTTGACTTGGCATGTATGGTTTATGTAGTCATCTCTTACTCCCTAGTGTAATGTCACTCTCTATTATTTTGTATTACACTACATGTCCATGAGTGGCCTTGCTTTGAGTGGTCAGTGCTTTGAACAACTCATATTCCTTTGCGTCACATGGCCATTGTATTTACTCTTTGCTTTGCCCTAAGTATCTGACCTTTGTTTTTTACCATCTTTGTACCATTGATTATGGATTTTGATTACATACGTAAGCTTAAGTATCACTACGTTGCAGATTGCCATGATTATGAGTTCTAGATTTTCTCTACTGCCTATATATCACTATAGTATTATATATTTCTTCATAGTACTTTTTATGATTTGTAATTATAAGTTCATTTATTTAATTAATAACTGTCTTTTTCACAAGACTACATAAGATTCCCTTATTAGAATGAAAATGCCTGTTTTGCTTACCATTTGATCTTCACCCTCTACCATGGGAGGTGAAATGCCAAATAAGTAGTGTAATAGCAATGTGAGAGAGTGAATGGCAAAGACATTTGTGGGGGGAAAAGACAGTTTAAATAAATGTTATGTATATAACTACTAAAAATTATATTATTAACACAAAAATGGGCAAATGGACCAATGGAATGAATAGATATGAAGAAAATAATTTAATAGGTGATAAGAAAGATTAAAATAATAAAGTTATATTCAATAGTTTTGAAACATCTATCAAACAATTTTTAAAACAAAATTATGTGAATTCTTAGCTCATGAACAAGTGAAAATGAATTTCTGAGGATACAGAAATTTTTAAAAAATCTAATTATTAGATCTTTAATTTTGAGAAATTTTTGGACATTAAGACCTCAATATTGCTTGTTTCTTTCTCTCTTGCTTCTCCTTCTGGTATTTCCATTATAGATATATTATACATATTGTAGTTGCCCCAGAATTCTTGGATATTATGCTATTTTTTTCAGTCTTTTTTTCTTTGCTTTTCAGTCTTAGAAGTTTTTTATCTGTATACCTTCAAGCTTAGAATATTTTCCTTAGTCCAGTACTGTCAACTAAAGAGCCCATAAAGGCATTCTTCATTTGTTACATTGTTTTTGATCGCTAGAATTTCTTTTTGATTCTTGCTTAGAATTGTCATCTCTCTGCTTATGTGATCTACATGTTCTTGTATATTGTCTACTTTTTTTACTAGAATCCTTAACATTAAAATCAATCAATCTATCATAGTTTTTGAAAATTGTGGATTTGATAATCCCAATGTTCTTGCTATACTTGTACATAGATGACTCCAGTTTTGAGGCTTGCTTGATCTCTTCAAAGTGTATTGTTTTCCTTTCAGTATGCCTTGTTGTTTTGTGTTGAGATCCAGTCATGATGAATTAAGCAAAAGAAACTGAACAAACAGGTCTTTAGTGATAGTGGTGAGAGGGAGGAAAGGGGAAGAGTTATGTAGTCCTGTGATTGGTCTCAGTCTTCCAAGGAGCCAGTATCCCTGGACTGTGAATTTCCTCAGTGCTTCCATGTTCCCCTCCTCCCTATAGGTGAGACAGGAGGGCTAGAGCAAGCTGAAGCTGGATATTTCTCTTCTTGCAGTTAAGCTCTGCTAAAATCACAGCTGGTTAGACTTTTATAAAATAGTTCTTCCCGAGGGCAGGTCTTACTAAGAAGAACAGAATGCTCTCGCTGCATATTTCAAAATAATTACTTGCCAGAAGTAAGCAGGGATTTTTCTCTGGCACTCACTAAGAGAATCTTGTAGGGCTTCTGGAGGTACAATTCACAAAACTGTGTGGGGTCTCCCTATGACTAGAACTTCTGGATCTTTTACATTCCAATTATTCTGTGCTGAGCCTCCAGCAATTTGTCAATGACAGTTTAGGCTTTCCTCTCCTGGCACTGGTTTCTACAGAGCTTCTGCTTGTGAGTTTCTACTCTGATAAATTGTGATTATCTGTATTTGCCTGTCTGTCTTTCCCATTTGGTAAAAGTGGTTTGTCCTGTAACTTCACTTCTATGATGGATCTGGAAAGAGTTGGGAATTTTTCAGTGTGTTTTACTTTTTGATTTTAGAGTATAGTGGTGAATTCTAAGCTCCTTAAATGTTTGCCAGATCAGAATCTGGAAAGCATCACTCAGTCCTAATTTATCAAAACAAAATTTTAATACCTAACTCATATATAGATTTTTAATATATAGATTTTTAATATCTAACTCATAGATAGATTTAAGATTAAATTATATAACATTTACCCATAGTGTCAGGTACATTTCTCTTAAATGTTAATAGTTTTGTAAACATTATTATTGTTACATAACAAAATAATATCTAGAAATTTAAACTACACGAAATTTTAAATTATGAGTATTTAAAAATAACACATCTAATATACAAAGAACATACTGAGAAACTGTAGCACATATAGCCGAAATTTCATATCTTTAAATAATAAAATGCTAATTTTACCAAAATAGCAAAAAAGACCTTCCCAATAGATAAACTGGCAAAAACATTAACTGCATATTATAAGAAAAAATTTAACATATAAATGACATTGAAACCTATTCAATCTAATAATTAAAAATTTATAAACAGAAAAGCAAATGATACTTTTTTTTTTTTAAGACCGAATTTCACTATGTTGTCTTCAGTAAAGTGCTGTGGCATCACAGCTCACAGCAACCTCCAACTCTTGGACTTCAGCAATTTTCTTGCCTTGCTGGTACTGAGCCTACAAATGATACTTTTTAACTATGAACTTATTCAAGTTTTAGAAAAAATCAGAAAGCCCAGCATTGATGTATATTTAATGAAATGGGTTTTTGAATGTAGCACTTTCATTTGGAAAGACATTTTTTATATCAAAATTCTTAAAATATATGCTCCTTTTTTATTCAACTAGTCCAAGTCTAGAAATCCCTCCTGAATTATATCATATATTGAAATATATGTGTAGGGCTTCAAGGCAGCTGCTCCTTGGGGTGGGAGGTTGTGTGAACTGCATTGTAGATTTAAACTAATGACATAACAAGTACTTTTAAGGTAGTTTCAGGTCACCTTTAAGACTCTATTGTACCTGTTGCTGGGCTACAGCATCTTCTACATCTTTCTGCAGTGGGCACACTAAGCTCTGATTGGTGGATTGGCAGGGTGATCCCTCCTCCCCAGGCGTGAGCAATCACATGGGACAAAATTGAAGTGTTTGGCACTGAGCGGGGAGGCTGGAGATCCCACTCATGTCCTCTTTCCCCGGGAAAGCTGTTCCTAAATAACTACCTAACATATGTATGCTTAAATTTATTTTCAAGGTGGCATTTAAAATAATAAATTTGGAAACATTTATTCCATTATGACATATTCACGTATTAAATACATTTTATAAAACAAAAATTTAGTGTTTATGTAATAATTTGGAAAATTTTCTTTCCATGTTTATTCAAAATTTAAAAGCAGGATGGATGTTTTTGCATTATAAGACATCATCACAAAAACCACCACCCATACAAACATCTTTATACTATACAATCTTAATTAAGTACACAGAAATTTCTAATGTTTCCACCAGATTAAAAAATTAAATATAATTTAAATCCCAAAGGAATGAGAGAAATATTCGTTGTTTCTTACAGAAATCAATATGTTTTTGATCATTATGGAGATAAATTTGATGTGTGGGAAATTTATCATAAATTCCATTCAAGAAGCCTGTTAGTTACTAATACATAAGAGGACATTGCTTTAGTTTTAATCAATTATAATGTAGTCTCACATGAGAAAATAATGTTAATTTCAACTTAGTAATGAAGGATCTATGGGTATTATCATTTAGAGATAACATTATTAAAATCAGTAGTTAGAATGTGTTGAGACTATCGTGCTAAATTCCACGTATATGCTCAGTACATCTGCATACAACCATAAGAGACGGATAATATTATAATCCCCACCTTAATCAACGAGAATGCTAATCTAAATACTAAATGTTAAAGTCAAGTGTCACAAAAGTGATTCCTCAAATAATACCTATGGTATATTAAATACATTCAGCTTTTAGAGTTCCATACCTGTGTAGAGTCTTTAGTTTTTATGAATAAGGTACAATCAGTTATCAATATCACCTTTGAACAGATGAATATTCTTGGATTTATTCCTGCATCGAATGCCAAAATTGGAACTTCCAACATATTTCCGGACTTCTGGTTCTACACTTTATTCACCAGGCTCTGACTATCTATGTAAGCTCTCTTGCAGACTAAGATGAATTCTGCCACATTGCACAGCTGGTACTTGAAAATGTCACTGTTGATTAGATATTTTTAGTCATTCAATTTTTGCTCTATAAGCTGAATATCAGTTCTTCTTTGTGATGGACACATATTGTTCCTGTCTTTTCCTTCTTTCCACATTTTTCTTTGGGGTATTCATTAAAAGAAATATGACATGTTATTTTTAATAGCATATCATCAGTAGAATAGAAGCAATGTAAAAGGAAAGCATAAATGTAGAGTATTTCTTATAAAAAATATTGCTTCAGTTAACATATCCTAAATTGAGCTAATTTTGTAAAATGTCTATTGCAAAATTCAAACAATAGAAACTTACATTTAATTTCTAAAAAGCAATATAGAATAAAGCATATTATAACTTAATAAATTCACATAGGAAAGTGTGGAGAAATTGCTAACACAAACTTTATAGGTCATATTCTGGTTTTCAAAAAAATATCTGGTACTCTGTGTAAAAATCATAGCTGAGCATTTTACATATTGGGATATATGATGTTTAGCATAGAAGAGGACACAATTGGAGCTTTTGCATCAATTGTATTAAAAGGAAAAATCAGTAATTTTAATTTAATAACCCTACATTCATTATATATCATACTATGAAATAAGATACTCCTATAAATAGCTGTGTTTAAAGATGTTGGATTCAATCAAATATTTCTTTCTCTTGAACTGAATCTCATTTTTTATATAATGTAAATTTTGAAATGAATTACTTGGTGGCAAATACTTCACAATATTCAGTATATTTTTAGGAGATATTTATAACTGTCAGAAATAATTACTACTTCTGGCTAATCATTTTTATTTTTATATGTTAGCTGAAATTATTTTTAAGATAATAAAACAATAAATGCTCTTTGTGAATAGTATCTCAAACGATGCATAAATGATGTATAAACACGGAATATAAAATTTGTTAGTATTGATGCAGGTCCTTTTCTCGTAGGGCTGGACACAGACTCTGTTTTCTGGGCCTAATAAGGCTTGTAAACAAGTTTGATTAATGTTCCTTCTAAACCCACCACTCTGCAGGAGGAGAGAAACACCCCAAACAAGACCACATTTCAAACTTCTGCCCACAGTCCTCTGGAGCCAATGGCTAAGACACATATCAGATATACATTCCATTTCTTCAAACACCCTGCCTGCAGGAGGGAGAAGCTGTTGTAAATCCCTAGACAGAGAGCCAAAATCGGCAGCCTCCTCCAGAATCCCTCCACTAAGCTGGAGTTTTTGTTTTCCTCCTCCTCTTATCTGTAATAAAATCTGTCCCTTCACTTCCTCTTGGTGGTTCATAACCACATTCTTTGATGTCCCAAGACCAAGGAGGCAGCAGAGAAATTCCAGTAACAGTATCATGGTATCAGAATGAAACCACTTTCGATATTACCATATGCATATGTTTGTTTACTTCTGTATATAGCATAAATGCATAAACACTCATTTTATAAGATATGGCAGAAACTGAACTAAGGCTTTTTAAAGAATGGAGCTCCAGAAATTTCACCCTCAAGTATGACTCCTTAGGAAGCGGGAGTATTTTGAATTATAGACCCTTCAAGATCAGAAAATATTGGAAGGGCTTTTCTATTATGGGCATAAACGGGACTAACAGATCAAAAGAATAGTAAATTGCTCACTCTCTCAATATATTGCAGGAAAGAAGATCAAAAATCCAACCAGACTTGACCCAAATCATTCAAAACGTAATACCTGTCTCTCAGGTTAATTTACAAGTCATTTTTCCCCTCACCTCACTCATTCATCCTCTTTAGAAAACTGTCTATAGACCTTAAAAAGCATTGCTTGTATTTCTCATATGTCCTTTCCCCTATATAAAAGTATCTGAATGTGTATATAAAAGTATCTGAATTTCATTGAGATATTGAGTAATCACTCTGTGATTCTCTCCATGTGCATAGTAAATATAAAACTTTGTCTTATTAATCTGGCTTAATTGTGATTTGATCTCTCAGCAAACATTCAGGGAGAATGGGAAGTTTCTACTCAATCTCAGACAATTTATTAGTTATCTATGTTAACCTTCACAAAAATAAAAAAGTCCATATGAGTTAGATAATATCACTTGCCACACTCTACAAACAAATACATGGAATTATTGGTTTTGAAAAGGATAATGAGAGATTATTACAGTTAATGCCCATAGAGTCAGATAGCCTGAATTTAACTTATGCTTCTGCTAATTACTTACTATATGACTTAAAGCAAGCTACTTAATGTTTTTATACCTCAGTTTCTTCATCCGTAAAATAGGACTACGGGTAGTATCTACCTCATAGTCATATGTGAAGAAGAAATTTTTCAATGAATTAAACATTCTTAGAAGGTTGCCTAAAATATAATAGGAATGCCATAAACATTAATAAATATTATGTTACCTATTTGTTTTCTCAGTGTAATCCCTTCCTATGTGAATATTTAGAGAGACATTTCATTTTTTGAAAGACCTCTATAGAGTTCTCTTTTTATTTTCTCCATTGTATTTTGTTAGATTTTTTAGTTTTTTTTTTTTTTATTACAAACCACGGTAGATATAACTGTAGATATATGTAGGTACATATATATATCTTTTAACAGCTGAATAAATATGTCTAAATTGTATAAATTTCTGAATCAACAGCTATGGACATTTAAAATTTGTGCACAATGTTTAGTTACCCACTACAATGCGGACACAAATTTGTTACTTCTTACATTATCATTAATTTCTTTGTGTCCCCACTATTCCCAGATTTATTCAATTATTTGTCCATTAGTTCAACAAAATTTATTTGCCAATCTTTGTTCCAAGTAGTTTGCTAGGAACTGAAGATGTGCTGTCCCTGTTCATGAAACTCACAATCTTTTGGAGAAGTTAGGACATTAAATATCAAATTGGACTTCAGAAAGACATCCAACTGGAAAGATGTCAGTATTCCTCAACAGATGAGAAGACTAAACCATAAAATTTGGTTATATGTTCAAAACAAGTAATAATAAATAAATTAATTAATGAAAAATTTTAACAAATATTATTTATATATTATTTATAAGTAAATATACATTTATAAATATATGGGTACATAATATACAGTTTTTGTAGAAAGTATTACAAGTGTGCCCTGACCAGCAGATGAAATGAACTCCTTGTGACTGAGACACCCATAGTTAAAAGAAGAACAGGGCGGCCATAGCAGGGTGGAAGAGTGGTCATGTGCCCTGCATGCTGAGAAAATGACTGTTTTCTTGGCAAGATGATATAAGAGTGTCACAATACCTAACTGCACTAGAGAGGACTTCCAGTACTATGTTGAACAGTAGTGGTAATAATAGAAATCCTTATCCGGTTCCACTTCTAATCAGAAATGCTTTCAGTTTTTCTCCATTCGATATATTGTCTGTGGGTTTGTTGTAGATGGCTTCTATTAGTTTCAGAAATGTCCCATCTATGGCTATTTTCTTAAGTGTTCTTATCAAAAAAGGATGCTGAAATTTGACAAATGAATGCTTTTTCTGTGTCTTTCTATGATCTCTGTTTTCACTTGTTTCTGTGGTGAATTACATTTATGGATTTGTATATGTTGAACCAGCCTTGCATCCCTGGTATGAAGCCCACTGGACATGGAATTATCTTTTTATGTGTAGCTAAATTTATTGTATAAGATTTTATTGAGTGTTTTCAGTCAATATTCACTAATGAAATTGGTCTATAGTTTTCTTTGTTTGTTCCTTGTTTTGGTTTAAGGAGGATATTTGCTTCATAGAAGGAGTTGGAGAGAGTTTCGTTTTTCCCAAGAGAAGGATATCAAGGGTATCCAGATGGGGACAGAGAGGATCAAACTATTGTTCTTTGCTGATGATAA
Organism: Otolemur garnettii; assembly: GCF_000181295.1. Taxonomy (NCBI): domain Eukaryota; kingdom Metazoa; phylum Chordata; class Mammalia; order Primates; family Galagidae; genus Otolemur; species Otolemur garnettii. The sequence goes on from NW_003852400.1 coordinate 27,926,492, forward strand.
GATCTTATACCTAGAAAAACCCAAAGACTCATACAAGACTTCTAGAAGTGATCAAGAAATATAGTAATATCTCAGGATACAAAATCAATGCTTACAAATCAGTAGCCTTCAAATACATTAACAGCAGTCAAGCTGATAATAAAATCAGTGATACAATAACCTTCACCATAGCATCAAAGAAAATGAAATACCTTGGCCTATATTTAACAAAAGACATGAAGAATCTCTACTGAGAGAACTATGAAACACTGAGAAAAAAAACCAGAGGATGGTAAAAGATGGAAAAACACGTCATACTCATAGCAGGGAAGAATCAACATTGTTAAAATGTCTACATTATCCAAAGGAATCTACAGATTTAATGCAATCCCCATTAAAATACCAATGTCATACTTTGAAGACCTTGAAAATATAGTTGTAAATTTCATATGGAACCAGAAAAATCTCTGAACAGCTAATGTAATTCTAGGAAATAAGAACAAACTTGGAGTTATCACACGTTACCAGACTTCAGGTTATACTACAAGTCTACTTTGATCAAAATAACATAGTACTGGCATAATATAGAGACATGGACCTATGGAACAGAACATAGAACCTGAAAATGACCAACCTCATATCACTATCTGATCTTTGATAAAGCAAATAAATGCATACACGGGGAGGGGGGGAAATCGCTATTTGATAAATGGTGATGGGAGAACTGGTTAGCCACATATAAAAGACTGAAACTGGAGTTGCACCTCTTACCACTCAGCAAAAGTAACTCAGGATGGATGAAAGATTTAAATCTAAGACACTAAACTATAAAATCCTAGAAGAAAGTGTGGAAAAACCTTGGAATCTTACATTCCTAGGAAAAGAATTTATGAAAACCTCTTTGGCAACCACTACAACAACAAAAATAAATAAATAAGAACTTCTCAAGTTAAAAAGTTCTGCACAGCTAAGGACACAATCATCAAAGCAAATAAGACGATCCTCATACTGGAAGAAGATACATGCATGTTATGAATTGGACAAAAGAGCTAATAACAAGAATCTACAATGAATTCAAGTAAATCAAGAAGGAAAGAACAAACAACCCCATTAAAAACTGGGCAAGGAACATGAACAGAATCTTTTCTCATAAGGACAGACAATCGGCCAACAAACTCAAGAAAAGATGCTCATTGTCCCTAATCATCACAGAAATACAAATCACGACCACTTTGAGATAGCACTTAACCCCAGTGAGAATGGCCCACATCACAAGGTCCAAAAGCAGAAGATATTGATGTAAGTGTGGAAAGACAGCAACAGTCATGCACTGTTGTTGGGACTGCAAACTAATAGAGCCTCTGTGGAAACAAGTATGGGGAATTCCTAGAGAAACAAGCATAGACCTTGTGTTTGATCCTGCAATCCTGTTACCAAGAAGGAAGGAAGAAAAGTAATTTTACCATGAGGACATTTGCACTTGAATATTCATAGCCACTCAACTTACAACCACAAAGATGTGGAAACAATCCAAGTGCCTTTCAATCCATAAATAGATTAATAAACTGTGGTATATGTATACCATGGAGTACCATTCAGCCATAAAAGTGATGGAAATTTTATATCCCTTCTGTAACAACCTGGAAAGATCTGGATAACATTCTCCCAAGAAAAGTATCACAAGAATGGGGAAAAAAGCATCACATGTACTAAACACTTATAGATTAAAACTCCTAGATGATTAACAACTACTCTCCTACATGAGTGGAGTAGGAGTAGGCGTTCTCTCCACGATTAAATTCAAGTGGAGGGAGGGGAAAGGAGTTCAGTAAAATCTCATTCAAGGGGTAGGATGCTCAGGCATTTGGCACACTTCCTGGTAAAGGACACAGCTACAACTGGGACTTTAACCTTACAAATGCCAACAATGTAACCTAATCACATGCATCCTCACATTAATCTGAACAACAACAAGTATCACACACTGCCCTTTCTGCAATCTAGCCAAACCAGTTTTTGTGTGTGTTGGATACATTAAAGCTGTAAATGCACCAACTGTCCTCCAACAGGCCACCTGTGGTCACACAAAAGAGACTTGTGCTAACACGCTTAAAGGCCATTCAATCCAGACCCTCCTCACCCTATACCTGATCCCCTCCTTAAACATTTCGGAGTTGTTTTTATCTTTTTGGCATTATGATCTATTTCCTAACTTCTCGGCAGAAGGCATTTTTATTTTGCTCTGAAGCCTCTCTCCAATGTCCAGATTGTGTTCAGAAAACAAAATTCTCCTTTTTACCTCCTCATGTATGGTCTTTTGTTAACAAAGATGATGATTTTAACATATCCATCAAACAAGGGTGAATGAATCTATAGATAGGGTTCATTCCTATACTCAATTTTTTGTCAATATTATAAATCATCTTGAATACTTCAACTAACTTTATTATGTACATATACTGAGCAGGTAAAAATTAAAATAAAATTATTTTTATGTTTATCATGCATGAGGAAATACAAGAGAGATTTGTCACAGCATTTCAATTTTTTCAATATAATCTGTGATCTTTATCTGACAGTTTGATTTTCAAAATAATCATGAGGAAAGAGTAAATGATAGCTCTCCTTTCAGCTGCTGGACTTACACTGTGGAGTTGGGGGTTGGGGCAGGAACTAGACATTCTAATTTTTCCTTATGAGACGTCCAAATATGTTTCCATTTATATCCAGTTAAGTACCTTATCACAGAAAGCATTGTTTCTTCCAGTTCCCATTCCTACGAAAAGTTATTTATATCAGATTAAATATGTGCAAAATCTTCCCTTTTAAATCATACTGAAAGCAAGCTAGATCCCATGGCCATCTCTCTTTAACACAAGTAATTATATACTTCCATTGCTCTCTGACTCCCACAGGACCCAGGGCAGTTCGTTGTGGAAATAAGCCTCATTAATTTCCATTTTTGCAGTTTAATTCAAAACTGTGGGGTTGCAAGATTTTTCGCCAATCTTAACTAAAGCTAATGCAACAGACACTGATCTATTTCACCATTTTGATGATCTAGTATTGCCAAAATAAATCAATTAGAGAAGCATTCATCAACTGGATGCAACACCACCACCTAATCTTTCTACAGACCCCAGTCAAATGAATTTTTATTTCCTCCAGTTTGTTGGCAGAAAAATCTTCAAAAATTAGGAGTATAGCTACTCAGTTGTTATTTCAGTTTTATTCCACCCTACACTGAATGGTGTTTAGAATAAGGTGCTCTGGGCTGCTCTTACCAGGAAATATTCAATAACATTACAAGGAAGTATGAAATTGTGTTCATTTTTATCACACTGCATTTTATATATCAGTGTTGTCTAGTACAAATATAATATGAGCCACATGTGTAATATACATTTTCTAGTAGCCACATTTAAAAAAAAGTAAAAGGAAAGAGATAAATTTAATTTTAATATTTTTATTTAAACCTATGTATCCAAAACATCAACATTTCAATGTGTAATTGATATAAAAATTGTTAAGGAGATATTTTATAAATATATTTTTATACTAAGTGTTTGAAACCTAATGCTTATTTTACATTTATAGTACATTCTAATTCAAATTAGCCACATTTCAAGTAGACACATGGGTAGTGGCTGCCATGTTACACTGAGAGAGTGTGTGTGTGAGTGTGTGTGTACAACATTCTGTCTTCTTTGGAATAGGATAAAAAATTAAAGTAAAAAAATTGCTAAAATATTTTGGCAGGTAATACTTTGCTAAGCACTGCAATATACCAAATTATATCTGATTTGCAAATCAGAACCATTTTTTTTCCTGCTATATCAAAATAATTCCTAAGCTAGAAAGTATAACATATATATATATATGAGACAGAAAATAAAAGTTTATTTAGAGCTAAAATTGATAGTAACCGTTTCTTCCAAGCCCAGGCCACAAAAACAAAACTAATAAATGAAATAATATTAAACGACAAAAGTTCTGCACAGCAAAGGAAACAATCAACAAAGTGAAACATCAGCCAATGGGGAAAAAGTATTTATAAACCAGATATCTGATAAAAGGTAGGTATCCAAAATTTATAAAGAACTCACACAAACCAATATAAGAAAAACAACCTGATTAGGCAATGGACAAAGGACCTAAACAGACATTTCTCTTAGGGAGACATAATAATTACTAAACAGTACATGGAATAGTGCTCAGGATAATTAATCATTGGAGAAAGGCAAATCAAAACCATGAGGAGATACACCTCGAACCCGTTAGGATGACTATTTCTAAAAAGTCAAAAGATACAAATGTTGGCAAAGATGTGGACAGAAGTGTCAATGGGAAAAAAGCCAAACTCAGGAAAATAGTTTAAAGAGGTTTATTCTGAGCCTTACAGCTCTGAGGAGTGGGCACTACTGATAATGCCAGAGGGGGAAGAAAAATACCCCAGGGATTCTCAGAATCAGACCTCCTAGCCCTGTGCTCCCTGCCCTATTAATAAAAACAACTTTTCCAACACTCTTGAAAGAAATAACAAGTCCATGTTTTGTTCATCTTTCTTTTAATACTCACTGCATATGAGAACCTCAATTATTACTGCTTGCTGCATATCTTTCAGCCTTTATCCTCACTCATATTTCTGGTCTTATTTTCAATGTTTTTTTTCAGTCAAAGTAATCTACAATATAAACAGGCTTTGCTAATGGTTTCCCATTACTGCAGTGTTCAAAATATTAAAATTATAATCTGTTGTGTGAACTGCTCTAAGTTTTGTTTGATTTTGTAGTTATTTTAAGAATTCAACTTCAGGGAAATTATTTACATTACCACAAATGACATTTTCATTTAAAAAAAAGTGCGTTGCTGCCATTACATGTTTAATATTTTGTTTAAGATGAGACTGGGTTTTAGAGTAAGGACCAGCAATTCAGTTCTAGGGCGACTAATCTCACAAAAGTATCACTGATATTTTTTACTTCATTTCTTCCTTTTATTTATTTAATTTCTGCTCATTATCACTTTCTTTAGCTCTGTTTTTACATAGAAACTATAGAGAAGCAATGGTCCTGTTAAGAAAAGAAACATTCTATTTGCTATATATCTCCAGGCTGAATTTCCATAAGATAGGTCTTTGCTATCAGGCAGGACTGGAAAATTCTATAAAGACACAGGTGGGTTTGGGGGTTATCTCCCTGGGTTTTATTACACATTAAAGCTGATTGGGAATTTGAGCCTTCTTCCTAATATGTTATCTCGGACGGTATAGCAGCATGTAGGATTCATTTTGGTTATTGATCTACCCCTTGAGAAACTATGCTAATTGTAGAAAAACACAGCTGTTGGCAACAATCACAAACTGGCTCTGTTCATTAGAAGATAATTTTAGGGCAGAGCATCAGTCTTCAAAATGTAGGCTATGGTCTCCAGGGAAAATGCAAAGCAATCCCTTGAGGATAATAGAATAATGTAACTTAGATTTCTAAAAATCTAAAATTAAAAGAAAATTAAGCTTTGCATTTAATACATAAGGTGAAATATGTATATATATTTAGAAACAGATATGCATATAGTAAAAACACAGGCTCAGAATATTTTAACTGAGGTCTATAAAAATTACTTAATTTTCTGACATTTACTAGATTAGAAAAATTCAAGACCAGTCCATTAGGACAGGCAAAATGTAACTACACTTGCAAAGCTGCAAACAAGTGAATAGAAATATCCTTTTTGTGCTGCTTAGGCCCAATGTGGAGTGGAGATTTTTTTCAAATATAAGTAATTGAATTAGGACAAGTGCTTTTTCAGCCATTTATTATTTTCCCATAAACCTATAACTAAGTTGTCTAAATCATTAGCAATTTTTTGGCTTTATAAAATTAAGTCAGCACAAAACTTGGAGCAATATTTAAAGAAACACAAAGAGCCAGAGAGATGTTAAGCAATCTAGTCTCAATAAAATCAACTATTAATCTTTAGCTTATTAAGCTTCGCTTCTCTTTCTACACTCAGAAACATGTACTTTCTTTCTCTTCCAAGATGTTAAAGTATGGTATCCATTACCTCTCTCAGTTTCCAAATGGGCATTTTGTTTCTGATTAAAAAGCATTCTTGTCATTTCTTTACCTCGTGGATCAGAGAAAAGTCAATGATGGTATAACGTGGGTAAGTTAATATTTTCATCAAACAGCAGCTAATTTCTATGCAGTCCCAGCTACCTGAGAGGCCAAAGCAAGAGAATTGCTTAAGCCCAAGAGTTTGAGATTGCTGTAAACTGTGATGCCACAGCATTCTACCGAGAGTGACATAGTAAGACTCTGTCTCAAAAAAAAATTTAGAAGAAAGAAAAGCAGCTAATTTCCTACAGGGGTGCTATTTTGCTAATCACCTTTGCTAGATATAGATTCTTTGGTCTTCCTTCTTTAAGATCTCATAATCTAGAAAAGATACTTGGCTGAAATCACCCTATACCATGAAAAACTATTAGAACCTGTAGTAAAATTCTGGTCCTTAAAAAAAAATCTTAAGCCATCAAAATACTTTTTAATTTCTATTTTCATTTAAAGAATTTGTATATATGGTAATACTATAGTATATAAGGAATTACAACAAAACATCCTTTGGCTTGATTGTTTTTAAGTATTAGAAAAAGAAATCATACTATGTATATTCCTTTACGCCATGATTTTCTTTTCTTTCTTTTTTTCCTTTTCTTTTTTTTTTTTTTTTTTTTTTGAGACAGTCTCAAGAGGTAGCTCCAGATAGGGTGCTGTGGCATCATAGTTCACAGCAACCTCCAACTCTTGGGCTGAAGCAATTCTCTTGCCTCAGTTTTTCTATTTTTAGTAGAGATGGGGGAGGTGTCTCACTTTTGCTCAGGCTAGAACTTGATTGTTTTTAACAAGTCATTAGGTTTCTAAGATTGTTGATGAGTGATGCTGCTGATCATCATTTACGCTGAATATTATTTCTTTGTGTCACTATTACCACAATTTATTTAGTTATTTCTCCTGTTGACAGCTATTTTTATTTCAGGTTGTTTGTTCTGCTATCATCAGCAATGTTCTCATGAACTTCCTTTCCCCCTGCACTTTGTTCACACCTGTAATTATCTTACTATGCTGTTGATTTCAAACCTTTTAGACCACAATCCACAGCAGGATACAGTTTATATTTCAACACAAGTATATACATGGGCACACATACAAATAAAATTGAAACAAGTTTGGCTCAGGGCCCATAGCTCAGTAGTTAGGACGCCAGCCACACGTACTGGGGCTGTTGGGTTCAAACCAGGCCAGGGCCTGCTAAAAGAACAATGACAACAATAACAACAACAAACAAATTGCTGGGCATTGTGGTGGGCACTTGTAATGTCAGTTACTTGGGAGACTGAGGCAAGAGAATCTCTTATGTCATGAGTATGAGGTTGCTGTGAGCTGTGACGCCACACCACTCTACCAAGGGTAACAAAGTTAGACCCTGCCTCAAAAAAAAAAAAAAAAAAAAACAATTGAAACAATTTCCCCCAAACAATCTTTACCTATTTATAGGACACTCTAACATCGTCTATTATTTTTCCATATTTCATTTTATTATATGTATTATTTAAATACAATACATATTGTTTTGTGGTTTATTTTATTCTATTTAATTTTTAAAACTACTTGTCAGACAGGTACAATTAAGACTCATATTTTAAAATATAGATACAGGTTTTATATATATATATAAAATATATATATATATATATGGTAGAATACTCAGTTTTCAAATATGTACTTCCTCAATTTTATATGATGATAATAGAAGTTAGAAATATTCAAGACATGATTAAATCAAATCAGATTCAACTACTGTCAAACAGTTAACACCTTTCCATATTTCACAGGCAACTTGGTGTTACCACACTTTTTGGTTTATCAACCCAGATCACATAAAATAGCATTTAGTTGTCATTTTTATTTTCATTCCCCTGCTTAATGATAAGCCGGACATCATTTCCTCTTTTTGAAATGCTATATGAATTTTTAATGTGATTTCTAGTAGTGCTGCTTTACATACTGAGTTGTAAGAAAGTCTGATATACCGCCAATGCTAATTCTATATTATTTATATTGTCCTGTGTCTTATCATAGTTCACAGTCTGGATGGTATCTTTTAATGAAAAATAATTTTTGAAGAGTATCTGTTTCTTACAAAGAGGGAAATTGAGGCTTTTGGCCACTTGACCAATGCCACACAACCAATAATTAGAATAATATACTCAAATAGGGCTGTTTGTTCAAAGACTATCCTCGTGTCCACTGTGAGTAGTGCTTCCCTATTACTGAAAGTCATTTTTTGTTCTCTCCTTAGTTTTTATATCACCCTGTTTCATATCTAATTTCCTTTTTGCCATTTATTTAATTTTTATTATAACCTGTTTTCTACAGGTATTTTTGAAAAATCCTATAAAATAAGGTTTGGAAAATGTTTCAACAGGTGCTGCTGATTTTCCTTATGTACTTACAGACTCTTGGTTATATGTTCATATTTTTAAAAAAACATCACAGCATCTATTTTGGTTTTCCTTTGGTTTTGAGTTTGTAAGTCTACTCCTGGCTGGATCTCTTGGTTGAGAAGAAAATGTCACTAGGATTTCTGTATTGGGCAGGATGGTAATTTTTATCAACAAATTTCACTTTAAGGTAAACAGGCATGATTCTCTATCAGGAAGCAAACCCAAATACATGTGTGTGTACGTGTGTGTGTGTCAGGGTGGACAAAGAGGGGAGTGTGGCATTACATACTTCTGAAGAAGACACTCTTCTTACCCTAAGCCTTTGAAATTTTGCTGGGCAAATTTCTCACTAACTTTTGCATTGTTTCTTTAATAGATGCAACTATCTCTCTACCAATCTCAACTTTACCCCATCCAATAACAGTGTCTTCCATAAAATTGTAGACATCTTTTATTCCTTTGTCATTTTTCTCTGTTCCTCTGTGGGGAGTTTATTTCTGTTATTTGTTGTATCTTTTATTTTTGTTTCAGTTTTTACTGCAGGAAGACATGAAGCAAATCTACAAATCTGATGTTCTGTATTGAACTAGACAATACGTAAGTCATGTATGTAGCTTTACCTCATAATCAGAGGTAGATTACTGCATTGTTGTGTTATCTTAAAATGCAGGAAGGAATGAGAAGTAATCTTATGGGAGATATTTATTTATTCACCACATACTGAACATTTTGCATAGAAACTGATTGATAAAGAGTGGCTAGAATATAAAGAGAATCAGAAGAAAGCAGAGCCAGGTATGTCAATGCAGAGAACAGTTTCAGAAGTGGCTAATGGTTAAACTGCTCATTTCTGTAAAACATTTATGAGTAGGACGCGGACACCAAAGTGATTTTGTCCTCGTGTCCAAGTCTGGGGGACCTCATTAGTTTACGTGGATCCATGCTTGTCTGTATTTATCATCCTGTACCTCTTTGCTGTCAACTCAAACTGAACCTTCCTCAATATGGTGCCACAGTCCAAGTTTTGTCTCAGAACTTAAAGAAAAAGACTTTAAATTCTTCAAAATTATAGATATTTGTCTACAATTATACATCCAAACTCCTCAAATCTTCAGTATTTTGTTTTTGGAGATGCACTTCATTTTAAATGCTTGACCTGCAAAACATCTTTGTGACTTGAATTTGATGAATCAATAACAAAACACACTTTAAACATGGATTTCATTTTGCTACAAGGAACAAAAAATGAGCAAGAATTGCCCTGTTTTAAACCAAATTTTATGACAATACAATGAATATATCTGTGGTCCGTTAACCATTGCATATCCTATTTTTGTGACAGTTGCCTGCCTTTTTCTGATCTCTGAATCGCAATTCCTTTCCAGGTACAAGGTAATGAACTGAGGAAGTTACACTAATGCTATTTAAACTTTCACTGAACTGGACATAATAGAATATGATTTTCTTCCAAATCTCAATTATAAATCCCAGAATATCCCCAATAATCAGCTCAGGCTAAGATAAGGAAATGCTAAGAACATTTATCTCATAAATTTGAGCTTCAAAGGGTTATCTTGAACTCTTTCACTGTCACAGAAGTATCCAAGCAAAGGTCAGGCTCTCATTAAAGCTTATCTGAAGCCAGAGTTATATGTTATGGTTTATTGCCTCAAGTACCAATTAATACAGAATTAAAGAAATGAAAAACCAGTGATTCATACCTTTGCAGGCGAATTTTCATACTTCAGCATAATGTTAAAATATTAATTGTCATTTTAGTCATGTAGTATTTTATTAGGCACTTAACTCTGTAGGTTTTATCAAAAGATATATAACATTCATTTTTAACAAAATGCAGAAGAGATTTGGGGAACATTTACTCAAAAGCTAATAAAGTAAAATCTTAGAGGTACTTTCTAACCAGCGATTTAAACGTAGACATCAATTATTAATGAAGTTGAAATGCTTAATAATAGGGGACTGGAAAGAGGCTATAAAGAATTACTGAAATATCACCATGATACCAAGGGCGATTGTCTTCTTAGGAGACATACAGAAAACAATAAAAAGCATAATTGCACACTACAACATTAATGAATCCTGCCTGCAAGGCTGTTGGGGAAGAAAAGAGAAAGAGAAGATGTTTAAGAACCAAGGGAAGGTTTACAGAGACATACTTACTTTATTTCATTGCCACATTTTATGTAACGTGGAAGCAATCTCATCCTCCTTGTTGATGAATGCTAAACTAGTACCACTGATAATACCCTTCAAATATTCTTAGGCAAGTTTTGCATGGACAGCTAATCTTTGAATAACATTGTGATTAGGACCACCAACACTTGTGCAGTTCTTACTCTCCCAGAACTTAACTACTAATAGCCTCTGCTGATCAGAAGCCTTACCAATAACATACAATGGATTAACATATATTTTGTGTGTTATAGTCATTATGTACTATACTCTTACTTAATGTAAGCTAGAGAAAAGAAAATACAGTCAAGGACAATGTAACAAAGAGAAAAAAATTATTTACTACTCATTAAGCAGAAGTGGATAAAGGCCTTCATCCTCACAGTAGGCTGAAGTAGCCTTCAAGGCTGAAGAGGGATTGGTCTTGCTGTCTGGAGGATGGCAGAGGCAGAAGAAGATCTGATTATAAGTGGACCCAAGCAGGTCAAACCATGTGAGTGGAATGCACATCAATTTTATGATCAGCATCCACTGCATTTCACCAGGAGCCCTGAGCCAGCATCTTCAAGCAGGCTAAAGTCCTTTGCTCCTAGAGGTCTGTGGACTCTGGAAACTATTCTCAGCATTATCTATCATGTCTACCTCAGGAAAATTAAAACCTTCTCTCCAGATGTTTAATAGCCTTGCAGCAACTGAGTCTACAGATGAACTCAGGAGTCAAATTAAAAGAAAAATTCCCTTTGAACAGCAAGCAAATAAGACTTTAGGAAGAAAATTATCTTTGATAATTAGTGTCTTCTTGGGCTGTGCATAGATGAAGTTTGTTGTTTTTAATTTCAGATTAATATGGGGGTAAGAGCCTTTAGGTTATAATGTTGGTGTTTGTTAGGTAAGGTCCCTATTGCAGTTGTGCCCCTCACCCAGAAGGTGTGCCTCATATCTTTACATGGCGCCCATTAGGTAAGACCACACCAATCCCTCTCCTCTCTCCCTTGCCCACCTCCCTTCTTCCCTCTCTCCCCCAGATTGAATTAATTTTTTTTCTCTTGTGTTGGCCTGTATTAATTCATCTATTGGCTGCATTATAGTATTGAATACATTGAATATGTGCTTTTTCATTCTTATAATACTTTACTAAAGAGAATGTTCTCCAATTCTACGCAGGTTAATATAAAAGATGTAAAGTTGCCATCTTTTTATGGCTGAATAGTATTCTGTGGTACACCTACCACACTTTAACAATCAATATTGAGTTGATGGGTTGATTCCACATGAAGTCAAGTTTTTATATTATTACTATCATTAAAGAGACTGCCAAAAGCCAGGTGTGGTGGCTTCTGAGGCTTGAGAAGCCTGTGGTTCTGGCTTCTCAAGAGATAGGCTGGAGCAACTCTTGAGTCCAGGAGTTCAAGGTTACTCTGAGCTATGATCATGCCACTGCATTCTAGACTGGGTAACACAGTGACATTCTGTCTCTGAAATAAAAAATGATGGCGGCACCTGTGGCTCAAAGGAGTAGAGCCCTGGCCCCATATGCCAGAGGTGGTGGGTTCAAACCCAGCCCTGGCCAAAAACTGCAAAAATAAAAATAAAAAAAATGAGAGAGAGAGAAAGAGAGCAACATACTAATAAAGACATAAACCACCATTTAGGACTTTTTTGTGACTGAGGTAACTGAGACACTATTAATCGCCTATTTTTGGAAATTCAGTGTTGTAAAGACCTTTGAATTGTGACTAGCTGACAATCCATTGCACTGCTCTTACCTAACAAGCATAATGTAGGCGTATAATAATAATAATGCATGCCTTCTGGGTGAGGGGCACAACTACAACTTGGACTCCACCTAATAAATGCAAACAAAGTAGCCTAATCATCTGTATACTCATATTAATCCAAAATAAATGAATGAATAAATACCATTGTCCTTTTTTCTATTTTAATAGTAGATATATAGCTAAAAGTTGATATCTTTAAATGTTTTACCATAATAATTTGTTTGCTACTGTGACTGCAGTGCCCAGCTGTTTCCTACTCTAAGTCTTATCCTGCACATCATTCTTTGTACCCTGGAATAAATGAGACAAATAAGTTTTTCTAAAAATTATCTAATATCTCTTTTGTAGGAATTAACAAACTCATTTCCTCAGTATTTGAACCAGATATTTTGTCTGAACACTTGGAGTTTTACTGCAACAGTTATGGATTTCATATACTCCATAAAAAATTAAAAAGACATATAGAAATATAATAAATATAGAATTATAAGTATATATTAAAGTATACATAAGAATACATTAAAATGTACATATTTATGTAATCAATAGCATACATATAGTAATTATAATCTATAAGATATACATGTAATCATCTTACCCCTAAATTTTCTGAGAGTATGTTTCCCTACATTGAAAAAGCTGACTTGTGCCTTGTGATTCAAGATGAGTGAAACACGCTAGCCAAACAGAAAACCATAGTGTGAGTATAATTAATATAAAGAACACTACACTTTTATCCAAAACTCTGGCATTCATGTTCTGTATTAGATGCATTAGTTCTAGATCTAACACTCTTAACTTTTTTTGTTTCCATCTGTAAAGCAAAAATTATTATGCTTGCCAACACAACAGAAATATTAGAATTACGTGAAGGGTGTTTAGATCTAAAAATAGACCTGCCATTTGATCCTGGCAGGTCCATATATCATTAGGTATATAACCAGAAGACCAAAAATTGCATTATAACAAACATATATGTACCAGAATGTTTATTGCAGGCCAATTCATAATTGCTAAGTCATGGAAGAAGCCCAAGTGCCCATCAACCCACGAATGGATCAATAAATTGTGGTATATGTACATCATGGAATATTATGCAGCCTTAAAGAAAGATGGAGACTTTATCTCCTCCATGTTTACCTTGATGGAGCTGGAACATATTCTTCTTAGTAAAGTATCTCAGGAATGGAAGAAAAAGTATCTAATGTACTCAGTCTTACTATGCAACCAATTTATAGCTTTCTTATGAAAACTATAACCCAATTATAGCCCAAGAAGAAGAGGAGAGGGAGGAGAGGGGAGAGGGGAGGGGAGGGGAGGTGGGTGGAGGGAAAGTAATTGGTGGGACCACCTATAATGCATCTTACAAGGGTATATGCAAAATTTACTAGGTGTAGAATATAAATGTCTTAACACAATAACTAAGAAAATGCCATGAAGGCTGTGTTGACCAGTTTGATGAAAGCATTTCAAATTGTATGTAAAACCAGTACATTGTACCTCATGATGCATTAATGTACACAGCTATGATTTAATAAAAAAAAGTAAAGAATGATATTTATGATAATGACAATAACTTTTTTTTCTATTGAGTCATTGCCTGCATAGTGTACTGTCTAAAAATGTTTTGCTATTTTGTTGTTATCGTTATTTTTCAACTGTTTCAATTTTTCAATTGTTTCATAATTCTGCTCAATATATAATGACTGGTAAAGAGGAAATGAAAAGAACCGAAGAAGTTTCTTTGGCATAAGGTGACTAAATTACAAGTTTTTGGTTAAAATATTATAGACATCAAATTATATATAATTTGATTAACTCAAATGCTAACATTTCTTAACATTTTCACTTTTGGACACAATCTGAGAAAAAGTGGAACAACATTTAGTTTAACTCTAGACAATAATTAGAAGAATTAGCTTTGGGCTGTGGAGATACGGCAACCACTGAGAAATTACCTCAGAATGCAGTATTAAGGAGAAATTTCTTATTGGGGTATATTCAACATTGTGTTTTGAAGAGAAGAGGCAGAAACAAAGACAATGATAAGTCTTATCAAAAATAGCTGCTGAATAAAAGGTTAATAAAATACACCTATTATATTGGAAGATGTTGAGTCTGTGAGTAACTTACATTTTCATCTTTGATGTGGTAGATGCAGCTCACCCAATTACCAACAGTCTGTTAATATAGCCCTCGGTGATAATTAATAAAATATTCATTAAATGTTTTAATGATTTTAATCATTCTTCTCTGCTTCCTACTCTTTTTTTATAAGAAGTAAGACAAGAATGTATGGAATACCTTTCTAGAAAATTTATTCAAATTGCTGATACTCAAATAGAAATATTTTTAAATCAAAATATACTGAAATCTTAGATTATTAAGCTATTAAATTCTTGAATGCTATCTAGCAAATGCCAATTATATAATATTCATGCTTTATGGCCAAATTATTTTATGAAATGCATACCAAATATAGATTTACCTGTATAACATGTTTACATAACTATGCTGTCTTATATTTACTAGCTTTTGGAGGGAAAAAAATGTAAAACTGAGTGAATTTAAAATAAGATGATTTGTCACATTAACATTTTTTGCATATGATTTGTGTCTTTTGTAATATTTAACCCCAAATTCATAGCAATCAAGACAGAACTCAAATGGTAGTAAATGTGTAAGCATGGGGTGGTAGCTATTTGTAGTAAAAGTAGATATCATATCTAATGGCTCTGTCGCAATTTTCTTTACTAAATTCTACATTAGAACATTATTCTTCTCTCCACAATTAAAAAAAAGGAAAACAAGGAGAAATAAAGAGGAAGAAGAGGGAATGAAAGAAGAAGGAAATGAAGGCAAGAGCCCCTTCTATGCAGCAGTCTTCCAAGATTTAGTCTCTTGAGTCTATATTTTTCTAATGTTCTTCACTTTCTCTTCACATTTGGAGTCACTTCACATTCTCATGTTATTCCAATAGCCTACATTCCTCTTAAACTATTGGTCCCTCTTTAATATTCTTCTAATTCTTCAAAATTCCAATCTTGGTCTCTTCTCATGATACTTTTTCTTTCAGGAAAATTGTGCTCATCTTATGATTACATGTACATTATTACAAAATGTATATCAATTGCACTGATATTGAAGGGTGTGGTGGCTTCCGCCTGTACTCCCAGCACTTGGAAGGTGGAGGTGGGTGGATCGCCTTAGCTCACAGATTTGAGACCACCCTGAGCCACAGCGAGACCGTGTCTCTAAAAATAGCTGGGCATTGCGGCAGGTGCCTGTAGTGCCAGCTACCTGGGAGGCTGAGGCAAGAGAATTGCTTGAGTGCAAGAGTTTGAGGGTGCTGTGAGTTATGATACCATAGCACTCTAGTGAGGGCAACAAAGGCTCTGTCTCAAAAAAAAAAAAAAAAATTTGCCCTGAGATTGCTCTTCTCTTCAGTACTTTAATTTCAGGTCACATGAACCGCTAACCCTAAAACCAAACTGAATGCATTGTACATCCTTGAAAGTATTTTCTCTTGCTTTGAATCCAGTTTCTAATGATATAACTGTAATCAATATCTTAAGCTCTTATTTCTCCTAGTCAAGTGGAATGGCCAGTAAGTTCTGTCATTTCTACCTCTGGGCTGCATCCACTATCGATGTAGTCTCCTAACTGGGTCCCAAGCCTTCACAACTTTCAGATGCATGACTCCCTCTTATAAAGCTGTTTTTATAATATTACAGCCTTCTTAAAAATGTATTTTCCAACTAAAAGCCAATTTAAAGAAGTCTTAGCATAGCTTTCAATTCTTTCCATAACATCTGGCCAGAAACTATGGCTCCAACTTTTTCTTAGGCTACATTATAATAACAAAGCTCAGAATAATGATATGATAGTGGCTCTCATTTTGACTATTAGACGCAGTATTAGTATATTTTATATTCACTATCTCAATAAAAGCCTTCATGATGACCCAATTACATAGGTTTCATATTTGATAGGTTTTACAGTTGGGGTTTAGAAAAGCTAAGAAATACTCCCATGAGTGAGGGAATGCACACTAGATGAACAATAGTTGTATGCCATGTTGTCTATCAAAATCTATTTTAACCACTAGGGGTACAATGCTGCAGTTCAGACTTTGTTGACAGATATTGACTAACAAATTCAAGGTCAATGTTTTCCCAGCTATTATTTTATCCATGAATTCTATAATTCTTTGTAAGGTATAGTATGAGCTATAAGAAGAAGTCCTTTTGCCCATGATTCTTTCACTTTATGAATATTTTGATCACTGTTTCAGGCTCAACTCAAACAACAATTCTTTCATAAATCCTTCTCAAATTAAACTACTTTAAATTAATTCCCCTTTCTTTAGTTATCCATCACATACTTCTTGTACATCTATTATGGAACAAAACGCACCCTACCTTTCAATATACTACTTTTTACAAGCCTGTCAGAGATCATAGCTTCTTCATCCTTTTAGATTCTAAAATGCATTCCTTGGCATAATACAATCTTAACAAATGCCTATTGAATTAATGTTAAATAGTTGCCTTTAGAACCAGGTATACACTAGGAAAAGCATGTTTAAGACAGGAACATTAGGTGACTGTTCAATACATAGTACAGTCTTACCAGCCCTAAGGCAAATAGCACATAGATTTCTTTTAAAGACAATTACAATCTTCTGTTATGTGGATCAAGAACTTCTTATTTATGTTTATCCATTCATTTCCCTGTTGTTGAGGAAGAGCAATCTGACACAATTAATTTTTGTTTTTCATTTCCTGTCTCCTTTCCTAGTTCTTCAGAATGCTAAAGTAACCAAATGGTACACGGGGCTAAAATCCTACTAATTCTGTTACTGGGAAGCATGTTGCCAAAATCCCATAGTTCACATTCTTTCATGAGCTGTTAGGAATCAAAGTGAAGACCTCAGAAGAAAATGTTTTTCTCTGATCTTCTGCCCTCCTGTCTCTGTCCTCTCGCTCTCTGAGCCTCGCCTTAAAAACTAGAATCCGGCTTCCCCGATGCAGGTGATAGAAACCAGAATTTCTTTTCCCCAAAGCCAGCCATAAAAACAAAAATATTACTCTAACTTGCCCTCTACTTTTTTGTCTAAAAAGTAACAATAAAGAAATTATCTGACCTATCTTGTTTCAATGGATGTCATAGGCTCCCTTTTAGGGGAAAGTCCCACCCTGCACCAAGAAGGAAGGAGCACATGCTTGGAGAGGCCAAGAAGAATCTAGACACACAGCCCGGGCTGGGTTTCCCCACTCAGTCTACTAGCATTAGATTATATACTTTTTGTCCAATTACATTTCTACAGAGCTGCCCATACTCTGTTGAACCTAAGCATAAAATTGGAAAATTTTGGCTCGGTGCCCATAGCACAGTGGTTACGGTTACGGTCACATAACACTGAGGCTGGTGGGCTGGAACACAGTCCGGGCCAGGTAAAACAACCATGACAATTGCAACAAAAACAGCCGGGCATTGTGGCGGGTGCCTGTAATACCAGCTACTTGGGAGGATGAGGCAAGAGAATTGCTTATGCACAAGAGTTGGAGGTGGCTGTGAGCTGTGACACCACAGCACTCTACTGAGGGTGACACAGTGAGACTGTCTCAAAAAAAGAAAAAATTTGGAAAATTTCCCCTATACCTTTGGGTCCTCACTTTAAAGGTTCCCATGTTGCATAAAACTAAGATCAAATAAATTTGTATCCTTTTTTTCCTAGTAATCTGCTCCTTCTTAGTAATTTCAACAAAACCTTGTCAGGCAAAGAAGTTTTCTCTTGTCCTTAATATCATACTTTTGAATGTTTATAAGAGATGACCCAAAACTTTAAACACGTTAGCTTCCCGGACCAAGTTTGGATGCACTTTATATAACATAGACGTTGTGTCAAAGTCAGTACCATAAATTTTAGAAAAAAAACAAGTGTGATAGCTTAAAAAGTCAAAATTTATTGATAATTCAAATAGTATAATATCTTTTCCTTAAATGTCTTCTTTAGCTTCTAAGACTAAGGTAGCAGGCTCGGCGCCTGTGGCTCAAGTGGCTAAAGCACCAGCCACATACACCTAACGTGGCAGGTTCAAATCCAGCCCAGGCCTGCCAAACAACAATGATGGCTGCAACCAAAAAAAAAAAAAAAAAAAAATAGCCGGGCGTTGTGGCGGGCGCCTGTGGTCCCAGCTACTTGGGAGGCTGAGGCAGGAGACTCGCTTGAGCCCAGGAGTTGGAGGTTGCTATGAGCTGTGATGCTATGGCACTTTACCCAGGGGGACAGCTTGAGGCTCTGTCTCAAAAAAAAAAAAGAAAGAAAGACTAAGGTAGCAGCACAGAGGTGACATTGGTACAGTTTTCCTTAATGTAAAATGTTTGAACATTGAAAATCACAACCACAGCAATAAAGAAACACAGCTGTCTACCTAAATGACCTGACAGGCTGACGAATGTTATCATACTAGGTAGAAATCATTTTTTTTTTCTTTTTATGACCTTTTACTGATTGTTGGTCATTATTTTGTTATCTTGTGAAATAGCCTCAATCTTCTCCTTTCAATAATAAACAAGAGGGAAATTTTAAAATATATGAATAGGGTTCTTGCCATCTCCTTTTCTCTGCAAGACAGAAGCCATGTGGAAGCCCAGGCCAAATCTCACTCTCCTAGACATGCTGCTGGGAAGGGCTAGCAAATCAGAGCGCTGCCAGAAACAGAAACGCAGCTGCAAGTATTATGCTTGGCCAAGTCCTTCCTCTTTCTATTGCTATTTCCTACACTCCGCTTCCTTCCTCTGAATAGCCTGAAAAATTAGCATGGGCAGAATAAGTGCTGGATCTTGGGTATGTGCTTCTGGGGCCTGGCACCACAGCCTTCAGGAGTCATGCTGGGCAAGCCATTAAACAAATGACAAAGAAAGAAGAAAACAGTCCTTCTTAGCATAAATATCCGATGATTAATGACAGTCTTCCTTATTTATTCCTACCCAGAGTGTTTGCAACTCTGCTCAAGGAGTCAAATGCTGGCTTTACTAGAGAACACCTTGAAAACATTTCATATTCCACATAATACTGAAGTCATCTCTCTGAATTATATTTTTTTCTCTTGTGTGTTTAAAGCAGCGTTATCTTTGCCATCCTTGGCATTGCCCTCTGCTTAATTGGGTGGTTGAGTTGATTTTAGTTATTAAACTGCAATCTTCCTCCTTAACCTTATTTTAAAATATATTTTAATAGATTTAATCAGTATCATGATTTAACAGTGTAAGGAATGCGATGTATAAATTCACAATTCACTAACAAAATTCTTAATTTGGGGAGGCAGGGAGATGGGAGAGTGCAAACAACAGAAATCAAATTCATAATGAAGAGGGTGGAGGGAGGGTAATTGGTGGGACTACACCTATGGGTACATTTCAAATCTACTAAATGTAGAGTATAAATGTCTACACAACACAATAATTAAGACAGGGCAGTGAAGGCTATGTTAACCAGTTTGATGAAAGTATTTCAAATTGTATATAGAACCAGCACATTATTCCCCATAAATGCATTAAGGTACACAGCTATGATTTAATTAAAAAATTCATATTGAAGAGAAGGGAATTCAATATGTATGGGATACTTTACTTCTTCCAAAAAGAAAAAAAAAAAAAAAGCAAGAGGCTTTTTTAGCAAGCAGCACTCCCACACAGTGTAGTAGCAGCATAGCAGCAGAATTGTGCGCCTGTTCCCTTATTCTCTAATTCCCAGCACATTCGGTGGATTACATACTGTTTATGCATCATGCAGCCTCCCTTAGCCCTGTTTCTTTACAGTACTTATTCCTGCTGCTAAAAGGAAAATAGGCTCTGACAATCCTCTTTGGCTCCCAAAGCTGCTGCCTCTGAATGAACACATCCTGCTTCCCAGAGTCAAGCTGATCCCTGTGATCCCTGAATCCAAAACATGCTCAAAAGAATTCTGCAGGTCTCAAAGAGTAAAAATTGCCATTCGTTTGGGATTTGCGGAGGAACCAGAGCTTTGTCACGTGAGCACTGATGCTATCCTGCCTCCCGACTTCAGGGGCTGCTGCTGAACCAGCTCTAACTGCAGATGAACCGGAAGGCCCCAATCTGCCTCTGACTCTGTCTCTCCTCCTGCGTGACACAGTTCAGTTCAGACACAATAATGAGGCCATTGAATTTCCCTCTGCAGCTGGGAGCTGACTATAAATGCTAAAGCTCAGTTGCTGAAATGACTGTGTCAGGGGACTTGCAAATGAATATACTGTCATTCTAACATAACCCAATTTACCCTGTGTTCTTAGTGAATGGTTTCAGACACTTAGTTTAAAGCCTTACTATGATGCTCTTTAGAAACATCTTTAGAACACCTTCCCAGAGGAAAACCAACAGCTAAGATGACAGCTTAGGAAGAGATAAGAGAATCACAGTGGTATGGTATATTTTATGACAGTTTTCATGCAAAGATTTAGACATGTTTAAAAGTGAATGATTTCACAATATGCACTATTGATAGGTGGTAAATATTCTTCACCCTAAAAAATAATTATGAAATGATTCTTATAGTGCATTAGTATTCTATAATCTCTCCTTAAATACAAAGGAAAAGAATGTCCTACTCTGAACATACAATAGGCAAAAACAAGTCTTCATAAAACTTAGAAATTTGTTCTGTGAATAGGATTAGAAACCAAAATGAATGCTGCCTATTTAACTATCCTCCATAGATTTTAAAACCTCCTTAAAATTAATTAATTTATATATTTTGAAACATTAAAAATTATCAGGAACATATATTTTGAGCTTTGGTTTTATAAAATGACATTGATAACAAATTTATAAACAGATTCTCAGTGGTCTCATATGTTTTAAATATAGTAAAAGTATGTTAGCATAAGGTTTTCATAATATTTCACATAAGCAATGATAGGTGGCTATATCTTCCTAGGGGAATTACCTGAGATCTAGTTTGTCTGATGGTGTGACTATGTGTTGGCTGAAAAAAGGATCATTAGCAAGGATTTTAGCAGAAAGGTGAAAAGTTTTAAAATAGGGGGTCATTGTTTGCTCCTGCCTACTAACAAAATAGTTTGTTCATGCTAGGTAATTTATAAAAAATAGAAATTTATTTCTGATAGTTCTAAAGGCTGTAAAGTCCAAGATCAAGGCACTAGGCAAGTTCAGTGTCTGAACAGGGCTAGGTCTCTGCTTCTAAGATGGCACCTAAAATGCTGCTTCCTCCTGAGGGGACAAACTGTCTTCCCATGGCAGAAGGGTTAGAACAGGAAAACTCAGCTTTCAAAGCCCTTTTTTATATTCTACTCTCATGGATGGGCATTAACCCATCCATTAGGGTGGAACCTGCATAGCCTAGCTACCTCCTAAAATGGCCTACCTCTTAATGTAGTAAAGTCATCCGTCAGTATACTTGGGGGATTGGTTTCAGGACATCCATGTATATTCATGCATTCTGAAGTCCCACAGCCTGCCTTGTGGAAATTGCATGTTTGAAAAGGTGGCCTTTCATATACATGGGTTTTCCTACCCATGAATAGTTCATTTCAATCTGCATTTGGTAGAGCAAATTCATGTACAAGAGCCTTTTTTTTAGCAAGCAGCACTCCCACACAGCGTAGTAGTAGCAGCATAGCAGCAGAATTGTGTACCTGCTCCCTTATTCTCTAACTTCCAGCACATTCGGTGGATTACATACTGTTTATGCATCATGCATGTACACAGTTAAAATCCATGTTGTTCAAGGGTCAAGTGTAATTCTTCCTTATGCTCAGGGGATACATTCCAAGAACCACACTGGATGTTAAAACCACTGACAGTTCACCTTATACATACATGCTACGATAAAGGTTAACACAAATTAGACACAGTAAGAGATTACTATCTAACAATATAATACAAAATTATAACAATATACCCTAATAAATGTTATGTGAATGTGGTCTTTCTCCTGTTCTCTGTTGCTCATAATATCATATTGTACATTACTCGCCCTACTACTTCTTTTGATCTATGGATCTGATAACCAAGATGGCTACTAAGCAAATATGCATTTTCAGCATGAATAAGCTGGACAGAGAAAAGGTTTACATCCCAGGTGGAACAGAGCAGGATGGTATAAAATTTTGTTACACCTCTCAGAAGAACGTGCAATTTTATATCAATGAATTGATTATTTCTGGGATTTTTTTATTTAATATTTTTTGACCCTGGTTGGCCACAAGTAACTGAAATTGTGGGAAGCAAAATCATGGAAAGGGAAACCTCAGATAATGGAGGACTACTGTGCTGTTGCATTGGGATTCAATTTCAACATGAAATTTGGAGGGACAAATTCAAACTATACCACAGAATTGTATTTGTTTCTTTTTCCAACACAATATGTAGACTTACAGACCTGTAAATGCTCATATATTGGGAGGAACAATAAGAAATAAGATGATTTACTTGTTCCAATTCCCATGGCCTCATTTCCTCTCTACTATCCTTTAATAATTTGGGAAGAACTTAGTAGAGATACAGCTCATCTCTGCACCACTCTATGTCAAATGAGGCATCTTGAAGGAAAGGGATTAGCATCATCTGAAAGCTTATTCACTCGTATTTTACATGACTAATGCTGGCTCTTGCCTAAGATCTTTATTGGGATTGTTGGCTATAAATAATATCATTTGGCCTGCACTTTCTCACAGCACAATGGCAAGGTTCTAAGAATGAATGTCCTTAGGAATGGGAGCTTGGTAGAATATATATCCATTTTTTATGACCTCAATTTATAAATAATGTCACATCATTTCCAGCAATTCTATTTGCAAAGGCAACCACAAAGCTCAAGTTCAAAAAGTAAAATCACCCCAAGATGAAAAGTTGAAATGTTTGGGAAGAACAGGTAGTGCAAAAAAACAAAACAAAACAAAACTCTAGTCAGTTTTGGAAAATACCAGTACCCAATACTATGCAACAGATCTTTAACAGAGTGACATGAAGTACTAAATAATATACTGCATAAAGATAAATATACTCCTGCTCATTCTTTTCTAATGTTAAATTTGTAGCAAAGGAAAGAAGAGAAACAAAACCTAGCCAATTTTCTGGCATTAGAAGTTTTTTTTTGGTTTTTTTTTTTTTTTTTTTTTTTTATGTAATTGCTAAACTAGCTAAATACTTTCTTTTTCCTTTATCCCTCTACTTTAGATTATTGCATGGCACTGAAAAAATTAGTAAAGAATGGGATAAAAGTCATAACACAAATGTTCAAAGTGTTTTCATTACTTAAGTCATCTCTGACCCTTATAACAATGAAAGAACCATAAAGAAGAGGGTGGATACTTTTTCTTTCATTCTTGAGATACTTTGCTAAGAAGAATATTTTCCAGCTCCATGCATGTAAACATAAAGGAGGTAAAGTCTCCATCCTTCTTTAGGGCTGCATAGTATTTCATGGTGTACATATACCACAATTTATTGATCCATTCATGGGTTGATGGGTACTTGGGCTTCTTCCATGACCTAGCAATAATGAATTGGGCTGCAATAAACATTCTGGTACAAATATCTTTGTTGTAGTGTGATTTTTGGTCTTCTGGATATATACCTTAGAGGAATTATAGGATCAAATGGCAGGTCTATTTTTAGTTCTCTAACTATTCTCTAGACGTCTTTCCAAAAGGAAAGTATTAGTTTGCAATCCCACCAGCAATGTAGAAGTGTTCCCTTTTCTCCACAACCACACCAGCATCTGTGATTTTGGGATTTTGTGATATGGGCTAATGTTATTGGTGTTAGATGATATCTCAAAGTAGTTTTGATTTGCATTTGTCTGATTATTAAGGTTGATGAGCATTTTTTCATATGCGCCTGTCTTCTTCAGAGAAGTTTCTCTTCAAGTCCCTTGCCTACCCTGAGATGGGATCACTTGTTCTTTTCTTGTTAACACATTTGAGTTCTCTGTGGATTCTGGTTATTAAACTTTTATCAGAGACATAACCAGCAAATACCTTCTCCCATTCTGAGGACTGTCTGCTTGCTTTACTTACTGTGTTCTTTAACCAATGTACTCAGCTCTACTATGAAACTAACTTATAGTTTTCATAGGAAAGCTATAACCCAGTCATAGCCCAAGAATACAGAGAAATGGGAGAGGGAGGAGAAGGGAGGGGGAAGGATGGGTAGAGGGAGGGTGATTGGTGGGATCACACCTATGGTTCATCTTATAAGGGTACATGTGAATCTTTCTAAATGTAGAAAATAAATGTCTTAACACAATAACTAAGAAAATAACATGAAGGCTATGTTAACCAGATTGATGAAAATATTTCAAAATGTATATAAAAATAGCATACTGTACCCCATGACTATATTAATGTACACAGCTGTGATTTAATAAAAAAGAAAGAAAGAAAGTGGAGCTAGATATCTAAATAGAAACCTCCAGCAATTCTTTCTCCATATGAACACCTAATCCAGCAATACTCATGCAAACAAATATCCTCAGAATAAAAATCAGATGAGAAATCATAGTGCCTGAATTTAACATTATATCAAGGAAAGAGACAGAAAGGGCAGCTTGCATTGCTTATACCACCTGTCCCATCTCCCAGTGTACTGCATCAGCAGGCTGAGTGGGGAGAGAATCTATGTGCCCAGGGGAGGAAGAGTGACATGATTGTGGAGATTTACCTTGAAGAAACACAGCACAGAATGAAATTATGGGGGTTATCATGGACAGAACATTTGATCAGCTCAACCAAAGGATAATCCTCCATCAGGAAATCTGAGATCCAGATAGCCCCATCATTGGCAACAAAAGAGGAGACAGGGTGGTCCTTAGACTAAATACGCAAGGCAAGAAGGCCATAAGGGCTGCAATACTTGGGCAATACCTGTAGCTGTGCTGGCTCAGAGCCAGTAGACTTGTGGTCCACATAGTCCAGTGAGATATCAGCCATGGCAGCCAAACCAGAGCTTGTGTCACCCTTTCCCCAACCATAGGCAGAGTGACTCAGAAAATCTTCCACTTGAGGAAAGGACACAGAAAAGCTCAGAGGATTTATTTGCAACTTGGATATAAATCCAACCACAGTTAATTAAAATATCAAGACAACTGAGTCCAGGCCTTACCTACTAAATGGCATTCCTGGTCCAGAAGGAAACATGCTACCTTGAAAGGAAGGACCTGATTCTGGCAAGATCCACCAACCACCTGCTGACTAAAAGAGTTCATACTTGGGCTTTTAATATACATCGGAGGTAAGTAGGCAATAGTCACCACTGGCTTTGGGTGAGACTGATGGCTTTGGGTATGCTAGAGTGCCCACATCACTTCTGGGTCAACTCCAGCCACCCAGCTGAGAGAGTAATGGAAGATAATGAGAGACTTTGACTAAGTAATCAAGGGAATTTTTTTGTATCTTAACCAAATTCACTAAGTTGATACCACTAGGGGTGTCCAAGAGTCACAGGCCTAGCCAGTTGGGGGGGATTTAGACCAAAATACTCAACTCCATTTGAATGCCCCAAAGTGTTTTTCTCTATATAAGTTCCTTTGTGTAAGCAGAGTTGAAGGAGATAGCTATGTATATCCCGCACAGCATTATTATAATAAAAACTTGTTTTATTCTAAGTGTTTTGCAAGCCTCATGGTAGCCTTAAATCAAAAAATACACAAAAAATGAAACAAAAAGGAAGAACACTACCAGAGAAAATCCTTTTTAATAAAGAAAGAAAGTAAAAACAAAGTGAGGAACACTAAACCACTACAAATCAATGAACAACATGGCAATAGTTAAGTTTTTATTTATCAATAACGACACAGAATGTGAAAGAAGTAAACTCTGAAATCCAAAGGCATAGAGAGTGGCTGAATGAATTAAAAAATAAACAAGAACTAGCTATATATTTTCTGTAAGAAACACACTTTACCTATGAAGACACACATAGGTAAAAACTGAAAATAAAAGAATGGAAAAAGATGTTCTATGCAAATTAAAACCAAAATGAACAGGAATTGCTATGCTTCTATCAGACAAATTGGATTTCAAGAAAAATTGTAAAAAGGGACAAAGAATGTCATCCTATATGATAAGTGGGTCAATTCAGTGAGAGAATATAACATTTCTAAATTTATATGCATCCAACACTAGAGCACTCAGATATATAGGCAAATATTATCAGAGCTAAAGAAAAAGATGGACCCTAATACAATAATTATGAGAGACATCAACATCTCACTTTCAGCACTGGACAGATCAGCCAGACAGAAACTACAATATAGAGCAAATGCATCTAACAGCTGTTTACAGAATATTTCAACAGATGCAGAATTCATGTTTTTCACCTGATCTCATGAATCAATCTCAAGGACAGATCATATGTTAGGACACAAGTCTCAAAAAATTAAATAAAGTTGAACTTATATCAAGTATTTTCTTCTACAAAAATAAAATAAAACTAGAAATCAAAAATAAGAGGATCATTGGAATATATTATCACAAGGAAATTAAATAATATGTTCCTGAATGACTGGTGGGTCAATGAAGAGATAAAGAAATAAAAAAATTCTTAAAACAAATAAAAAATGAAACCACAACATATCAAAACCTATGGGATACAGAAAAACAAGAGCAAACCAGCAAAACAAAAGCAAAGATATAAAAATTAGTAAGAGAAAGGAAACAATAAAACTCAGATCAGAAATGAATGAAATTGAAACCTCATCCCCAAAAGACAAAAGATTAATGCAACTAAAAGTTGGCTTTTGAAATACAAACAAAATTGACACACTTTTAGCCAGACTAAGTTAGAGAGAAGACCCAAATAAATAAAATCAGACATTAAAATGGAGATATTACAACTGATAAGTGCAGCCATCCAAAGGGACATTAGAGATTACCATGAGCAATTATATGCCAATAAATAATTAGAAAACCTAGAAGAAATGAATAAATTCCTACACATATACAAACTACCAAGATTGAACCAGGAAGAAATCCAAAGCCTGAATAAACCAATAACAATTAATGAGGTAGAAGCAATAATAAAAACTTGCCCATCACAGAAAATCCCTAGACACAAGGGCTTTACTACTGAATTCCACCAAGCATTCAAAGAGGAACTAAAACAAATCCTGCTTAAACTATTACAAAACCTTGAGAAGGAAGGGGTACTCTCAAACTCATTCTACAAGGCCTGATAAACAAACCGATGGAGACATCCACATCCACACACACACACAATGAACGCTTTAGGCCAATATATCTGTTGAACATACACGCAGAAATTCTCAACAAAATACTAGCAAACCAAATTTAACAACACATTAAAAAGATTATTCATTATGATCAAGTGAGATTTATCCTAGGCATGCAAGGATTGTCAACATACACAATGTGATACACCATATCAATAGAACAATATGATCATTTCAATTAATTTTGAAAAAGCATTCAATAAATTTTAACATCCCTTCATGATAAAAGCTGTCAAGAAACTGTCTATATAAGGATCAGATTGGGTACAGACAGAACCTGTACACACAGGTTATTTACACAGATCAATCTGAGTAGCATTAGATTGTATTAGTAGTATTAGCAGCATTGACTATTTTTTCAGTCATATATTTTTTATATGTGTTAAAGTATAACATAAGAGACCATTGTAGCATGAAGAATACGAACACTGATATTAGAAAAAGTTAAAGAGAAACATGAAATGGCATGATTTCTGCGAATTTGTCTTAGGATAATCTTAACCTGATCATAAATAGTAATTTTGTAGTTAAAATTTTATGGCCCATGAAAAATCTACAATGTCTTATGAAGAAAAAGATGAAAAGGAATTATAATTTTATCTGAATTTTTAATTTATAAGATTTAAGACTATCCATATTCATAATGCATTATTAGAGAAGTACAAAGAACAAAGTCTGACTTCTCACTTGGAAAAGAAACAACAAAATACAAAATGAAAAAAAATTATTTTACAGCACAACATTAGAATTCTAAAATAAGATCTAGAAATCAGTTTATATTTCATTTTGAAACAATAAATTTCAATCTACATTTAATTCCCTAATTAAACAAGATAAAATGTAATTTTTAACATCTGTTTATAAATTAGTTTTTAAATACATAAAGCATTTGCATCAAATATTAAATGGGAGAAAAGGTAAAAAATACTTTGATATATATTTGTTCAGAATGGACTCATATGACATAAACAATAATATTTTTTGTAAAACTAAACATTTTATTCATAATTATTTATTATTACCTCTTTATTATGTAGCATATTTAAACACTAAAAAATTATTTTTTCAAATTTATAATGAATTATTTTTGTAGTGTTAGGAGACTTCCACAAATAATTGGAAATTACTTAAAAGGAAATACGAGAAATTATTTAATTCAAGGAAAAGAATGTTTTTTACAGCTGAATTGATAATGTTAATTTAGTAAGATTTTGTAAACCACATAACCAAGAAAATTTTTCCTTTTGTATGAGTTCAAATTTAAAAGGTCAATCATTACTTTTCAGGTCACATTTTCCCAGGAATTTGAGAAGATTATTTACTTTGGACAATTGTTTCTCATCAGAGTCCAGTACCATATCCTAGAAGACATTTTGGAGACATCTGTTGTTTTGTTTTGCTTTGGTTGGCAGAACAATTGGAAGGCATTGTTGCCATTTTTTGAGATGGGGTATGGTTTGTGTATGTCTGGGAAAGTTCGATGTCTTCTAATGAGATCAGGAAAAACATTTTTCCAGATGCCATTTGACTTTCTAAGTTCTCCCCAGATAACAGACTGGGCTTAGCAATGACATGCCCATTTGCACTGCGCTGAACCTAGGTAGGATGGTACTCAGTTGTTGTCATTCCTATATAAAGTAGTTTTTGCAGGGATTTAATCACATTTAGCTCCATATAGTTATAACCAAGTATATAAAAGAAAAAGTGTTCATTTTGTTTTGTTTGAAGCTTTGCTAAGAATTCTTTACTACATCAACCGTGTCAGAAAATCCTGTTACCTACCATAATGCTCTTCTGCCGTTAGAATAGACAACACTACACACTTGGATCATTTGACATTCAAAACTTTCATATACCGTACATAGTGCATCTCTTTACAGAGGTACATCTAAGTACTTTGTTATGTCTTCTGATATAATCATGACCAAACATTTATGCTGGTCATGATTCTATTATATAAATATTATCTAATTACATAAATTGTACATAGAAGTACACAATTATCCTGAGATTTCATTTCACCTTAGGAAAATTAATATTATAAAGCATTTGTGATAAGACAGAGTATTGGGTACAATCACTGTTCAAAACCATTATTTTCAATACCCCATCCCAAGCCTCTCTCAGAACAGACTCCATTTCCATCCAGGCCTCAGAAAAGACCAGCATTCCCAGCAGAGTCAGCCTTGAGGACTTAGATAAAGCCAGTTCTTTCATAGAAGCTGGTTGCAAACAAAATTCTTAGAAGGCCAAGCAATTGTTATAAATAGATGAAATCACTCAGCTATAAAACAGTACAGAGTAGGGAGGATTATGGGAAATTTAATAAAGTGTGTTTTGCCTAAAGAAGACAAGAGCTACTTGGCCCAGCCAATATTGCTTAAGAATCCAGTGTTACCATCTCTTATTTTTCAAGTAATGAAGAATATCCAGATAAACAGGAAAAAATTCCTACATTTTAATGCATTGTACATATCGACCTTTGGCTAAAATCTAGTATTAATACATTATAAACAAAACTTACCATAAACTGTCCTTGGTAATGCCACTTTACAACGAATATGTTTTCAATTCCACCTGGGCATGTAACACTGAAATATGAGAAAATTTGCCCCTGAATTTTTTTTTTTGTTTTCATATTTTGCTTAACTGTGTCTTTCACTTAAGACTGAAGATAAAATACACAGGCAGGAAAACAAAAGAATAATGCTCCATTATCATTTAATGGTTTATACATCTGACTGATTTCATTAGCAAAACAATGGGAAAATAAGGTATTTTGTATGTTTTGAGATACTGTGAATTTAAAACTTTTTCAACTCAATTTGTGTCCATTAATTTTACATCCTCTCAACACATTTTTGAGAATCAACTGACTTATACATAGTTCATTAGAGTACATAATGAACTCTTCCAAAGAGTTTTTTGTCTTATCATTCAAAATAAGGGACTTTATATGATTTTGTAATTTGGATAGGTGCACTTTATACATTTGAAACATCATTAAAATGGAAACTAACTTACAACAATGTAGAGAACCTTTAATCTAAAAAAAGGGCATATATGTTTTCAACTCCTTTGCTCATTTTTCCACTCTCCTTCTAGAAATTGTTTCTGTCAATTTTAATTTTCACTGAGTTGAACGGGAAAGGTATGTAAAGAGACAGTTACCTCCAACTGCAAATAGCAATCAAAGATTAGTAAAAGTTTCAGCAGTTCCAAGTTTCATCTAACCTGTCTTTAGTGATACATGGCCAAATAAAATATGTATTTCTAGAACAGCAATAAGAGACATTACAGTGTTTTAAATTCATAAATTAAAAACTCATAAAAAACCTAAAAATTATAGTATAGAGGATAAACACAGGAATTGCTATAAATAAGAAGAATCTAAGACTCTACTTAGCAAAATGATATGAATAAAAAGCACTTTTATAAAAAGAGGAAAGTTAATACAAGCATCATTAGTGCATTTTAATAGTTATCTTTTTAATGGCACATATTAGCGGGAACATTGCAGCTATTTCTCCCAGGTTTCTATACCTTTGGCAGTTGTGACTAAATTATTAATAACTTCAAAATTTCTGTTTTAAAGGTCATTGCCATCCTGAAATTAAAACAGTAAAAACAAAACAATAACATTACCAAATACCAAAGAGTTTTAAAAATGTAATTTCTTAAAAGCCAAAAGTAGATGTGGATAAGTTAGAAGAAACTATTTGAATAATACAGTAAGATTATGTGTCCCCATATCTAATGAAATAAAGTATGTTTGTGTCTGTGTACATATTTTTTTTAAAAGCAGTCAAAGTCTGTCAATTTATTTTAACTTTCTTAGACCTTGGTCCATCTTGACTTCAAATCTGTTAAAGGTACTAAGTGATAGTTACATGGATATTTTTTCTAGAAGGATTATAAGAACACTTTAGAAATGGATTTGGAAAATCCTAAGCCATAGCTCATTCATAGCGGATCTGAGGGTTTGCCCTGTTTAAATGGCATAGTTTGTGGAAAAGTGCTTAGATAAAACTACCCTGACTTCAATGCTAGGGATGCCCCCTGGTGGGGCCAAATGTTTAATGATCCCTCATGATTTTTTTTTTTTTCATTTCAGAAATACACTCACCGACCACCATTTAATTGATTGTAGCCTTTTGTTATCCCCAAAGATGAAAATCTATTTTTAAGTAAAACATAATATCCTTCCTTCTAAAAAAACAAGGTAACTTGGTGGGAAAATTAGCAGAAATAACATTTCTGTTATATAGATGAAAATGAGCCCTTGATGCTGTTTTGATGACCTGTAACAAATGTCTACTATAGAAATTTGTAAAATGGCATCTGCAGTGGAAAGCCATAGCAATAGGAAAGATGCTCTGTATTGCTATATTCACAGGTGGGAGGCCTCTTTGTAGACTAAAAAGTTATTTTCATCAACGGATGAGACTATTTTGATCATTTACTACATGATGGGTACTCTAACAGAACTGCAAATAAGTCCAAAACACAAGAAAAGAGATGATGAAAATTGGTTAGTGTGAACACAAATAGTTTTTTTCAAGAGGCTTGGGTATATGATGACAAGCAGTCTTTTAGTCATCTGAGAACTCTAAAAGCCACTCTTTAGTAAATGTTTTGTGTAGTTGTATACACACACACACACACACACACATATAAAAACATAGAAACTAAGGTCAATTATGTTTATGAATTTACTTAAACTTGCTGCTGTATTTAATTCAATACAGACACAAAATTTAGCTTAACATATACTTTTAAAAGATAATATTCTTGCTTATACCTGACAAAGTGGGTAAATGTGATAAAACGACCTTGCCCAAAAATATTGACAGAAAGAGAAATTAATTTAATTAAACTTTCATTTGAAAGATTTTATTTTATAATGCTGTTGCATTCTGCATATATTTGGAAAGACTATATTTCACCCTAATTCAAAACAATAGATTATGTCCAAAATGACATCAATTCAGCCCCACAAATGTGTATTTTTTTAGAATCTCCTTCCCCCTTTTAAATAATAAATGTCATATTGGCAGAGCAAAGGCTATATCTAGTCCCTAAATATAAATGCTGTTTTGTTACACATAAAACTTCTGGAAGAATTAAACCTGGCTTAAAATGAAACTTCAAATGTTAGTAGGAAAAAGCATAAAGACAAACGTTTTCTCAGTCGCAAAATAAATTAAAATATTTTCCTTAGGATTTATCATAAATTATACAAGATCTATGGAACAAGCGTAGCTGAGAAGAAAAAAAAAAACACTCCAGACATTTGGGAAAATATTTGAGATACTCAATAAACCCCAAATATGGCAAAGCTCATTCATGCCTAAAAGTAACTAAGAGATAGTTTTAATCCTATTATTTAAATTTATATGTTCTTGAGCTTCAACTATATTTCCCCTTTACCCCCCAAAAGGTATAAAAATTCTCACGACTGCAACTGACACATATATCTTTGTCCCTTTTCCTTCCTTATTTCCCCCATCATTGGCAGAGACAGCCTTGAACTCCAATTCCGAGAGCATCATGTTGTTGGTCCTGCAAACCTCATATTACTGTCAGTCTGCTCAGTCTAGCAGAACAGTGATTTCTAAGCAGAAAGCCTTGAAGAAAATAATTCAATATTCTATTAGACAATGGGTACTGACAGTCAAACAGAGAGGAGGGAATCCTTTGCTCTATTTTAATGTATATTCATGAAAGAAGAGCTTTTCTTGTTTCTGTTAGAATGTATGCCTGTGAGTGTATTTAAGAGGTTAATCACTAGGAAGATACTATACTTAAGGGGAAAAAATAGGAGAGGTAGAATAATAATCAAATGACAAAAAATGAAAGAAGGGAAAATGATATAGAAGTCAAATATGTATGTGGCATTGGGGTTTTGTGGTTTGTTTTTAATTTAAAAGGTCTTTTTCTTTAAGTCAGAAATGTCTTTATTGTACTTTGGGGGGAAATGTACATATATATACACTTCAGAATATTTAGGGGGTACACACATTTTGGTTACATAATTTGCTTTCATACAGATTGAGTCAAAGTTACCCGGGTGCTCTTCACCCAGATAATGTGCATTGTACCCATAAGGTGTGAATTTACACATCCCCTCCACCTGCTTGGCTTTCATTGAGTCTTACTTTCATATATGTTGATCCATTAGTTCCAATTCGACACTGAGTACACGTGGTGTTTGTATTTCCACTCTTACAATACTTCACTTGGAAGAATGGTCTCCCGTTCTATGCAGGTTGTTAGAAGAGATGCTAGCTCACCATTTTTCTTATGGCTGAGCAGAACTCCATGGTATACACATGCATTTTATTAATCCACTCATATATTGGTGGGCAATTGGGTTGTTTCTACATCTTCGTGGTTGTTAATTGTGCTGGTATAAACATTCATAATTTAAAAACTCTTGTTGTGTTCAGTAAGAATCTGTCCTCAACAGTTCAGTTAGTATTTGTCTGAAGCTTAGCATATCTCCATGAATACTAACGACCCAAACCAAGTAACTTAGCTCAAAAGAACAGTTTTGTTTTGTATATTAGTGTATTTCTAAGTGTGCTTTCTTAAAAAAAGTAAATTGAAACCTAAGGAAGTAACATTAGAGCTATACCCTGGAATCTTCATATTACTATCACTTAGACCCAAGAAATGCAAAAATGGAAGTAATCAGGCAAAGGTTTATGAAAGAACGGTGTTCTAAGATTTAGACAAAGGAGTACTGAGTTTTTCAAAATCAAATATGTAAGCTACATATGTAAATGTAAATGGTAAGTATAGATGATACGCAAGGAATGACCTGAAGGTATGCTATACATATATATGATATAAAGCATAATATATATACACAAAGTCGGATTTAAAATGCCAAGACATTTTATGATACAACAAATAACCTATGTGTACACCATTCCCCTGAAACCCTATTCTTCTCCTTTTTTAGCTCTTGGAAAGTTGATGAGCTTAGAGAATGAGGAAAGGTACAGAAGAGGCCACTTTCCAGCTGCCTATTAGTCATACTTCCAGACACTTCTACCCTCTTCGATCCTTCCAATGTTGCTGGAAAGGTGTCGGGGAAAGGCAAGTTTCACCACAGCACAGCCCTCTGGTACCTTTCATGTTTATCTATGAAGATTCGTCTGCGAAAGTACAAGATATTTTAGTTCTGTCTATAAACTAGGTTACCCCTTTAAATTATGTTTGAAACTGTGAATATCTGCAGTCATCTCCAGATTTCTTGTTTGTCACCTATTTTTTTTTATCTGTAAGGTCAATGATAAAAAAATGAAAGACCATTTCTAATATCTAACATACAAATTAGATTAAGTGAGGAATGAAGGTAATACAGAGGAATGAAGTATTAGACAATACAAAAAGGTATCATTCTACTTTAGATTTTGGCATCTATTTATAAAACTATAGTATTGGATTACAAACCCCAAGGTCACTCCCAGATTCACTAGCCTATATTGATATCAGAGGCAAGACCTCTTATCAAATGCATGGGGTTTTACACTTGCCAAAATTTTACCCAGACGTAGACAAAGTCTGTCTATGTAATGGTGAAAGCAAGGTTTGGAGAGAAAGTTCTACCTAGGTTCAATAGACAAGGTTTCAGTCTTGAAGATTAAAAAGATTATTCAATCTTTCACTGTCTCAGTTGTTCATCTATAAAATTGGGAAAATAATAGCAGCTATACTGCTTGGACTGGTATGCAGGTGGTGCCCACCTGGGCAGCACTATGAGTCAGTGATGCGCAACATCATTTCTGGTTAGTTAGTACTTTTTACTATGCCTGTTGCTAAGTATTTTGAATATTAAACCCTTAGAATAATTCTGATATTTCTTAATAAATAATTATTCCCAACAACCTATAGCAGCTGTAGAAGTAGGGACATATTGACTTCTTCGTTATTTTATGTCAGAAGGAGTAAAAATTACTTTTGTGCTTTTTCCAACACTTTCAACTCTGAATATAATCCCACCATTCTTTATAGTGAACAAATAAAATATGGCAAATAAGAATTAACAAAACTGATTTGTTGTATTCTGTTTAAGAGATTTAAGAGTTGCTTTTTGTTTTTTTCCAAGGCTGGATCATTTCCAAAGAAGCTGTGTTTTTTATAGGAATCCTAACACAGTATTTGGCTTAAAATATTACTCATTGTTTTGTATTTTATTAAAACCTGCAGAATTATAATTTCCCTTTCTAGAGGAAAAGTAGATGACAGCAAAGAATGGTGTTAAATCTTTAGCATGTAATGAAGGCTCTTTCCATATACATAGTGAATTAAATTAAAAATGAATTTTAATATTTCTTGAAAACCAATGCTTAAAAACTTGTTAAATTGTGGGGCAGTGCCTGTGACTCAAAGGAGTAGGGCACCAGCCCCATATGCCAAAGGTGGAGGGTTCAAACCCAGCCCTGGCCAAAAAAACAAAAACAAAAAAAAACTGCAACTCCCCCCCAAAAAACCTTGTTAAATTATAAAAAAAACCTGAAAATCATTTACCCCCTAAGATAAACATAATTAATAAATATTTACAAGGCAGTGTGCAGAAGCTCATGACTGTAATACTTGCACTGTGAAATGTTGAGGGGGGTGGACTGCTTAACCAGAGTTCAAAACCAGGCTGAACAAGAATGACCTGATCTCTAAAAATAGCTTAGCATTGTGGCAGTGCCTGTAATCCCAGCTACAGGGGAGGCTGAGGGAAGAGAATCACTTGAGCCCAAGAGTTTGAGGTTGCTGTGAGCTACGAGTCCATGGCATTCTACCGAGGGTGGCAAAGTGAGACTCTGTCTCAAAATTAAATAAATAAGTAAATAGGTAAATAAATATTTCTAGAATTCCCTGGGATCTAGTCTCAGGTCCTATTGAGAGTTTTCTACCCAACACCAAGGTGTGATCAGGCAGACACAGGATATTAATAACTCAAAATTCTGGCAGTGTAGGTTGGCACAGCAAAACTAAGAGGAAACATTTTTAAGCAAACTAGCAGGAACTCCTTAGGTTACACAGACTTTAGCCCATGATTGCAGATATGCATCAGCGGGTAAACATCCCTTCCAATCGCCCTTCTCAATTTAATATGTACTTTTCATTCCTGATATCTTAGAATTTGCTAACAGGCTACTTCCAGATGCTGTTCTCTCACAGGTGCAGGTTCTTATCACAAAGTGAACTCATTTTCACCTGCTTAAGGCTCTGCACGGAGTACAGTAGCTGTGTCAGTAGTGCTTTCCCTTATCAAATTTACATTTCAAAGTGGCTAAATTGTTTTGAAAGAGTATCCCATTGTGGAGTCTTTTGCAGCAGTCTCTGCTTGATGTTTAAAATGTCTGAAATCTATGAAGGGAGGTGGGGAGAGGAGAGGCAAGGAGAAACTTATATTCTTGACTTTTAGTCAAAAACAAAGGAAGAATAAAATTGCCCCCAAACAGGTGGTTCATTCTATAGTTACACATGGCTTATATCACAGTTCATGTTCATATTTAGAATAAAGTCAAATTGCACTTCAGAGGAGGAAGGGATTTTAGATAGCAGCTACTGCATCCTCCTTGTTCCATAAGTGAAAAAAAAAAAAAAAATGGAGCTTGTAGTGTAGGTAAAATAAAGTTTTGGAGTCAGGTATGGCTCAATTTGATTCCTGATTTTGCCACTTACACCATGGGAATGCTAAGCATCTGCCTTATTTCTGATCTAAAAATAAATGAAACAAGTAAAACAAATAATTGAATAAACTAAGGAAGGAATTGGGAAAGATTTGTGTCCATCTATGTATTGTGGAAATGCTAACCAATGAATATAGTAGCTGATGGCAGTGTTTCACTGCAGATTCTGGAAAGATAGGGAACAGTTTGAACTGTATGAGTCTAAATTGTTTCTCTGCTTTTATATAAGCAAATTGCTATGGGGAACATCCTGAACAAGTGTTTTAGGGCAGCATGATAACTGATACATATGGCAGTTTTGAGAGAACCTTGGAATTACTAAAATTAATAAAATATTTAATGTTAACATGAGCCTCTGAAGACTCTCTCTTAAAAGACCTTATTTTCTCTATTACTATCTATTATATTAGAAAAAAATACATCATCTTTGGCTCAATGAAACATTTGTCAGTTTCAAATTATATATATATATAGAAAGATATATATTATATATAAGGGCAAGGTCAAAAATATGGATTGAATTCAATAGGCAATTTAATATCTTTGTCCCCAAACTGTCAATCAGTACATTGGTCTAATATGGACAATTACGTCTTAGAGACATGCTTAGTTCTCCACACTGATCAAAGACATGAAAAATGCCATGGGATGAGATGATGATACACAAATTTTAAGAGACAGTATTGAAAGGAATAGCTAATATAAGTGAATTAAGACTAAATTTCTCTATAATATAAAAAGATG
This sequence comes from Otolemur garnettii, assembly GCF_000181295.1. Taxonomy (NCBI): domain Eukaryota; kingdom Metazoa; phylum Chordata; class Mammalia; order Primates; family Galagidae; genus Otolemur; species Otolemur garnettii. The sequence continues at coordinate 27,964,670 of NW_003852400.1, forward strand.
GCCTAAAATTGAGAAATAATTCAACAAAAATACAGGAATATTCCTTAATTTCAGGTATAGGAAAAAAAACTCGTTTTGCAAATCTCATTCTCTGTAGATTTAGTTCAGAAGTAGTTCATGAAAAACATATTGTAGTTGTTTCAGTTGGCCACGAGTTCAAAATACTCTTACAAAATGACTGTTGGACTAAAACTCAGATTGCAAAATTTTGGACTGCCTTGTTCAGATTTTATTTGGAGTAGCATTTTCATTTGTCTGTGGTAGAGTTTGAGAGGAAGCATTCAAGATACAAAACGTCTAGGAAATAAAGGAAATGTGCTGAGAAATGGGCGACAGGGCTGCTGTGGTTTAAGTGTTTGTGTCCCTTCCAATGTTCACGTGTGTCCCTTCCAATGTTCACGCCCCCCAGAGTGATGGTGTTGGAGTTGGGGACTCTGGGAGTGGTTATGAGGGCAGAGGCTTCCTGAATGAGATTGATACCCTTATAAAAAGACCTGAGCAAAACCCCCTTCCTTTTCCACCATGTGAGGACACAGTAAAAGAACTGTAGTCAGTGAACCAGAAGAGGGCCCTCATCAGAGTCCAGCCATCCTATCTCAGACTTCGGGCCACCCAGACCAGACCATGAGAAATAAATTCCTGTTGTGCATGAGCCACCCGGCCCGTGGTAATTGTATATAGCAACCCAAACAGACCAAGACAAGTACTTTGTATTATTAAAACAAACAAAAACAGTCAAACTAAAAAAAAATGATTAACTAAAATCTAGATTTGAAGGGTAGTCTATAAGGGAATAAAAGAAAGCTGTTCTGTGTTGTGCCAATGAACTAGGATCAATGGGCAGACTTACAAAGAGTCCAATTTCAGCTTAGACCAGTAAAAACAGCAATTACATCTACTCTACAATTTATCAGTTTTACTCCCAGAATAGCAACTAAATGATCACAGAGCATGAAAGAAAAAATTCATGATCTGGAAAAGAAGTGGGACCAGGGCATCGAAAGTTCTAAGCCTTCTGGGAACTAGATTTATTAGAGAAAAATGTCAGATCTATCCTCAGTTATGAACTATATGTTTACACTCCAGGTCAGGATTGAGATATATATATATCTTTCGTATCTTTGCATATATATACGTGTGTGTGTATGTGTATGTATATATATATA
>NW_003852400.1:27965856-27975583 GCF_000181295.1 Otolemur garnettii
CTTTTTTTCCCACCAGGCTAGGTAATAGTTTATATTTAACCTTGCCACTTGTCTTACATTGTTCCAGACCTATTACGTTCAAACCTTTTCTCTGTCTTTACAATTTATAAGAGTATAGAGTTCTTCATTATTGTATTTATTCAATGGATAAATTTATATATTTCACAATTGCTCGATATAAAACCCCTGCACTTTTGACAATAAATTCATATCTATCCAGCTTAATTTGAAAAAGAAAAAAACAAAACAGCAACAACACTAAGCATCTAAACCCAGGATTTTATTTCGTAGTACTCTTGTAAGTCATGATTTTTTTTTTTCTTTTTTTTCAGGAAAACAGGTAATATGTGTGTCCACTTTATGATTTTGTCAAAGATATATTTACAAAAACTTATTATGAAGATCTTATATTTATAAGACCAATATAACCTTACATGTAATTGTTATGAGAAAATAGTTATAGATCAGTTTTATAAAATGCTTACTGAAAAGAGAATGAGTGCTTCATTCAATGGAAATATACAGACAATCTGACCTGGAAGTCCTAGCTCTCTTTAGTTAAAGGCCTCCCTTAACATACTCAGATTCTAGAGTCCTCCACTTTTGTCTTTAATTATTATAGCATATTCCACCTAGATCCTAACAATTGTAGGTTCTAAATTAATCAAAGACCTCTACTCCAATGGAAAGTTGACACAAACAGAAAAGTTAGATTGATATTATAGTAAAGATATAATTTAAACCAATATTTAAATTGTCTGGGTCAGATCATCTATATAATTTCATTAATCTTTCATGTTATAAAAACAAGCCAAGGTATTAAATTAAGTAGAAATGCATATCTGGAAACATAATATAATTTGATTACTTATAAAACCTCTTTTAAAAAATAATAGCTATGTTAACTCTATTTTAATAGTTATGGACTAAGTATTGTGTCCCCCGAATTCATGTTAAAGACTTAAACATGGGTTTGGGGTATGTGAAAGTGAGATTTTTAGGAAGTAATTAGGTTTAGAAGTCATGAAGATAGAAAAGATGGAGCCCCAGTAATGGGAATATTGGCCTCTCTGAGAAAAGACCATGTGAGCACATATCCAGAAGGTGGCTGTGTACAAACCAGGAAAAAAGTCTTGACTAAGAACCAAATCTGCCAGCACCTGTTCTAAGACTTCCTAGGCTCCAGAAATGTGAGAAATAAATGTACGCTGTTTAAGCCAAGATATAAGATCTTTGCTTGGCCAAGCTTATGTCAGGCTTCTGAACCTTCTCCCAGAACCACCTGTGTACTTTCTTCTAAAATCCAGTTTTAGGAAAAGAACCTGGCTAAGCCAGTTTAGCAAGGGTTGCCCATCCCCCCAGGTGAAGTCTGGTCACTTTGGCCTATCTTGAATAAAAGCCTGCCAGATTACCCTTCAATCTTTAAATGGCTCTTTAATTCTGTTTTCAACTGATTACCAAAAACACAAGTAGCTGAAATTTTAATCTCCTAGGAGTGGTTCATAAATTTTGTCTTCTAAGCAACTAAGCCAACAAGTCATAGATTTTATGAATTTACAAGTTATTTTTACAAACTTGGGTAATAACATCCAAACTCATCCTAGGACATTTTGTATCCAATAATTCATTTTGATGGTCACCGGAATCTTTGTGTGCACATGCAAATTGAGCATTACAGATTCAGCAGTTTATATATAAATAATTGGAATTCATAAAGAGCCAAGCACAGATATTGGAATGTTTTTGTGAACAGAGATAAGCAAGCCATGTGCTACATTAATTTTTAAGTCTCTGCATATTAATTTCTTCAAACTACTACATCTCTCATGCTTGCCTGGGTTTTTTGAACACATTTTGATAAAGCTTCTTTATTTAATAATACTTGATCATACAAAATAAAACACATTTAGCTTTTAATTTTCCCATTACTAGATTAATGGCCACTTAAAATTTCTTTTCCTCAGGACAGTTTCAAATGCTCATGAGGTCTAGATTCCTGAACACCTATTAAAAAACTATAGTCTGGAGGAAAATTTCCTAAATACTGCTGAATCAACTCAATTGAGTTTCTCAATTTGAAACTCTATTGATCCATTCAATGGTCTAAGCAAAGCTAATAGTCACCAAATCATATTCTTGGTCACAGAGAACTATTTAGAACTGAAATATGGGGTTTATTTCAGCTTATCCAAGAGAAATGATTGTCTTTAAAATTAAAAAGAGAGAGAGAGAGAGAAATGAAAATAGCAGACTGTATGTTAACATACTTATTCATCATCTTCTAATTTTGATAAATCATATAAAGTCAATACAATTGAACACTACTTGTCTACTTCTTTGCTTCTAGACCTATCAAACTGCCAGCAGTGCCCTAAAAATGCAATGCTACTTTGTTCCTAGATGCCTTTACACATGTTCTTTATTCTAAATGCCACAGACTCACTCCAAATGCTTTAACATAAATCATCCCTCAAAACCAAAATCAAGGATTACCTTCTCACCAAAGTATTACAAGGCATAAAAGTCTTCATGTTACTTTTTGTATAACTATAATCAGTCTTTATGGTACAGTATTGAGATCATGGATTTCATTGTATTCGTCTTTCACTATTTGTAAGAACCATCAGCCAAAAGACTTTATATGGTTTATGTGACACTGACTGTCATAGACCAGAAATGGATATTGTTTAATTGAGTAAATAAGTGTAATGAACAAAGAAAGAAACAGGGCAATGCCCTTTGTTGACACAATGCATTACCATGTGCTGTAGTGGAACTTCAAAGAAGTTTAGCAAACTAAAAAGGAAATCTATAAGCAACTAATCAAGTCAATCAATTCATTTAGTTGTAACTATGTCATTGTATCAGTGACCAATAATTTCATTTATTTTAAAAACCAAACCAGTTTGATCACTGATTTTATTATTACACATTTCTTCCCTACTCTGAGGTTAAAAATGACTGGAAAATGGATTTCCCTCTTGAGAGCTGAAATAACCTCTGGATAAGATATGAATTTATCCGATTATTTAAAAAAACATTATAAAGTTGGAGCAAGAGTTTTCTCTTTTCAGCCTTAAGATATTCTGTAATGAGTATAGGTTTTAGAGTCAGATAAATATGTTTTCAGTTTCTTTACCCTCTAAATGTATGACTTTGATAACTTATCCCTCTTTGTATTTATTTTTATTTTTTAAAGAATAAATATTAATATCTACCATTATTTCTAAGAGTAGAAGAACAACATGAGACTGATGTGATAACATATGGAAATGTGTAGTTTTATGTCTCACACATAGTAATTATTGTAATTATTCTTCCTCTTGTTATCACTTTTTCTTCTCTTTCTTCTTTCTTTTTCTTTTTCTTTCTTTTTTTTATTTTATTTTTATTTTTTTTTTTTTTTGAGACAGAGTCTCACTTTGTTGTTGTTGGTAGAGCTCTGTGGCATCATAGCTTACAGCAACCTCAAACTCTAGGGCTTAAGCAATCCTCTTGCCTCTGCCTCCCAAGTAGCTGGGACTGCAGGTGCCTGCCACAATGACCAGCTATTTTTGAAGACAGGGTCTCCCTCTTGCTTAGGCTGGTCTCAAAAGCATGAGCTCAGAGCAATCTACCCACCTTGGCCTCCGGGAGTGCTAGGATTATAGGTGTGAGTCACCATGCCCAGCCATCACTTTTTCTTTACTAAAATTCTTTATTAATCTTTTCCCTGCCTCAGCAAACCTTCTGAACTGAGTTTATTTGGTGGAGAATCACAAATGCCAAGAAGGTCTTCCTTAACTCTTAGAATATAGCAGGATTTATAACATAATAAATGGACAAAGCACAATGCTTACTAGGAGTTCCCTCCCTCCCTTCCTTCCTTTCCCCTTCCTTCCTTCCTTCCCCCTTCTTTCCTTCTTTCCTTCCTTCCTCTTCTTTTGTTCCTTCTTTCCTTCCTCTTTTTCTTTCTCTGTTCTTCCTTCTCTTTTCACTTTTCTCTCTTCTTTTTCCCATCTCCTCTTTTTGAATATGAACAGATATAAGAAATACATTGACATTTTAAAATTACAAGTGCATCTTTATAAAAACTCTATCAGTATCTGCTCTCATTGTATCTGAAGGTAGCCAATCATTTCCTGTGTTTATTTCTATGTAAGTTATTTTTTAGACCAATTTTTCCCAAGTTCATAGTAGTGTTTAAAATCCATCATAAACTCATTAAAATATTTTGCATTCTCCTCTTATAAAAATGTCTGTTACTTTTTATTCAACTTAGTAACGAAAGAAAAAGTATCAGGTGATTTGTTTAATTTCATGTAAACAAAACAATCAGATGATTGATGGATTTTTAACTTTTCAGTTCTTTGTTTGAATAGTAGTTGGGAAGATATAAATTAAGTTATTCCACTGAAGCAAGCAGAAGAAGGAGGCATTTTCTAGAATGGGCAGAGATTATAGCTGCCAAAATAGACTTTTAAGGTATTAGACAAGCATTTGGTAGAGAATGGTTAATAAACACTAATTAAGTAAGCTACAAAGAAACCCTTGAGGGAAGATCAATATTATTAAGTGTTTAAACTTGCTTTTCACACTTACTGGATCTGTATGAGTTGGGCAAGCTGCAATTCCTCCTTCGCTTTCTTAGTTTCTCCCCTCCTTCATTTAAACTGAATGTTAGTGTGTGTGATCTATGCTTTTGTTCTCTAAAGGAACTTTTTAAAGTTGCTATATATATATATATATATAAAATATATTTCATAACCTTGATTAATTCTGAGTTACTGAATTTGGTTGATACATAAAGCTGCAGAATCTGCTAGGATTAAAAATGCATATGAGCAAGACACAAGAAGGGGGGGTTCCCATTTGCTTCTTGTAAGGTTAAACAAATCTGTACTTATTTGACAGAGAAAGTATGAATAATCCTGATTTTCACTGAACTTGATCTTGTGTTAAGTAATGATTAAATGGCCACAAGCAGAAAAAAATTACCAGGTACAAGAATCCAATGTACTCAATTCTGATATGAGGACAATTGATGACCTAGAACATGGTAGGGGGTGGGGGAATGGGGGACAGGGCGAGGGAAGGAGGGAGGGGGCAGGTGTTCACAGTGTGTGACATACCTCTTGAGGATGGGACATAATTATAAGAAGGAATTTACCTAACGAATGCAATCAGTGTAACCTGGTTCTTTGTACCCTCGATGAATCCCAAACACAGGATTTGAAGTGCATTATGAACACAAGCTGCCTTCAATTAATTATTGATTATTTAAAATTTCTCTTAGTTCAGTGACAACAACAATAAAAATAATAACTGGCATGAATGCAATTTGCTTATGTTGTTACAGACACTGTACTAAACGCTCTACATAACATCCTCTGGGGCACTGTACAAGGTAAGCACTACCATGATTCTTAATGAGAGTAATCTGAAGGTTAAAGAGGTTAGATAATTGCTAAAAGTAGCAGAGCTACTAGATCAGAAGTAGGATCTGAACCCAGGCAATGACATTTCAAAGTCTATGCTTTACCTAAGGCAATTTCCCACTTGTTTAAGGTACCAAATTCTAACCTACTGAGGTTGGGTCTGGGGACTGATGACTCGGTGGAAAGACCACCAACAGTGCTTTAGCTAATCTCTATGGCAGATAATTGAACTAGTTATAAAGTCAAAAATCAGCAAATATATGTCAGAAGAAAATCTAGAGGCATAGAAAAAGAAAAAAAATGATCTGAGAGGACACACTTACAGGCCAGGGCATCATATGTCTCCATATGAACAGTATTTGCCATTTCACAAGATATTAATATTCTAGTTTTATTCATTTGTCACCAGGCCACCTGTAGTACCATGTGCAAAAGTTCTTACCATTTTCAACAGCCCACTAATACTATAAATAACAAAACATTATATTTATAGAATGATTCCTATGTGCCAGACACTGAAAAAGAACATTATATAGATAATTTCATTTATTCCTTGAAATCTCATGAAAAAATATTCTTTTATAATTTTAAAGTTGAATACATTGAAACTTAGGAAGGGTAATAGCTAAATAAACTAAATAATTAAGAAAATAAATTAGAACAATACAAATTTCAACAATTGAATTATTGCTTTATGAGCATCTGACTGGCAAAATTAGAAAGATGTATAATTTTGATAGTTGATGCAGAAGTAGAAACTGTGATATGAGTCCCTTTATGCACTTTTAGTGAGAGTACTGACTGGGACATCTAATGTGAAAACCACAGTGAAAAGCAAATAAACTGCCCATGACCCGGAAATTTTAATTTTAAATATATATACATATATAACATATATATATATGTTCCCAAGATATATATCCCCAAACTCTAGACATCACAGCATCAAGTATTATGAGGATGGGACAACTGATATTTTCAAGTCTGTGGAGCAGAAACTAAAAAGAATGAGAAAATTTAAGTCTAACAGACCTGTGGGCTACCATCAAGTGGCCCATCTACTCCGTGGGAAACCCATGAATGAGAAGAGGAGAAATGACAGAAAGTGTATTTGAGAGTTAATTGCTGAAAACTTCCCAACCAAACTGAGATGTATAGTCACCTAAACCTTAAATTAATCCAGTCTATAAGAGTTATTTGTACAAAAATCCACACTTTTAATTCTCTGACCTCACTATCTTCATGGACTTCATTCTTATTTCACTTCCACTACTTACTCCAATGGACTCACCACACCTGCCCACCTTAGAATTTTTCTTTCTCCCAAAAAAGAAATTGAATTAACCACATTCTCAGTATGATCCCAATTCTATAGCTACCTTAATTGATTACTCCCATTAAAATTATTCCTCCGCTTTATCAAGACCTACAATCTATTTCTTTCACATTCTTGATCTGTCAGTTCCATCAAGTCTTTCTTTCCTTCCTTTTCTGGTTTTGATTCTAAAACTATTGATCTCGTCTTTCTATAGCATCCTGGTTGACCAAACCTCAACCTTTTTCTAATGCTTGCACCTTGGCTGCTGTTGACCACTATGCCACATCCTTACCCTTTAACATAATACAATATGGTATTCCCTTTTACACACCCCAAATCTGTTCTTTCCAATATGATGCCTGAACTACACGTGTCTAAGTTCAATAGAGACTTTACACATCATATGTTACTTACTTGTCTTCAGTATTTGCACTATTTACCAGTCTCACTCTCTTTGGCTTCCATGACACTCAGGGCTATGATCATTCTTAAAATCTTTTCTCACTTCTGTGTAACTCTTACATATCAAGAATCTAATGGATAATTTTCGATAGCTTTCTCTTCTTTCACTCAGTATCAGCAAACCTCATATATTTTGGTGACTTTTAACTTTTATCTTGATTAGTGATAGACTCGTGACCTCAGCAGACCTCCATATTTCTTAGAGATAACAATGACTGAAGACAATTAGCTTCATTATTGGCAGGGGTGACAACAATTATGATCAATAAGAGATTTACTTCAACAGAACTGATGGCACAGGTAAAATAAGGAGGAAAACAGTGTATTAAAACATAAGTTCAAAAAGCGTAGAATGTCTTCATTCTTTATCAGGTGACAATTTGTGAATCCATGGAAAGGTCCTAGGAAATTAAGAGCAATATTTGCTGAAGGAGAATTAGGAAGCTGGTAAAGGAAGGCAAAAGACACTGCCCCCAGAATGCTGGGTTTGCATATTGATCATTTTGAGTTAAAGGCATTTAAAAACACATCAAAAAGGACATGACAGTCCCCCATTTTTTCCTTAAAAACAGGAGATAAAATTCCAGTAGGACAGTTACCTTCTCTGTACCAGAAGCAGGAAAAAAACCATTCTTACCATGAAGGATGGAACCAAGACAGAGATTTCTTTCCCAACAGACCTTAATAAAGTAATGCTCATCTCCCTTTAGCTTCCACACATTTTAGTTACTTTTTCACAAGTACCTCTCTTTGTTCAAACTAGTATAAAAGCATTTAAGTTCTACCAGTCTTCATTTACTTATGACAGCTCGTGTGTCACATAAAACTTGTATTAAATAAATGTGTATACTTTCCTCCTATTAATCTGTCTTATGTCAGGTTAATTCTTGGATACACCAGAGACCTTAAGAGAGTAGAAGTAAAGTTTTCTCTCCCTTACAATGAGAAATAAAAGGTCTAAACTATGGATTTATTTATAAAGCCTGATAAAATCTTGAACATATTTTTTTAATTTCAGATTAATATGAAGGTGCAAATGTTTAGGTTCTATTGTTTCAAAAGTTTAGGTTCCATTCTAAGGTAAAGTTCAAGTTGTAGTTGAGCCCTTCACCAAGGAGGCGTGCTGAAAATTCTCCCACTGATCACATTAGGTGAGATCCTGACAAATGCCTTCCCCCCTCCTCCCTCCCCTCTCCTTTTTCTGCCTTCCCCCATGTGTTCTTTCCTTGGGGTAGGCATGTAGTTGTTTATATCCGAGTTTTATATTAGTACTGAGTTCGTTCGATAGTTTTTTCCCACTCTTGAGTACTTTTTATTAAGAAGAATGTGTAATTCTAGAACATATTGATCAACACAGGCTTAAATAGGTACAACTATCTCATTTAAAAGAGGTACTTTGGTCATTTGGCATTAGATAATGAGAACTAAATGTTAAGGTAAACTTCAATCTTTTTCCACTATAATTCCCTTTAACAATTAGTTCTATTTTTAGAGTAGATATTTTAAAATCATATTTACCCCTTTATCAGAATTATCCGATAAATAATTACTCACTGCACCTGTCGGGGGTGGGCCCAGAGAATACCCTAAAGGTAAAGCTTCTAACAGTAGCCTCAGAATCAAAGTTCATCTTTGACTTTGTCCTGCCCTGTCTCTAGCTTCTCATCCTCTTTGACACAAAACTTAGAAACTAAAATCCCTCTTCCCTAAGCTGGATCATATGAGCCACAACCACTTTGCCCCAAAGTCAGCCATAAAAATCTAAAAATATTCTAACTTCCTGTGCCTTTCTGTGTAAGAACCAACCATAACAACATTCTTGGGCCTAACTTGTTTGATTGTAGGACTTGATCCCCATTCCACAGAGGGCCCTGCCTCATAGCCAGAAGGAAAGAAGGCTGCACAGAGACCAACAGGAATCTGAACAACAGGCCCTGCTGGATTTTGCCCTTCAGTCTATTATCCCTGGAACATACTCCCCTTAGCGAATCACATTTCCACATGGCTCCCTGCTTCATCAAACCTAAGCATCAAATCAGATAGTTCTTTATATTCACTCTTTTTATTCAGTCTTCCTTTCTGATGGCTCTCCTGTCACATAAGACTATGATTAAATAAATGTTGTGCTTTTCTGCTGTTAACCTGACTTTTGCTAAAGGAGTGTCTTCCATAACCTTATAATGAGGAAAAAAGAGATCACACTCTTTCTGCTCCTGCAAGGCCTCCTTTCCTGCTCCCAGGGCGTGCATAAAATCAGATTGGATATTGTCTTATCACACGCATTTCAAACAATTTTTGAAAGCAGCAATTTTCCTCTAATTAAAGGAATGATTATATTGCTAAACCATTTTTTAAAGCAGACTCTTCATAGATTTAATGTTTGTGTGCTAAGAAGAAAATGGATATGGTTTCAAAATCATTCAAGAAGAGCTTCTTAAAAAAAACGTTTATAGACTATAAGTTGAAAAATTGGATAGAAAGGCATTAGACAAAAAAAAAAAAAAAAGAAAGAAAGAAAGAAAGAAAGAAA
>NW_003852400.1:27975603-28039212 GCF_000181295.1 Otolemur garnettii
AAAAAAAAAAAAAAAAGAAAGAAAGAAAGAAAGAAAGAAAGAAAGAAAGAAAGAAAGAAAGAAAGAAAGAGAAAGAAAGAAAGAAAAGCATTAGTCTTTCCATGGTGTAACTATCACCACATTAAATATCTGTGCAAATTGTTCAATTGCATCCCTCTAGGTAGGTAATTAAGGTTCTCCAAAAGAGTACTACCATAAAAAAAAATATATTCCCAGTCTTGTCTCTCATAGGATTTATTTTAAAAATATATTACTAATAATAAAAATAAATAAAATATAACTTTGTTTTCTAGCTAGGTAAGCATATTCATTATCCAAATGTATCTTCTTTCTAACTCTATCAATTGATTTTTCACATTGTTTACCTCTTCTGTAAGGACCACCTTACTCTTCTTTACCTATGTACGTGCTATATATACCTCTTGTATAAGCACATTTTCTTTTTAAAATGTTTTTGACAAAAGATTCAGCTCACGGTGTTCTATTTCTTCCTAAACTCTTTTTCATGTAATAGGATTGAAATTTAAATAAGTTAAAATCTAAAATATACTTTACCTAAGCATATATGTTTTCCATCTCTTTACACAGAGGTTGCCAAAAAAAGGTATATACATTTTAAGAAAGGAAAGAAAACTATATTAAAATTATATTACTCAATATATACTGAATACAAGTCATATCTGACTTCTATAATTATAGGACATACTCAAAGTATATGCATAATATAATACACACTGTATAGATAACATCACTTATGATGTGTATACATTTTTTAACATCTCCAGTACATGGAGGATATCACTACTAGAATTATTGTCATGTTGAATATTCCCAGTGTATTCTGGTCTTATGTTTTCCGATGTTCTACCAATTAGTTCTTAATATTTTATTACCCAGGGAGTATAGCTTTATTTCTTCACAGCAAATAAAACTACTAACATGCCCAGCATTGAGTGAATAACTGAAGAAACAAATACTTAAATAAAGGAAAGAAAGGAGGGATAAATAGAATGCAGAAAAGATAAGAAGCGAATGACCCATGAAACAGGAGAATATGGAACAAGTAAAGGGGTCCTCACTGACCACTAACCCCTCATTCATTTTATAGACACATTTTTAAAACAGCCTGAAAATTTAAGTCTGTGAATTAAAGTTTATAAAATTGCTTAAATATTATGCATTGCTCTAAAATACAAAGCATTAAAAACTCACATGAATATGAAACCAGGATATCTTGTTTCTAATACTGTTGAATGAAATTGTCTTTTAAATTTTTCCACACTATTCTGTCTCTGTAAATTTAGTGAAAATTATGTAATACTTTTGGAATCTAGAATGGCTTAGAAGGAATTCTAATGAAATTCTGTGAAGAGTCAGTCATCCTGTTAGTAAGAGATACTTGTCTTCTTTTATTTTTTCAGAGAGCTGACATGAAGTCCTTAGCTACAATCAAGAGATTTCCTAGAAAACAGGAATTTTAGAAACTCATTTCAAACCTCCTTATCACCTTGAATATACATTAGAGAAGGTGAATTATGATTGTTAAAGAGACTATTTGATTTTAAGGTCACTTAAAAGTCCCTATTACATAGTCTTCAATATATATTTTACAAATTTATAAATATGTATTTACACAGAATATCAGATATTTTCCAAGTATGCTTTTATAGTATAAATATAGTATAAGTTTGTATATATTGAAGAAAGTCTCCTATTGCTAATTGTTTATTATAAAATAAGAAAACTACACAGTTGCTACTACTTCTTGAGATTTGTTTCAAATAATACTAAATATGTGACAAGAAGAAAAAAATAAAAGGAAAAGGGTTATATTTCAGACACTTATTTTATTTTATTTTATTTTTTTTGCAGTTTTTGGCTGGGGCCGGGTTTGAACCTACCACTCTAGTATATGGGGCCAGCGCCCTACCCCTTTGAGCCACAAGCACCACCTTATTTCAGACACTTTTAAATCTCAGGGGCTTTTAATTAGAAGGCACATTTTCAAATAGAAGAGAGGTGACATGTCTATATATTTTTAAAATATTAGCATTTTACACTCATATGTCAAATTTTAAATTTCTTCCATTACTTTATGAATCTCTTTAAAATTCTGCCCATCTGATGCTCTTCTTATTTATATTTCCTTGCTGGCAGCTTTTCTATTTGAAATATTTTAAATTTATTTAAATTTAAATATTGTAGGTAAAGTACTATTTGGGATGGATTGAAATGATAATGCTAAAATCAAGCAAGGTAAAAATGTACTGTCAACAGAATTCTGCTTTCAGTGGTGTGTTGGGCAAGACGTTCTGAAAAGCTTTCCTGCTGCAAGACAACTAGATTCTGGACAAAAAATATTTTTGATATTTTGGTTCACAAAGAAATAGAATGATTCTGGGGGGCACCTGTGGCTCAAAGGAGTAGGGCAATGGCCCCATGTCAGAGGTGGCAGGTTCAAACCCAGCCCTGGCCAAAAACTGAAAAATAAAAAGAAAAGAAATAGGATGATTCCAAGGATGTCCAACCTCAAACTCAAAAGAACAAACAAAGAAAATGCCATGAGCTGAAATATGAGGTGAGAATAATGACCTCTGAACAAACCAAAAAGAAGACACTTCTCTCAAAACAAGTTTTTAAAATGCTCAAGTTTGAAGATTAAACCTTGGAACAGTGCCCATGAGAACTCAGCTTAACTAAATTCACTATGAATCTACACCCTTTGGAGCTAAATTGCTCTCAGTTTGAGAGCATTCCTTGTATCCTAGCAGATATAAATGCTAATCCTACCTGCAGGAAATCATCCCAGATTAGCACCATCAAAGATCCCCAAACCACCAAGAACAAGAGCCAGAAAAAACACAAACTAAGTCCTCTGAGGACTTTGGCATTGAAATGACCATATACAGAATTTTTTTTTAATGATGAAAGAAAAGTTAAACTATATAAGATTATACCTAAAATAAGTATGGAAAATGAACAATATGTTTTATAAAAGAAACAATAGTTTTTGAATTAAGAATACATGATTGATTTTCAACCTTCTTAGAGAAGTTGAACTATAGATAGCTATAACTGAAAAAGAGAATTGATCTAACTTGAAATTCGACTTGAATAAATTACCCTGAAAACAGCACAAAGAAATACAGAGAAAAACATAGAAACAATGATTAAGAGACAGTGATGATAGAATGTAAAGATTGAGTGTAAATCAGGTGGAAAACCTAATAGGAAAAAAATTAGAGCAAATGGAGACTCGAACTATTTGAAAAGACAATAGATGAAAAGTATTTAGAAAGGGCAAAGGACTTGAATTAGCAGATACGGAAAGCACAATACATATATGAAGCAAGACAAAACTATTTCCACAACTAAAATCTTCAGAAATGCAAATATAAAGAAATAGCATTTAAACAACAGAGACCAGAAGATACAATAACAACGTCACAAGAGGAAAGAATTGCTTCTTAGGGTTCGTTTTCCAAAAAGGCAATGAACTGTAGAATTATGGTATTATTTCTAAGGAGTTATTGCATTTATTGGACGCTTTGGTTTTGATAAATTAAGTTTTGCATGATAGAATTCCAGAGACAACAAAATAGAGAATTCAAAATACGTAAACAAACAGAAAAAATAAATTAAGGAGGACAAAAAGCTATTTCCCAAAGGCAAGAAAAGAATCAGAAAAATTTGACCAATACAGGAGATATGATAAAATCACATACATACAGAGAGGTGAAAGTAAAAGAATGAAGGAAATGTTTCAAACAAATGTTAATGAAGATAATGCTTGGATAACTTTATTAATACCAGCTATAATACAAATCCAGATTGATGGAAATTTTGAGTTTTGGATTAGCATGGCCCTGGAATGGTGGTTGCCTTACATATTTGGCAGAAGGAATGCATATCCACTCTAGGACTCAAAGCAAACACATAATTTTACCAGGCAATTGAGCATCTACCAAAAAACAAATAAGCAAATTAGGAAGAAAATACATCATCTGAAGTAGAAGCTGGAGAAAGAATCAGATCCACTCATTTTCAAATATGATTATACAATTATCAAACAGAAAGTCTTTACACTTACATGTTTAGAGAAACATAAATCAAATTTAAGCAGGAAATATATGAAATGTGCCTGGATCATCTTGTAGTCCAAAAAGTAAAAAAGTGTTTTAACAACCAAAAAGTCTTCATAATGTTGGCAATAGATACATCACAAGGACGCAGGAGTGAATTCAAACAGGTCCCAACCATCAGAGCAGAAAACAACAGGAAAAATGAAATAAATTAATATTAGATTATACCATAAAGCATGAAATAAAGATCCATAAGTGAGCAGTTATATAAATAAATAAGTGAACAAATAAATCTACTATGGAGTAAATAATGCTAAAGAATAGATGAATATTCCACACAGATAATTCTAAACAATTCAGATACTTCACTCTTAAGGAGGTAGAGCATAAATAACTCCCCACTTCTTAAATATAATCTTTGTATGGAAAATTCCTTTGAAAAGTAGAGTAGAAAAGAGAGAAACATAGTCACTCTATAACAGAGAATCCTGAAAAACATTAACTTAACAAAATGATTAGTTAATATCAGTAGTAATAAATCATGTTAGTGTGTATAATTGATGTGAGGTGCTGAAAATGAAAATTTATCTGTGGTCTTCCTCCAAAACATATATAACTTTGGTCTAACCATAAAATAAACAACAGACAAATCCCCAAAGAGAGGCTTTCCACAAAATAGCTAATCAGTACTCATCAAAACTGCGGAGGACATAAAAAAACAAAGACAGTATTAGAAACTATCATGGTCAAGAAATGCCTGAGGAGAGATAATGACTAAGTGTAATGTGGAATTATGAATGGGATCCTGAAACAGTAAAACGGCATCAGGTAAAAGCTAATGGCTTGAATAGAAGAACTTACTTAATAAGAATGCACCAATTTTGGCTCAGTAATTAAAACAAATGTACCATATGTATGGAAGATATGAATAGTAGCAGAAACTAATATAAGGTATATAGAAATGCTCCCTGCTATGTTTGCAATTTTTCTATAAATCAGAAGTTATTCCAAAATGACAAAGTCTATAAGAGTTAGGTTTAGAAGTATCTATAGATATAAGAAATATCTATAGATATATAAAATATAATCATTTAACAAATAAGACTTATAAAAAAGAAAACATATACATACACAAAAATTAAAATACAATTTCAATGTAAGGAATTAACTACATATTAAAGCTAAAAAAAAAGTTAAAACTAGAAGATTGATCTGAAGAATGTGTAAGTAGATAAAAGATGAAAAAGGTGAAACAAAAGTATATTTTGATCATCATTGGTATATCTTAGTTTTCTTTCTTATTAGTCACTGCTATTTTCTTTCTCCTTTTTTTTTTCTTTTTTCTTAGTTTATTTAGGTTGTCGTCCTAATTCTAGCTATGTAAGTTAATACCTTGGGTCAATACATTCTGGTATTTTTATCTTTTTAATAGAAGAGCATACATTTATAATTTTTCTGAAAACACCACTTTCATTGTATCATGAAAACACTTACGTATACTTTTTCATTTTTTTACTAAGTTTTAATATCCATTCTAACTTAGTTGACTCAAATTATCAGACACAATTTTACAGTTAATACATGAATATTTTTAAATTTATATTTTGTTTCTAAGGTAACTTTTGGTTATTTTATTTAGAGAATATAATATAAACATACTGAGAGGTTTTTTTTTTCTTCTTAGTACATATGTATTTTATAAAAATATCCTCCACATTACTGAAAAAAGTTTGTTTTAAATTTTTGGTTAAAGGGTAATTTTCCTTAAATCATTATTCTAATTATTGAATATATTTATAGCATGATAAACATTTTATATTTTAACATTCTAATTGATTATGGCTTACTAATAAGAGTAAGATAAATTTTTACATTTTAACTTTATATCAAGTGACCTTAGTAAGCATTATTTTCAGTTCTAATAATCTATGTCCAGTCTTTCTAGAATTTTCTATGTATATATTTATAATACGTACAAATAGTTTTATGTTTCCCTTCTCAATCCATATTTTTTTCAATTTATTTTTCTTTCCTTAGTTTACTGCGTAGGAATTCCAGTGTGTTAAACCAAAGGAGAGGAGAGGAGATAGTGAACATTTTTACTTTGTTTCTGTTCTCAGACAGAAAGTTTTTCTTATTTCATTATTAAGTATGATCCCTGTATTTGCTGTAGTTTTCTTTTTTCTTCCCTCTCCCTAGTTGTATTCAGGTATAACTGACCAATGAAAATTATAAGGTATATAGTGTTATTTTTTCACATACATATAGTATATAGTAAGATTGATACAGGACAGGTGGTGTCCCAGCTAGCTGAGGGGAGCTGGAGGACCTGCCACCTTAGCCCTGGAGGTGTGGGTGCAGTGGCCACTGGTAGTGGAACCAGTGGGCTGGAGGGTGGGGTGGTGGGGCATAGGAAGTTCCAGTAACCAGAGGGGCCATACAACTGCTGGAGAGACATGAGCACCTTAGGTCTCTCTCTCCTGGCACTTCCAGCTGAAAGAGGAACCCCACATTTCTAGGCCTAGTCAATTTCAGGTAAGTTTCCTAGGCCTGGATGAAAGGGATTGTAGCCATTCATTAACTGAGTTCCTGACCAGGCTGCTTACTATAACAATTGAGTTCTTGGCTAAATAACCTCATGTGACTATATATACCCCTGAGCAAAGAGCCAAAGAGAGACAGAGAGAGGGAGCGAGAGAGCTCCCCCACCCTCTTGGGTTTTTTCTCTCTGCCAGGAGCTTTGGCGTTTTTGTATTCTTTTCCGTAAATAAATCCTGTCTTACCAGAATCCGTGGTCCATGGATTCATTCTTAGAATCACCAAGACCAAGAACCTACTGAAGATGAAATTCTGGTATCAAGTTGATTTCTATAATTACTTTATTTAACATAAATGTGAGAACATTTAAAATTGACTCTCTTAATAAATTTTAAGTTCACATACAGTATTATTAGCTATTGTGCACCATTCTACCCTCTGTCTCTATGAATTTGACTTTTCAAGATTCCACCTTTAAGTGGAATCATGCAGTATTGGTGGGTGGTTTCTGTAAGTGGTTTATTTCACATAGCATAATGTCCTCCATGTTGATCTATGTTGTCATAAATGACAGGATTTCCTTTTTAAGGCTGAATAATATTCCAATGAGTGTGAATGCAAATGCATACATGTGTATATAATTTTTTTATACATTCATCCATGGAATCTATAATTTCTCTAAACTAACCTTTTTTCTAGATTAAGAAGAATTAACCAAGCCAATATTTAAAGAGTACTTAAGATGTGAGGTATATGAATAAGGTAACCCTAACAAACTGTACTAATGGTTTTAAAGCTTTTCAATTACATATTATGAAAATTTATTCAATGAATACTTGCTAGTGTCTCTCCTCATGAAGTAAATTAATATGAACACTCAAAATGAATTTCATATGGTATTTCTAGTACTCAGATACTTATAATGGAACACAACTACATTAAAACTCAAGCATGGCCATAAGCCCACATACTCTTAGTATGTACATTATACATAAAATCACATGTCCTTATTTGACACAAGGAGGTACACACACAAGGAGACTGATCACAAAAGGGCCATAAATTTGTTAAAAAAAATAATCTTGGGGAATAAAACCAAGAGTAAAGTCAAGTGTTTTGACTTAAGGTCAGTGCATAAGAAGTTCATTATCTCTTTTAAGCTAGGATAGAAATCACTGCAGCAAGAGTATGTTACAACAGAGACACACTGAATTAATAAAACACAATGTGGGGTGGCACCTGTGGCTCAAAAGAGTAGGGTGATGGCCCCATATACCAGAGGTGGTGGGTTCAAACCTGACCCCAGCCAAAAGGTGCAAAAAAAAAAAAAAAAAGAAAAGAAAAGAAAAGAAAAGAAATAAAACACAATATGAACCCTAGAAAAGTAAAGTTCTAAGTGCATATCCAGTGTTCAATATCTCCATTTATTTATAGTAGTTATTTAATTTGCAGGAATTCAGTTCTCCAAGAACGCCTTCTTTAACTATACACATTTAGGGACTACATAATTATTTAATAGAAATGGATACATATTAGATGCAGATTGAGATCATAGTAGATAGAAGTCAAGGTAGAAGTCAAGCAATATGATACACCTTGAACAATATAAAAAGCCTAACTCAATGATACTCAACGTCTGCTGGGGCTGCCATCACCATACACCACGAAGTGAGTGGCTTGAATCACAGCCGGTTATTGTCTCACAGTTTTGGAAGCTGGAAGTCTCAATTAAGGTGTCTGCAAGATTAGTTCCCTCTGATATTCTTGGGAAATAAACTGTCATATGCCCTCTCCCACTTTCTGGTGGTTTGCTGATAATTTTTGACACTTCTTGGCTTGTAGATGTTCACACTCATCTCTCTCATGTTCATATATCAGTCTCCTTGTGTGTGTACCTCCCTGTGTCAAATTTCCTTCTTTTCAAGAACATAGTCATACTACGTATTGGATAGGGCTACTCTAATAATCTAAACTAAACCTATCCATCTGAAAAGATCCCATTTCCAACTAAGTTTACATTCACAGATACTGGGGGTTAGAACATCTTTTAGGAGAGAATTCAACCTGTAACACTATATAAAAATATTATATTAATGTAATTTTTTGAATAATCTATGTATGTCTAATTTGAATATGACATATTTACTAGTATCTACCAAAGCTCCATTAATATAATTTAAAATTTACATATTTATAGTTTCCACTTATTAATGTGGAAATAGACCATATACTTGAAGATAGAATTATAAATGGAAAAACAAGGGAGAAAAAGCCTGCCATGAGAAATGAATTACATTTTCACTTTGCAGAGTTGTGATATGTATTTTATTTTTTATTCTTTCTACACTGTTATTAAATTAGCATAGATTCACAAAAGATATCACACTAATTGGAATATCTCTGAATTTGGTGAAGAAAAAGGTCAGACTTAATTGAATCAGACCAGATTTGTCACCAAGTTTTGGTCCTGGCCATATCATAGCCAAGTTTCATAATGAATTACATTGTGTATACATCACTATCAGTTAATTAAGCTGTGTTTATTTAAAGGTAACATGATTTCTAAACATCAGTTGTCACAAGTCTTTTCTTTCAAAAAGGAAACTCGTCCTCCTATATCCAGATACACACTCAAAATCTGAACAAATAAACAGCCTTTGTAGGTTAGATATATACAATTTTTAATGCTTTAGTATAATTAAAAGAAGGTCTACTTACAATAGAAAAATATGCAATTAAAATTGGTCAATTCAGTAAAAAAAAAATTATCCTTATGTAGAAGAAAGTCTTAGAATCAATTGACCTGAATTAATTTTTCCAAAAATAGTAAACTTTAGATAAAAGTCAGGATAACAGTGAAAAAACAAACTTCTGCAGGTTCCACCTACATTAATTACATACAAATTTGACTTCCTCAGTATTCTAATTTTAACTTTCAGAAATTCCTTGGTGATATGATTCTTTTGGGTATGATTATGTGAGGACCTAAAAGGCCAAACTAACTCTATTTTGTTAAATTTTATTTTTGCTGCCTAGTTGTTTTTTCTCTTGCAGCTGCAAACCAGAACTGTTAAACTCCCCCCTTCCCAGAACCATTAAACTTCCCCCTTTGCCCAGCGCATACCCCATGACCCAGTCTTGCACAACATCTGCCCCCAGCGACAGCAACCCACACCCAGGCCAATCAGCTTAAGATAAGTACTACCCTACCACCCAAGGCCCCTATCAACTCCCCCCAGTGACCTCCCCTTCCCTTCTTTCTTTCTGTACCCTTTAAAACCTCCCTCCATCTTAAGATCAGGGCTTCTCTGCTCTCCTGCTGTGCCAGGATCAGGAAGCCCAGGCCTGAGCTTGTTAATAAACAGCCTCTTGCTTTTTGCATCAGATTGGGTCTCAGAGTGATATATGGGGGATCCTGTGACTTGGGCATAATGATTATATGAACAATTACTTGGTCATTTTCTTCCAGTCTTGCTTACTGTATGATATACAGCAACAAATACATTTATTACAAAGAATTTGAGTCAGAGTCCTATCAAGAAGGTAAAATCCATTCTAACTATTTAAATAAGCAAAATCTAATAAAAAGAATTGTTTACAGAGATGATGGCTGTGATGAGAAGCAAAGCAGAAAATAGTGAAGTACAGAAAGATTTTCTCTATCAAGAAACAGCTATTAACCCTAGATCAGATAAACAAATGTAGAAGGTGGTATTGGCAGATCCTAGGGGCTATGACTGCCCAGCTGGAATCATTGTGGTTCTTTCTGTTGGAGCTAGTGTCATGAGGAAGATGTACTTGTCACTAGAGAAACCACCTGATGCCAGGAGAATGAGGAACGCCTTGGTTTCTCCTTCCCTCATTACCTTTTGTCGACTTAAAGCCATAGAACAAGAAGTCTGGGTCAATCAACTAAGGTCAAGTCAAGGGAAAAGAAACACTTAACCAAGGGAGATGTTAAAACAGAGAGTTGGTCACACCACTAATAAGAAGGCTGAGAAGCACCAATCAGTTAGTAAAGCAAAAAGAGGAATGTCTACCATTGCCAGGACTAGAGAACCTCAGGAAGGAAGAAGTGTTTCTGTATTCTAAAAGCCAAATCCATCTGACATAAGTTAGAGCCACAGTGAGCATTGACCAGGGGAAGCTGGAACAATGGAAATGACTCAGCTTGTTCATTATTTGGTGATGGTAATGGTGGTTCTGTCTTTGCCATCTGTCTATTCCTCCAAGCAGATACTGATACCATGTAGATCTTGATTGAGGTTTGTACCCATCTTCTAAATTTGGGGGTTCATGAAAATAACTTGGAACTCACTTATGCCATGGGTATTATCCATGGGTCTCTGGCTTTTATATTTTAATAGCTCATTTTTATGAGAAGATTCATAGAAATTTAAGGACAACAACAAAAAAACTAACTATGCTGTTGGTTGCCTTTATAATCCTTTCTCTTAAGTTTTCATTCCTTTTTGTAAATCGTTTTAAATCATTTTAAGTGTATTTATTTATAGTCTCTAAATTAGTTTCACTATCTGACATATCCATCTTCCTGGTAATCTCCTTCTTATTTTGCTGGTGTTTGTGGAATTTTTCTTATGGCTTCAATCATTTTTGTTTGTGTGCTTACATTTTAATACCTGCAAACCATGAGACCCTCGTAGCCTACTAAAGAGTAGGTTCTCTTCAGCAAGTTAGTGTTTGCTAACATTACTCCCAAGTTTGGAAGAGCCTTTCATGATTTATTACTTGACTGTGGTTCCTAGACCATATAGCTACAACAAATTCAAACCCCATATGATCTTAAAGGATAAAATCACTATATTATAAATTCTCCATAAATTATTTTTCACCTGATGCAAAGATAGAGAAAGAAAACATATCCCTGTTCATTACCTAAGCTGATTGTCTTGCAAAGTCTCAGGTTTTTTCAAAAATACAAGAATAGCACTACTAATCCCTTTCTCACTCCATGTCTACCTCTATTTCCTGCCCTCTCCACAGTACTAAACCCCAATATATCATTTCAGACTCTTCAATTTTGCCTCTTTATTTTTGAATGTAGGAGTTTTTCTTATGGCCTTCTTAGCTCAGTATCAGAGTTACATGATTACATGTTACATTTTATCTAGCATTTCTTTATCTTTTTCAGGTTAACAGGAGCAAACTATGGTACTCACATAATTAGGGGTAAAGGAAGGACCTTTCAAGAAAGCAAGGTTTCCATTTCCAGATCCCCATTTCACCACTCTCCTGAAACTTGTCTACCTGAGATGTCCTGGGCTAGTTTTCAGTTCCCATTACCTCTTTAAAAATGGACCTTCCTTTATTTATTTATTTATTTGTTTATTTATTTATTTATTTTTAATTGTGACAGTGTCTTGTTATTTCCTGGGCTGGAGCATAATGAAGTCATCATAATCACTGTAGCCTCCAACTCCTGGGCTCAAACCATCCTCGTACCTCAGCTTCTTGAGTAACTGGGTCTCCAGGTGTACACCATCACTTCTTGCTCAATTTTTTTAAAAACTATTTTGTAAAGAGGAGAGCTTGCTATTGCCCCGTCTGTTCTTGATCTCCTGGATTCAAGTGATCCTTTCACCTTGACCTTCCAAAGTGCAAGGTTTACAGGCCCCACCCACTTATCTTCATTTAACATGCAGAAGGCCCAAGTCTCATTCATCTCTTATATCATATGGTGCTTTCTCATGGAAGCAGAAAACTACAGAAAGTCCTGATATGCCAAATGAAGGGTCAATGTAGGACTTTGCTGAGAAAGTCCATGACCTTAAAAAGAGGGTAACATCTTTTAGCAAGTCAAATGTTTTCCAATTTTTGCTTGGTTCAACAAAATTGGAAAGGAATGTAATTGGGTTATTAGCTGATGAAGGAGAATGTTTGATTGGAAGTCACAATGTGACTTTTGGAATGAAATCTGCAAAGAGTTTAAGGACTTAAACAACATCGCTCTAAAAACTGACTTTTGTTTCCTATACTACTTTTTTATATGATCATTCAATGACTCCATTCATAAACACACACACACACTAGCCTCCTTTAAAATGTCTATCAAAATAAGCATGAAATAATTAAGAATATTATACCCTAGTAAAATATGCATTTTTTACAGTAAACATTTACTTTTTAGGATTTTTTCAAATTTTAAAATATATTTATGCTTTTTATAAATTGTATTCCAGAAATAATTTCAGTGATAATTTAATCCAGAGGGACAATTTTAATACTTGGAATATGTCTTCCCCAAATTTAATATAAATTATAAATTTATTTTATGGTTATATTAAATATAAATTACATAACTATAAATTACAGTATGATATATAAATAATAAAATGATTTCAAGCATAAAATGTGCTAGAGTAAATTTTTGTGGGGAAGTGGAAAAACTATATGAGATCTAAGAGGAGCAAGTATCTAAAATTTCCTATTATTAAAAAGAGATTAATGCTTTAATGTATTTTTAAATGGATTATGGGGGATAT
The DNA here is from genome assembly GCF_000181295.1 of Otolemur garnettii. Lineage (NCBI taxonomy): Eukaryota > Metazoa > Chordata > Mammalia > Primates > Galagidae > Otolemur > Otolemur garnettii. Next base: position 27,988,727 of record NW_003852400.1, read on the forward strand.
CAAATTACTATGGTATCTGGAATGCATTGAATACATTTTTAAAGTGATATCATTTAATTTAGCAATGCCAATATTGACAAGCTGGAAATTACAATTTTTGCAATAACTTCAGTGTAAACAAATATAGTGCAATTTATATAGCAAGCACAATGTGCAAAGGAATTCATGGTGACTCAAAATTATTTCGTGGAAGAGTGATCAAAATATTTGAAGCTCCCTAATTTAATATGCCACACTGATGGATTAAAAAGGATCTTACTTAAATGCATTAGTATTTCATGGAAATAAATTAATGTACAAAGTTTTACACTGGAGAAGTGGTTCAGCCAAATAGGTTGATGCTCCCTGCTATGTTATTAAGAAGTATCCTACATGTGCACAGTACCCTATTTAATTATTCCCATCAGTAAATAATAACTTCTCATTTTTCTCTTTTAGTTAAAATATAAAAAGCACATAAGCAATTTATGTAAGATCAAATGATGGATTTACCTTGGGGTTGTTCATTGACGCATGCTATTAAAATGTATGTGTAACAATAAAAAGGAAAGAAAGATGATTCAAACTTGTACATGAAAATTGACATAAAATGTCACAGGAAGCTGGACTTGGTAAAGTAGAAATTAACTTGAAAGTAGAGACTCACACTTCTCCAATACAATATATGAACACCTAATAAAATAAAAAATGATTTAATATTTTAATCATTCATTTATTCTGTCAACAAGCATATTGAACCCAATATATTTTAGGCCCTGAGCTAAGCACTGGGGAAGATGAATAAGATAAGACTTGACTATATAAATGTCGTAATTCAATAATGGAGATCAGGATAGGTGATGTATACAAAAACTCAAATGCACTTTGAAAATAATCAATCACAGATTTATTAGAATTAAAAAGAGATATTATGCATGGATCACAAAGTTCACTAGCACTGAATGAGAACCATTAAATGATCCACAGCAAAATCTATAAAACAAATGTGAAAAATACACCGCCCCAAATAAGAATTCTAGGAGAGGTGGAAGGAATGTGAGCAGGCCTGTTCCACATTACAAATGACTTTTTTGAAGGGAAGTATTGATAGTTGACCTAGACTTCCTGACTGAGTAGTTCACTATCCAAAAATGAAGTTGGGTGGAAAAATAGAATAGATTTTTTAGACTAAATTTTTATGAGACACTTGATTTATTCTTTAACAAATGGTATTTCATTACCTGTCAGATCATCGTCTATTGTGGTAGTAACAAAAAGAGATTAAAAAAAAAAAAGCCTTTGCCCAACTTCATATTTGTTCTGCTTGGCTAGGTTCATACTCGCTATGAATATAATCTTTTATTATAGAGAAGTCTTAAAAATGGCAAACAGACTGAATCAGAACTTTATCTTTCATTTTGTATAATAAAAACTGTGGCCTGTGATTATTTCAGTTCTACCCACTTATGTAATATGAATTAAAATTTTCAGTGGCTCATAAATATCATCAATAGACACTGGTTTAAACTAGATATTTGAAGCTATATGTCTTCAAAAACTTTGAAAGTTCTATTGTGCTCCCAAGCAACCCTGTAAAAAATTGAACAGAAACTACAAAGACTGCTTTTTTTACCCCTGTATAATGATAGGTCAGTCTTCCTTGACATGTCGTTTCTGTCTCTGGAACAACCTGTTTAATCACAATTGTATCGGTCAAGAAAGATAAGATTTAATCACAACGTTTTTTCTGTTTTTAGAGTTTGTGTTCATATATTTATTGGATAAAGAAACATAAATTATAAAATATTAAGCCAGTTTTCTTTTTTCCTTGTTTGCTTGCTATTCATTCTGATTTCAGATAAATAAAATGGCCTTCTGCTTATATATGTCTAGCCAAAAAAAACCTAATTAAAATATCTTAATTAGTATCAAGACATTTTTGTATCCATATGTCAAATTCTCCATGCACTGTGTGTTTTATTCCCTCAAATCTTTCTTCTGTCTCAAGCTGTGTCTGAAAGGGATTATGACATAATGATGAATTTAAAATTCAACAATTTTTAAATATTATTGGGGTTCCTTTGGCTCTGCTCTATGATCTCAGACTCATCAATTGGCATTATGAGGTACAAAAAAGGTTTTAGCCCTTGACTTCACCAATATAACTTCCAATAAACATCTAAGATTTCTAGCTATCATTACACACACACACACACACACACACACATTCCTGTAGCCCAGAGGAAAACACAATGTATGTAAAAAAATGTGAGAGGCAGGTCTAGAGTGGTAACAAGGAAAACAAACCTAGATCTGGAGGAACTAAATCATTTGGGAATGAGACACTATGCTTATGTCATTTTACTTGGTCAATGAAGATTATAATGTCTCTGTCACTAACAGGAATGTTGTGAATCATAAAGAGAAAAAGATATCAAAATACAAGGCATTAATAAAAAACATTGACTCTATTAATACACATTGTGAGACCTTGAGCTATTTGAATGAGATAATATTCCTTGAGATAATCCATGGCAAAGTCATGTCTAGAACTTAACATATTTAATTCTCAAAGTCCAAGGTCAGTGTTGTTGCTTCCCTCAACAAGGCCCATGTTGAGGTTATGGGCACAGCTTCCCCAACTTGCCCACAGCCTCTCTCACACAATTTCTTTCTATAATACTCAATTTCCTCTTTTTCCATTTTAAAAAAATAAAAATCTCATAAATTAGGAATCCCCATGATCTTTTGTTAATAGGTAATGCTAAAAACTAATTTATTTTTCTTTAGCTTACAATGACCCTATGAAGCAGACACAGTTATTATCCCCATTTCATTGCTTGGAAAACTGAAGTCTAGGCAGATGAAGTAACTTATCCTAAGTCATCCAGTTAGTAAGGTGTTAATATTTTTAATAATATAATTAGATATTTATTAATAAGGAATAAGAGTGGGAATAATAAATTGAGCTTTAGGAAAAAAATATCCTTTGTGGATCTCCAAAATAATGGAACAAAATGCAATAACTACAGTATTTTGGTCAAAGAGAGAAAAAAAGTAAATATATAAGAGACAAATCTAATTTTTTTCTTTTATTATTTCAAAATATTAATGCATCCACATGTTTTGTTTACATACTTTGTTTTTATACAGATTGAGTCAAAGTCTAAGTGTGCACTTCACTCAGACAGTGTGCACTGTACCCCATAGGTATGAATTTACCCATCTCTTCTCTCCCCTACCTCCAGCTTGATTTTCATGGAGATTTATTTCCACATGTGCACTTAAGTGGTTAGTGATCAGTTACAATTTGGTATTGAGTTCATGTGTTTGTTTCTCCATTCTTGTGATGTTTCACTGAGAAGAATAGTTTCCAGTTCTATCCAGGTTATCACAAAACACACTAGATCACCCTATTTTTTTATGACTCCATAGCATGTATATGCCATAGTTTATTAATTCGTTCATGTATTGGTGCACCCTTGGGTTGGTTCCACATCTTTATAATTGTGAATTGATCATAAATTGAATATTTGAGTGCCGGTGTTTTTTTTCCATTAGTGGGATTGCTGAATATAAATAGGTCTACCTTAAGTTCTTTAAGGTATCTCCATAAACTTTGCGATAGAGATTGTACTAGTTTAAAGTTCCACCAGAATACCTTTCTCTCCACATCTGCTGTTCTGAGAGTTTTTAGTAGGAGCCATTCTAACTGGAGTTAGGTGATATCTCATTGTGGTTTTGATTTGCATATCCCTAATTATTACAGAGGTTGAACGTCTTTTATGAGTTTTTTGGTCGTTAGTATCTTATCATTTGAAAAGTTTACAGACAGTACTTGTTATAAGATCACATAATCATGTTCCAGCATAAAGATGGACAAATAGATCAATGGTATAGAATATAGAATCTAGAAATAGACATACACATTTATGACCATAATGGTCATAAATGGTCATGTTTTTTATTACTTTTGAATGGGGTTGCTTTTTTTTTTTCCCGGATGATTTGAGTTCTCTATAGATACTGGTTCTCAGTCTTTTATCAGATGTAGAGCAGGTGAATATTACTTCCCATTCTATGGGTTGTCTACTTGGTCTTTGATTGTGTCCTTGACTGTGTGGAAGCTTTTTAATTTGATCAAGTCTCATTTATTTATTTTTGTTGTGCTGTAATTGCTTTTGGGGTCTTCTTCACAATTTCTTTGCCTAAGTTGATATCAATAAATGATTTTTCCAACAGTTTCTTATAGGGTTCTTATGGTTTCCTGCCTTAAGTTTAAGTCTTTTATATATTGTGAATTAAGTTTTGTGATTGGTGAGAAGTGTGGATCCTGTTTCAGTCATTTACATGTGGCTACCCAGTTTTCCAAGCATCCTTGATTGAACAGGGATTCTTTCCCCAGTGTATGTTTTTATCCATTTTGCAAAAACCAAACAGGAATATGGGGATGATTTAACCCTTGGGTTCTCTGTTGTGATCCATAGGTCTGTGTTTCGGTTTTTGTGCTAGTAGCATGCTGTTTTGGTCACTATAGTCTTGTAGTATAGCCTGAATTCTGGTAAAGTGATGTCTCCTGCTTTGTTCTTATTATGTAAGGCTGCACTGGCCATTTGGGGTCTTTTCTGTTTTTTCTAATGAAGAGTAAAATGCTTTGCTAGGTACACAGATAAATTGTGATACAAGTTATTAAACTTGGAAGGACCAGTTACTCATTGTTGGAGTAGACATGTGGAAGAAATATTAAAGCAGATACCATCACACTGCTGTAATTTGCCGACCCAAAAATTTAAGCTGTAATCATCTCTCAGTTGTTTTCAACATATGCTTCATGGAACCCTAGGTGTTCTTAGCAGCAATTTAAAGGTTTCAGGAATTGGCAAGTACCCAGGTGATGACTCAAAACTCATGAAAACTTCCACCAGAGTGCAATAATATGGCTTTATCAATTATTTGAAAAAATAATGGTTTTATGGGAATGTGGAGATAAACGCTGGGAATTTCCACTAATACAGACAATGAGACTGTAATTAGTGTCCTTCAATATTGTATTTAATTGGTAGTGCTCAAAATTTAAACTTAACATGGTATTATTTTAATAGTAACCAAAATACTAATCATTATTTCGGTTGCTCTGTGTAAACTATCAACATCTTCATTTTTTTAAATGAGGCTTCTGGATATCCCCTGGCATGGAAGAAAGGAATTCTCTGGATAGCCTTTGGTGGAGGAAGGGCACAGATACACATTCATTTCATTCTTGTACGAGGGTAATCCCAATAGTATTGACTAAGAAAAACAAGTACCAAATTTTATTAGCCCAGCAATGTACATTTGAAAGAGTAGAAGAAATCATTTTTTAGATATGTATACATATAGAGTGTAATTGTTGCATTCTAAGATTAACTCCTTAAGTTTCTACCACACGTAACTTTAACTTCATTTTAACAACTTGCTTAATGAATTCTTATAACAACTTGTTTCTAAATCTCTCTTGCAGCTATAATTATGCCTTAATTTAAAAACACAATGGCTTTTATTTTTTTTTTTTTTGATACTGGCATAGAAATAAAGAATAGCACAAATCGAAATATTGTTTTTATGCATTCAATAAACATTTTAAAACACTTATGCCCTGCAACCTGCTAAACACAGTGCTTGGTTTCCAATACTTTCACTCCCAATGGTAGAAAAAAACATGTAAACATATAATTAAAATTTTATTTGATATTCCAGATATGCAAAATGTTATATAAACACAGAGGAAGGAGGAGTAATTCTTTAGATAAATGCTTATTTTGGACTTGAGCTTCTCTCATGGCACTAAATACCATTTTATTATATGAAACACACTTTAAAATCTTTTTATGGATTTACTGTACATGCAGACATAATGCATACAGAAACACCATATATATATACACTTTATTGGAATTACACAAAGTGGGCATAAGTATTCACTTAGAATTCAGGGAAGAAGTAGGTTACCAGCATCGAGAAACCTTTTTCCTTTCTTTCAGTATCTATATTATCCCCTACCTTATCTATACCTCCCAAAGGGACTTGCTTGATTTAGAACAGTTGTTCTTATATTCAATACATCATAAAAATAGGATTTTATGGTACAGACACTTTAGTGTCTGGCTTTCTTTTCAACATTATTTATGAGGTTAATTGTTGCATAGATTTTGGCTCTTTATTCTCATACCTGAAAGTGACTTCACTCCATGAATATATCACAGTTTATTCTACTGGTGTTTAGCATTTGATGATAGTTTTTTCTATAGTATTTTGGCTAATGACCAGTTTTTGACTATTACAAATGAAACAGCAATGAGGATTTTGATTCACATTTATAACAAACATTTATGCTGAAACTATTAGGACAAAGGGTTTGCATAGGTACATTTTTATAAGATAGTGACAGTTTCCTCAAGTGGGTAGGCAAATTTCTTACAGTTGTTACCCTGATTTCCCTGTATCTTTGCCAACATTTACCCTTGTTTTCATTTTTATTTTAACCATAGTGAGGAGAGTGGTATTGTTCCCTCACTTTGGTTTAATGCAAGTTATTTGTTCCTTTTCATTTGTAAGATGTATTGGCATAAAATTGTTCATAATATTTTCTTATTATCCTTTTAATATATGTAAGAATCATAATGATGTGAGCTCTCTTATTCCTGATATTGGTAATTTCTAACTACTTTCTTTTTTCTTTTCCTGGTCAGCCTTAGGAGAATATTATCAACTTTATTAAGCTTCTCAAAAAAGTAATTTACCTGCTCCCTAAGGAATCTTAGTGCCTTCTATACTTATCTTTTTATATACATTTTTCTTATTCCAAATCACAGAGATAGGCTCTAATGTTTTCTTCTAAGAGTTTTATAACTTTAGCTTTTCTATTTGAGTTTAAGTTAAACTTGAGTTAATGCTTGCTTAATTAAGCTAATAGATAGTATCAGGTAAGAATTAAAATGTTTTTTTTTTTCCTAACACTATTGAAAAGACTATCATTTGTCTACTAAATTACCTTTACATTTTTATTGAAAATCAATTGATCAGAAATGTGTATGTCTCTCTCTCTCTCTAGATTCTGTATTCTACCATTGATCTACTTGTCTATCTTTATGCCACAACATGATTATGTGATCTTATAATATGTACTATATGTAATAATATCAAGTGACAATATCACATAATATAAATCCTCCAACTTCATTCTTTTCAAAATTTGCTTTATTTATTTTACTGACTTTGCTTGTTCATGTAAATTTTAGTCATGTATATGATGCATATGAGAAAAACAGTCTAAGATTTGGGTTGGTATTATAGTTAAATACTAAATTGAAGGAAACTATATCATAACAATATTGCATCTTTTGATCCATGATGAAGGTGTGTGTATACATGTATACAGCTTTTGCACATGTTTTGTCAGATTTATTCATAAACTTTCAATACATTGGATTATATTTTACATAGCATTACTTCTTAATTCCAATTTTTAATTATTGCTAGCATATAAAGGTACAACCAATTTTGCACAGTGATTGTGTACACTGTAAAGTTGGTAAACTCACTATTATTTCCAGAAGCTTTTTTGCATATTCTTTAATATTTTCTATAGACTTTCATGCTATCTATAAAAGAAGACAGTTTTGCATCTTCCTTTTTAATCTGGAAGCCTTTTATTTCTGATTGCAGCCTTACTGAGCAGGTGAGAACTTCAACTATACTGTTAGATAAAAGGCATGTGAAAGGACATCCTTGTCTTCCTTATCTCAGCAGGAAATATGCGTCTTTCACTATTAACTATGAGACTAGCTCTAGGATTGACACAGATGTACGAGAAACCTCCCTCACTATTAAGAGTTTGTTGAGATAGCATGTCAGAAATGATTAAGGAGTTTTCAAGTATTTTTTTCTGTATCTGTTGCAATGGTTATATGGGTTTTCTTATTTAGTCTGCTCATATGGTAAAACAAACTTATTAATTTTCTAATATTAAACCAACCTTGCATTTCTGAGGTAAAACTGACTGTGAGTTGTATTATCATTTTATACATGGTTTATATATCTTTAATTTGTTAAATTACTGTTAAGATTATAAACATCCATAAAAAATATTGGACTCTGCCTCCCTTTTCTCATAATATCTTTATCTGCTTTTAGTATGATAGTAAAACTGGCTTCATGGATGTGGTTGAAAGTAGAATTTACCCACTTTGTAGTATACTTTCTATCCTAAATATACAACTATTCTGTATTGCTTTTTCTGCGAGCTATGGTGTTTTGTGTCTTTCAGGGTATTTGTTCATTTTATAAGTTCTAAAATGTATTGGCATAAAGTTCATAATATTTCCTTATTATCTTTTTAATATATGTAAGAATTACTCTCTCTCTCTTTTTACTGGTCAGCTTTAGGAGAATATTAGCAATTGTATTGAACTTCTTGAATAAATACTTTACATTTTACCAATAGTCTCTTTTTAAATTTTTCCTTTTTATTGACTTAAAACTGATTTTTATTATTTATTTTCTTATGCTTACCTTGGGTTTTATTTGTTCTTTTCTAGTTTCAGAAATCATTTTGCCACTTTGAGTATATTATTAAAATTTTGAATTCTGGCTTTCAAGCTGACATGTAAAGAGCTTGGAAAAAAGCTGAACAAACTGAAAATCAATCAATCTAATTAGAGATCACAGGGCAAACTGCTGCCTTGTGAACTTGAGAAATAAGCAGGCTAATACTGAGTTTATGCTTTACTGAGAACAGAAGCCCAGAGGCAGAAACCTGCACTTGGAGCTAGTACTAGCAGGAATACTTAAAAGTGAAGTTAACAATTTTCTGGATTCCCAACGTGGACTAGTTTGAGAATTAAAAACTAAGAGGGAGAGCTGGATGTGCTGGTTTATGCCTGTGCTGCCAACACCTTTGAAGGTGGACGTGCAGAGTATTGCTTGAGGTCAGGAATTCAAGACAAGCCTGGGCATTGTAGCCAGACCCCATCTTGATCAAAAACATAAAAGTTAGCCTGACACGGAGGTGTCTGCATCTATAGACCCAGCTAGTGAGGATGCTGAGGCAGGAAGATTGCATGAGTACCAGAGTTTTGAGGCGGCAGTGAGCTGTTATTGCATTCCTGCACATCATCTTGGGCAACAGAGGAAGATTCTGTCTCTTAAAAACTAAGATAAAATAAACTAAGCAAACCTAACTAATAAACAAAAGTATTAAAAGTATTAAAGTATGAGAAAAAAATAGCGTTAGGATATCTAAGTTTCCCAGCTCTTTCATAAGTTTTCTAGCGCTCATTTTATACAAGGTGGAGTGGGAAATCTGCTTATGCTCTAGCTTCTGGCACAGGGAGGAGATAAGTAATCTTGAAATATGTCCAGAGCTCTCTGTTCCTCTCTTCTCCCTAAACATGGTCTTCCCTCAATAGACACTATTTTAACAAAGTATAACTGACTTTGGTTTTACCAAATCCTGACAACCTAGGAGTTGTTTCAATTAGGGAAAGTTGTTCAGCCTAGGCAAAGAAAAATACTAAACTCAGGCTCACCAACAGAGACCCGATCATAGAACAATAAAATATCTTTCTCCCCTCCGTGATGTAACACTATGATTAATAGGGTTTCCATAAATTAGCATGGGTGTATGCTTAAAATCTGTCAAAGCCTTAGGTCCTATGTGGAGTGCTTAAGAAAACCTGAAGACAGCAAGTGAGACATAAACAAGGGCATAGAGGAAATTTTATCCTCTGGTACTACAGCTACAGCAAATGGTGAGCACAACTTAATTCCTAACCAGGAATAACAGTTCAAGATAACAATTTCATTGTGCCTGAAAATAAATCTGCTGTCATCACTACCTTTTTCTTTATATACAGTTTATCTTTTCTCTACTGGACACTTTCAACAGTTTTCTTTATAACTATCTTCAGTTACTTAATTACAAAATCAGTTTAGGTTTCTTATACTTGGGGCCTTTGAATTTCTTGGATCTATTGACTTACAGTTTTCACTATACCTGTTATGTTTCAGCCATTCATTTAATCAAAAATTATTCTTTCTTTTCTTATTCAACTCTAATTGAATTTGTATTATGACACTGAAGTATGCTGTTCAGCCAAAGTACTAATCCATGTATGCACATGAAGAAATTACCCAACATGGGGGGGGAAATAATTCTAAGGGTAACAGCTCTAAGCTGAAACTGGGCTAAAAATAATTCCTATTCCTACCAGCCAGAGTAGAAAACCACATAAATCATGGGGCATTAGATAGAGCACTGAGAAATGCTTGGCTCAGTAGAGGGAGAAATAGTTCAAAGTAAATACTGCTTTGCTCCCATTTAATTAAGCTTGAAAGAAAAACCCAATATGATCAAATTATTTACAAGTGATGTATCTGTGCCCAAGAATAATACTTAAAAATATTTATTCCAGTACAAAGCTCATGAAAATTTAGAGGAGGATATAAATATCCAGTACTTAGTAAGTTAAAATTTATAATGCCTGACATTCAGTAGAAAAGTAGCAGGCATTAAAAGAAGTCCAATATTAAAATCATAATAAAGACCTAAATTAATTGCTCAGAACTAATCCAGAACAAACTGATGATGGAAGTAGTAGATAAGAATATGGAAACAGTTACTCTAACTAAATTCCATTTAGTAATAACCTAGAAGAAAGATCAACTATGCTAAGGAGAAACATGGAAGATAGTTTTTAAAAAATCCTTAGTATTCCATGTGTGCATGTAAAAAAAAAAAGACTCAAATCAAAATAACTCTATAATATTTGAAATGAAAATGAAAAACACTTTGAATTTGATTAACATATAATCAGATGTTACAAAAGAGGAAAAGATCAATGAACTTTACAGGTGGTGCCTATGGCTCAAAAGGGTAGGGTACTGGCCCCATATGCCAGAGATGGTGGTGGGTTCAAACCCAGCCAAATGATCTTTGGAATATTTTTGTTATTGATATTGTTTATTTCTTATAATAGATAAAGTCATTTGATTTAGGGTTTTCTCTGTGGATATTTTTTAAAATAAAATTTAAACTATGTTTTAGATGTTTGGCCTCTCTGAGAGATATGTTTACCTCTCTGTCTGTTTAATAAATTGAATTTATTGAGAAATGTATAATGTCATTGAATTTGTCAATTAATTTATTTTTTAAACATTAAGGGGTGCAGGTGTTTTTTATTGTGAATAAATTGTGTCATGTTAAAGTCAGAGCATGCAAGGGATCTAATTTGCATGCTCCTAATGAGAATCGAATGCCTGGTGGTCTGAGGTGGAGATGTAATGCACCTGAATCATCCCAAAGTCATCCACACACAACCCCTTTCCAAGGAAAAACTGTCCTCCATGAAACTCATCCCTGGTGCCAAAAGCATTGGAGACCACTACTTTGGACAATGAGATGAGATAGAAACTGGAGAAATAAGAAAAATAAGAAAATAAAAAATAAATAAAAATGAAGATATTTTTATATAATCTTATGACCATGTTTAGCATTTGATGATAACATTTTATGGAACATGAAAAGAGTTTCAAAATTTTCTAAAAATAGCCAATTACTTGATTAATGCATATTTTTGCAAAACACTGACAAATATTTAAGATATTCATAAATTAAGTGGAGGTGTAACTGTTGGGAAGCAGTCCCCTATATGCCCTGTGCCCACATGTCTTGATTACATCCAAAATCAAAAGGCCGTGATTGTCCTCTCACCAGTATTACTTTTCAGAATTCTTTAATCAGCTGGCACTTCTGACAAGTAATGCACCACAGGAATGCATAAAATAAGCCTGCAGAGAACCTGTTACTCTGGATGAGGAACAGGTTGCTTATGGCTTACTCTGTAAGTGGAAAATTTCCTAAGTTCTGAACTCCTTTCCTGTGATTTGCCCACTTATGAGCAAACTTCACCTAGCACTTCATGTTACCATGTATTATTAGAATTTGGATTTTAGAAAACCTATAATGATGTTACTCTACCCAATGCTATTTCTGTGAATAGTAAATAATAAATTATAATTTATTATTTGTCTATGACCTAGGAGTCATATGTCTTCTATCAATAGCTATGCAATTGTTTCCTCTTGAAACTTATTAACTCATATGTTTGTTGCGATGGGATATCTTTTGTTTCTAGTTCTCTTCCATATCATCAGATTTATCTAAATATGATAAAATTCCAATAGTGCCATGAAGCAAGCTGTGGTGTTTGTTAAAAATATTTTGATTTATCACATTATTTGTCATTACTTGTGATTTGGAAATCACTGGATATTACCAAAACTTTGTAACATGGGCCAGAGATTCTTCAGTAAGTGATTGAAAACTGAATTTTATATTTGACTTTTTAAATGTAAAATTATACATACAATGACCAGGATTATAGAAATTATTTCCAAAAAACTTATGGTATGTCTATATGTTCTATTTAATTTACCATCAGAAGCAGATACAATTAATCATTGTGTATCATGTAAAGAAACATTCCCTAAGTCAAAACAATTTAGAATGGCTGAAAAGAATTTTTTAGAAAGTAATCTCTAGCTTTTTCCCCAACCAGTTCACTAGCCTGCAGTAGTGGCAGCTCCTCTCCAAGCTGCGTGATGCCGCCCAAGGACAGCAACAAGAAGAAAGATGCAGGAAAGTCATCCAAGAAAGGCCAAGACCAGGTGAACAAATCCGGAGGCAAGGCTAAAGAGAAGTGGTCCAAAGGCAGAGTTCGGGACAAGCTCAACAATTTAGTCTTGTTTGACAAAGCTAAATGTGACAAACTCTGTAAGGAAGTCCCCAACTATAAGCTTATAACACCTGGAGTGATCTCTGAGAGACTGAAGATTCAAGGTTCCCTGGCCAGAGCAGCCCTCCTGGAGCTCCCTACTAAAGGTCTTATCAAGCTAGTTTCAAAGCACAGAGCTCAAGTAATTTACAGCAGAAATTTCAAGGGTGGAGATTCCCCAGCTGCTGGTGAAGACACATGAACAGGATCCAACCAACTGTATATTTGGAAAAATAAAACTTTATTGAACAACAACAACAAAAAGATTTCATGGCCAAAAATACTTTAAGAGGAGAAAATTTTCAAAAAAAAAAAACCACATCGACAATTTTCATAGATAGGCATAGCCTATTTTCCCTACCCTTATCAGAAATAGCAAATAAAAATTACATATATATTTAACGAACATATACTATTTAGCTGATTTAGTATAAATAAAACTCAATGGAAAACATTTAAAGACTTTTGACTAAAAGTGAAAGGGATAATGATTTGGAGATTAGGGTGAAGTCAAAGAAGAGGTGTGGGAGAAATATTCTTTGATTATAAATTTCATAGATATTATGATTTTGAGTAAGAGGGAAAAAAAGGAAGTTCTTAGAATTTTAGAATTTCCTTGAGAAAAAATAATCAAGGGTCTGATAAGCTAGATTTTAGACAGGTCATACACATGGACTCTGGTCACTACTCACTGCATTGAGATTTGGACCAAGTATAAGGGTTGTGAGCTATTTGTCAAAAACTTAGTGAATGAAGAAAGTGATGAGACTGGCAGGTAGAGCACAGCAACAAGGAGGACAGAGCTTAACACAGCTGTGGAGCATGAATCTCAACTGAACAGGCGTCATTACTCACAGGTGCAGGGAGGTGGTCTAGAGGTGGCATGCGTACTGGCTTAAAGCAGGTCAGCCCTGCCCCTTGCCTCATTCTGTACTCCAACACCAGGTAATGAAGATTTGAATAGCATAGTCTCACGGTTCTGCCAAAAATTAGTGTCTTCAGGAAAATTGATGCTTCCATCAAAGTCGTGAGATGTGGTTAGAATATTACCAGTAGGTTGAAAGTGTATGAGAGTTTGTTTGCCATAAAACAAAGGATCCAAAAGCAGAGTGTAGAGAGGAACCACAGCCAGAGCAGTCAGATTCAAAGCCCTGAGGTACATAAAGAGGAGAATAAACGGGTGGATGGTAACTTGACAGGACCACATTTGAAAATGTAAGCTAAAACCGATTAGAATGGGCAGTTTAAAGTCAGTACTAGTAGAAAGAGGGTAGTCTCAGATTTTTTATTTTATGTTTTTATTTGAAAATGTAGATTTCTTATAATAATATGTGCATTTGAATATAACTCTGTTTTTTCATTCACACTGAATTTTAATAAGTACATTGATTATAACTAGAAATAATAAAGTTGTTTTTAAACCTAATTTTTTAAAGTATGAATATGGACAGGCTGAGAAAGAAGATTCTTTTTTCCTTCATGCTATTTTAATGTTTCTCATTTTTCAAAGAGCACCCTCAGGCAACATCTTGTATCTGTTACAGAGACATTAAAAAAAATTCTCGGTTCCCATTAGACATTTGCACATTTTAGAGAAGAGTCTATTCTGTATCTCATTAGTATCATCAATGAAAAGGATGGAAGAAAGATAGAGTAATTAATGCATATTAAATACATCATATTTTACTTGAGTCCATGCTTAAAGACAGTGAAATTATGCTAAACATTTCTATTTTTTAATCTTGTTTCAAGTATGATATAAGCAAACCTTGTAGTATTAATGTTAAGATACTTTTTATGTTAGTTAAACTCATAGGACACAACACTGATGGAGTTTAGAATATAATTCCAGCTCTCCAACTTTATTATCTACCTATTCACCTGATTCACACCTCTATACTTCATGACTTGAACAAAGGAACTATGATTAATGTATTTTACCATACTGTCATATCATTAAAGTATGTTTATCTTAATGGAAAAAATTGTCTAGTGCAATCTAACACCCAGGGTGATAAAAATCCTTAATCTGTTGGGAATAGAAGAATATTCTCTTTCTTATAAAGATGTTTATAACAAGAGGAAGTGGAAGAGGAGAAGGAAGAAGGAAGAGGAGGAGAAGGAGAAATAGGCAACCAAAACACTTAATGGTGAGGAGATGTAAGGCTTTTCTTTAAAATTAAAGGGGAGACACTGATAACTGCTACTATGGCTTCTGATTAGCATTATACTATAGGATAGAGGCAATGTATTACATTACAGAACTGAAAAGGGGAATAAGAATTGGAATAAAATAAACATTTCCATTTTAGAGTGAGGGGCTTACACATAGCAGAAAGTTACCACTCACAGTCTGGAAGCTGGAAAGTCTAAAGTCAAGATGCCAAAATATTTGGAGTCTGATGAGGGCTCTCTTCAATTTTAGACCTTATGTGTTCTCACATAACGAAAGGAAAAAGGCCTCAACTTCTAATACCATGACCTTGTAGGTTAGGATTTCAACATACGATTCTGAGGTGAGTTGGGACACAGATATTAATTCCATTGCATTTTTCATTTAAAATACTTGAAAGGATTTTCAAAACAAATCACCAAAATTGAAGCAAATTTTAGGGTTTCTTTTGCATTAGATTACACTCTTATAAATTAATAATAAAAGTTGAAATAAAAAAAGTTAAAATAATATTTAAAAATATAGATGTTATTCAAAAGTATTAATTAAAGAGCACATTTTTAAAAAGGATATGTTTAACTTCAATGGAGAAAAACTATACTAAGCTGTGCTGAAGACACTAAGAGATCTAAGTGAATAGAGAACTGTACCATGGTAATGAAACTGAGAAGCCGAGAGAGATAAGATGTCAATTTTTAAAATTGACTCTCAATTGCAGTGATAAACAAAAGAATTCTAATCCATGTTTCATTGGACATTGAAAAGCTGATTATATAACATATGAAAAAAGACTAAGTACCCTAAATAGTCAAGAACATTTTGAAGAAAAAGTTACAGTAAATTTATCTTACTATATGTTAAGACTTATGAAATATATTGGTTAATAAAGTGTGGTGTTTGAGCCAATACATACAAATAGACTAACAACACAATGGGGAACAGACATGCCAACTGGTGTGCCATGAATCCATTACACATGTTTCAAGATGTTGATTCCCTTAACCCTCAGGACTCTTGAGTGATACCTAAGGTTTCCAGAGCCAGCTGGCTCCCTATACCCAAGCTGGCCTTCTGTAGGCGTCTATAAAAACAGCATTAATTTCTACCTGTGCATGACATTAAAAAAAAGAGAAAAAAACTTTCAAAAATAAAAATTAAGGAATAGACACGTAGGTATATAGGCTGAATTATAAAGCAGTAAAGACAAGTAGAACAGACCTGAGCAGAACAGAAACAGTGCAGGAGAAATTAGTTGTTATACAAAAAATACAGAATTTGATTTTCACAACCCATCACATGTAATACAATGTCCCCAAATAATTAGGTAGTTAGACATAAAAATGTGAAATTTTAAATGTTAGGAAGAAAACGTGAGACTACTGCATGAAATCAACATAAAGTAATGATTGATGGGATTAAATATGGGCACATGTGGGAGTACGCATGGGAAGAGTCATATCTTGATGTGCTTGCATTCCTAGTAATAATGATTTAATAAGCTTAAAACCAATATTCCAGTATTATTATAAGCAGGTTAAGAATTGAATTAAGAAAATGATTGCAGAGGATGAGCAAAGGAAAACAGAAACAGGGGAGAAGTGGATCTGAGAAACCCTAAACCCAGGGCAAAACGCGCTGTCAGACCCAGCACCTTTAAAACTCAAGAAGCATGATCCCTCCAATCTATGGTTTATCTTACAAGGGTACAAGTGAATCTTTCTAAGAGTAGAATAAGATCGTCTTAACACAATAAGAAAATGACATGAAGGCTACGTTAACCAGTTTGATGAAAATATTTCAAATTGTATATGAAAACACCACACTGTACCCCAGAATTGCATTAACGTACCTAGTTATCATTTAATAAAAAACAAAACAAAATAAAACAAAAAAACCTCAAGAAGTGTGTTGCTGAAACTTCATCCCTCACCCCAGCACCACTGTCCTGTGAAGGTCTCTAGGCAGATGAGGCTTGCCGGGTGAGTGGGGAGACCGTCTCTGGAAGAGTGAGTGCTTTTGTGGAGTTAGGGTATGCAGAATGTTTAAACTTTGTTAAAGACGTCGAGATTTGCTCTGGACCAGATACAGAGATAAAATATTTCTTTTCTCTTGTCACCTTGGTTATGACCAGAATCGTCTCTCTGTCTGAGCAGAGAGCTTCTTGAGTCTTAACTGTCACTCCTGTGATTTGAGTGCATGGCCTCATTGGGGTCTTCTCTGATGTCCTGCTCTCGGACTGTTTTCATGGTTCCATGTTTTGTTTATGTTAAAGATCATAAATACCTTAGAGCAATAAAAGGAAAAGTAAATCCATCCAATTAACGTAGTTTGTTAAAAAAAATAGTTTAGTTAGAAAAATGCAAGCATAACAAGAACCATATCATCGTTTGCCTTTCCCTCATGAGATTTATGATTAAAACAATGGTGTATGAAATAAAAACGGAGTTAGCCTGCAGCAAGACGCTGCTGCTGTGTTGATCCTCACGAAGGAGGCATGCAGCCTCTTGGCCCAGCTCTCTCTTAGACTTTCTCTTATCTCCTCATTTTTCCTTCGACCTCTCATTTCCACCAAGCCACTGGGAGGGGAACCCATAGCATAGTTGGGGCTGGTCCCCGACAGTTAAAGACACACTACTTCAAAATATCACCTTGGCAGTTTGAAAAACAGCAGAAGCAGGAAAGTTTCTCTCATCTTCCCCTTATCCTTTCTTCCCTGAAGAAGTTCATAAAAGAGAAGAAATTCTCTGACCTTTACCTGATACAGGCCATAAAACCCAAATAAACTTCCGCAGAAGACCCTCTTTCCAGAGGTGTCCTCTCTCCCCCTGGGAGAATGGGTGCTCTAATCACTAACAACAAGGGGACAAAGAAAGAGAAGCACCTGAGCAGACAGACCTTGCCAAACCTCCCACCTCCCAGTGATTACTGTGACATCACCCCCCTCTGTCCACTCACGCTTCTCCACGACCGTCCACTCTGTACCAAACCCAAGCATAAAAATGAACAAATTCACCCATTTCTTTGGGTATTCATTTCTGAAGGCTCTTTTGTCACTTAAAATTTATATTAAATCAATCTATCTTATTTTATAGGTGCCTAACCCATGAACCTTGTGCTAAGTGAGAAATCTCTTCTTCCCTATATATGATAATGTTTCTGTAAAACATAAAATACACAAGCCAGTATCACATACATATATAAATACAGAAAAATGTAGTAAACATATAATACAATGTACAGGAGTGTACACACCATGTACAATCATATTTAGTATTAGGAGAAAAAAATGAAAAGTAAGAAGGCAGGAGTAAAAAAGGGAGTTGTCACTATGTTGGCAATGTTTTACAGTTTTTTAAGCTAGGAGAAGGAAAAATGGATTCTTATATTACTATTACTGTTATTTGCATTTTGCATTCTTAAATATCTTATTTAAAAATATTTAAAAGAAGAATACATGCACTAATAATCAAGATGAGAATATAGAAGGAATTAAACTATTGTCTTGTTTCAAGCTTATTTTATGAAAAAATTGTGTAGGTAGAAAGGAATCTAGGTATATAAGTTCTTATTTCTGAGGTCATTCAAAAAGGGTATGTTAAAAAGTGATGTAAGTAATTGATTTGAGTGCTTATAATTATTGTTTCTGGAATTTATTTCAAATGATAATAAGGCAATAGATAACAGGAAATTTACAATTTAGGTTTACAAGTGAGTAACTGTTCTGCCCTAACACACTTTGATTTATTCATCACTGGTGCATCTCTTTCTAATGTACTTACTGTAGTATTAAAATCCTGTGGTGTTCAATTTGTCTTCTACAGGAGGCCATGATTCTGTAGACTGAATGATATTGACAATTCTTTACTCCAAAATATACCTTAAGGTGACTATTTTTCCCCCATCAGAGCTGGAAGATGTGACTACATTTTATTCATATAAACAACTACTGGAAGAAATATAATTAATTTAGCAGTGATTAGTTTCCTCACATGAAATATTTGAATGTTCATTATCAAATAATTGGAAAATAAATTAAAAATGGAAAAAAAATAAGGGAAAAGGTATTTGTATGGACTCTACCTGTAATTAGCCAATGCTAACATTTTAGCATCCCCTCTTGTACTGGTCAATGTGCTTTTCATATAATTATGATCTCACTGTCTTCAAAATATATTTAATAATTTTTATAATTATGAAGATGACATAAGATATCAATAAAATGCAAAATGCTTCAAGGAAGAAAGTGTTAAATACCCTTTCAGCAGATTCTGCTGGCTGTAATCCAGTATCTCTCTTTTTTTTTTTTTTTGAGACAGTCTCACTATGTCACCCTTGGTAGAGTGCTGTGGCATCATAGCTCACACCAACCCCAAACTCTTGGGCTCAAGCAATTCTCTTGCCTCAGCCTCCCAAGTAGCTGGGGCTACAGGGCCCGCCACAATGCCCGGCTATTTTTAGAGATGAGGTCTCGCTCTGGCTCAGGTTGGTCTCAAACTGTGAACTCAGGCAATCCATGTGCCTCAGCCTCCCAGTGCTAGGGTTTCAGGAGTGAGCCACTGTGCCCGGCCAGTATCTCTCCTTCTTTATTGTGGTTCCTCTTAAGTATTATGGGGTGTTTTCTTTAACTACCTGGCTTCGATATTCTTAAGTGGGAGAATATTCTTAAGAATATTCGATACTCTTAAGTGTGGAGAAACTGCACTCATCCATCCATCAATTCATTCATTCTTTACTGCTATAAGATTGGAGTAGTTTACAAGACTTTTAATGATAATTAATGGGGTTAAGATACAATTAGTTGATCATGAGGCTAAATATAATTAGATGATCATTAATGATTTTCTTCCTGGATGTAGCCTGCCAGCATCAAACTGGTTAGAGAACATTCTGTTTCTTCAACATTCACAAGATGCACAAAGATGACATAGCCAGCGAAGAACAATGTAAAATAGATGTGTGGGTATATATTGACTGTGCTGCCGTTAGACTTTGATACAGATAGAGGAAAAGAGGTGATAGGCGATCAACCCATTTTCAGGGAGAACATTCACATTCTCTGACCTTTCTTCTGCTAGACGGATACCATTTTAAATAAGAAACCTTTGTTTTTAACTATCTTTCAATTTTCCCTTGTTTAAGGAATAAAGCCAGGTGGAGGGGAGTACAGGCATTTGATTGCTTTTGGGCTTTCCATTAAATTTCTTAGCACAGATTATATATGTACAGAAGATAGAGTGAAATTTTTTCTGTTGCCTAAGAATTATCAGGGTAGCACTGACTATTGCCAAAAATTGAGTCAGCGTATATATTTTCACAGTTGTCTAAGAGCTGAAGGAACCATATCATCTCTACTACAAGTTTCTTGATATTATAAGAAAGAAGCTGGAGGGGAATCATAGGTCTCACACACAGAGCCATGCTGGATTCTTGCCAAACAAGTTTAGCTTACCTCATTAATTTGTTTGTGGGAGAGAAGAAAGTGCTTCCTTTCCACCTCAAGTAAACAGTGTTCAGGTTCTGAGAAAATGACCCATGGAGTAGAGACCGTAGCGGTGCCTGAGCAGTGAGAGGTGAACATTTCACTCCTTACCTGGATGTGTTCTTAGGCATCTCATCTCTACACCTGCCTGAGCAGGGAGAAGAGAATTGGAGACAGGTGGCAAGTCAAGGAGACATGGTGGGGACAGAGGTACTCGTACCCTGGAATGTGTTATAAAAAGGAATGCACGAATTTCCCCTCAGGTCAAATGGACATCACAAAATCCTGTATCATCCAGCTGCATTCTGTCCAAGAGTATGGCCCACTGGTGGGAGACCACACCAAGAGTATGTGTGCACAGGGCAAGAGATAAATACAAGCGTGGAAAGAGTCGAGCTAGAGCTGCACCTTGTATAACAGAGACTTGGAGAGTAGAGAGAGTCCACAGGCTCCCCAAAGAACTCACAGAGGTGTTGCTCTGAGAAACATCCTCTAAACATTTGACAGAAAAAGGGCGTATATGTCTGCATAAGTGTTATGTTGAACACAAGGCAATTAAGAAGCAGATGCAGAAAAGCTCTCTGTGTAAAAGTAGGGCATAAATGTACCACTGCTCCTCTGTCCACCATGGAGGAAAAGGTTAACACTGAGGGAACTATAGACACTATTTGCCTGGAGATGGACAAAAATGATCCAAAGTAACAAGCTTTACCAACTAGCCTCTGTCTGCCATCTATCTTCCCACAATTTGCTCTCCCTGAAGACTCAAAGTCCTTTTTATTTGTCTTATTACTTCTCTAAAAAATTAACTATTCTTTATTAAAGATACAGTATAAGCTGGAATTCAAAGGTGCCTTTTTGAGAATTGCTCATTCTCTGGGTATCTTCCATGTGTCTATACATACATGGATATGTAAGATATACATGTTAAGAAACTACTTTTGGTTTTGTTAATGTGAATTTGGTTATAGGGACTGTTCCCACTAAGAATTTAGGACAGTTTAAGAAAAAAAAAATTTCCTCCCCAGCAAAGGTTTCAGTATCTCATCAGAATAAGTCCAAGAAATAGTGACACTCAACGGAGGGTGAAGGACAACTGTGAACAGTTAAAAAATTTTTTTTATTTTCCTCTTCCTTCCCATTCTATATACCATAGAAAAGGCAGGCTTCAAAAGAAGGGGGGAACACCGAAGTTTGTGCTATAGAAAGGAGAATAGTTTGAAACCAAGTTTATAAATTTGAGTCACAAAAGTACACTAAATTGCAATGGCCGTAGTTCTGCCCATTTTTGTAATCTGTCCAAGATTCCTTTGAGAGAGACAGAAAGGGAAAATGTATCAACATTCTGGAGAGAGTAATGATTGTAGAAAAGTAACAATTGATGTTTCGGGTTTCTACGTGTATCCTACTGATTGAGACTCCTTAAAAAGCTAGTTGGAGACGTGAGATCTGGAAAAGACCGAAACTAATGTCTCTTAGCATTTTTTACTATTGCAAACACACAGCAAGATTAGAATAATATACTACTTTTTGCTATAGCTTTAACTGGTCTGGTTACAATCTACTTCTCACAACTTCCAACTAATGCAGCTTGACAGTTATTTGAAAAGTTGGCAGAGAAGAAAGAAACCAAGTAAAGGGGAAAACAACAACACAGGTGCTATGAAAAAAAAAATCAGCCAACTCAGGGTCTGAGTACCTCTGTCCCCCAACCTGTTTTCCCATCATGCTTTGCACGGCTATCTTTCTACACACTCTGGTTTCATTAGCAATTTAGCGTTTAGCATGTTGGTTACAGTAGCTAAGTGTTAATTGGCTATTTGGCATGTTATGCCAAGATGAACCTGATTAATTAAAAGAGGAAGCACTATCCTTTGAGCAACATGACTAGGGCACTGATGTTGATGCCTCAGGTTCAGTATATAATGAGACTTGTAGCTTCAGGCACCAGGAGGCTGCATGCTCTCAGTCTTTGGCATAGCGCTGAATTAAGTATTAGCTCTGTAGTGGACCCCTGCTTATCAGCAACCTTGCTATTACTCTACCGACCCTGATGTGCATAAGCAATATTTTCATCCTCTTCCCAAGAGATTTATCTGGCTGTTGAAGTAGAAAATGAATATTTTACAGTTCACTTGTCTGATCAATTACCTACAAGCTGCTGCAGTATTTTATAGCCAGTGGGAGAGCTGTGTAGGTGATGATAGAGAAATCTGGAGGGAATCTCTTAGCCAACTACACAAAAGGGAATAAAACTGTGAATGAGCCTTCAGGAACAGTTCTTTGTTCATATGATTCTAGCCAGAAATTACAGTGCAACCAATTAATGCATTTAAATCATAATCAGCAGCATGTGAATTCTAGAGGTGAGGACACCTGACAGCTTGATAGGAGGATAAGGCGGTTCAAAGCCAAACTTTTTCAAGGCTATGCTTCACTTGGTTCTGCCATTTTTCTTTTCTTTTTGATTTCAGAATATTACAGGGATCAAAGAATTTTGGTGTCATGAATTGCTTTTGTGCAGTTTAAGTCAGAGTTGTAAGTGGGCCCGTCACCCAGATAGAATGCATTGTACCTGTTAGGTACATACCATCTCCTCCTCCCCCTCTAGCCTGCCTGGTTTCCATTAAGTTTTACTTCCACGCACATGGATATTGATTGATTAGTTCCTATTTAATAGTGAGTACACGTAGCAATACTTCACTCTTGCAATACTTCACTTAGAGGAATGGTCTCTAGTTCCATTTAGGTTGTTACAAAGGCATTATTTCACTATTTTGTTATGGTTAAGTACTATATGTACATGGTATACATATACCACATTTTATTACTCCACTCACACACTGGAGGGCACTTGAGTTGATTCCACATCTTCGAGATGGTGAATTGTGCTGCAATAAACAGGGGACATGCCTTTTTGAAAAAAGGACTTTTTTTTTTTTTACCTTTGGGTAAGTACTCAATAGTAGAACTGATCAATCAGATGGTAGGTCTACTTTTAGTTCTTTGAGGTATTGCCATACTATTTTCCATAGAAGTTGTACTAGTTTGCAATCCTACCAACAGTGTATAAGTGTTCTTTTCTCTCCACAACCAACAGCTGTTGTTTTGGGACTTTTTGATAAAAGTTATTCTCACTGGGGTTAGCAAATCTCATAATTTTGATTTGCATTTTCCTGATGATTAGGGATATTGAGCATTTTTCATACATGTATCGGTTATTAGTCTATTCTTTTGAAAAGCTACTATTCATGTCTTTTGCCCACTTCTTTATGGGGTTGTTTGCTTTTTTCTTGCTGATTTGGTTGAGTTCCTCATAGATCCTATTTATCAGCTCTTTATCAGATGTACACCATGCAATTATTTCTCCCATGTCTGTACACTCTCTTGTTTGTTTCCTCAGCTGTGAAGAAGTTTTGTTCTTCAATCCCATTTGTTAATTTTTGTTGTTGTTGTTGTTGTCTTTAGGGTCCTCTTCATAAATTGTTTGCTAACGCCAGTTTCTATAAGAGTTTTCCAACATTTTCTTCCAAACTTATCATTTAATTTCTGAAATTTAAGTCTGTTATCCATCATAACACATAATTTTTGTAATTGGTGAGAGGTGTAGATCCTGTTTTACTCTTCTACATGTGGCTATCCAGTTTTCCCATCACCATTTATTGAATAGGGATTCTTTTCCCCAGTGTATGCTCTTGTTCATTTTGTTAAAGATCCAAGGCAATATGAGGATGGCTTTGTATCTGGGCTCTCTGCTCTGATCCATAGGTCTAGGTCTCTAATTTTGTGCCAGTACCATGCTATTTTGCTTACTATAGCTTCAGAGTAAAGGTTTGAAGCCTAGTAAAGTGATGCCTCCGAATTTTTCTTATTGCATAAGGTTGCTCTGGCTATTAGAGTATTTTCTGCTTCCATAGGTAGTGTAGAACTATCTTTCCTAAATCTGCAAATACTGATGCTGGTATTTTAATGAGGATTACATCGAACCTATAGACTACTTTGGGTAGTATAATCATTTTAACCATGTTGATGCTACTGATACATGGGCATGGTATTTTTTTCCAACTGTTTATGCCCTCTCATATTTTATTCCTCAGTGTTTCATACATCTCCTTGAAGAGATCTTTCACATCCTTAGGAAAATGTATCCCTAGGTATTTTATTTTCTTTGTCGCTACTGTGAGAGATATTGTGCCTTTGATTTAATTCTCAGCTTGACTGTTGTTGGTGTACAATGCCTGGGATTTTCCACCTGTTTAACAAAGTCCACTATTATCTTCAAAATACAAAGCTAATTTTGACTGACAGACTGAAAAATTATGCACTGCTCTGTAACTTCCAAAAAATAATCTGAGGCTTTATTTTGTTTCACAGAGAGATATCAGAGATTTTATTTAGATACACTGATAATATAAGTCATTTTCTGTTATTGAGTGAAAAGATGATTTTAAAGAAAGAAACACAAATATTTTCTTAAATATACATTAATTTGGAAGTATTTTATTTACATTTGGAAGACTATATGGAAATGATTCATAGTAAAATTTTACTTTACATATGTAAACATAAATATGAAATGCATATTTGAAATTAAAAAATATATACTGAATATGTAACTTTTAATTTAAAATATGAATATACATAAAATAAAAATAAAATTTATACTTGAAATAAAAAAATTATATTCAAAATATATACATATAAATGTAAAATTTTTACTTAAAAAGCTATATTGAAAATTTTCATATTTCAATTGTACACACTCACACACACACACTTATATACACATATTCAGACTCAAACAAGGCCTGGCAATTTTACTTCCTTATTTTTCCTTTCTATTCCTTCCTCACAATTCCTTTCTATTTTTCTTTCCCCTCCATCATAGCTATACTATATAGAAAGGCAAAACTAATCTATGTCAAGGCATAGAAATTTTAATTTCTTTTTGATGTATTAAAATATCTAAAATAATCTAGGACGAAGTGTTTACATTTTAAAATGAATTTTAAAGTTTCTGTGTTAGCAGGTGTGCAAAAGTCTTCTTCTATTATGGAAGGATGCACACATATTTTATTAGGTTATGAAAACTGCCTTATTCAGAAACTTTGAATGACTCAGATTAACCTATACAACAGATTAGCAAAGGTTTGCCATGATAAGAATTGGTAAATGATACCTGAAAATGTTAATACTATCCAAAGCCCTTGATGTAATGCACTGAACCATCACAATTAGAGAACGTTTTATTTCATTGTATAATTTCAAAATCATTCTATCAGTGAGCTGATCTTTGACTTAATTTTAGTCTACCTTCTCACTTAATTGCTTTAGGGAAAGAACAAAAGCAGAGTCCATCAATCTTTGCTTTACCAATTTTGTGAATAGACCATTTTTATCTCATTAGTTTTGCTGCTTTTTTTGGACATTTAAAAAACTATTTTAAGTCTCTTAATTTCCTCTTTACTTATTTTACTTTTGTTTTTTCTTCTTTTCAGTAATAGAATAATGATGAGTTTATTTTAAAACAGCTTCTTGCTTCTCCCATAGGAATATACAAGGAAAACATGAAATTTTCAGACTTAATCTAAAATAAATACATCATGAAATAAATATCTGATAGGTTTCTTACTTTGAGACTACAAATATGTTACTGTACATATGCAGGCACATGAACACACACATAAGTGCTTTTCTAAACTAAAGTCTTTCTCTCCCATTAAAGGATATTTGAGAGGCTATCTTCATAACTAATATGTCTTCAACTCTACACCCAAATGCCTGGTGCAAACCATGGCCCTATTTCATTTGCTGTGAGAAACAGCAAAATACAGGACTTCTCTATGCTGTTTCCTCATCTGCTACAAGAGGATAATGAAGATATTAAATATTGGGTACCTCATAGCTTGTTTCAAGAATAAGTCAAAACGTGAAAAATATTTTAAAAATTTCCTGATACATAATAAGCTGACATAAATGTTATCTATTAAAAGATACATTAGATTCATTTTTCTATTTCAAGAGGATTCTTTGTGGTGTACAAACTTAATTTTAAATGGTCCCTAATCGAGTTCCTTTATGCACATTGACACTTCTTAGATTGGCCACTAGGGAATGCCCATGGCCATCATTACTACCGTGTTTCCCTGAAAATAAAACACTGTCTATAGGCCAAAGGCCTATATGACTCTGGCCAAAAAAGCTGTTTGAGAGAAAGCAGTGAAAAGACTTTGTGCAGGCATACTTGTGAGAAACTGAGGCAGAATCCCATATGGCCAGGTTGGTTGTGGACCTAAAAACCCCCTGACCTAAGGTCGGCCTGGTGGGTTGCAGGTATAAAAACCCCCTGACTTAAGGCCCACATGGGAGTGGAAGTTTGCACACAAATTTCTGTATGCCCTAGAAGTTTCTTCATTATGCCTTGTTTTAAAGATCAAAGTAACTGCCTCCAAATAGCAAGGTCAGTAGAACAGACTTTCAAACTGTCTTTTTCCTCCATATCCTCAGGCTACATCAGATAAGAACAAAGGAAGTAATGGCTAACAACATGTTCTCCAGTAAGTTATGTTAAACCAGGTTACATTGAAAGGGTTATGCTTAAAGGTATATGTTGGGTGGATTATCAGATTACTAGGGAGGAGCTACTCACAAGATGTTTGAATGGATTAATGAAGTCATTGATGTCCAATGCGCATGTGCAGAAGGATTATAATGAATATTATTGAGGTCATTGATGTATAGAGCACATGTACAAGATTGATTATATAAACCAACAGTAAATAAAGAACAGCTCACCATTTTGCCTGAGTGAGTGAATGGTCACCTTTATTTAAAATACAATTTCAATAAGCATGCTTATTCTTTGAGACATCATTTTTCTGCGATACCCTAATGGCAACACTGTCTTATACTTATTTTTTTCATGAAGACACACTAGGGCTTATTTTCAGGGGATGTCTTATTTTTATTAAGTATAACACAATAATCTACATTTATTCAAATACAGTTAAGTCATTTTCTCCTGGAATCTGACAGGGGGAGCCGACCTTGTTGGTGGGGCTGCCCCCTAGTCCTTCACACGTGTGCAATAGGATGCCTGCAACCTCAGTTACCACACGCACACCCACACAAGTACAAATAGCTTGGAGAAAGGTGCTGTGGCCAATAAAAGGTATTCCAGTCTTCCTTACCACTCAGCACCGAAATGCATGGCATGGCTATGCAGATACACTAGGTCCATCACTAGGTCTTATTATTGGGGTAGGGCTTATATTTAACAAATGCATAGAAATCCTGCTAGGGCTTATTTTTTGGGTAGGTATTATTTTCAGAAAAAACACAGTAGTTGATCCTTTTGCCAAGACACACATACATGAGTATTCCCACAAAGTTTGCTTGTTAATTATGAAGATTTTTAGAATTCCTCTGACATAATAATGTAGAACCGTTGAAGTTATGCTGAAATCCATATTTCATCTGAGAACTCAGCTGAGAGTTTCAAATGATACTGACCACACAAGTATACCTCTCTCTTGTTTTTTTCGCTCTCACCTCAAAACTGCCTTCATAGTATGAGTTTTCTCTTTCATCAAACTTAGTGAGATAATAAGGTAAATTACTACTTTGTCCAAAACTACTTACTTTTTTGTGCATTACTTTAATGATGGAAGTGAAAGATTTTCTGTTCCATGTAAGAATTTTAAAGGCAAATCTGGGGCCTTTACCTGAATGTGTAAACCATCATGTCATAGCCAATTATTGTCATTTTGGTTAAACAAGCCCTTACTCAGGGGTCAACAGGGTCTGGATAGTATAATGATCCTAATTCTTACCTATTTCGACTTCATGAAGTTGTACTACTTCTCCCAAATGGAACTGGAGAAGGCTACATGGTCTAATCAACTGGGCAAAAGCTCACCATTGAAAGGTCCAGGTTCACAATGTTAGTTCTACTTATGTTATAGCATAGTTTTGAGTAAAGTTTTGATATAAATTTCTCAAAATACAAAATAAGAAAATTCCTAGCCTATGGGAAAGCATATTTCTGCAGATCTCACAAGACATTTATCAAACATAACAGTCTCTAGCACATTCACATCACAAATTCTTTTGAGTATTAAGCTTTATGTTACCCTAGTGAACACTATTAAATATAATTTTTTTACTTATAATGTTTCCCTTTTGTCATTGATTGCTGGGAAGCCTAGAATTATATTTTGTTTCCATTTACAGTACCATCTCAACATACATTTTGGATAAAACATAATTGATTTTTCATATTTTTATTTTTTCCACTCTGACTCAAAAATGCAATGATTTTATTATACTACGATATTTTTGAAAAGAGGAAAAATATGAATAAAAATGCATAAATTGGTAGATAATCAAGGAAGAATTGTTTTTCCTTCTTCAGAATGGTGGTAAAAAATAATGAATTATATCTAAAACAATTTAAAAGAAAAACATAAACTTTACTCATCCAGGATTATGATAGGTATAAAGATACTAATATAGATCTTCCAATTTGCAGATAGTTTTGCTTGCTGTCAGTGCAAGTTCACTCCAACAAGGACATTTCATACCCCATATTGAATTAGAACAACATTAAGAAATCAAAATTACATTGTTGCTATGTTTATGATTAGTGGTTTTCCACATAGTTTAACACTTTAGTATGATTTTTATAATAATGTCTTGACCCAGTGGACAAAAATATCATAGGACCACATTAATGCAATTTTAAGTTGGAGGCTTTTTATAAACCTAATTGTAGAAAGTTGTCAGAAACCAACACCAGAGGAAACTGTCAACAGTGCCACCATGCAAGTAACTGCAAAAGTAACACACTGAAATGGGAAAAGCTTTAAAAAATATAGATTCTCTCTAGCCAGAAAACAAACAGAAAATGCTTTTATTTCACTTTTTATTTGCCATTGTGAATAAGGGAAAACATATTATAAAAAGGAGACAAGGCACAGAAAGCCAGAAGGGAACCAAAGAGCTTCACTGGGATACGTTAATTATTATTGTTTTCACTGGAATACAGATCCTACTTTAAATGTTTTGATGCACCTGGTTAAAATGGAACCCTGCAAATCTAGGTGAGATTTTAAGACTATGGTATTATTTTAAAGGATATTTTTTGTTATTTTATAGTAAAGCCTATTATGTTAGGTGACAACAAAGCATTCCCGTGAAACAAGATGCTCTTAGGTGTCCATTTCACCTTACAGGTGCCAGAAGCCCACTGAAGAAGCATTTTGGAAGAAACACAGAGCAATTTCTCCAAGTGACGAAAATAAAAGTTTACTGATGTGTATTTGGGATATAATCAATTTATTTTTCTGGAAAACTAGACTACTACTATAATTTCTCCAGATTTACCTATTTTAAAGACTTCCTTGCTTGAGGTTATAAAAGTCTACAATGTTTATTATTGTTATTAGTTTTTCCTATAAATATGAACATGTGGAACACAGGATGGGGTAAAATTACTCTGTTAAGGTCCACCCTAACCCTACATACTCATGATTTATGATTAACTCAAGTCTATATATTTTTGCCTAATATATATGTCAAGTATATATTTTCTTCATTTTGTTTATTTATATTGAAAATACTGAAAATGAAACTATATATGGATGATAATTCTTACTGGAAAAAATGCATTGCTCTTTTTTTATAGATGCAAGTTCTATTGTACAAAATCAATGTTGATTTCATTTCTAAGTTGAAAATCTTATTTTATCAAATCAGATGATGAAGAAAATTAAGAAATTATTTTTACTGATGGAAAAAATGTAGAAGAAAATACTTGGCTAAAATTTCAGGACCTGAGCATTTGAATTCTAGAGGCAGGAACTCAGAAATATTAGAATTTTAATTTGTTAGAGTATAATTATCTCACACAATGAAAAATCACCTCTTACATGTGTTGATACGGTATTATTTGTGAATGGCTGCTGGGCAGAACATCAAAGCTATTTTGATTGAATTTGAGTTTTAAAAATATGTGAGACTAGTAATTTTATTTGTCTGAATGTTTCTTTCTCCTTAATGTTTGAATTAAGCATTTTGAGACAATTGTAAATTCATATGTAGTTGTAAGAAATAGTTTAGAGCTATCTCATTGTAACCTTTTCCTTGTTTGCCCCAGGGGTAACATCTTGCAAAACTACATAAAATAGCATGGCAAGGAGTTAACATTAACAGAGGCAACGCAGAACACATCTGCCGAGACAACAATGCCTCATGCTACTCTTATAGGCAGACCCATACACTTCTGGCCTACACTCCTTCTTTAATCAGAAAGCAATGAATTTTTTTTTCCCTTTTTATAACTATCATTCCAAAAAATATAAATAAATTCAGACAGTATGCATTATTTTATGGATTGTCTTTTTTTAAAATTCAGCTTATTTTTGTGAAGGTTTATTTGGGTTGTTGTGTGTATCAACAGTTTGTTCCTTTTTATTGCTGAGATATATTCTGTACAAGGAATGTGCCATAGTACCATTCATCCATTGAAAGCCGTTTATTTTTTTCCAGTTATTGACAATTATGAATAAAAATACTATTGATATTCATGTAGAGGTTGTAGCATGAACATAAGTTTTCATTTCTCTGGGATAACTCTTAAGAGCAAAATTGCTAGGTCATACAGTAACTTTATGTTTCCTTTTATAAGAAAGAGCCAGATTTTACCATACCACCAACGTGTGACTGATTTTTTATTTAAATAAGTCATTCTGATAGTTACATGGTCATACCAAAGTTGTATTAATATACTTTTCCTTAATAGCCGATGATACTGAACAACTTTTCCTATGCTTATTGGCCATCTGCATATCCTCTTTGATGAAACATCTCTTCTTGATTTTTGCCAATTTTCTAACTGAACTGTTTGATTTATAATGTTGAGTTTTGACAGTTCTTAGATATTTCAGGCATTAGTCTTTTTTTAGATGAGTGGTTAATAATTTTTTATCCCTTTTTCTATATAGCAAAAGTTTTTGTTTTGTTCTATTTTGATAAAATCCAATTTATCACTTTTTTCTTTTATGTATTTTGTAGTCAGTTCTAGTGAACTCTTCCTCAAGTCTAAGGTCCCAAGAGTTTTCACCTTTGGTTTCTAAGTTTTATGTTTACATTTAATTTCATGAACTATCTTGAATGAATATTTTTACATGAGGTTAAGTTTTTCTACCTATGTATTTTCAGTTGCTCCAGCTCCATCTATTGAAAAGTCTTTTCTTTCTTCTGAAACAGTTCTTACTTCTGAATCAGTTCGGGTGAACTGATTTGTCACCTTTTCCAAAATCAGTCGGTCATATTGGTAAGGGTCCATTTCTGGATTCTTTATTCTGTTCCATTGATGAATGCATGTACCTCTCTGGCAATACAACACAATATTCATTAATATACCTGTAAAATTCGTGAACTAAGGTAGATGAAAACAGTATATATCTTAATTCTTTTAGATATTCTTTTATTGCCTCTATAAGTATTTCGTGGTTTTCAGCATGCAAACCTCATATATGTTCTGAACAATTTAGATTTACGTATTTCTTTTTGTTTTCATCACTTCTCAGTGGTGTTATATTTTTAATTCTGCTACTGATGTATTCATTGCTAACACTTATAAATAAAATTGAATTTTGTATGTATACTGAACTTAATTATCATTTAGGTGTTTTTTGGTAGATCCCTTGAGATTTTCTACATAGACAGTCATGACATCTTTAAATAGAGATTGTTTTATTTCTTCCTTTACTATCTGCATGATTTTTAAGTTTTATTATTTATTTACTTATTGCTTTCTCCCTAGCTAGCACTTGTGGAAGTATGCTGATTAAGATTAGCAAGAGCAAAACTCTTTGTCTGGTTATTAACCTCAGGGGAAAAGCAGTCTGTCACCATTAAGCATAATGCTAGTTGTAAGCATTCTATTGATGCTTTTTACCAAGTTGAGGAAGTTCTTTTCTATATCTATCTTTGTGAAGTTTTTTATAATATATGATGTTGAATTTTATGAAATGTTTTTACTGCACTGACAGCTATGATTATATGATTTTCTTCTTTAGTCTCCTAAAATGAAAGGTTATGTTGACTGAGATTCAATTACGACACCAGTCCTGCATTCATGAAATAAACCTTAGTTGATGATATGTAATTCATATATGTATGTATGTATGAGTGTGCGTGTATATATACATATAATCAGAATTCTATTTGCTCTAATATATTGCTAAGACTTTTAATATCTATATTCATAATAAATATTGATCTATAACATTCTTTGTCTGTCTTTGTCTATTATTTCCTACATCAGGGAAATACTACCTTTAAACATGGAAGGGGAAGTTTTCCTATCTCTTCTATTTTTTGGAAGAAAATATATATAATTGGTGTTAATAGTTCTTTACATGATGGATTGAAGTCTTCAATGAAGTAATATGGGAATGCTGCTTTCTTTGAGAAAAGTGTGGGACTATGAATTCAATTTCTCTAAGATATATAGGGCTATTCAAATTATCTATGTCATACTGTGTGAGTTGTGGTAGTTTATATTTTTTGAGAAATTGGCCTGTTCCTTCAAGGTTATAAAATTTATTTTTATAGAGTTATTTGTAGCATTCCCTTGTTATCATTTTGATGTCTTCATGGGTAATTTATATCTTATCTTCTTTAATTTTCCAGTCTTTCAATAGGTTTTTTAATGTTATTAATGATTTTAAAGAACCTTGCCCTTATTTTACTGGTTTTCTCTATTAGTTTCTTATTTTCAATTTCATTGATTTCTGCTCTTCTCTTTATTATCTCCTACCCTTTGTTTACATTTGTTTATGTTGCTTTTCTTTTTATATTTTCTTAATTGGAGTTTATATTAAGTTGAGGCTTTTCCTTTTTTATATATGAGTACATTTATTGCTATAAATTTTCTTTCAGCACAGCTTTAGTTGTGTCCCACATATTCTGTTGTGCTCTATTTTCATTTTCCTTTAGTTAATGTAATATACACTATATTTTTATTTCTCTTGAGAATATTTTTATGATGTAGGGATTATTTAGAACTGCATGGTTAGATTTCAAGTGTTTCAAGATGGGTGTGTTAGAATGAGACACTAGGGGACGGGGCTGAGAACACAAGAAGGGCTGTGAAGATTGGGGGCAGGTGTTAACAACCTCAGGTAGGAGCTAGCAAGCAGGGCGGAGAGCTATAGGCAAGAATCAGGTTCAACCAGAGTGTCAGTTACCCCCATTGCCTTCCATCAAATAATCACAGTATCATTTACACAGTGAATTTAAAATTTCTCCACCCTGAAATCACCATGACACTTCCAATACAATCATATAAAGTATGAAAAGGGGATGGAACCCAGTTCTAGGAATTACTACCCAAATTCTTAGTAAAAGCCAGCCACTTACCCTTGAATATTTCTCCCTTCAATCAACAAGATTTTCATAAGACAAAGTCTACTTTGTCTTTCCCAGTGTACCTTGTCTTTCTGAGCCTGCCTGATTTCTGAGCGTGTACTTTTGTTTTCAATAAAAATACTGTCACTTGCTTGACTTACGTGGTACATCCTGATTTTGTTTTTCCTCCTGAAGAGCACCAAGAACCTGGAAAAACCTCCCTTCGAGGCTGCTAACAGGAAGAGTTAATTAAGAGTTGCAGGTCCCCACTAGAGGCCTACCAATACCTCTCTTGCTGAGATTGCCTCTTTACTGTTTCCCTTGTGGCTGCCTTGGGATCTGAAGTCATTAACCAATCTGCCCACATTTAATAATAGTCTTATATTAGTTTTGTATGTAATGTCCATGGTTTTAGTTGATCTTAACAGGAGAAAGAAGGTAAGAACTTTTTTTTTATATTTTCATGCTAGGGGAAATCCCATGGACTTAGAATGAGAGTTGAGATTTTTAGCATGAAATTTCATTCGTTGCAAAATTACTTTTTGTCTTGTACCTCTAATAGATTTCCTTTTACGAGTTCTTCAACATCATAGTTTTCTTTCCACAGACTTTTTTCATTTAAAAAGAGATTATGTTATATTGGGTCACTTAAAAGTTATTACCCTTCTTCACATTCTGAGGCCTATAAAAAAGTTTGAAAGGCACTTGATGGTTGTCCTCCTTATGGTATTATAAAAATTAAATATACTGCTTCACAACAACAATTTCCCTATAAATCATGTTATTAATCCATGATCCATACATTTATTAAAAATTTTACCAGTCCATTTCTGATTGGAGATACCAATGTCTTTTTAAAGCAATAAAGTTATTAATAACACTGATCAAATTGCCACTACTAATAAAGGACCACTTGCTTTATGCTAGATGTTATACTTTGTGGAAAACATATGAACAAGTTTTTTATGAATTTATGTTCCATTGGAGGACACCAAAATGCAAACAAGTAATTATAATGCTGAAGTAACGTATGATATAACTGAGAAATGTCTGAAACAAATTAAAGGGGGATTCTTTCACATGTAACAAGAAATCTGGAAATGTAGCATCTCAAAATGCCCTTAGATGTCCAGAATCCTTTCTATTCCTGTCCCCTTAGCATTTGATCTTACTTTGTAGTCACAAAGGGGAAGAGAAAAAGACAAACATACGTCTTGTGAGTCTCCCCAGATGACTCTCCCCCAGCATTTTCTGTTCTGAGCTACACCTGACTGTCAGAGTCTGGACTATGTCTCTTTTTCCTTTAAGAGGATCACATGGCTACTACAGAAAAATGAGGTCCTGTTAGTAAGTTCAAAACAAAGAAAAAATACAGCTATAGGAGAAGGTAAGGTCGTTAACATAGGTGGAGACTGGAATGAGGTGCTAAAGTTCCTAATTGGTGGAAAAGGGAGGAAAGGGGTTCATGCTGAAGGGAATGGCAGGAAAACATTACTAGTAGTTCTTAGGGAAATGATGAATAGTCCTAAATAAACCAAACACAAGGAGGGAGAATATGACTAGAAATACAGGTGAAACCTTACGTCGGAGCTTAATTGTGCTGGATTTTACCCGCTATGTTTTAAAAACGCAGGCACTATTTCATAGGGATGAAAAAGGTTCAAAAGGTTTTCTAATAGATGAATGATATCAGATTTATGGTTAGAAAAGAGAACTCTAGTGGTAGATCAGAAAGTGACTTAAGAGAAGACTAAAATCACACCAGCCTATCTTAATCTGTCACTAAAATCTAAAGAAGTTAGCCTTTTATTATTTTATATAAGCCATTCTATCTGTTTGATGATTTAAAAGTATTTGTTCCTAGACTTCCACAGCTCTGAAACATCCTCTTGAGTTAGAGAGATTACAATTACACACAAAATTCCATGTCAGGCTGATGCTTTTGTAGAAGGCAGGCTAATGCGTTCTGACTTGTGCTCTGTGTCTGGCTTGTGCTGCCAAGATTTTTTATGGTGTCCTTGGCTCAGACTCTACACCGAACCTGTTGGGTTGTTGGATCTCTGAAAAACATGGTGCTGATAAATCTCTCACTCAGTCTGCACTATTGTTTTTGTCTATTTGTTTACAAGATTGATTAGATTGTAAAGAAGTATAGACCAGCGTCAGTCCTCTATTTTGTTCACATAATTGAAGATGAGAAACATTTCAGACTATTGATAGAGCCTCAAGTATTCCACACATGTATGATTTGCATTTCTAAAACACATATTGAAATATTTTTAAACTTTGTAAATAGACAAAACACCCAAATGTAGGTCTTAGCATTTGTTACCACATCAGTGGCTATTGTTAACTTTTGATATCACGTTCAACTCATTTTTGTATAACCCCAATAACATTTTCTGTCCATT
This sequence comes from Otolemur garnettii, assembly GCF_000181295.1. Lineage (NCBI taxonomy): Eukaryota > Metazoa > Chordata > Mammalia > Primates > Galagidae > Otolemur > Otolemur garnettii. The sequence continues at coordinate 28,024,997 of NW_003852400.1, forward strand.
TCTGATCATGTATTTGTTTATAACTTTATTTACATCATTCCATGAACTTGAGGCTGTGCATGCCTTTTCATAATCATGTTTGCAAACCAGTATTCTTCATGGCAGACCATAAATGGGCATTATTAAATGCCAGATAAAGCTCAATGCATACTCTTCAGTGTTATACAGAACCAAGTGAACATGGAACTAAGTTGTCATAATGCTGCATTAGTCATGACGAATGATTTTCAAGCTTATTCTACTTTTAGAGTACATAAATTTTATGTTCTTCATAAGATCTGTCTAAATTTATGCTTATAGAAGTTATTTATTTTGAAGTAAGGTGCAAGTAATTATTCTCAAAAATAGAACTCTATCATGTTAGTAGCAACCAACTTAAAAATAAACTTTGATAATGGCACTGATATAATTAGGCTTCAAACCAAAGTACAGTTTTCACTGTACTGTCAATGATTATTGTCCCAGCCAGTATCAACCACATTGACAACAGTGCATGCATCCGACGGGTAGCTTGAAAACGTTCATGTGAATTCACTCAGAGACAAGAAAGTATAATGTCTATAGAGTTTTACATATATTCAGTGAAATGGTGCCTAAATTCTTAAAGGATTTTGTGTTGTATAGTTCTGCATAGTAGTGCTGTGGTCCCTGAAAAAAATCTATGTATCATTTTAAACTTAGAATAAATAACATAAACAATTAGGACGTCATCCTCCTGCTAGGTTATTATGAATGGCTTAATATTATAAAAAGTTTAAGTAATATTTTCAATTGGGGGAGGAGTAAAGAGGGGATGGGGGAAGGGTTGGGGTGCTCTCCCTCAATGGGCATGGGGTGAGGGTGATTTGCACACCATTTGTGTGTGGGGCATAACCACAGAGGGACTCTGCCTAATAAAATCACATATGTTGACCTGGTTGTTTGTCTCACATTAACCTGAAATACATTCACTTTTCAAAGAAAAAGACGTTTAATAGGTAAAGTGAATTAAATTCATTGCATTTAAAGGACAGGCACATACAAATAGGGAAAAAAATGATGGATAACTAATATCGCAATAAGTATACAATCAATTGGGTAGAAAATACAATTAGCACCACTATCAGATAACCCAAAACAGAAACAATTCCAACAATTATTGTCAGCAAGACTTGATAACATTTGTCCAAAGTTTAAAATTCTGTGGAATCTTTGTTAGGCCAGAAAACTTTGGGATACTTTATAATAGTTTCTATTCTTTTTACTTTCTGCTTTTTTTTTTTCTTTTCCCATGGGAAGCTCTCCAGAAACAGAAGATGGAAAAAGAGAAAAGGCGGTGTGAGGCACTACTTCTTAGCACAGGACCTTTCCCCTGCTTGCCCTCTCAACTCCAATTACATTGGCCTTGATAGTCCTAAACCAAGCCCAGTCCAGCCTGCATCAAGGCCATTGTACTTACTAATTTTCCTTTTCAAATTATTTATTTCACTCGGGTATCTTCTCAAATGTTACCTTTTTCAAAGGGTTTATCTCTGTTTCTCCCCCTACATCGCTTCATCTACAAAAAAATTAGCATTCTCAGAGAAAATGTGGCTTGTATTTATTTGTTAAATTGGTTGTTTTCTGTTTCTTCCACAAGAATGTCAGTTCCTTGAGTGCAGGAACTTTTGTCATTTTTCTCATTGCTAAACACACAGAAAAAGTAGTTGGTATTTGGTAGAATATTCAAGGACTTCCTGACTGAAGAATAAATATTTCAGAAATTGAAGCCATTATAAAACTTAGAATTTTTTTCATGAAGGACAGGAAAGAATATGGTTTTCTAAAGTTTTGTTTTGTTTTGTTTTGTTTTGTTTTGAGATGGAGCCTCAAGCTATCCCCCTGGGTAGAGTGCCATGGCATCGCGCTCACAGCAACCTCCAACTCCTGGGCTCAAGCGAGTCTCCTGCCTCAGCCTCCCAAGTAGCTGGGACCACAGGCGCCCACCACAATGCCTGGCCATTTTTTGGTTGCAGCCATCATTGTTTGGCGGTCCCGGGCTGGGGATTCGAACCCGCCACCTTAGGTGTATGTGGCTGGCGCCTTAGCCGCTTGAGCCACAGGCGCCGAGCCGTGATTTTCTAAAGTTTTTAAGAAAAATTTTACCTCAGACAGAAAGGAAACATAAAGAAGAAATAAAGAAAAAATAGAGCAAAGAATTGTCGGAGAAAGGGATCCTGAACCCTATGACCTATTGTGAGCTCCAGGGTAACGAAAGCCACCTAAAAAGGGAATGGTTGCTGGGAACTGCGTCTCGGCACAGAACTGTGCATCCCATGGGTAAAATCATGTGTCCCAGCAAGCATGGGGTAACAAAAGATCTCATTCAATCTGAAAAGGGAAGTGGAATATTTTAGTAGTTATTAGCGAGGTTCGAAGACACACCCAGTACCACCAGCAGTGGTAGTTCGAATTCCTGGTGTTGCTTAACCTCACTAGGACCCTTTGTACACTTCTGAGATTAGGAAGAAACACTCGAATGGCTAGTTAAGTTACATTCACCCTAATAAATTGGGACTTGGTGAAGAAATTGTGAGAATAAATGTTCATAGTCCTTGTACACTTGACTATGAACTGAGATTCATAACGGCTCCATTTACAGTTCAATTAAATGAAAGTATGTGCACTGCTGATTTCTATTTACTTATTTCATATCGCACATACAGGTGGATCTGAAGAGGGTGCATTTATTTAAACACTTGACGCTTAGACAACAGGGAAATTTTTCACTAGTGTTTGGATCAGTTTTTAACACCCCATAAAGGATGTTGGCAAAAATGTAGTGACATCTGTACTGCAGTGTGAAAGCACTGAGGTCAACAACTGCCGAGATGGCAAGGATGAATCTATTGCTGAAATACGGTCAAGTCAGCACCACATGTTGCAGAGAAATTATAGGAGCCAGCATCTTTCAAAAACAGTTTGGGGAAATGTCACAAAATTGTCAAATGTATTAACAATCTTATTAAATAACAAGCTTTTCCAGAAATATTTGTAACAGTCTTGAATCAAGGTGGAAGTTTAAATACATCATATAAGACAAACTCATTATTTTTGTGGATGAAAGCAATCCATTTGCTTAATACCACAAACACATCACCTCTCTCAAACATGTTTGTACAATATGTTTGGAATGGGTTGGATATTTTTATTTTTTAATAAGCTGGACATCTCTATTCGGCAGGGGGGTGCGGTATTGTTAACGTGCAGACTACAGCAGTTAAAGTGTCAGTGAATGGATTTCAACTTAACATGACAGAAAAAATGTTGAGTGTCTTGAAAATGTAAGCCAATACCTGAGACAAATGTCATCGACATAACTGAGACTTAATAAAAAAATCACCATCATTCACTTATTACCTCTGAAGATATATTTGAAAAATGACTTTTCACCACAAATAGGGTTCTAAACTCACTGAGGAGCCCAGTCTCCCACTCATTATAAATGTTTCACCAGAGGATGTAAGCAGTAATTAGAGGTTGCTATTGATTGAATAGGTTAAAAAAAATAAGTCTGTACTATTAAGGAATCTGCTGCAATTTAAATGAAGAGCATACGAATTTTTATTGTTATATTTCCTATTAATACGTATTTGAGTCTTTATCTGTCCAACTAATCAAAACAAATTTGTGAGGTAAAATAGATACTAAGATTTGTCCATAAAAATTTTCATGCAACATCCCCTGACCTTTTTTTTTATTTTTCAAAATATTTTATGATTTCTAAATTATTCATTTTTTAAATGACTCTACTTCACATAAATGTATTAAAATTGAACTTAATTGATGTATATTACTAATGTCACACTTTTATTTGCTCTATTTTCTAAGATTTTGTGTAAGATTTTATTGATATTGAAATGTTTCTATTGCTCAAATACTTTGAAAATCACTGTATAGTTATTGTCAGCTCACTTTGGAATTTAATGGGTCCAGAAATTGTGCTCTTCTCTCCGTACCTAGTGGTGAGAAAAAATTATGACACCAACGCTGCCTTTCTAGAGACTTCTCATAAGAGAGACTCACATACATACAGATGTGAAATTATAGCTGTCAAAAGAACTATGAAGTAAGCCCTAGGCTGCTAAGAGAGTCTGTGACAAGATATTTTAAAATAAGTAAAAAGTCAAGGAAGGCTTGCTGCAAGCAGCAGCCTGGTGTTGAGGTCTGGAGGAGTTATCATGGTAAGGAAAGTCTCTCTGAGCCAGGAGCATGCGCAGGAGGCCTGTGGCTGCAAAGCCCTGCCCAGTGTGGCAGCATGGAAAGCGGGACATGCGCCCCCAGCCAGGGTTTGGGTCTGGGAGCTCAGTCTTTATCCCAAAACCGGTGGGAAGCTGCTGAAATCATTTCAGTTAGAAATGATTTGATCACGTACAAACTTCAAAGAAATCAGTCTGGCTTTATGAAGAGAGCAACTTAAAGGGAATGAAGGGAGGATGATGGATAACAAAGGTAGTAGGTGGTGGAATATTCCAGAAGGGAGAAAATGATAACGTAGGCTGTCCAGGTTTCAGAGATAATAGTAGACGGATTTGATAATTTATTTTTCAGTGGAATTTACCAGCAAATTGGCTGTGAGCACATAAAGTGTCCTTGGGGTTTCTTTGTTGCCTGGGTTCTTAACTTAGTACCATAGATGGTAACACTCTCCACACATTATTTCAGGCCTCTGTTTCTTCTGGTGTAAAATACAGGGGTTAATTTCTTCATATCTAACAATACCAGCCTTAACCTATTGATGAAGGATTCAGATATAATCAGCTTGCTCCTATACTCTGTTAAATGAGATCATCTTTCCTTTAATGAAATATTATGGCAGATCTGAATTATATGCAAGGAACTGGAATAAATTATGAATTCCAGGTAATAATGTAAGGGTTAAAGTTAAAATGGATTTCTACTGAAATTATTTTTAATGAAAAACATATTTTATCTTTCTTTCTTTATAATTTTCTGAGGTGTTGCCTCATACCACTTTCTGCTATCTACTTTGCTGCCTTTTGTTAAATACATGGAATCACTCAGTTCCAAAAACCCACTTGAGGCAAAAACAACTTCTAAAAACTCTAAGCTCATTCCTTTTGCTCTAGCAACCTTTGAAGAGCTTAAAATTCTTGATCAATATTTGCTTGTGCTTTTCAGGAAGACGATATTTGCATAGTTACAGTATATACTTTAGCCTGTGTGCTTTACCTGTTGAATGTACTTTGCACCCAGCTGTACTGTTTGCCTTCACAGTAATTAGAATGTTGACCATAGAGAATGAGAAAAGTAAGACGTGCTGATAGGCATATTATCATCCTATTGGAGATTGCAGATACAGCCTGGAAATAAAGCTGGATATCGGTAAAACATCTTTAATACCTTCTGAAAATGTACTTTTAATCTTAATTTCTAACCTAATATAGCTCTCCTGGAGTGATATTTTAAAATATAAAAACATGGCTAAAATGAATATGTGTGCCATATATGTTATTTTAGTCTTTAAGTTGACCGCTCAAGGGACTGTAACAAACTGGTCAACATATGGAGGTGTCAATGTAATCACCTAGGTTTTCTGCACATGGGGTGCATGTTCAGTCTGTGAAAATTAGATCAACTTGAGGAGGTGGCCAATATAGGGAGGTGGTCAACTATGGAGGTTCTACTATACTTAGTTTTTTATACATTTATTATTTTCTAAAATCTTTATTTATGGTATAATGTCCCTAAGTTCCATACTAAATTGCACATTCCTTATTAAGTAATATAAATTGGTGGAATATTCTGCTTAATTTTTTCTCATGTGGAGAAGACCTAGCAAGCATCTACCAATCAGTGCACTGCTGTTTAACATAAATTTAAGGTAAAGTATTTTCTCTCCATGAAGATTTTTGTATTTTTCTTGTTTATAGGAACATTGGCTTAACCCTTGTGGTATATTTAGTTTATTGTTACGTTTTTCTGAGTTCTCTGTTAAGAAATAGGACTAGACATAGGGGAAAGCACTAGTAAGAGGGTTGGAGAACATTTTACTGCAAGTCCAGTAGTCACCCTGAGCTTCAGTTTCCTCATAAATAAAATTGATAGAATAGTGTCTTTCCAGTTTAATTTATAGGGTTGTTTTGAATAATGAATGGGGTAATAATTTAAAAGAACTCTACAAACTGTAAAGTATTCTGCTAGTAAAATAGATTACCATTTCTGGAGGGAGGCCTTTGGTATACAAACAATGCATGCTTACAAGTTTTGTCAACACATGCTTGTGGTATGCATTAGTTTCCCATGGCTGCTATAACAAACTACCAGAAAACTTGATGGCATCAAACAATGACTTTTTCTCACTTACAGTTCAGGAGGCTGAGAGTACCTTCCCTGGACTAATGTGAAAGTCTCAGCAAGGTGAGTTCTTTCTGAAGGCTCTCGAAGAGGGTCTTTTATCTTTCTTAGTTTCTGGAGGCCTCCGGCATTCTTTGGTCTATGATCCCCATCTTGGTGCTACTCTAGTCTCTTGCTTCCCTAATCACATTGCCTCTACTCTTTTCTTCTGGGAAATCTTCTAGTTCCCTTTTCTTAGAAGGCACTGATTATAATTAGGGCCAACCCTGATAACTCAGGATAATTGCCTCACCTCAAGATCCTAAATATAATCATGTCTGAAACATTCCTTTAGCCATGTAGGACAACATTCACAGTTTCCAGAGGATAGGATATATAGATATGCCTCAGAGATATTGTGAGTTAGATTCCATCCCACCACAATAACATGAACATCACAATAAAGCAAATCACATAAATTTTTGTTTGATTTTGCAATACACAAAAGATATGTTCAGACTGTAGTGGCTTGAGTATGCAACAGCACTGACTTGAAAAATATATATACTTTAATTTAAAAATACTTTATTGCTAAAAAGATGCTAATGATCACCTGAGCCATCAGCAAATCATAAACTTTTTGTTGATAAAGAGTCTCTTACCTCAATGTTGATTGCTGCTGACAGATCAGGATGGTGGTTGCTGCAGGTGGGGATAGTAGTGGCTGTTTCTGAAAATTAGACAACAATGAAATTTGCCACATCTGTTGACTCTTGCTTTCATAAAAGATTTCTCTGTAGTGTGCAGTGTTGTTTGATAAGACAACTTAGAACTTCTTTCTATAGAACTTATTTCAAAATTGGGGTCTATCATCTCAAACCCTGCTGCTGTTTTTAACAACTAAGTTTATGTAATATTCTAAATCCTTTGCTGTCATTTCAACAATATTTACATCATCTTCACCATGAGTAGATTCTACCCCAAGAAACAATGTTCTTTGTTTGTCCATTAAGAGGAACTCCTTATCCATTCAAGTTTAATCAGGAGATTGCTACAATTCATTCATTTCTTCAGGCTCCACTTCTAAACCTCTGAAGTCTTGAACCTTTTGATCCCTTTTGAATCCGTGAAAATTAGAATCAATTTCACTGATTCCCCTTAATGCATATATTTTGACCTCCTGTCATGAATCACAATTTGCTTTTTCAATGACATCTGTAATAATAAATTTTTATCAGAAAGTTTTTGATTTACTTTGCCCTATCAGAGGAATTACTATGTAAGGCAGCTAACGCTTTATAATAAAATTTGAAAGTTGAAATTACTCCTTAATCCAGGAGCTGTAGAGGGGGTGATATGTTAGCATGAGAACAATATGAATATTCTTGTGTCCCTTTACCAGAACTCCTGGGTGATTAGGTACATTGTCAATGAGCAGTAATGTTTTGAAAGATATCTGTTTTTTCTATGCAGTAGGTCTCAACAGTGGGCTTAAAATATTAAATAAACCATGCTATAAACAGATGTGCTTTCATTCAGGCTTTGTGGTTCCATTTATAGCATAAGCAGAGTGGAATTAGCATCATTTTTAAGAGTATTAGAATATTCAGAATAGTAAATAAACTTCAACCTAATGTTACTAGCTGCATTAGCCCCTCAGGAGAAAGTTAGCCTGTGTCCTTTGAAGTTTTGAAGCCAAGCATTAACATCTCTCTAGCTATAAAGAGTATTTCATGTACATTGAAAATCTGTTGTTTAGTGTTGCCACCTTTGTAAGCTAATTTAGAAAGATTTTCTGGATTATTTTGTGCTTCTCTTTGCACTTTTATTTTATGGAAACTACTCCTTTCCTTAAACCTCATAAACCTAACCCTAACTTAACCCTAACCTGACCTCTGCTAGCTTTAAACTTTTCATCTAAGTTGTCCTCACCTCTCTCAGCCTTCATAAAATTGAAGAGAGTTATGGTCTTGCTCCGAATTAGACTTTGGCTTAAGGGAGTTTTTGTGGTTGATTTGACCTTTTATCCATACCAATAAAACTTTCTCCATATCAACAGTTAGACTATCTTATCATTCATGTGTTCACTAAAGTGTCTCTTTTCGTTTTCATCAGAAACATTTTCTTTGCATTAACAGCCTGAAAACTGGTACAAGAGACCTCGCTTTTGCCCTATCTTGGCTTTCAACATACCTTCCTTGTTAAGGTTAATCATCTTTAGCTTTGATTTAAAATAAAGGGCATATGACTCTTTCTTTCACTTGAACAGTCATTGCCACTGTAGGGTTATTAATTGTTCTAATTTCATTATTGCTTTGTTTCAGGGAATAGGAAGGTCTAAAGAGAGGGAGGGAGACAGTGGGGGAACGGGCAGAATGCCCTGTCAGTAGAACAGTCAGAACACACACAGTATTTATTGATCAAGTTCACCATCTTATGTGAGCACAGTTCTTGGCACTTCAAAATAATTAGAATAGTAACAGCAAAGGTCACTGATTATAAACTAACATAACAGATATGACAACAATGAAAAAATTGAAATATGCAAGAATTACCAACGTGTAACACAATGGAAGTGTACATGATGTGCTATAGGAAAAAAATGCTGCAAATAGACTTGCTTAAGACAGTGCTGCCACAAATATTCAATTTGCAAAAAATGCAATATCTGCAAAGCATAGTAAGGAAAGATGCAATAAAAGAAGGTAGACCTGTAAATATTATTGGGGCCATTATTCAGCCTACCACAACTATTAAAGCATTATCACTCATGACCAAGTACCTGGAAAGGTCAGATGAGTACAACATTAGCTAAGCATTCACGGAAGCATTCATCTGCAGGATACTGTCCAAAAAACCTAGTGAGAGTTTTTTTTGACTGAGAACTACAGAATATAAAAAACTACAAAAATATTCAAGAGGATCATCAGTATAAAAATGCATTGTTTCGTCAATCAATGGATACTAAAATATCACTTCTATTACCTGAGTGTCCCTGAAATATTTTGACAACATAAGTGGACTCAAGTAGAGAGGCCAGGAATAGGTGAGTCCCATTAAAAACAAATGAGTAAAAGCACCAAAGAAACCAGTCTCTGAATGCCCAGTCCCTCTTCACAGCTGCAAGACTATTTCCTGCGTTAAGCAACGGACTTGCCAATGTGCTTGCTTATGACTTAATGAAGGGTCCCAGCGGTAAAACAAATAATAACTATAATAATAATTGTTTGAAAACTGCTGCTCCAATATCAACAACACTTTAATAAACAATAGGAATGAGGAACTTCTTTTCCTATATAAATAATTAATGGTCACTCCCTTACAGGGAATAGACAACTGATCTAGGGTTACCTTCTCCCACATACAATCATTCCAATATTTTTTTTTAGCTAAAGCACTAACTAGTCAGGGTTTTTTTTTTTTTTTTCTAACTTCACTATGCGGTTGTAAGCGACCAATTATGATAATACATCTTATTAGAATTCAGTGGTAAATAGAAGTGTTGAGCAAATTACAGTTCTTTGTAATTGCTGAATTCCTAAATGAATTCTCATATGTTTAGGGCTAGGCTGGCAAAGCAATATTAATTTTAATCTAAGTGATTTAAAAGTAAATTAGCAACCCTTCTCATCCCACCTACTGTTTGTTGGCAATTCTTCACCATCCTCCAAATTTGTTTAACATTTTGATTGAGTTATAGATAAAATAATAACCATTAGGCAGTTTTTCAATTTGTATATAAATTATTTAGTTTTCTTTTTAAATTTTAACTCAGAGGTTCATAAATCTTACTTAACATATGAGTTAGAGAAATTGGACTGAGTTTAAATTTGAATGCTTGCCTCTTATTGATATTTTTATCTATGTTGACTATATAAATGTGTGATTATTAGAGCAAAGAATTGACAGTTGCTCCTGGAATATGGAACCTACATTTCCAGTTTGTATTTTGAATAAAAACATACTTCTATGCCTGGTTAATAGGCGAAGTGTTAAGAAACAATTGAATATAGTATAGACTATCCACCACTTTATCTTTCTGTTCCTTTGTCTACTTTCTATAATCACATCCCACATCTCTGATTTCCAGCTGCCTGTTGTCCTTAGCATGACTCCACCCTGAGCCATTTCTTCACCTCCTGGATTTTCCTGTGGTTGTCAATGGCATCACACTTCCCCAGGCTTCAAAGCTATGGATGTCACGGTCATTTCTAACATATCCTTGTTCATTATTATGACTTCGTTAGTAGATACCAAATACTAACCTTTTTCTCCCTTTTAAATAGTCTTTGGCTTTTAATTATTTATTTGTTATTCCATCACCTTGGAAAGAGCCTCATCACCACTTTCGTTCAAGGGCCACTTAATCTTTCAGTTTTGATTCCAACCTTTCTATTAGGTTACCACACAAGTTGTTTTTAAATATTGATTTCATCTTTACACTCACTCTTAAAAACCTTTAATGGTTCTTCCTCAAGTCTTTCACCTGTTTTTTGAGCGCTTTCAGTTTGAATTTCACTCTAAAAATCCAACTTTATGTTCAAGGCCCATGATTCCTCAGCCAGAGGAAATTACAATTTTCCACGACCCCAAATTTGTTTCTCCGTCTGCAGTGCTTTATTTTGTCATGATGTTTATTCTTTTTTCTACTGAAATTTCACAAGTTTCATAAACATATCATTCCCTATAGTTTTCTCCTGTGATTAAAGTATTTTACACAAGCATAGACCAAAGGTCTGCTAGTCAAGACTGAAGTAGGAAGTATTGAAAGAAAACTACTAAAGCACTCTGAGGGACAGGTGTCTGATTCCTTGATATTAGTCAGGCTTTACATGGAAATCAGATACATTATTGGAGGATATTTGTATGGCTAATTTTGCTAACAATAATTAACTAATTTCAGGATGGGATTTGGGCCTGAGCTTTATAACAATACATGTGTTTCTTCATTTTCATTACATATTTATTACTAAAAGTAACTTACATGTGGCCAAAGAATTTAGGCAAACACTTGTTTCCATAGAATTCCTTAGTCATCTGTTGACAAGCTCAAGTCTGCTTTGTATTTTTAAATTGTTTTGGTGTCACTAAGATTTTGTAAGCTAACCAACTCTATCATAAAGTTATTTGACTAGTAAAAACATACACAGCAAAATTTTGTAATTTCAAGAATATGTATTTAAGAAGTAGAGTGGGGGGGCTATCTTCGAAAACTCAGAATCATCAATAAAAGATAACAAAGGTGAGGCCACTGAAAACCAGGGGGTGAGCTCTACGTTACATGTGTTAACTACAAAGACTACATAATAAAGGTTTTAGTATTTAGGCTTTAGTATTTCAAATATTCTTCCAATGATTTCCTAAAGGAACCTGGGCGCCTTCTTCCTGAGGATGCCTCCTACAAATACTAGCACTATAGTTATCAAACGAGAATTTTATCTCCTCTACAACCAATGACCTATCATTAAAGTCAGTAAGATAAAAATTGTTGTGAAGAATGCAAGTAGTTATACTTGGAATTTACAAGATTGCTTTCAAACTATACTCCTTCTTTCTACAAATTAACTCCTCTGATGGATTTTTTTTTTTTTTCTAGTAGCATTTTCTTGCTCCCTTAAGCCATAATTAGTCATTGAAAATTGTTTCCCTGCATGCCTGGAAGATGCTATAAACTCCAGTCATAGTTCTTTCTCCTTGTTAAGAAAAAGCCCTCACTGAGTGATACAATCTCAGTAACCTAATGACCAGAAAGTGATTTTAGGACATCATGGCCACTTTTCCTTTTTACCAGGCTATAACAGTAACACAGGTACAAAATTATTAGTACTCTTTTTAAAAATGTCCATAAAGCAGAGGAACAGCTAGTAAACAGAACAGAAACTTGCCTCATTGTGACATATTGGTGAGCAGGAAAAAAAACATTATTTTAATCAGTATTTTGTGTCTGCATGCAATTATAAACCTAACAAACTAGGAAGGTTGATAAAATCAAAACTAGTCATATAAAATGTATTTGCAGTTGCATTGCAGCTCATTTCTAGTCCAGGCTAAAGCAACATTTAAATGCTAGTTATTTCATATCTGCAATTTTGAGAGGAAATGCTGAATTGATTTAAAATACCTTCAAACATGCAGATATTCATGTGGGAACTAATTGGCATGAACAAGAAGGAAAATTGCAGAAATGATTTACATTTGCCTGTTTATAAAGCCTGCTGGATTTCACACTAAATGTTACTCAATGCTCACTTGTAACTTTGTGTATTTTACTCATTAATCAGAACTAACCCACTAAGGTCCTGAAAGTAGCAAACATGGAATATATCCCACTTTCTCTTTGTAGTTGTGATGAGGGAAGCAATATAAAGGAAAGCGAGTTAAAAGCCAGTTCCTCCCAAGGGGAAGGGAACAAATCAGTGTGCCCAGAAGTAGGACAACTATCTTTGCAATCCAAATCCTTAAAAACAGATTTTCTGTGTCCGAATCTGGGAAATCAGCTATATTGAAGTTAAAAGCTTAGTTCTTTGCTCTCTGATATAATACATTTTAGTTTGTGATTGCTGAATGTTCCACAATTGCTTATTCTTGTTGAGGCTTACTCTGGACTAGACATACAGAGAATTGATTTGTATGTAGTATATATAATATATGTTCACATATATACACATATATAATATGTGTATATCATATATATTACTGTATCTGTATAATGTGTACATATATTTTATATATGTGTATGTATACACATATACATACATTTATTGGAGAATATATATATACACATACAAACATATATATATATAAAATACAAATGTATATTCTCTGATGTTTTCATATGTGTATATATACACACATATATACACATGTATATATTATTACACTCATAATATATACATGTGTATATATTATACATATATGCTTATACATACACATATATGTATTATATATTCTCCAATAAATGTATGTATATGTGAATATGTACACATATATACACATATAATAATATACATATATAATATACACATATTATATATAGAGAGAATATATATATATTCTATGATAAATGTCTATATTTTTCCTTTTGTACCCTTCCCCTTATGTATAGTAAATGTTTTGTAATAACTTATTATTAAATTAGAAAAAAGGTAATAATAAACAAAAACACCAGTGTTTAATGCATAGTATTCTATGTATTTAAGAAAATGAACTAAACAAAATAATCACCGTCTATGCTCTTATTTGTACAGCTGATGAAACAATAAAAGGAAACTATTAATAAAAAGTCATTGACTATGCAGGAGATAAACTTTACATACTTGGCAACTAGCTTGAATAAACAGAAAAACAAATGAATAAATTATACTTTATGAATTAAAAAATTATGAAATAAAAATTAGAGTTTTAGATGATGAAATGGAAGCAGCATTTCACAAAATAAAGATAAAAGAAAGTTTTAAAGCATGAATCAATGGAGGAGAATTTGAGAACAGAAGTAGGAGAAAAAAATTCTGATGAAAGGAATTGCAGAAAGAGAAAAATGTACTTATAAAGAAAAACAAGAATTGAAAAGATAATAAATTGAAAAAAAAGCTTTAGTTTAATTTGAAAGAGATCACTAAGTACCAGACAAGATTCATTCCATCAGTTGTTTAGCCTTTCAAAAGACATTTCTTCAGCAAATACTGGATGCTGGACCCTGGAGTAAGTGCCAGGGACACAGCAGTGAGTCCATGTGGTTAGTATGTGACAGAAGAAGTAAACATGTTAATAAGTGTGATGCTCCATCTTTCTTTATAGCTGCATAGTATTCCAGGGTGTACATATACCACAGTTTGTTGATCCATTCGTGGATCGATGGGCACTTGGGCTTCTTCCATGACCTGGCAATTATGAATTGGGCT
>NW_003852400.1:28039510-28132433 GCF_000181295.1 Otolemur garnettii
GGGAGGATGGGTGGAGGGAGGGGGATTGGAGGGATCACTTCTGAGGTTTATCTTACAAGGGTACAAGTGAATCTTTCTAAGAGTAGAATGTGAACATTTTAAAATAATAACTAAGAAAATGACATGACGGCTATGTTAACCAGTTTGATGGAAGTGTTTAAGATTGTGTGTGAAAACCCCACACTGTACCCTAGAGGTGCATTAATGTACATAGTTACCATTCAACAAAAAAAATAAATAAATAAGCGCGATGCTACATGTCATGGACACAGCATCTTCATCCATGTGCTGTCTTGTCACAGACACCATCAGTGAGGTAATTTATAAAGAACAGAAATTTATTTCTCACAGTTCTGGAGCTAGGAAGTTTAAGATTCAGACCCTGGCAAGTATTTTTCTGGTCAGGATCTGGTCATTTATGTCATGGCACCTTGAATGGCACATGTGCATCCTGTAGAAGGGAGGAGCTTTGAGTCCTCTGATTGCAGAAGAGTAAAAGAGAGAAAATCCACTCCAACAAGCCCTTTTTATAGGGGCATTCATCTATTCATAAGGGCAAAGAGCTCCTGACCTAAACACCTCCTTTAGGCTCCAGGTCCCAGTATTGTTGCATTACAGGTTAAGTTTTAACATGAATCTGGGTGAGTACAAAAGCATTCAAGCCACAGTAGATGGAGAAAGTACACTGTAAGGGCTTAGAGAATACTGAAGGGGTACTGTTTTTTCCCTATGAATTTTTCTTTTCCATTTGATCTAACTTGTACATAGTGATGAATAAAAGCCTCCTTTAAGCAGAACAAAGAAATTTTACAGAATCAAAAAAAGGAACTGAATTTCTGTATTAAAAAATATCATGCATTTTGAAAAACTGACTTGCAATAATCATTGCATTTAATTAAATTTCTTTACATTTCTTTGCAACTGTCATCTTCATCTTTTCGTGGTTTCCGCTTTATAGATGTGGCTGTTATGCTACTTGTCATTCATAGATAGACTGATGATAGATAGATAGATAGATAGATAATGGATAGAGATAATGATACAAATAATTGTGACACATATAACCTTTATATCTTCATGGATTTATTGTAAATTATGGCTTTCAGCATTAAAAATGTCCTAATTTTTAAATTTAATAATTTTTGGATTTAATTATATTTCACTGATAACAAGCTCACAATCTGTGATTCTTATAACCTCTATTTGCATGACACATTTTATATATATTTATTTAATTTCTAAATCACTTGCTATAGGAATGGCTCTTTTACATAACATCATTGTGTTTTGAGCCAAATTGAAAATTGTTTATTTTATAAGGTGAATGAAGCCCAATCACATTTATGATACGGCCGTGATGTTTGGCCTCCACTTTGTTATATTATGTTATGTTACTGTGTCATGTTACTATGTGATATTCACTGTGTTTCTTTCTGGGAATGAAAATAAATGATTTTCTTTACTTTTTGATATTTAAAATGCCTTTTACTATTTGTAATGCTTTTTTGTTTCAGTAGTCATCTTCATATTTAACTTTTTAAAAATACCCTCAATTTTCTATTATATTTTTGTCTTCTTTTGTTTTCAAGTTTTCTTTTTTTTTATTTCTTATTGCATAATTGTGTATATTAATGCAATCATGGGGTACGGTGTGCTGTTTTCATATACATTTTAAAATACTCTCATCAAACTGGTTAATATAACCTTCGTGTCATTTTCTTAGTTATTGAGTTAAGACATTCATACTCTGTTTTTAGAAAGATTAACTTGTACCCTTGTAAGATAAACCATAGAGGTGACCCCACCAATCACCCTCCCTCCCCCATCCACCTCCCTCACCTCCTCCTCCCAGCTTCTTCTCATATTCTAAGGCTATAATTAGGTTATGACCTTTCTATAAAAGCTATCAATTAGTTTCAAAGCAGGGCTGTGTACATTGGATATTTTTTCTTCCATTCTTCAAATAGTTTGCTAAGAAGAACATTTTCTAATTCCATCCATATAAATATGAAGGAGGTAAAGTCTCCATCTTTCTTTAGGGTTGCATAGTATTCCATGGTGTACATGTACCATGATTTATTGATCCATTCATGGGTCGATGGGCATTTGGGCTTCTCCCATGACCTAGCAATTATGAATCGGACTGCAATAAACATTCTGATACAAATATCTTTGTTGTAATTTGATTTTTGGTCTTCTGGATATAGACCTAATAAAGGAATTGCAGAATCAAATGGCAGGTCTATTTTTAGTTCTCTCAGTGTTCTCCAGATGTCTTTCCAAAAGGGACGTATTAGTTTGCATTCCTACCAGCAGTGTAGAAGTGTTACCTTTTCTCCACATCCATGCCAACATCTCTGGTTTGGGGAATTTGTGATATGGGTTAATCTTACTGGGGTTAGATGGTACCTCAAAGTAGTTTTGATTTGCATTTCTCTGATGATTAAGGATGGAGAGCATTTTTTCATATATCTGTAGGTCATGAGCTGTTTTCCAGTTTTCGATGCTATCTTTGACTTCCACCTGTTACCTATTCCATAGTTAAAAATTTTATTCTATATTCCTCATTCCATATCATTTCCCTTTCCTCATTTTATTTGCATTATATTCACTTTGTCAGAACATAAAGAATATATTTTTTACTTTTTTTTATAACATATATATTTTTTTTCTTTTATGTCTGGCTGTGTTTTAGTCGAAGATCCACAAGCCTCATCACCTTCGGCCAAAATCCTTTTGCCAAATTTTCCAAATCATGTTATAGTTTTATGAGACCCATTTCTAAATAATTGTTGCATAAGAATCATTAATGTTTCAATAATTTTGCTGAATGCATATTGAAGATGATCCCTTGCCTGTTAGAGAGATGTGAAGAATCCTTGGGCCGTAGCTGATTCTCAGGAAGAAATGTGAAGATACATATGCTTATGTAGATAAATTGTTCTAAAGAAGAACTGAAATACATTTGTCTGAAAAATTAAATAATTTACTCTAAATTGGAAAGTGGTTAGTTTTTTAAGTATCTTACTCATTTTCCAAATGTTTGTAATTAATACAGATTGAAATAGACCATATTGAAGATTTCAAGGCAGAAATGGACAAGAAGACACAGCCCACAGAGAGACTAATTAATACAAATTTTTAAAATTTTATTAAAATTAGTTTTACTAATACAATTTATTAAATTATTTTTTAAAATTTTATTAAAATTAAATTTTTAATTTGAATTAAATTTTTATTTCATTAAAATTTTATTTTATTAAAATTATTAAATTTATTTAAAATTTATTAAATTTTATTAGATTTATTTAGTTTTAATAATATAATTTACTAAATTTTATTAATAAATTTAATAAGTTAAATTTATTAAAATTATTTAGTTTTATTGATACAAATCTCTGTTAGATTTCTCCCGTCTCCAAATTCTTGTCTGGCCTTTTTTCCATCATGTTCTGTGTGTTTCATGTAAGTAGGATTTTGGATTTTCTTTCATCTTATATTTCTCCCTATCCCTGAACTCAGGTGCACGTTCCCTTATGTGGCATCCAGCCCAATGGCCTGTCTCAGTCTTTCTCACTGAATTCTATGCCCCAACCCACAACTTCCAATTTTATGCAAACTAATTGACTCCAGTTTAACCTTTAATCTCAAACTTGTGCCAGTAAATTCTTGGAATTCCCTGGTCCCTGCTCCCCAGAACCAAAGAATGGAACTGATACCTAGTCAGTAACAGATCAAACACAGATGCACTTAAAAGTTCACCTGGACAGTCTTCACTGCACAAGCAGAAAAACAAAACAAAAGTACATCCCTAAGAATGATACTTTTAGTCTGCCAACACACCTGCAATGGTCCCCACCCGGAGGGATGGGTCTACCTCCAAGAGTGGAGAAGGTGCTGAGGTCTTAACTCATCTCTACTCTTATCTCTATGTCTAATGAATTTGCTAAACAGTAGAAGGAATATTCTTTATTTTTCTTAGAAACAACAGATGGGGATTTCTTACAACCTAGGTCCTTCCCTATTTCTGGCCTTACTGGAGTCACTTCTAGGGGAGGGGTTGCCATGGCAATTGTAAACTGTTATGGCACTGGTGGGTATGCTTTTTACACATGCTAATGAGTTTAAGTGAGACAAAAGGTCAAGCAGAGATGCCAGCTCCTGGTTCTCATCATCCAAATCTGGAAAAGTCCCTAAATTCAAGTTTTATGCTGCTGTGGGTTAAGGACTAAATGTCCTTAAATGTTCATTGCCCTCCTCAAGTTTGCTCCCCTTCTGTGGTAAAAGTATTAAACTATTCAGACTACACCCAAGACTTGCATTTCCAAATCATCACAGTGATCAGATTTTAAAAGCCTTCAAATTGGTGGAACACGTCCTTCTTAGAGTGTTTATAACAATAATTGTTATAAAATACATACTTTGTTTTCTTTTCTCTCTTTCCTTTCCTCTCTCTCCCTTAAGTTCAATTTCATGGGCATAAAACTTGTGCTGTCACACTGGTCCTTGTGCTCAGAAAGATCCCAAACTTACTCGGTTTAATGATCTGTTGAATGTCTTTGAAATTCTTAACACCTTTTAGACAAGGGCCCTGGGCTTTGCAAGTTGTCTAGCCTAGTATCCTCTCTCTCTTTCTCATCACACACACACAAACATGTGTACACGTATACACCCACACGCATTCCAGGTGTGTTGGCAGACTAAAAACTCATTGGTGGGAGCTTATAAAACTAAAACAACAGTTCTACACCACGAGATGTACATTTATACAAAATAGTCTTTTATAAGGAGGTAGGGATATGCATATTCATATTGAATCATGTCCTTTCAGATGCAAGGGAGGCCTGCTGTCCAAAATAGGAGATTTTAAAACGAATAAGAGAACTAGAAATGTATAGCAAAAGTTTACAAATCTTAGTATGTCAATTTTATGACTACAGCAAAGCTGACCTATATCATTCCTTAAGATTTGGGGTGAAATACCAGTAGGAATTAATTTAGAAGGATTTGAGTTTCTTTATTAAAAAAAAAAAACACAACAAATTAGTATTAAATTTATGTCTATAATCCACAAATTATTTCTTTTTCTGCCATCACTTATACTTCCATATCGTTAAGTCTCATGTGAATTCTCTGTGGAATCAACAGCAATGCTATAAAGTGTGCAAACTTCAGATAGTCTGAGTCATCTTTCAATGTGCCAGTTTCCAGCTGGCCTGTCATTTTTAGAGTGTTGCTAAGTGCTTTCCCATCTAATTGCCTAGGGACTGATTTGTTTAGCGACCTCTTGTTTAGAGTCGGTCTTTGTTCTCTCTACTGTGGGCAGCATTCTGGCATTGTTTTCCTGTTTCCATTGTCACAGAGTACATTTTATCATAAGCATTTTGTGATTCAATTATTCTCCCCTCACCCCCCCCCCCACTATGTAAGCGATAGTACCCTTTGGCTCCGAGTCTATGCTTCTGTGACAGCTGCTTTGCAACATTCATGGCAAAAAAAGAGAAGCAGAGGCCAGACAGCTTTGTTAATAAACCTTACACATAAAATAGTCATACTAAATTAAAGACAACAGTAATCAAAATGGAAATAGACAACATATGCTTTTCAGAAGCACTAGGACAACTGTAATTCCCATTGCATTTCATAAATTTATATGGTGATTTATTTAGAATTATGAAAAATGTATACCTCCTTTGACAATTCACATAATACTTTATAGCTATATGCATTTAGGCTGTGGATTATCTCACCCCAAGAAACATAAAGCACAAGACATAAGTAGAATGAACATTATGTCATATTAGAAATGATACACAATGCGGGATGAATTGAAAGCCTGTTAATAAAACTTCCTGAAGATCTTTATCCTTTTTCGACACTTCTATGCATTAAGGCTCTCACAGCGTGGAAAAAGCCTTTTGTATTTTAAAATAAATCTACTAAACAAATTAAAAGAAATAACTGATAGGTCCAAACCATAGTGTAAAGGCTTTTTTACAAGATAAATGAATGAATAAAAGAAAGTAAGATCTTTGTTCCACTTGTAATGTTAAGTTATATAAATGCCATTTGATATCTTCATCTAGAAAAAATTAAATAATTATGGGTTTTTTTTAAAGAAAACTTTGGAAGAATATACAGCTGTGACATAAGAAAAATGTCTAATAGGTTAGAACAGATCACAGTTTTGCTGTAGGGTATACTATCTGGCTACCTAGCGCACATTGGAAAGCTCACTTTTTCCTTAACACTTTTTTGATAAAAAATAAAAGTGTGGGTACATGGATGCTGATAACAAATTAGACTTCTGTAACTTATGTCTATCTCAGTGCACCAAGCGCATACTTATTGGCATTGAGAGCTATCAAAACAGTAAGAATTTAAAAGATCAAGAACTCCAGAGTTTGAGGAAACTTTAGAGGAAGAGGCATGGTATTCGTTGAAAATTTCCCTTTGAGGATCTAGCTGAGGAGCTTACATAATGACAATCAAATATCAATATATTTGTGCCGATCAATCTGAAATTTCAGACAAAATAGACAAATTCTAGGAAAAAAAGTTTGCAAAAGTGACACCAAAGACATAGAAATTTGAATGGTCTTAAATCTATTAAAGTAATTAAATTTATCATTGAAAATACCCTACATTCTATGGTATAATGGTGAGCACTCTGGACTCCGAAAATACCCAGCAATTACCCTAAACCTGTGTAACTTTACCAAAGATATAAGGAAGAAAAGACAGCATAAAAGAGCACCATCCAATGATCTTTTCTGATGAGGCTTCTATAACCTTGATACCAGAATGGTATAAAATTATTAAAAATAATATTGCAAGCTAATCCTTCACATGAATGTAGCCACAGAAATTCTAAGCATAACATTAGGCAATCAAATCCAATTACACATGTATTCAGCTTCTTGAAATTGTTCCACAGCTCATTGATGCTCAGTTCATTTGTTTTAATTTTTTCTTCTGTGTCTTTCTGGTTAGTTTGTGTTACTATATCATCGAGTTCACTATCTTTTGAAAGATCTGCATAAACCATTATCCCATGATGTTTACTTTTCATATTACACATTTGATCTTCACCTTTTGAAGTTTTTATGGTATGCCTGTTTTATATCACCCGTGCTCTGACTTTTTTGAACAGAGAGTATATAATATGATGATTGTTTTAATGTTCTTGTGTACTGGGTTGGTTTTAATTATTTTTCTTATAATCATGGGTCATTTTTTTCTTCTCCTTTCCATGTTTGTTAATTTGTGTTGAATGCTAGACATTGTAAATTTCATCTTGCCATGTTACTGTAAATATTATTGAGCATTTCTCTTAGATGGAGAAAAATTGCTAGGAAACAGTTATGTTTTTTTTTTCTTTTAGGTTTTTCTTGTAAGTTATTTTAGTTATGACTAGAGCGGGGGTTAGTCTACTAAAGCAAG
Organism: Otolemur garnettii; assembly: GCF_000181295.1. NCBI lineage: Eukaryota > Metazoa > Chordata > Mammalia > Primates > Galagidae > Otolemur > Otolemur garnettii. The sequence continues at coordinate 28,046,954 of NW_003852400.1, forward strand.
ACCTTTCTATCCACTCTATTCAATACCCTGTAAATTGTGACATTTTCCAGTCTGGCTGGTGGGAACAGGCAATATTCCAGGTCCTGTATGGGCTCTAACGACTGTTCTCCAGTCCTTTTAGATGGTATTTTTAGGCAGTTTTATCATGACATGTGCTAATCAGTATTTAACTAAATACTTTAATAGGAGTCTTTTCATCTCTCTAGAATTTTCTTTGTATTGTTTTCTCCTATCTGCTACTATTACCTGAAAACTCTACCTGTTTTGGTCTCCCAGACGCGCAGCAGTTCCATCTCTTTATTTTCTGTAATCTTTATGTGAAAAACTTTGCCAAGGGTTAGTTGTGTAGTATTACCTGATTTGTTCCTCATAACCCCCAAATCTCTGTCTTTCACTGTCTGATATTCAGAATTGTAAATAATTGTGTTTCTATGTAATTTCTGCTTTCCTTATTGTGTAGGAAAGTAAAGTCAGTCCTTTCCTTTTGATTGTCTGAAAAAAAAATTTTTTTTTGAGACAGAATCTTACTCTGTTGCCCCAGTAAGAGTGTTGTAGCATCATAGCTCATAGCAACCCCAAATTCCTGGGCTCAAATGATCAGCCTTCCTAGTAGCTAGGACTAGAGGTGTCCACCATAATGCCTAGCTAGTTTGTCTATTTTTAGTAGAGATGGGGGTTTCACTCTAGCTCAGGCTGGGGTCAAACTCCTGAGCTCAAGCAATCCACCTGCCTTGGCCCCCCAGAGTGCTAGGATTACAGGCATGAGCCACCACACCCGGCCAAAAGTATTAAAATTGTTTAGAAACAATTCTGGTAATTTTAAGAGGACAGATACCAAAATATATTAATTTCTAAATAACAAAATTATGTCTAACATTAAGGGAAAAATATGTCTTTTAAGTTATAGAGATAAAATATCTATTGCTTCTCTCTTGAGAAAGTTTGCTTCTTTACCTAGGCAGCTGTTGAAACCATCTGTGTATCTCAGTAAGATTTTCACAATTATATATCTTAGGGCCATCTGGTTAATCTGTTGATCCTTCTTAAGTTAGATCTATGCAGTCAGTGACTGAGCCTGGTCAGCTCTCTTATTTGCTGAGCCACCTGCCAAGTACAAGTGATAAAATGCCCTCTCAATGGACATAGGGGTGATTCACAGCGCTCATTACATATATGAGCCATAACCTGTCAAAGAAAATGCCCACTCTTCACATTTGAGGCCCACACTTGCCTCAGAGGCAAGTCCAACTATGTTTGATTGGAAGAAATTTTATCTGCTGATCTGCTACATGGTAGTTACAGGCATCTATATATTTATATAATCAATATATAAGTATGTATATACTTATATATTCGTCTAAGACTTGTTCATGTTTTCCTTTCTAAATTTCATAAATTCTACTGTAAGAGTTTGGATTCTTGAGACTTTTCCAAATCAGAACCACTATTTTTTCTTTCAGGCTATCTCTCGTTAAATGATGTAATTATGAGATGGAATATGTAAGGTGAAATTTCTGTCCTACTGTGTGATAGTCATATGAATTTAGTCAGCTGCCTTGTTCTAAAATGGTGAGAACAACACAAACTTCTTTTACCAAAAATGAGACAACTAAGAAGAAAAAATATAGAAACATGAGATTTGTAAGTAAAATATTGAAAACAAGAGGCAAGATATGACAACTTGATATTTATAGAAAATGAATCTCATTTGATACTTCAAATTCTTTTTGAGTTTCATTGTGAAAATTTGATCTTAATTAGATTGTCCTCTATATCTATTCTTAAAAGAACATATTTTGACAAATTTAATTTAAACTTTCTTGAAAGATTGTGTCAGATTGACTTCTACCAAAAGCAGATGCTGTGACTACCATACATTTGCAGAAATACAATGGGTGATGTCAAGATTCTATACTATAGAAAGCAGTTTCCAACAGAGCACAGCAATTAGTATAGTACGGAAGAGAATGGAAACCGTGCCTACTTTATTTTGGTCAAGAATGCCGCTTGTGCAGGTGGTCCAGATGAAAGAAGCAAAATAAGGGACTTTCCACTACGTTCTCCTAGTGACCTTAATAACAGCCTTTTAGAAGAGTTGTTTACATGTGAATCTGCTTTTCTCACTGAATCGTGAGCACCTACTAGGCAGGCCCATGTTTTACTCAGCGGAGTAACACCATTATTCGTATTATATTAAATATAGTAATGTGTTCTCCTGAGTGTTTAACTCTATTGTGCTGAAGCAAAGGTCAGAAAAATCAGCCTTCCTGGAATGTAAGAGAAATATTGCCATTCAAATCACAGCTGTGTACATGATTTCAGTAAAACATGCTTATTTCTAAAAGAAAGGATAAGAAAAGACCATTAAGCTGTTAGTGTAACTATTTCACCAGGAAACTGATAACCCAAAAGAGCCTGCTTGTGACAATGCTAAGGAATTCTGTGTATCAAATTGAATTGCTTTTCCAGGAGAGCACTACTACAGGCAAATGTGTAACTGTCAGCATGTTTTTTTTAAAAAAAGTTTCAATTCTTCTGAAATGCCAACTTAAACAAAAAAGACTACTGTAAGGACTTAGGCTATTAGTCATTTTTCCTCCCCACATATTTAAGAATCATAATTACTCTCTCTAATGTATACTTTATCATATATATTATTTCTCTTAAATAGTAGAACTTTCTCTGCATAAGCTGAAGGTAAAAACACTGTAGATGCATATATCATTTAAAACTGTATCAAGTATTTCCAAATGTTTTAAACAATTAAACATAAAATAATTGAGGAATGCCAAGAATAACAGCGTGAATAGCAGGAGGCTAAAATACAATCAATCATGGCTTTACGTGGTGACAGTTTCCTCATATTTCCTTGCTGTAAAAGGAGCAGCTAGGGTTTATCTGAACAGTTGTATGCCATGACAAAATAAACATCATATTCCTGGTACCTTTTTCTTCAGTTGTAAAACAAGTGAAGTAGACTGGAATGACATTTTTCAATGGCTTAAAGATTGATTTCCTAAGCTTTAAATTTATCCTATTGACATTAAGAATTAAATCTCAATATAATTATGGTGTGTACTTGTTTTTGAAGATGTTGAAATGACCTGGCTCATGGGGGGAAAAAAAAAAGAAAAAACTATCCTCTATGCTCCTTTGAGGATATATAAGCCTTAAAATAGGGAGGAGGATATAAAATAATTTTTGAAATTTGCAGAAGTATATTTTCTTTTGACAATTGGATTTTCCAATCCCTCAGTCAGTAGCATGGTATTCAAGATTCAGCCTTAGCTAAGAGTTGTTTAAGCCTGAATATAACTAAAAATGTCATTCAAAATGGTAAAAGAAGTAAAACAAGGTCTTCATGTCTCCGTTAACCCCTACATGGTGTTCTAAATCCCACCTTTCCCTCTGTCCTCCTATCATTGCTCCATGAGTCACTCCTTTTCTCTCTCTTCAATCTCCTTATTTCTACTGAAGTATTTCTATATAGCCTATCATGCCTCATCAACCCTACACAGAATGAACTAGCACAATGGCCTCCTGTGTCTTACCGCATGGAATAGAAAAAATAAGCGTGAGCCAAATTATCACACACATCAATATATAATTAAAACCCACCTCACTGCCTAATCCACTGAATTATTTTTGCTACAATTCTACTTTATTGGTAGCAGCAGTACAGTTGATCACTTTCTAAAATGATTTCCACTTCTCTTAATTTCTGTGATACATCTTTGTTATCTCTGGCCTAGTTCTCTATTGCCTTCTGTGATTAGGCGTCATCGGCCTTTGTCTTCCCATGCAGGTGTGTTCTCCTTGGCTGTGCTCTTCCTTCCCTTTTCTTATATCACTTTCCAAGTTTCTACCTTCTCAACTTCTTATTTTATGGCTACCCTCAACTTTCCAGATGATAAATCTATTGGTCACATTTAGAGTGTCTTACATTTGACCTCTGCATCCCTTGCTTCAGTTAACTACTTCTGCCACACAGACCCTTCTCTGTGCCTCTCTCACTCCCCTCTTTGTGGTGCCATTCACATCTCACAGTCCTTCCCATTGTTTGGTGCCTACTGCTTGGTTTCTTTCTCTATCTTTATTGCTTCTTCCACTGGTCTCTTAATATCTTAGGATTCTACTTTCAGTCTTCTTCACGTCTCATTTTATTCTTTCTCTTCTGATAATTTTTTTTTTTCTTTAAGAGACAGAGTTTCACTTTATCATGCTCAGTAGAGTGCTGTGACATCACAGCTCACAGCAACCTCTAACTCCTAGACTTGGGCAATTCTCTTGCCTCAGCCTCTCAGGTAGCTGGGACTACAGGCACCTGCCACAATGCCAGGCTATTTTTTTTGTTGTTGCTGTTTGGCTGGTTCAAACCTGGCCACCCTTGGTATATGGGGCTGGTACCCTACCCACTGAGAAACAGGTGCTGCCGTCTCTAGATAATTTCTTTCTTTCATGTAGTTTGAGTCATAAACTGATAAATTCCAAACTCAGAACTGGAACTCAGAGAGATATTTTAAATATGAATGAGACATTATATCACATCTGAAATATCACCCAACCTAGGACAGAACTCATCATACTATGGCTCCATGGGAATGCTGGTTTATAGTAATTACTTCACCGCACTGGAATAGTTGATTTGCCTGATGTTCCTACTACAGATTAAATTCATATCATCATCTCCTTAAATTCCAAAGATCACCTGACTTCTGCTCAATAGTATGCAATGATGCAGTGAATGATGTAAGGCCCATTGAAGTTGTAACTTATTGGATGTGAAGCTATATTTCACTGGTAGCATATTTTAAGACTTAAGCAGAAAAATAGATTTGTACTCAGAAATTAGAGAATTTCCTCTACTATACACCCCTTAATATTAAATTGATGCAAGCTGGTTAGAGTAATTCTAAAATTAATAGTTTTAGTGTAGGATCATCATCCCATTCTCTTAGCTTTTAATTCAATGAAGCAAAATCCTTAACAGTACATTCTATTTAATTATATCAGATTAGCAGATTCTTCTTTTTAATTATATCTCCTGTTTCTGAACCAAATAATAAAAGAGGCATTTTTTTCTCAGTCTTCTCCATATAAGAAATGGGCCTTGAGGTCCCTCTATTCATGACAATATCATAAGAATGTCTGAATTCAGACAGAGTGACACTCACAGGAAAATCTAGGCTCTGTTTCGTTTTGAAAATATAAAAAGTAAAGAAGCATTAAAGTCTTTTCTTTGAAACAAATAAACAGAAACAATTATGGATGCTTTACAAAGAGATATAAAATAAAGCAAGTAATCTCATACTATGAATCTAAAATCCTCAATAGCAACCGATTAAGATTGGCCTTTATATCTATCTCTCTCCTCTCATCAGTTCAATATAGAGACTATCAATATGAATTATCTATAAATTTCTACAGAATACCTCAAATATTCTGAAAAACAAGTAACTTCATTTATTAATAAATAAAGAAAACAGCTCTCCTAAAAGATGCAGTAAGCATTCATGAGGCAGCTTAGACCTCAAACACTTAAAATGTGGTTTTAGGTCTTCTCAATGAAGAGTATAAAAGAGTAGTGGGAAAGAATGGAACACTTTTCATTAAGAACAATGAAAAAAGTTCAAGGAAGAAATAAGAGAAACATGTAAAATAAATCTGGGAATGATTTGAAAAAAATAGTAAATTCATTCTACTTATGCCAAAGAATTATTTTCTTCTATCTTTGCTCTTCCTTCTAATGGGACATAATTCTGTTATACCCTAGCAACATCAATGCTACTTTCATTTGACACAAAATCTATACCCATTGGGACTTTGTGCGAGTACCAGGCACAAGTTTCTTTGGCCACAATATCTTAAAATATGTTTAGGAAATGATGACTCTTACACAAAAAGTTTGCTAGATTCTTTCAATAGGTATTGATCTCACAGTCAGTTTTCAATGTGGTATTTTAGGTAATTGAAATATTTATGTGTACCATTATAAATTGCTTCTCAACTGGGGACATAACACTTTCTGATAAACTATTGTTTTTTTTTTTTTCCAGTCCATGTTATTTTCAAAGAAATACTGTTGAAATGGAGATTTTTTTCCAGTATCAATCAAACCAGGTTATAAAGAAGCTGAATTAACTTAAGATAAAATGCCTTGAAAAGATACATATTTTCTCAAGCTGTGCATAATTCTAAGGCACAATTGACAGAAAGACAACAATACTTTGTGCTTGTGTACTACTCTCTACAAAGGCTTATGAAACATTTCTAAAACATAATCATTAACTCATATCTATGTATGTGAGAATAAACTCAAAAAATTACAGAGCAGTCAAGAAATTGCAAATATCAGTAAATCCTCCAAAATATTTATGACAAGTCTTTACTATAATCATATAACTCTCAATTCCATCAATCAGAGTAGGACCTCCACTTTCTAGACCTCCACAGTAAATTTTCAGAACCCAGAAACTTCTATCCCAAATGTTATTACATTTTGATTGTGCAGCCTCAGGAGTATAATTAAGAAGTGACAACTGCTGAGCATGCTGACAATAAAAGAAAGAAGGGCAAGAAGTATTGAGCTATGAATAAGGCAAGCTGGAATTGGGTAGAGCAGAAGAGAGAGCAGATGGCTATTGTTTGTAGATATCTGTTGAGAACTGAATGCTTATCAGAAAGCAGTGAGTTCTGAAGTGGCTTAAAATTTTAACCTCAAAAGTTACTCTAGTGGACGTGCTTAGTATGACTTTGGATGAATGGAAGTTAAGCAAGATTTTATTATTATCATTATTATTATTATTACTATAGCATTTTGTACTCTAAGACATGTTCATATAAAATATTTCACTTTTTCCTTCCAACATTTCTATTTTCTCGTGAGAAAATTGAAGCATAGTCTAATGGCCTACCCAAGCACAAATTAGGGGTGTCAGTGATAGGAATAGTTTAAAATGCCTCTTCCTTAGACCTGTGTTTTTAAAATTTCCAGAGCAATGTGAAAAAAGTTTAGAGTCAAATCATTTTGAAGATAACTGAATAAATTGTTGTGGAAATATGTACAATTTTGTTAAGACTCAGTTACACTCACAGTCAAATAAATACTTTTATTCCTTATCCATATAAAAGAAAACATTCCAAATCAGTGTGCAAACAATTCCAACCAGTAAAGATAATTAATTTTCAAATTGCCCCCATAGCATTTGGATATACACCATGTTACTTTCCTTGTCTTTTTAAATAAGAAATATAAAAGAAGGTCCAAGTATTAAACATAACATATTGTTTTGTCCATCAAGATGCTGCTCATGACTCAAACCCCCTACTATATACAAAAAAAAAAATTAATACCTAAAATGATAAAACTTCTTGAAAAAAAATAAGAAAAATTTCTCATGACATTCAAAAGATTTCAAAGAAAAAAAATCATGAAAAAATAAATTGACTACATCAAAATTAAAATCGGTGTTCTTCAAAAGATACTGTTGCAAAATGAAAAGCAAATCCACAGAATGGGTGGAAAACATATATATAAACAATGAGTACTGGGCATATACTATAGTGACCTACATCTAATAAACTCTCAAAACCCAAAAAGAAAACAAAACAGAAACCCAAGTCATTAAAAAAATGATCAAAAGATTTAAACAGATGCATTATCAAAGAGATACAGGTTGCAATACACACAAGATACACAACATCATCGTGTATCATTAAAATTCCATGAAATACCACTTTATGTCCATTAGCAAAGTGGAGAAGTAAATTTAATAATGACAAGTGCCAGCATGGATTTGGAGCAACTAGAACTCTCATACATTCCTGAGATAAATGTACCAAGGTAGTCTCTCCGTAAATAGGAAATAATCTATTTCCTAATTGTGTGGTGGTTACATGCCTACAAGTGATTGTCAAAACTCAAAATGGAAAATTATAACTTTATATACTTAATTTTAAAAAAAGTCATGGCATTTAACTATTAGGTCCCTGAAGTGACTGATTTCCAAAGAGAGCCTTCAAGACAGATGGACTCTGTAAATATACCTTTATTCACTCCCTTGTATATTAAATCTGTGTTGGCTCTGAATAACTTGCACAAAAAGATTATCAAGAAAATGTTTCTGTCCAATGTTCTCAGCCATAAAAAGGCCTCAAAGCAACTACATTTGTGCTTTTGGAACCTTAAGGGGACATGTAAGAATACTGTCTGCCCCATAGGAGAGATAATAGGGTAGACATGTTGAGGGGCTCTACTGACACAAAGAATACATGGATAAAGAATACAAGACTACATGGATAAAAAGAGGCTCAGCTACCTTAGCATCTCAGATGAACTCAGTTTTTGAATTCCTGTTCAGGCTATAGGCATGAGAGATTCAAACAATTAATATGTTCCAGATCAGTTGAGTTTCTAAATAACTCCAACCCTAGCTGACATCATGTGAATCAACTGTTCTGCCAATTCATAAATCATGAGAGCTAAATAGATGTTGCTGAAAGCCTCCTTTCTATAGAAATTTCCCAAACTAGCCACATTTTGTGGTCTAGAATCATTAAAGCATAAAAATGTAGGCCATGACAATGATAGCTGGCATTTAACAGGCACTAGGCCCTGCTCCAAGATCTTTAAATGTCTCAATTCACATAATTCTCAAAATAACAGTGCAAGGTAGTTTTCATAGGCCATCTTCCAAACCACTGTGCCATGGAGGCAGTAGAATATATTTAAGGCATGAGCTCAGGAACCACACTATCTGTATGGGAATCATACCTTTAACACTATCACTGCAGCCTTGGGAAAATCATCTAACTTTTGTGCCTGAGTTTTATCATCTCTAATTCGTGTAACAAAAGCACCACCTCCTAGATGTGATGTGAGTATGAATGGATTTAAAACATCAACACTGCACAAAGGAAGCACTCTGAAATGTTTAATCATTGTTGTTATTGTTATTTTATCTCTTGGAATTGCTTTGGAGTTAAAATCCAACAATTTTGTGAAAAAGCCAAAGAAATTATACAGCAGTATAAGTAATTACTAGACATTTCTATTTTATGTTTTCTTGCATTATTTTCATGTCATAGCTCACTACTAAATGTAAGTTTTCTCCAGATCAAAAAATTAAGCGTCCATATTTTTCGTTGAGCGCAGGGCTCTGTACACTGCCACCCAAGTGCCATTAGACTCATGCGTACTATCATTCTAAAGTTTTCTAAATAGCAACCTGACCTTTAAAGCACCGACACTATGAAAAGTGAAAAGATGTAATCTGAGCTATTTCAGACAGCAGTGTAAATTAATAGATGATTTCCTCATTGGCAAAATGAGATGAAAATTCCTTTCTTGCATATGAACACGAGCATTCTGAAGCTCTCTTTTCATGTCTAACATGAAGCTTAATATTTTATAGACACAATAAATGTTAGTACCCATCCTGCCTTAACTAATCCTTTGAAAGAAACTATCTCCTCAAAACAATAAAATATAGTTTACATGGTCTGCTAACATGTCTTTTAAACCCCTTCCCCCATAAAATTCATACTCTTGTTTACCAGGCTGTAATTTTGCTCTCAAAAATTACAGTCAACTGCCAGTATATTCTTTGGGGAATTTTCTTGGCAGATGCACAGAAGTTATCTTTTTTTTTTTCCCCATTTTGCCAATCTGTATCCTCCCTCTGTGTCCCTTTGTTATAAAGAAAGACTGATAAAGTAGTTTTTATGCCAGGGAATCATTTTATTTCTAGAGATCAAGTGCACCACTGTACAGAGCTAGTGACAGTTCTGATGGTGAGCAGAGATACCATATTGTAGTTGAAGAACTCAACCCAGGTTGTGTTTAAGTGGGTTACTCATCATAAAGGCAGATGCTGGAAAAGTCAAAAGATGTGCCCATGGAAGGAAAAGTTGGGAAAATTGTGTAATAGCATTATAGGTCTTATCAGAGAATTCAGTTTCCCAATTAATAATTTTGTATGGTCCTACATTTTTTACCTGGTAAGCACGTTAGCAGGCTATCCCACTCCTATGTAACATTATTGATTCATCTCAATATTACATTAGCTCATTGTCAGGGATTATACAAATATCAACAGAAAAAGCTTTTCTACTTCAATAACATCCAGTATTTTTAGGATACAATAATCTGTGAAAATCACACTTTCCTTGGTAGTTTCACAGAAGCTTACAGTACATAATGCTACGGTAATTCTCCAAGGTACTTTTCAAAGACTGCCAAGAATAAATGTGTCTTAGCTATTGTTAACCATTCTATAGGCAGCAAGATCCTGGAGTGTGATATTGGCTTTTCATTGTTGCTCAAACCAACAGTACCCCACATACATACGATAAAACATCAGGACAACAATGAGGAGTCTTTCCGCAAATTATAACTGAACCTAAATGCTACTGAGCCAGCTTTCTTTATGAAGTGATTTGTTACTTTAACATAACAAAACCAAACGAGAGATGCTCATACCAAGTGAATACCAAATAATGTGTATTTGAAGAACAATGGCAAATTTTCTGGATTAGAAAAAAAAGGAATTCTCGTTGTAGTTATCATTGCTGTGTCATGTTATTTGCTAGAAATTCTGCAAGTCATAGCAAATGTACATACACATAATCTTGTCTTAAGATTTTTGAATTTAGCAGAAGACTTTTGAAATGAGGGAAAGAAGACATACAATTTATATTAAATGAATTTAATTAAATTTGTATTGATGTGTTTAAATGTAAACAATTATAGTCAAGGCAACTGAGGAGATATAGTGTAACTTTGTCAAGTCATTTTCTCTATCTTGCTACATTTTTCTATTTTGGGCTATATCTACAACGAAAATAATTAGACTAATAAAAAATGAAGTTTTGGTCTACTTTCTTTTCCCTAAAGAATAGATAAATAGAATCTGTTTCAAAAATAAAATTCAGCTTTGCTAACAGTGTGTATATTTTTTGGAAGCGGGCTATGTGCATAGAGTCATGTGAAAGTGGTTAATACTTCTAGAATCATGATAATGTAGAGAAAGACTATAGCTAGTCCAGTTGGTTTATTACCATTCCTGTAGCCAGCACAAAGACCATCAACATATTTCACATGAGCTCTGTTGAACAAGGCTGGCCAAGTTCACAGAGGAGCCATGTTTACAGATTAGATGGGTATGAAAATCTGAAGTACAAGGAGATAATGACATAAATCATTTAATCACTCCTTCAATGTAAAAGTAGTAGAATGAAGAGAAAAGTAAGGTACCCTCTGACTCTGGGATGGAGAATATTCTGGGGAAATAAGCCTAAAATTTGAAATAAAGCGAAACACAAAAGAAAATATAATCCAGAAGCATCAAATGTAAATGAGCATATGATTAAATAATTATAAACAAAATATATTTAGTCATGCTTCTAGTTAAATATCTTGGCTCCTGAAGTATAGTCTATTTAAATAATAAATCAAATAATTTGAAAGCCCACATTAAATTAATCTTAATATAGGTATTATAATATAATAAATAACACAAGTATAATACTAATATATAAATTTAAATTTTCATTTCAAAATATTAAGGGAGTACAAGTCTTTTTGTTATATGGATGAACTGTGTAATGCTGAAGTCAGAGATTTTAATATGCCCATCACCAGAATGGTGTGCTTTGAATGCAATAGGTGAGTTTTTATTCCTCACCCACCTCCCAATCTCCTTCCTTCTTAATTTATGATGTCCTTTACTCCACTAGATGACTGTGTGTATCAACTGTTTAACTCTCATTCATTGGTGAGAACATATGGTGTTTGTTTTCCATTCCTGAAATATTTCTCATAGGATGATTCCTAGTTCCACCTATATTGCTATAAACAACATTATTTCATTTCTTTTTATGACTGAGTAGTAAGTACTCCATGATGTCTGTGTATGAGTGATCACATTTTCTTTATCTACTCATCAATTGATGGACACTTAGGTTGATTCTATTTCTTTGCAATTGTGAATTATGCTGAGACAAACATTTGGGTGCAGGTGTGTTTTTGCCATAATGATTAATTTTACTTTGAGTAGATACCCAGTAGTGGGATTGCTGAATAGGATAATAGGTCTACTTTTAGTTCTTTGAAGAATCTCCATACTGTTTTCCACAGAAGCTATACTAATTTATAGTCTCACTATCATTGTATAAGTGTTCTGTTTTCACTGTATCCATGCTTATTTATTATTTTTTGATTGTTTATGAATAGCTATTCTGATAGAGGAAAAATGTTATCTCATTGTGGTTTTAATTTGCATTTCCCCAGTGGTGTTGGGTATTGTTTAATACATACTTTGTCTATTTGTCTATTTTCATTTGAAAAAAAACTCTATTCATGTTTCTTTGCCTACTTTTTAATGGGATTATTTGAGGTTTTTCTTAGTGATTTGAGTCTTTGTAGATTCTTGATATTAGCCCTTTGTTAGCTGTATAGTTTGTGAATATTTTCTCCCATTCTATAGGTTGCCTATTCATTCTGCTTATTATTTCCCTGGTTGTGCAAATACTTTTTAATTTGATTAAGTCTCACTTATTCAATTTTTGTTGCTATATTTGCTGTTTGGATCTTGGTCATAAATTCTTCGCCTATGGTGATGTCTAGAATAATTTTTCCTATGATTTCTTCTAGAATATTTTTTTGTATCAGGCTTTATATTTAAGCCTTTAATCTTTCATGAGTTAATTTTTCTATATGATAAGAGCTAGGAATGCTGTTTCATTCTTCTGTATATAGATATCCAATATAAAAGCTGAAACAAGACAAGGATGCCCACTGTCACCACTCCTTTTCAACATAGTACTGGAAGTCCTAGCCAGCACAATTAGCAAGAGAAATAAAGGCTATCCATATCAAATGAGGGGGGAAGAAGGTCAAACTATCCCTGTTTGCCAGTAGTTTGATATTGTGTCTAGAAAATCATTAAGACTCCACCAAAAGTCTCCTAGAATTGATAAATAAATGCGGCAAAGTCTCAAGTTATAAAGTCAAAGTAGTGGCTAAGTGTCAAATCAAGAATTCAATATCATGTACAGGCACCCCAAAGAATATGAAATACCTAGGAATATAATGAACCAAAGAAGTGAAAGATCTTTACATAGAAAACTATAAAACACTGATGAAAGAAATGACAGATGACACAAACAAATGAAAAAACATTCTCTGCTTATGGATTAGAGGAATAAACATTGTTAAAATGTCCACACTGCCTAAAGTGATTCACAAATTCAGTGCAATTTCCATTCAAACACTGTCATTTTTTGCAGATGTAGAAAAAATGAGCCTCAATTTCTCTGGGAAATATAAAGAGCCTGAATAGCCAAAGCAATCTTAAGTAAAAAGTGGAAATCTGGAGGCATCACTCTGCCTAACTTCAAATTATACTACAAGTGCACACTAACCAAAACACTATGGTACTGGTGTACAGGCAAAGACATAAACCAATGGAAGAGAATATAGAAGCCAGAAATAAACTCACATAGCCACAAGCAACTGATTTGAGATAAAGTAGACAAAAACATAAACTGGAGAAAGGATGCCCTATTCAGTAAATAGTACTGGGGAAAGTAGATACTGATTGGATATATATTAAATATATTGGATACATATATTTAAAATATAACTTTATATATACATACATACAAATAGTGTATTTGAAATATATTTACATGTATATTTGAAAAATGTAGTGAAATACTTAATACCAAGAGAAATAATGCTAAGAAATTTAGATCAAACTGTGCAAATGAATAGTTTTATTCTCTTTCTCAATAAAATTAACTTTACCATTCAGTCCTCTATTAATAAATTTCAATACATTTCTATATTTTTATAAGGTATTATTTCATTTTAAAAAATATTGTCCCATGTATTACAGCATGACCCTTTTTAAGTTGGGCAGAGTTTTCATGGTAATGGCCTTTGTTGGTACATAGTTTAAATTATACTATACTCTAATGTGAACTTCTGATCTGATGCTACATTAGAAAGTTCTCAACACCTAGAAATAAAATAGAACCAAATATATTATCTGAATTAACATTGGACTACAAAAAATATGACAATATTTTCTAGTGCAAAGTATTGCAGGTGCTAAAACTGAAAAAATAATGTTTCTGTAAAACTATTTGCTCTACTTTCTCTGAGTAAAACATAGCCAGTTTGTATTACATTTCATAAATTTACCCTAAAGTGTACAGACACATTATCTGAACTCTCTGGAGACATGTTAAAGCAGTATTGGGAAATCACAAAACATAATTGCTAATCTTCACTCCTTTTAAAAGAATCTTCTGCTTAATACTGATTGAAAGGGATTCTCAAAGGGTAATAAATATCATACAACATTGCGAAAGGTAGCCATCTATATTCCTTCTGAATATAGCTGAATTTTGCAAGGAGTAGCGGTGTCATTGTGAAAGCTTATTTTAAGTGGCTGTTTATTGCATTGTCAATTAAATTTCTGCCCTTCAATCCCTGAGTCACATTACCTCATTTATAGAAAGAAATAAAATCCAAACAATTAGAATCAGAAGGCATATTGGCAGATTATTGCTGTATCAGAGGAATACATACCCCCAAAAGCAATCACTCATCCCTCTGAGATTGCCCTGAGTAGATATTCAAGATCGGCCTCTTCGATTCTAATGGCACATGTGGGAAAATTTAGTTTTTATAGTAGCTTTAATTCCTTTTCTGGAAAAATAATATAAATATAGAGACAGCTAGATAGGCAAAAGTATAAGTGGGTATTTATATATGTTTTCTTTTATAGGAGAAATGTAGAAAGAAAGTATGTATTTAATATGAGCCCCACTGGTCCTTTTTAAACAAAAATAGATGCTGAAATACTTAGACTCTTAGGATATGAAACATAATATCAAAACAGTCGCTGGTAATTGGGAGATCTAACTCTCAAGGTATATAAAAAGCAACAGTGTGCACTTACTAAACAAGAAAATGATGAGAAATTATTATCCTGGGATGAAATAAGTATTTTATAAGTATTATGAACAGCAAGGAAAAACAGTGTTGCAGAACAACTAGAAAATATATGAAATCTAAACATGGTTGGAGACCTCGACAATTCTAATAAGATAAATGTTTATATTTTTGTCTTTCAAAGCCTGCCTCAGAGAGAATAAAATCTGATTGGAAAAATCTGGATACCTATGTCAAAATTATTTGCTGTGAAAGCAATAACTAAATTTAAGTGTTAAATTGGGACATACAAAAAAGACAAAATTCTAGCAATGCTGATATTAGACATAATTAAAAATGGCCTACGGAGCACTTCATATTTTTACTTCCAGCAATAGCTGTTAGCTCATGATTGCCATTTGAAAATACATTATTAAAATAAATATTTCCAAATTGTTTGCAAATATATTAAAAGAAATATTTCCAAAATTGTTTTCAAAATTTAGAAACTACATTATCTTAGCTATTGGCCAGAGACTAGCACAATATTTGTTAACATAATCCTTTACTCGCTTTTCAACAAATATACTTGGGGAATGGGCATATATTTTATTCTAAGTTTAAAGATTAATATGATGCACTTGGGTTTGATATAATCCCTATCCTCAAGGACTTCAAAGCTTTGGGAAAATAAATAGTAAGTGCATAAAATTCATTAGTGAAGCTCTATAATAATTGGTAATTTGGAACAAATACCAAGGTAGGAAGGACGTCATACTATTTTTTCAGAGTCAGAGAATGGTTATCCTAATGATAGGATTCTTACGCTAAGGTTGAAATGATGAAGAAGAAAGAAAGACATTATATCCATGGGGAAGTATTCTTGCAAATGTAGTATAAGAGCTTGTACATGAATTGCATTTTCTCTAACATTGGAAAGACCTGGCACGTTTTTAGAGATCAGTTGAATAGAATTGATTTTCAACTTCAAGGTCACAGAAAATTTTGTAGCATTAGATGATGAAAAATTTTGGTATTTACCTCCCTGGTATATAAAAATGAAATTTAATACTATATACACTAAGAAATCTCATAAGTACCTTGGGCCTACTTTTTATATGCATTTATTTTTTGATATACTGCAATTTTACGCTATTCAGGAACATTTAATAAAATTCAAATTTTCAGCCTGAACCTTTACCTCTTAAATACTTGTGTGATAATAAATTTCTAAGTTGTAGTTGTACTATGTTTTCTGATAAAAATACTGAGCCTATCAATTAAAAGAATTGATTATATCTACTGAACATTTTATAGAAGTATAACACACATACAAAAGAGTACAATTATCATAAGGATACTGATTAGTGAATTTTCATTAGTACATGCATGTACGTACCACCTAGATCAGGAATGAATATTGCCAGAATTGTGGGAGGCCATTTCTAATGTCTTCCAGTCATTATCGTCTCCCTCTCCAAAGTGACCAAACTAAGTGGAAAGCAGAGTTCTAGTTGCTCCACATTCTCATCAGCATTTATATTGTCAATCTTTTAATTTTAACAATCTGATAAATAAGAGTGCCTTATGTTCATTGTTATTTACATTCCTTTTATGACTAAATACATTGAAATTCTTTTCATATGCTTCTTTGTCATTTAAAGTTTCTGTTCAAGTCTTTTGACCTATTGTCTATTAAGTTACCTGTTTTATTTTTTTTCAGGATTCATCAGTTTATATGTGAGGTAAATGCTGATATATTGTGGCTTAAATCTAACATCTCATTATTTGTTTTACAATTGTCCTATGTACTCATTTTCTCTTTCTTCTTTTCTTTTCTGGAGGAAGAGGGTTTGATAAACCATTAATTTTCTCTTCCTAATTTTGTGTTCTAGATCTCCTACATGCTCATATATATTCTTCATTATAATTTTCCTGTATACATCATTCCAAACATGTTCTAATAGCTTATATTCTCTCTTTAATCCTTCATCTACTGAGTATTGAATTTGAGTTATATTTTTATTTCTTCAGTATTTGACTTTGAATAGGTAAAGTTACCTTTAAAGAATGCATAAGAAATATTAATCAGAAACTGGACAGGTTAATAAATTTGACTACATTACAATTAATAACTTATGGTAATAAGAAGATAATAAAAATAAACTGAAAATGTAAGCTGTAGGAAATACTTGTTACATATACTACAAAGGCTACTATCAGAACTCTGAAATATTAGAGGAATGCAAATGAAAATAAAATAAAGTGCTATTATACATCCATTTGAATAGCCAACTATAAAAAGACAGACAACACCAATTTTTGTCAAGGATATGAAATACTGGAATTCTCGTGTATTTTTGGTGGGAGTATAAAGTTGTGCAATCACTTTGGAAAACTCCTTGGTATTATCTACTAGCCCTAAACAGAGAAATACTCCAGGATCCAATGATTAATTCCATTCCTAAGTAAATATCTATCAGAATTATGTGTATATATGTACTAAAAGACACATAAAAGCACTATTCCTTATAGCACTATATTTTAGTTCAGTCTTGCAACTAACCAATAGCAATTCCCCGTAGAATAGATAGATAAATAAGCACTGAATATTTATGCAATGCAACACGATACAGCAATAAAATGTTTCAAACTGTTGCTATGTCCACAAGCAAGGATTAATGGCACTAATATAATTTGGTGCAAAAAAAAAGACATAGCAAAAATATATGTATTATATGTCTTTATATAGAGTTTTAAAAAACAGCAAAAATGTATGGAATTAAAGTCAGAATTGTGGCCTTGGTGCCTATAGCTCAGTGGCTAAGGCACCAGCCACATACACCAGAGCTGGCAGGCTCAAACCTCAGCCTGGGCCTGCCAAACAACAATGACAACTACAACCAAAAAATAGCTGGGAGTTGTGGTAGGCGCCTGTAGTCCCAGCTGCTTTGGAGGCTGAGGTAAGAGAATCACTTGAGCCTAAGAGTTGGAGATTGCTGTGAGCTGTGATGCCACCATACTCTACTGAGGATGACACCGTGACATTCTGTCTCAAAATAAACAAATAAATAAATAAAGTAAAAAATGTGGTTACTATGAGATATAGTTTAATTGGAAAAGGGCATGAGAGGTACTGGAAAGATGCTGGTAAGACTTTAGTTCTTAATATGGATGGTAATTGTCTAGTTTTGTTCACTTTATGAATATTCATTGAGATGTATACTTATGGTTTATGTATTTTACTATATATATTATGACTAAAATATTTTTAAAATAAGTATAAGTGTAGGTAAGTTGTAGTGAAATTGGCATATGGTTGAGGACATTTAAGTCTGATGCCTGTGGTATTCTTTCTGAAGTAACTGTAAAGGTCATATAGTGAGAGGAAATGGGATAGAGATTGAATGTAGTATAAAATAGAGACCATTTACAATAGCAGCTGTGGAAAAAAAAACGATATTTAATAAATTTTAGGCAATAATGTTTGTTTAAGTTCATGTTAGAAGCTCTCAAATATCACTACCAGTATTTCTGGTTTATGTGAGCTTTTCAATCTCACACCATTTTAAAAACCTTAGTTTTCAATGGAGATAATGTCCCAAAGCTCTCAATTTAGTAGGAGACAATCTATTAGAAGGGGGAGCGAATCTAATAGAAGAAGAATAGAAGACAATCCAATAGAATCCATCCAAGACTCAAGGGACAGTAGAGGACAAGAGATAACAATAAGTGGAAAAAGGATTAAAATCAGGTATTTTCTTTTACTCAGGGTTCAAAAATGTGAGAGTTTTGAGGCATGTTTGTTAGAAAAACACTTTAAATAACTCAATGTCCGTAAGAGACACTTCTGCCACAATTGGCTAAGGGCTTGAATAGTATCTGTACCAGTTTCATAAACACTACAATGGATTCCATAAGAAATTTAGAAAGGCAAGAAGGAACAGGAGCTTACCAAAGGAAATATCATGGTATTTAGGGTACTTGAAACAGGATTGTCATCCACTGTTCTGTGCATTCAAGATATAGTGGTAAACTGCATGACAAGTATTTTTTTTTTATATGACTGATTTTATAGTAGAGAAATAAACAAAATCAATGGGTAAAATATTTAGATGTTAAATAACGTTAACTCTGAGTAAGAAATGTAAATCAAGGAAAGAGTTAACATGCTATGTATCGGGAGTTTGAATTTTAGTTAAGAAATATTTCCCTTAGTGACATTTTTTAAAAATCCAAAGGAAGTGGGAGAGCAGCCCTGCAGATATCTGGGAGAAATGGATTTTAGGCAGAAAGAACAGTAAGAACAAGTCCCCAGATAATTTTGAAGAATAAAGAGGAAGCTGGTATGACTGGAGTTGAGTGAACTCATCCTGGGGAACAAGAGCAATAGATAAGTATATTTTAGTTTAGTTTATTTTTTTTTTCTTTTTAAGACAGTGTCTTACTTTGTTGCTATCAATAGAGTACCTTAATGCCATAGCTCACAGCAACCTCAAACTCTTAGAATCAAGTGATCCTCTTGCCTCAGCATCCCAAGTAGCTGGAACCACAGGAGCCCACCACACTGCCAGCTAGTTTTACAGATGGAGTCTCACTCTTGCTCAGGCTGGTCCGAATCCCTGAGCTCCAGCAACCCACTTATCTCTGCCTCCCAAAGAATTACAGGTGTGAGCCACCAGGCTGTCAGTATTTTTGTTCTTAATCAGTGTTGTGGGAAACGTGTAAGGTTTGGCCAAGGAATGGAGACCCTGATCTTTATTAGATGTTACACATATTAGGCACCATATTTGATGAATTAGACATGGAAAAACAATCTCATAGTCTGTTTCTTTCCAGTTCCCCATTTCTTTTAGAATTAAGATTATGAAAAACTAGAGTTCTTCTACCTTATATTGAGCTGTTTCAGAAACCTACTAATTAGGTTTATGAGAGGTATATGCGTTAATCTCTTTTCTACCAGTCCATTATATATATAAAATGAAATAATATAGACTACATATAATTTATTCATATATTTGCATTTCTTAAAGTGTCTAAACAATGTAACAGCATTAAACTTTTATAGAAATGTGCCTTTTAATTTGAAAAGTATTTAATTCTTACACCCAATAATTATTGTGGCCATTGCAAGTGATTGATTTTTCAAAGTGAATTTTTTCTTCCCTAAAACTTGTTAAACTCAATTTTAACTTTACAAACAAGTTATTAATTTGAAGACAATGTGGATTTAATGCCACCAGTTCTGAGTATCCACTGTATATGGTTTGGTTTTCTACACAACAGAGATCAATGAGATATAGTCTTTGTTTTCAAGGATTTCAAAGTATAGCAATGGATATAACCACATAAATGGATACCACTAAAATGACATGAGGTGATCAAAACTAATCAGTGTTGATACAGTGAAGGGAGTTGCAAATGTCCTTAAAGATCTTCTTGTACATTTTCCTTACTCTGTGAACAAAGTTGGTGCCTTGAGTTGATGAATATTTACTATGCCTCAGATTTGCAGGCACTGTCATTGTAATTGTTTTTAAAGTATTTGTCTCATATTATTATGAAATTATATACATTTAAATGTGTTTAAACAAATATATTTGGAAGTCAAAACCCACCTGGGGAAAATTTGTCCTCCTTGTTTTTAATTTTAAAACTGTTACATATTTTAATAAAGTAAATTCAATGCCATTGAAAATAAACAAAGAGGCTTATACAAATATTTGAACAAGCAGAACATATTACAACCTTTCTTCTTGGCAAGATTTCCTCTTATTGAAAAAGTCGAGTTTATAGAATGAATAAACAAGGAGATAGGTAGCAGGGGAGTAAAAAACCCAGAAACCTTTCAAAAAGCCTTTGACAAGACTTCAAAAATACTATTAAATAAACAAATATTATTAAATATGTTGAATCACTGTGTAACAGAAGTGCTTTGAATCAACTGTAAGAATTTCATGTTGACAAAGGAAAAGAAGAGGACCAAATTTTTTAAAGGGCTATTTTTATGTGTATTGATGGGAAAAGTTAGTCTTGTTATATCAAGAAAACAATGGGGTTGATCTTGTTCAGCATATTTATAAAGTGCTGTTTGAAAGAAATGAGTGATGATACACCCCAGTCCCATATTACATCAGTACAAAGCAAGCAGACTGGAGTAAGTCCAGACTCCCTTGGAAACTGACCCTTGGCCTGCAACCTGGCTTTAGATTTGTGGATGCTATATTTGATAACCCTTGCTCCACATTCTCCAAGATCTGAGGGGACATTCAAAGGCTACCATATAATATAATAAAGACAAAAATCTCAAAGTGAAAGTAGAAAGTTATGAGACATGAGGAAGATAAATTTGTAGCCTCAAACTTGATGTTAAAGAGAAGCTCTAAATTTCAGGTTTTAGGCTTAGGGCCCATAGCTCAGTGGTTAAGGCATTGGCCACATAAACCAGGGCTGATGGGTTCAAACTTGGCCTGGGACTACTAAAAACAACACTGACAACTACAACAATGACAGCAACAACATAGCCGGATGTTGTGATGGGCAGCTATAGTCCCAGCTACTTGGGAGGCTGAGGCAGGAGAATCACTTAAGCCCAAGATTTTGAGGTTGCTGTGAGCTGTGACACCACAGCAGTCTACCGAGGGTGACATAGTGAAATTCTGTCTCAAAAAAATAAAAAAGTAAAAAAAAAAAAAAAAAATTAAGTTTTTTAGACTTATTTCTGTGTACTTTTAAAACAATTTAATGTAATTGAAGTATCACTTCTTAAGCTTAACAAAAGTAAACAAACATTCAAAGGGTGAAGAATTGCCTTTAAAAGTTTGTAAACTGATCAATTCATACTGGTCAAGGGAACAATATAACAAGAGGCATTTTCATTCTAAATCTTTATGCACCCAACTTAAATGATCCAAGATTTATGAAATCTATCTTAATTGGTCTGAGCAATATTATATCTCATAACACCTTAATAGCTGTGGACTTTAACACCCCTCTGACAGAACTGAAAAGGTCCTCTAACAGAAACTAAACAAAGGTACAAGGAACTTAAATGCAACCCTACAACTATGCTTAACAGACATATACAGAGGATATCATCCCAAAGCTAAGGAATATACGTTCTTCTCATTAACCCATAAAAAATACTCCAAAATAGACAATATACTAGGACATAAATCAAACATCAACAAAATTAACAGAATTGAAATTATACCTTGTATCTTTTCAGACTACAAGCAATAAAGGTGAAACTCAACTTTGATAAAAATTTTAATTCCCAGGCGGTGCCTGTGGCTCAAGAAGTAGCATGTTGGCCCCATATGCCAGAGGTGGTGGGTTCAAACCCATCCCTGGCCAAAAAAAAAAAATTAATTTCCACATAAAAGCATGGAAACTGAACAACCTTATGCTGAATGACAGTTGGGTCAAGGAAGAGATAAAGAAGGAAATTATTAACTTCTTCCAACATAACAGCAATGAAGCCACAAGCTGCCAACACTTGTGGGATACTGAAAAAGCAGTCCTTAGAGGGAAGTTTATCACATTAGATGCCTAACCCAAAAAACAGAAAGAGAACACATCAACAACTCAATGAGTCATTAAGGAAGTAGAAAAGTAAAAGCAATCTAATCCCAAACCTAGCAGAAGAAAAGAAATAACCAAAATTAAGTCATAAAGAAATAAAATTAAAAACAGAGAAATCATTCAGAAAATTAATGAAACAGAAAGTTCTTTGAAAAGATAGATAAAATTGATAAGTCTTTTGCCAAATTAACTAGAAACAGGAAAGTAAAATCTCTAATAACGTCAATCAGAAATCAAAAAGGGTAAATAACAACAGAAACCACAAAGATACAAGAGAGTTTCTCTGACTATTACAAAAAAACAAAAAATTCTATGCCCAGAAATTTAGCAATGTGGAGGAAATGGACCAATACTTAAAATCATATCACCTCCCTAGACTTAACAAGGAAGAAACAGATCTCTTGAAAAGATGGATATCAAGCCCTGAAATTAAGGAAACAATACAAGAATCTTCCCTGGACAAGCCCTGGATCAGATGGCTTCACACAAGAATTCTATCAAACCTTCAAAGAAGAGTGTTTACCTATACTGCAGAACCTACTCCAAAACATTGAGAGGGAAGGAACTTTTCCTAACATGATCTGTGAAGCAACATCACTCTGGTACCAAAACCAGGAAAGGACCAAACTACAAAGGAGAGCTATGGATCAATTTCACTAATAAACATTGCTACAAAAATATTCAATAAAATCTTAGCCAATAGATTATTGCTACACATTAAAATAATTATACATAATGACAAGTAGGCTTCACCCCAGGTATACAATTTTGTTTTAACTTAAGCAAATCCATAATTGAAATTCATCATATCAATAAAAACAAAAACAAAGATCATATGATCCTCTCAATAGATACAGAAAAAGTATGTGACAAAATTCATCATCCTCTTGTAACACAAACACTTAAAAAATAGACACAGATGGCACATTTATTAAGCTGATTGAAGCCATCTATGACAAACCCAGAACTGAGGTCATAGTGAATGCAGTAAAACTGAAAGCTTTTCCACTTAGAACTGGATCCAGACAAGAATGTCCTCTATCGGCACTACTATTCAACATAGTTCTGGAAGTTCTAGCCAATGCAATCAGGCAAGAGAAGGATATTATGGGCATCTAAATGGACACAAAGAAGGTCAAACTCTTCCTCTTAGCTGATGATATGATTTTGTACTTAGAAAATCCTAGAGACTCAACCATAAGACTCCTGGAAGTTACCAAAAAACACAGTAACATCTTGAGATATAAAATCAGTGTCCTTAAATCACTATCCTTTGTATATGCCAATAATAGCCAAGTTGAGAAGCAAATCAAAGACACAAGTTGTTTCACAGCAGCTTCAAAGAAAATGAAATACCTAGGAATATACCTAACAAAGAGGTGATGTACCTCTACAAAGAGAATTATGAAACCCTAAGAAAAGGAATAGCTGAATATATTAAAAAATGGAAGAACATACCATGCTCTAGGCTGGGAGGAATCAATATTGTTTTTTGATCATTGTTAAAATATATATACTACCCAAATTAATCTACAGAGTCAATGTAATCCCCATCAAAATACCAATATTATACTTTGAAAAACTGGAAAAAATAGTTCTTCATTTTATATGAAATCATAAAATACCCTACATAGCCAAGGCAATTCCTAATGATAAAAACATTCAACCAAACTTCAGGTTACATTACAAGGCCATAGTGATCAAAACTCCATCATATTGACACAAAAGTAGAAATGCAGACCTATGGAACTTAAAAGAAAGCCAAGAGATGAAACCAGTTTCTTATTTCCATATAATCTCTGATAAATCAAACAAAAGCATACACTGGAAAAAATAATCTCTATTCAACAAATGGTGTTAGGAGAACAGGATAACCACACATAAAAGACTAAAACTGGACCTGTACCTCATTTACCACTTGCAAAAACTCACTCAAGATGAACATAATATTTAAATTAAGACATGAAATAAAAAATCCTGGAAGAAAACATGGGGAAAACTCTTAAGGAAGTCAGTCTGGGGAAAGAGTTTATGAAGAAGACTTCCATGGCAATCACAAAACAACAAAAAGAAACAAATGAGACTTAATTAAGCTGAAAAGCTCCTGCACAGCTAAGGACACAACAATTAAAGCAAATAGACAACCTTCAGAATGGGAAAAGATATTTGCATGTTACAAATCTGACAAAGGGTTGATAACTAGAATCTACAGACAAATTAATCAACAAAAAAAGATTAAAAAATCTCATCTATCACTGGGCAGGAGACATAAACAGAAGACAGACAAATGACTAACAAACATATGAAAAAATGCTCATTATCCCTAATCATCAGAGAAACGCAAATCAAAACTACCCTGAGATATCATCTAACCTCAGTGAGAATGGCCCTTAGGCTATAGTTGTGTTACATTTTTCACATGCATGTGTGAGTGATTGTAAATTGGTTTTACAGTAGTACTGAGTACATTGGATAATTTTTTTCCATTCTTGAGATACTTTAATAAGAAGAAATATTTTAAATAGACAAAATTCTAATTGCATAATTCTGCTTTTTTCAAAGGAAATATTTTTTAAATTAGTGATAATACTTTTATCACAATTATTTTTTATTTTATTTTACTATAATACAGCCAAGAAAAATAAACTACAGTGTTTACCAGAACCTGGTTCAGTGCCATATTATTTTCATGTCTCACCTCATTTCACCTCAAAGAAACTCTGGCATGCAGATATTTTAACAATTTTTGCCCATGCAGACAATGGGAACTGCATAGGCAAATGCAGTGCAGAATGGAAAGAAAGATAAAGTAACTCTCCCAAGATCAGACAACTAGGAAATTACAAAATCACATCAAATCCACGACTGTCTAACCCCTAAACTCAGATTCTCAATGTCCGTACTAGATTGATAGGAATAGCAGATGTAAAAATGACTGGAGATCAATCTGAATATACGCATATTTATTTAAGAAAGGACAAAACTCCATGGTGTATGGTTGTCTTACACTGCATTTATTAGAAGTTAAATTAAATCTCTCCATTCCATTTTTCCCCCCTACAGTACAGAATAAGGTGAAGCTTTCTCTTCAAAAGTTTTGAAATATCTAAATAATATCTAGAGAAATGTAAGATAGTGCACTGGAACAGGTTAATGGACTCCAATTTATCTGGCAATGTGGAAGGGAGAATCATATGTGTTTGTGCTAATGTTGTTATGTAAAACAACTTTGATGATAATCTGTGAAGAAAAATATTCAGGAACAACTTTGTAAGTCACTGTGGGAAAGCACTTATGCTTTGGGTTTGGTCTGTGGCCAAAGTTCTTTCTATTTTTGTAATAACTTCAACAGTCTATGCAGAAGATAGACAATGTCATCTCTGCATTCAGAAGCTGTGTGTGTCAGTTTTCTTTACCAGTTCATAAACAATAAGGCTTAAAAATAAAGGTGTAAGACATGTTCGTTTTCTGGCATTTCTGAAATGTGTACCTTGAATAATACCTTCTTTCCTCATATTACAACAAACCAAAAT
This sequence comes from Otolemur garnettii, assembly GCF_000181295.1. Taxonomy (NCBI): domain Eukaryota; kingdom Metazoa; phylum Chordata; class Mammalia; order Primates; family Galagidae; genus Otolemur; species Otolemur garnettii. Next base: position 28,073,012 of record NW_003852400.1, read on the forward strand.
AAAGAAATCAGCTGCCCTAAGAAGTAGCAGCATTTCAAACAGGTCTTTTGTAGGATTTAGTAACCTGTTGTTGATGAAGAAGAAATACACTTTCAATGCTTCCATTATTTCTAAAAAGGATTCTATTAAGAGTCAACAAAAGTGTGACTGAATAACTTCATTTAAAATTATAACTACTGTTCCTTAGCCAGAAGAAGGGAAGGAAACTCACTGCCCACAGGGTAGTGAGAAAATTTAGCTATTATAGGAAAGAAAAGAAAATGCAACAATCGCAACCCAAAACCTGTTTGGTCAAGTGAAATGAATAATTTAAATAAAAGTGGAAGATCTCTATAATAAGTATTATGAAATCCTAAGAAAAGAAATAGCTGAAGATGTTAACAAATGGAAAAACATACCATACTTCTGGCTGGGAAGAATCAACATTGTTAAAATGTCCATATTACAGAAAGCAATCTACAGACTTAATGCCATCCCCTCAAAGCACTAATGCCATCCTTTAAAGAACTTGAAAAAAATAGTACTTCGTTTTATATAAAATCAGAAAAAAACTCAAATAGCCAATATATTGCTTAGAAACAAAAACAAATCAGGAGGCATCATGTTACCAGATTTCAGGTTATACTACAAATCTTTAGTGATTAAAATAGCATGGTACTGGCACAAAAATAGAGATGTAAAAAGATGGAACAGAATAGAGAATCTAGAGGAGAATCCAGCCACATATCATCATTTGATCTTCAATAAGCCTAACAAAAACATAGATTGGGGAAAAAATTCCCTTTTTAACAAATCATGCTGGGAGAACTGGTTATCAACCTGTAGAAGACTGAAACTGGACCCTCACCTCTCACCACTAACAAAAATTGCTTCCTACTGGATGAAAATTTTAAACTTAAGACATAAAACTATAAAAATGCTAGAAGAGAGTGCAGGGAAAATGCCTGAAGAAATCGGCCTGGGAGAATTTTTATGAGGAGCATCCCCCACCCCTGGCAATTGAAGCAACACCAAAAATATATTACTGGGATCTGATCAAACTAAAAAGATTCTGCACAGCTAAGGCCACTGCAAGTAAAGCAAACAAACATCCTTCAGAATGGGATAAGATTTTGCAAGTTATGAATCCCACAAAGATCTGATAACTAGCATCTATAGAGAACTCACATTAATCAATAAGAAAAGAACTAACAACTCCATTTCTTTGTGAGCAAGAGACTTGAAAAGAAACTTCTCTGAAGACAATAGGTGAATGGCCAACAAACACATGAAAAAATGCTTATCATCTTTAATCATCAGAGAAATGCAAATAAAAACCACTTTGATATATCACCTAACTCCAGTAATATTAGCTCACATCACAAAAATCCCAAACTGCAGATGTTGGAATGGGTGTGGAGAGAAGAGAACACTTCTATACTGCTGGCAGGATTGCAAACTAATGCAGTCTTTTTGAAAGAAAGATAATTCTCAAGGAACTAAAAGTTTACCATTTAATCCTGCAATTCCATTACTAGGTATCTATCCAGATGAACAAAATCATTTTACAACAAAGTCATTTGTACCAAAATGTTTATTACAGCCCAGTTGATAATTGCCAAGTCATGGAAGCAGCCCATTTATCAACTCATGAATGGATAAACATTTACCATTTAATCCTGCAATTCCATTACTAGGTATCTATCCAGATGAACAAAAATCATTTTACAACAAAGTCATTTGCACCAGAATGTTTATTGCAGCCCAGTTGATAATTGCCAAGTCATGGAAGGAGCCCATTTATCAACCCATGAATGGATAAACAAATTGTGGTATATATATATACCATGGAATACTACTTTTATGTTTACCTGGATGGAGATAGAACATATTCTTCTTAGTAAAGTATCTCAAGAATGGAAAAAAGTATCCAATGTACTCAATACTATTATGAAACCAATATATATAATTACCGACACATTCATACAAATGGTAAAACACAAATATAGTCCAGAAAGGAGGAGGGGAGAGAAGGAAGAAAGGAGGGGAAAGGGAGGGTGAGTGGACGGAGGGTATTTGGTGGGATCTCACCTAATGTACACAATGCAAGAGTACTAAAAATATATTATAAATGTCTTACCACAAAAAATGAGTCAGTGAAGTGATGGTTATGTTAACCAGTTTGATTTAAACATTCCACTTTGTATAACAAATCATCACATTGTACCCCATAGATGTATACAGTTATGATTTAAGAAATATTAAAAAAATTTAGAGAGAATGGGCATTGGTAGCTGGTGGAGTCCAGCTCATTTCACTGAGCTATGAACTGCAGGCTGTCCTGCAGAGAGAAGAGAAACAAAAACAAAGGAGCTGATCATACCATGCAGGTTATGCTAATTTAAAACCCCAGGAGCTTCAGGAAGAATCACTGTTCTAAACAAACAAGTGGCAATGCTTCATAGGTCTTCTCCCTGTTTTTCAGAGGTGCTTGCAGATCCTTCTCCCTCCCAAGCTCTACACAAGAGTTCAGCATTTCCCTCGAAAAAGAATGGAAGCTGAGCTCCAGTAAGAAGCCAGGAGTAGAAACACCCCCATGTGGAGCTCCCTGCCTGCATGGTTCCTTATTCTTGGATAAAGTGGATGACTGTTCTTCAAGTTACCAACTGGCTACACACCAAAAATGTCCACATATATATTTGTGCAACATTAAGCTCATTTCATTCTAGTTTCTTTTCCTGAATTCTGCCTTTATTTTTTCTCTGGTGAGGTAAGTGGCCACAACATGAACCCAATCACCAGCATTTCCACTTCTATTATTTCCCAGGGATACAGATTGGATCCGCATCAAATTGAATATGCCCTGCTTCAAGGAAGGCAGTCATAGGTTTAGGAGTCTGAAATCTAATGTAAGTGAAGCAGATAGATACTATGTATACAGAAGGTACCAAGAATATAGATACATATTTTAAGAAAGGAAAAACTACATTAACTTTATAATGCTCAAGTCGCATTTTACTTACGCAATGTAAGAGGTGCTCATAGTGATTTGTGTTCATCTTTTGTTCTCAGTATATATTGAACATTACAATTTTAATACAGATTTTCCTTCCTTAAAATGTATATACATTTTTTGGCACTCTATGGAAGCATTAGGGAATGGGAAGTTCTAGTTACTTGGACAGTGTATGCTCCATTAACAGATAGTCAAATACAGTATTTAAACACAGAAACATATGTGCTTTGCACCAGTTTGAAGACATTGATGAATGATCATTAAATTTCAGTTGTTTTTTTTTTTTTTTTTAGAGACGGAGTCTCACTTCATGGCCCCTGATAGAGTGCTGTAGTGTCACAGTTCACAGCAACCTCCAGCTCTTGGGCTTAGGTGATTCTCTTGCCTCAGCCTCCCAAGTAGCTGGGACTACAGGCATCTGCCACAACGCTCGCTATTTTTTTGTTGCAGTTTGGCAGGGGCTGGGTTTGAACCTGCCACCCTCAGCATATGGGGCCAGCCCTACTCACTGAGCCACAGGCCACCCCAGTTGTAAATATCTTATTTGCCTAATAACTCAACTTGCTCAGAGAGTAAAATAATTGGGTAAAACAATGTCAGAAAGGGTAAGGCCTGGAGTCACATGTCTATCTTTATGCAATCAGCACACAATAATTATGGTAATGTGAGACTTAATCATTGCAGATTCAATTGGTCAGTGCATTTCCCCTGTGGGCTATGAGAGACAGGCATTAAGATGGTTTACCCTGCCAATACAGTGATCTTTCCTATAGTCTTGGAAGTAGTGATATATAAAGCCGGAAGAGAGCTTAAAGTAGTTTAAATCAGTATTTCCTAAATAGGTAACCTATAAAACACTGTTTTATTAGACTGAAGAAAGAAGGGCTCTGGATTTTGGAAATTTAAGAAATAACTAAAAATTTACTCAATTCAGAATTTCTCAGAGACTTTTGTATGCTGACATGTAGTACTAATCTTTAAAAAACAGAATTGCTCTTTTGTGTTTCACAAAGTTTTATTTTGTTGTTGTCACAAAGTTTTGTTTGTTTGTTGTTGGTTTGGTTTTATTTCAGAATTCTTCTTTCCTAATCATTTTTTAGTATGCTTGGAACCTATATTTGAGACATACTAATCTAAAGCCATTTTATTTAAAAAAAAATACATCATTTTATAGATAAGAAAAACAGAGCCTACTATATTTTAGTGAATATTCTTTAAACGTCTATTACATACCAAGCATTTGCTTTAAAAATAGGCATGTCCCCAATCTCTTACATGTCTAGGCAAGATGAAAACACAGATTGTGTGGTGTTATATATTGTACACTTTGTGTACAGACTTATAATTTCAATCAAAACTTGTGTGAATTTAAAGACAATGACAAAATAGTTTAAACCTTGGCTGTGAATCAGTATCTCCCGCAATTACGTTAGAAAAATAACAAACACACACACACACACAAACACTATTCATAAGCCTGGTTATACTCCAAAATTGCTAATCAGAATTTTAGGGTTAACAGTTTCCTAATTTTTAATTTTTACAAACTCCACAGGCAATTCCAATATTCTCCAAGACTGAGAATTATTAATCTAAAAATATGTAATTTATTAATGGCACAGACTATATGAAAGTTGAACATGTTTGACTTCCAATGCAATAAATTGTTACACTATGGTTGCAAAGGACAATATTGGGACTAAACTAGAATGTATGTACTGAAAATGGCAGAGAAACACCAAAAGTAGACATAATCATAAGCCCCATGGCAAAGACTTTGGACTCAGTACTTATAGGCAATCAAAGTAATCGCAGACTATATAGGAAGACAAGTTAGTAGACTGTTGGGGGGCATAGGGGAACATTTTACCAAGCAGATACATACCGAGGCTGAAAGAACACACATCATTGAGAATAAGGTTTGCACTAGGAGATGTGGGGAAAAATCCTAGTTATTGGAAAAATAATATTGTCACTAGTGTTTATTTTTCATTTACTATGTACTAGATCTCTGTAGTTTACATAGAGAATCTCAGTTAATTCTCACATTACTCTAAAGTGGAAAACCATGATCCCCATTTTGGTAAGAAGAAAAATAAAGGTAAGAGAGATTAAGAAACTCTTGAAGATGACACATCTAGTAAATGAAGAACCAGGATTCCACTCAGAGAAGTCTGAAATTAGGGTGCAAAGTCTCAAAGAGACCAGCAGCTAACGGAGCCAACTATGTCATGGTCATACAAGTATTGTTCCTGTTTTTTCCCATTTCCAAGGTCTCATTTCTCATAGACTGAACTTATAAGTGACATTTAAGGAACCATAACAACAAAGCTTCAAAGTTGAAAACAAAAATACGCCAACTGTGTTACCAAATAATCTTAATTCTAAAAACCTTTATTTGTTAAATACCAAAACAGAAAGAGGCTATTGAAAGAATACCAGGCCTCCTGGAACTGGCTGCATTGTTAGGGTCTGAATTATCCTTGGAGCTCAAGGGAGATTCAGCTCAACCCTCAATTCCAATACTTACCAGCTTTATATTCTCTTTGTTCAACTCTGCTTCATGATTTTTTAAAAATTCTAAACACATTACTAAAATAATCCCTTCTAAAATCAAGGGATAAAAGCTTACATGCACAAACTGGTTATTTTCTTCTCTGTCTAGATTATTTCCATGAATATTTATCACTAGCTTTAGAGCAATCTTATTGCTTCCTTACAGCAGTGTGCATGCCAAAATTTGTTTTCATTGAAGAATAAAATCTATAGCATTTCTACTCTTAATCAAAGTTGCTCATATCCAGCAACTGAATATGTTTATTCCCTTTAAAATATAGTCCTTAGTTGATAAAAAATTAACTTTTTGACTTAATGACAACAATATACATGCTAAATATAGACTGTTGTTTCCCTTCAAGTTAGTCAGCTAATTCAATTCAGAGAGTATAAATTTTATGGGCAAATTTTATACATTTTCTACTGGGTTAATCTTTATCAGCCAAAGTTCATTCCTTATTCTTATTCTCCTTCATCTCTCTCTGTTTAAATGTGATCTGAAACCCCTCAAGCAGTACATTGCACTGGGAGATACAAAAATTCCTGGTCACAAAAATATAGAAATTTGATGTGATAACAAAATGCCTTAGGGAAGCACGTGGTGTTTAAATTCAATCCAGCCTCATTGTCTATTCATGAAAATGGGGCAGTCACTCTACAAGTTCTTAAAGGGTACGCAGAGCCTTATTTCTTTACAGGAATTTAGAAGGTACAGTTAAGTAAAATATTTTAGAATATTAAAATCAAATTTTGGTCCAGAAGTATTTCTTAAATCTAGACTTGGGGTCTATTGATATATAACAAATCACCACAAATTTAAGGGATTAAAACAACACACATTTATTATCTGTACTTTTTTCTGAGTTAGGAATACAGACATAGTTTTGCTGGGTGGTGTGTTTAGGGTCTCACTAGGCTATAATCAAGGTGTTTATTGAGTTATGTTTTTATCTGGAAGGCTGACTACAGCCATGATCACTTAGGTAGTAGGCAGAATTTATCAATTCATGGACTACAGACAAGGCTCCTTGCTAGCCATTGCCTAGAGGCCACTTCCTGGTCTTGCCATGTGATCCTCCCAACATTCAAGTCTATAGTGGGAGTCAGCAGGAAGATGGCATCATATAGGAAGGAGCATGATCATGGAGGTAAAATTCCCTCATATTTTCCATAATCTGTTAGTTAGAAACAGATCACAGGTTTCACCGATGCTCAATGAGAAGAGAATTTTAATTGTAATTTTATCCCCAGCAATTTCCTTAAATTTTGTGGTTTGTTTGCAATAACAACAATACTAGCATTAATAATAAGAAAATGAGATTTTACTAGGCCTTGACAAACTATCTTTCCAAGATGTCAACTCTTCAAAAATGTGGGATTCTGCTTCGTCCCTCATTCATTTACTGTATTAAAAACTATAGGTTACATTCCTGGTCTGGGTCATTTTTAATACATAAAGAAACATTTTTAAAATGTTTAAAGGTGAAGAAAAAGAAGTTTAAGAATTTCAACAAAAACACTCTATTGAAATTTAAAGCCGGTACCAGAGAAATTCAAAGATTTTTTTGTTCTACATCAAAAGAGGACAAAAAAAAAGTCTTGCGTTTTATTAAAAGGAACTTGTGATACTATGTAATCCTAGGTTCAGAATTTTGTCAACTACCTTAACTTTTTTCTTCTAATATCAAGTTTGAAAATGCCTTAAAAATATTTTTCCCCAATAGGTGAGTACAATTGATTATTATTATTTTAAAGAAACTAAGTAATTTTTTAGATTCACAGGTTAAAGAAAGTGTGTAATCTTTTTAGGTTCATAGCTTTTAAAAAGTGTATGTTTTTTTCTTAATTTAAGTAATGTTTTCACTATATAATTTATTCAATCCTTTTACCTTTTTATGTTATCATAACTAGAAAAAATCAATCTATTTCTCTCAGAAATTTATTTTTCTGTCTTCTCATCAGATTCATTTGATCTTTTTGAAGGTGCTCTTATAAGATCGTTCTTTTACTTTCTATTCCCCATAATTTTGTTTTTTTGCAGTTTTGGCCGGAGCCACACTTGAACCCACTACCCCTGGTATATGGGGCTGGCACCCTACTCCTTGAACTACAGGTGTCTCCCTATTCTCCATAATTCTACTGATAAATTAACTAAAGATAAAAAATGCAATTCTCTCTGAAATAATTTTCCTTAAAGTCTCTCTGATTTGAATATGTAAAGAGTTTGTATTGGTTTTGTTACACACTTTTGGAGTGTGTTGGGAAAAGGAATAATATTACATATTTCCACAACCAATACAGATTTGTAGATCCAAACGTAGACAAGGCTTGGGAAAGTAAGCAAGGACAAGCTGTGGAGGGGACACATAGAGAGGAGTAAGGATGCGATATGTCCTTATTGCAGTCCTTGGATTGCAGTGAAATCTGCATTGAGTAACTCATCTAGTTGTCCAGGCCAGCAAATTGAGGGAAATGCTGCAGTACAAATATTTAAGAATAACTGAGATATTCCCATTATAATTATAAACAAATTAAGAATTATTATTAGTTCCTTTTAATTTAGGTTCAATTGAATAGATTCACTAATTACTAGGAGAATTTTTTTAGGTACTATGTACCTAAAGTGTATCTTGTGCATGATATTTTAATATTCAATCTATTCAAACCCTCAGTAGACATCTCTAAAGCGCTAAGCGATAACTTGGTCATTTGGATGTTCACGTCATCTCTATAGACACTTGCTAAATTAGAAATTAAAGGACAAAAATTTATGTGAATTATAAGCTGCACTGCTTTATTTTTTCTGGACAACTGTTCTCAAACTTTTAATCTTAAAAATTATGTTATAAAAATTATTGAGAATTCCAAAGAACTCTTTAAAAAAAAGATAATCTACAGATACTTGCTAAGTTAGAAATTTAAAAAGAATTTTAAAAATATTTTTACTCATTCATTTGAAGCAATAATAAACAGCTTAAATACTAACATAAATAGCAAATAACAATATATAGCTTTTATGTATCATGCTGATAACTCATTATATAATAACAAAAATAACATTAACATAAATAACCTTTGTAACATTCACTAAAAAAGTTATTGTTTCATGGTTTTTGTAAATAACTTTACTACTTAATTAAAGATAGCTAAATTCTAATATATGTTTCTACACTCAAACTGACACATTAATATACATAATAATGTAGCCTCTAGAAAACTCTATTCTATACTCATGGGAGAATGAGAGTAAAAAAAGGAATGACATTGCACTGCTATTATGACAGCACAGAACTCTTACAATGCTCTTGGGGGCTGTTCTAAAATCATCAGGGTAAAATACAACATCTACAGAGGTGAAAAATGCATGATAGTCTATAAACAATGCCAATAAAACTAATAGACATGGCCCCAAATTTGTCACAAGCAAAACACACACACACAAACCACAGATTAAACGCTAACCTCACTATTTATATCATTTACTATTAGCAAGTACAGAAGTATGGAAAGACAAAAATAATTTCCAAAGTTATTCATATCTTATAAAAAATATAAAATATCTTTGTAGGATTTTAAAGTATACACACAGAGCCTCATGCAAACACACATGAACACACACACCAGGTCTGACAATTAAGTTTGTGTTTGTTATCATGTATGTTGTATCTTGGATCTCTTGTAATCGCAGTTGACCCCAAACAACACAGGCTTGAACGCGGAAAGTCAACTGATATGTGAATTCTCTTCTGTATCTGCCACTCCTGAGACAACAGAACAATCCCCCTTTACTCTTCCTCCTCAGCCTATTCAATGTAAAGACAAAGAGAATGAGGACCTTTATAACAATACTTTCTACTTAATAAATAGTAAATATATTTTCTCTGCCTTATGATTTCCTTAATAACATTTTCTCTTCTCTATTTACTTCATTGTAAGAATGTAGTATATAATACAAACAACATAAAAAATTTGTGTTAATTGCCCTATTATGTTATCAGTAAGGCTTTTGATCAACGGTAGTAATTCAGATTGGGAGGAGGCAAAAGTTACATGTGGATTTTGGACTGCATAAGCGGTAGATTCTTCTGGGGCCCCCCATTGCTCAAAGGTAAACTGTATATTTAAATGTAATAAATTTCTTTCTTAAGTAAACATAAATCTTTTTGCTACTAACTGATATTTGATTTCTTAAGTGCATAGAAGGTACATAAATTATAGAAAAATAAAATCATATTTTAACATGTTTAATATACTTGAAGCCAGGTCTTTGTGCTAATATTAAAGTTATCTCATAATAGTTCATAATGGGAGATCCATTTTGAAGTGATAAAATCATTTCACATAAATTCCGTACTAATCTAATTATTCAAATTTAAGAACTAAATTAGGGTTGTAGATTGTGAACTTTGGTCAAAGTCATCCCATTTTTGATTGTTAAAGCATCATTTGGATGGAGCAACAAAAGTTAATAATTGCTGGTTTTATCTACGAAAGAATCAGGGAGGATTAATAACATTTCTTGCTTTTCTCAGCATAAAGAAAGAGGTGAAGTTTTTTGTTGTTGTTCACACATAAAAGTATAATGTTTAGCAGATTGATGTATAAGGTCTCTCTACTTAAGTTTTATGTTACTTACATACAGAGTTCACTGACAGAAAAAGATAAGTGATATTGCACATTAATTAAAAAAATTTTAAATTATTTATTAGATTAACTTTAAATTTCCAGAACAACAAATAAGGTTATAAACACATAAGAGTATCAAGACTCAGAAAACAATTCATTGAACAAATATTCACCTCAATTTATAAAAGATGCCACATCTTTTATTTCCTTACAGATACCCATGCATTCTTTTATTCTTGTATTTATTTCATTGTAATTGTTTATTTACGTGTTTAAAAGTTCTAGCAGAGCAGGAACCATATTTAACGCATCTTTGTGATAAAATAGAGTTGATGATCAATAATTATTTGATAAATAAGTGAATAAATGCATTTATATTCATTGACTAGGAAGCAACTTTCCCAGTCATATAACTACCAGTGTTAGAATTAGGGTTTACAGTTTCTAACACAGAATTCTTCATTGCTGTGTTATCTCTATCACACTCTGCTGCCAACCAGATATTTATTGGTAGGCAAGTTAGTGTCTCCTATGAGCTATTTGTTTTTCAAATATAAAACTAAGTGGTAAACCATCTGGTTCATAAGTTCTCTTCTTGTTCTGACATTTTCATTTTAATATTTATTCTGTGCTTAATTAGACAAATAGAACTGTATGTGCAGGGCTGGTAAAGTTATACTCTGCTCTGCAAAGCCCTCATCAAATTGATAATACACACCATCATGTACAAGACACAAAATAATGATTAAAATACTAAGTAAATCTTTCGGCAAAAGAGCAGTTATTTAACAGAGAATTAAGATCGCAATCTCTCCTTTTCTTCAATAGCTTCATTACTATCACTTACTGGTCATTAACTTTCAGATAATATGAAAACGAAAATCCTTACACTTTCAGGTTAACCAATAATGCCATTCAGTGACACTATGATTATAGCCCTTCCCTGCACAGGCTGCTTTCGGCTGCACCCTACATACTCTAAAGCTATTTACCAAAACAATTACCTTCTCTAAACATTTCTGCTTCTAAAGGGCTGAAATAATTCCAAGGTTTCAAAAAATCAATTTGGTAAGTATTTTATAATAGGACTTTTTACTATTTAAAATGTGCACTATTCATACGGAAAAGGGTAGGTATTCATAAAATAAAGTGCCAGAATAGCTCATAGCAAAGGCAGTCACATGGCTTGGCATTCATTCCTTTTGAAAGCACCGCTTTCAGTTTTTTAGAAGAGAACTGAGATCAGTCATGCTTGGACAAAACATGAAATTTCAGAATACAAGAGATTTTTGTTACTTCAGATACTTTTTTCCTAGAAATTTTTAAAAATTTTTTTTTAAATCTTTTTTGATTTATCTCAAAAAAGAATCTTTAAAAAGCAGCATAGAATAGTGGTATAGACCCTGGGCTCTCAAGACCGTGGGTTGAAGTTTCAGTTGTGGGGTTAGTAGCCTGGCTTTGGATGAGTGGCTTAATTTACTCTCACATTTGTTTCTTTATATTTAAAATGAGGTGAATAATAGTATGGACCCCATAGTCCTGTAAGAATGTAAGAATTAATGTTAGTAATTCTAAAGGGCTTATAAGAGTTCTAGGCTATCTGCAAACTTTGCCTGATAAAGAAATAAACCTGCTTATAATGATTTTCTGTACTGGAGTATACACAAAAGGCTTCAAACCTGAAACAGAGACAAAAGGATTCTGGTGTAAACTAGAGAAGATGATAGCTGAGTGGCAAAACCAATGGAAGATGATGAAAGCTACATAGGCAAAACAGTGAGAGAAAAGAAGGAAGATGAAAGGAAAAAATATATATATACTCCATATGCAGTTATTGTTCAGAATATACGAGCAAAATTATCTAACTTTCTATAATATAGATGAGCAGCTATAGATGTTTGCAACTTGTTTTAAAGCATAAACATCTCAACCACAAAGATCTATAGGATTCTTTTTAAATAGGAAAATAAACTGTATTGTATTTCAAATGAAATATCAAATAAACTGTTGAAAAGGTTTCCTATCAAAGAAATGCTTTGTGCTACATTTTATATGCAGGCAAAAAAATAAAGAGACAACTTCATATTTGGAACACTGAGAAATTTCGGTTTGCATTAAGGTAGGATAATTTAATAACAAAGTACAAAATGCCAAGCTTGGACAGTTTGCTGCCTGCTATAATTACTTTTAAAAGAACACATTAAAAGAACATTGTGATAAATGCAATTCCATACAAAAGACCATGAACATGGGCAAAATATTTAAAAAGAAAATAAGTGGGGGAAAATGATATCTAACAGAACCACATCAAGGGTTCTATAAGTAAGTCTGGGAGAAAATAGATTGAGGAGGAAGCTGAAGATAAGTACGAAGTCTGTGAGAAAAAGGGAAGCTTCAGATTATGGAAGACAAAGAGGAACAGGAGAGGTTAAAGAAGGTTCAGGTACCAAATGTTACCAAGTAGAGAGATGGCAAGAGAAGGGACATATTATAGACAGTGTACAAGTCATAGAGATGATTCAGATGTGTAAGTTAAAAGGTATAATTAATAAATGATAAGAAGATATGCCCAGGGCATAAATTCCCAGTCATTTTTAGATATGTTTTTAATTATTTTTAAAGATAACAAATATATCAGCAAAGAAAATTAAATTCAGAATTTTAAAGCTGAAAGAAGCTAAAGTATTGTCCAATTCAATCTTATCATTTTTGAGATTAGGGAAATGAGGCTCAGAAAAATGTGATGATTTGCTTTAAGTCACAGAACTGATTAGCAGCAGAGTTAGAGCTCAAGCTCAGAATCAATCACTTGATTCACTGAGCGAGTGCTCTTTACAGTATATCCACTCAGCCTCTCCTGGAAGAGGGCTGGCTTTTGCCTTACCCAATTACCCTGAATAATGTTAATTCCAGCAACCCAGTACAACTAATAAATTTAAAACCAGTTTGAATGTGTACCAAAGCAAATAATTTCCCACAGTACACAGTATTAAAAATATTTATCAGAAAGTAGGGAAAATATTTTTGAAGTATATATAGTGTGTTATTTTCCAATTTAATTGCTGCTAAACAAAAATTAGCAGAGTCTGAGCTTGTTAACTCAGAGGCCTAGAAACTAAGAAAAAATATATATAGCTGGAAATAATTGCAACTTCTCAATTCGTTGTGCATTCATTCAAAAAATATTTATGGAGTATTCAATCATCAGCCACTGTTCTGAGAATCAAGAATATAGTAATCAGAACAAACTTTTCCTTTCCAATGGTGTGCCTGTAAATGAATAACAATCAACTCTCTAAGAAAAAACACGGCTTTGTATCATTTGCCAATATCCATGGTGTAAATTCTCCAAAAATCTATGATTTCAAGCTAACCAATGAAACATCACGGAATATTATACTGGGAAATGGTGCACGGTAACACACCATTATGTGATGCTTCCCGGATAACTCTTAGCCTTTACAAGCCAGAATGAGCTACATTCATCATACTCCTGGACCTCTGAGAAATACGTAGGTCACTATGAAAGTTTTGAGACCGACTCTGTTGCGGTCTATTATTTCACTTCCACGAAACACAGTCAACAGCATCCTTTATGGTTCACCTGTGCAAATTTCAATTTGCGTGGCTTACCAGTGTTGCTGGGATTTTTACCATCAGGTGGATTTTTACTTTTCTTGCTCTTCTTATATTCCAAATGTTCATAATGACCCACATATGTTCTGTTGGAAAAGGGAGATAATTAAGAAGACTAAAAGTTGCACAAAATATTACGTATTGTGGTATGTTATGAAAGGAGGACACAGGGTGGTGGATTACTGGAAGGACATCTTTTAAAGTGGACTAAGCATATCCTTCTGAGATAACCTAAGTATTACGGCCTGGAAATCAGCTGAAGGAAAATCATCCCAAGAAGAAGAAAAGCAATACGAGGGAAGGCAATCAGAGAAAGTATATACCAGTCAGCAACCAAACTTGCTGTTAGCTAATCGCTCACAAAAGCAGAGTGTAGGTGGTGCAAAATATTTGTTTACCTTTTTTGTTTATTCATTTTCTAATTAAAAGTTCACTGAGGCTGGATCCCAGGAAGTTTCTCCTCCTTTCTTTTCCCCAGAAATCATTGGTCTTTTTCTATTTGTCTTCCTCCTTTTTAGGGTTCTAAAGAAGTGGTACAATTCTTAACATTCTAAGCTCCTACCAGCGTCCCTGAAGTGAGGCATTGCCCAACTGCACATCCTAGGAGAGCACTTAAGTCTTTCTAACTAATCATGACAGAACATCTGTAAGTCAAACCACCTTTGTACCACTGGACACTTCATAGTACAATGACTGTAGCGGAATCACATCTATAACTATATTTTATTCCTTCTTATCTTTTTTCCTCTAGGTAGGTAGTAGATAAGGAAGAAAAAAGAAGAGGAATAAGAAATAAAATCCCTTCATGACATGCAGGTATTTTTTTATTATTTCACAATTTTGGATCATTTTAAGTATTTTGTTATAAAATGAATAAAATGTATAAAAATGAATAAAAATTTTATTTTCTATAGGCCGTTTTTCACCTTACAGTTCATTGTCTAATGTCAGAATATCTGAGGATATATTAGAGAACACAATAGACTTTTATAGTACTGAATGTTCCAACAGCCTTTAAAGATACCTTGTTTAATACTTTCAATGAAAATGCCAGCATTGGTCATGCTACCTCATGTCCTTACGCTCTTATACATATCATCTGTACCCAAAGCCTTGAATTAAGAAAATGTCCTGCAACTTCTAATTGAATGAGAGATTCTTTTGCTACTAATGAAAATAATACCAACATAAATCTGATTGCTATGAGTTTATGAGAAATTTCTATAGCAAATAACTATATGATAATATATATTGAGGAATGGAAGATTTTCTACCCCATATTTAAATGTCTTTCTTAAATTTTTAATTATTATAGGTTAACAATAAATATATATATTTATAGGATATATGTAATGTTTTGATATAAGCATACAATGTGAAACAAGTCAAGGTAATTGGGCTACCCATCACCTCAGGCATTTATCATTTCTTTGTGTTAGAACATTCTAATTTTACTCTTTTAGTTATATTAAAGTATGTCCTAGCTTTTTGTGTCACTTTGTTGCCCTATCAAATATTATTCATTGTACCAAACTAACTATATTTTCACACCCATTAACCATCCCCACTTTACCTTATGTCATGACCAACTGATACAAAATTGTTATTCAAATTGTTGCTGTGGTTTTTTCAGAGCTGCCATGTTCAAGCTACATCTATTTCCACATTGGAGTTAATTAAAAAGAAGAAGATTATTTCATCAGTTATGTACTTACAAAGATTTTTTGAACAGATTTTTGATCTTCAGGAAAAATGTTTGAAAAGAGAGTTCATGAGAGAAAAACAAACCAGTTTAGTATAGATTGAGAATTTTTATTTTGAAATGTCTCCATACTTCTAGTTAGTTATTAAAAGAGATATGGTAGATTTGGTTTTAATCAATGTCAGTTATATAACCCAGAACTTGTTTTAATTCCATGTAATCAGTCAAAGACACTTACCTTTAGAAAATAAGCTAACTGTTTATATTGGTCTCGTTGCTTTGAGGGTCAGCCAGTAGGTGGTAGATTCACTCTAAGGAATAGTAACCAAAGGCTAGGTTGCCCCACTCCCTCTGCTGTAAACAATATAACTTCACAAGAATACATTCCCCAAAATCCTGTTAAAATCAGTAATGCTTTTCAGTAGAATGAGTCTGACCAACTTGGCTCTTTCAGTAATAAATTCAGCCTTTTGGGTTCAGACATTTTATGGTTACCTTCTATTTCTACAGAGTTGTCTGAAAAATGATATTAACATCCAAATATATTAATATTTTCTTAGATGGTAAAATAGGGACACAGTCCATAATCCAAAATTGTTGGGAGCCAATATGTTTCAAAACTCAGAACTTTTTAGAGGGTAATATGGAGAATGTATCACATATTCTAATACTATCAGTACATTTTGAGTCAGTATGAAGTCATTAAATAAAATATTTCTATAGCAAAACAGAGGCAAAAATAAAGACTGTTAACAGCCTCTCACTAGTTCAGGTGGGTCTTTATTCCAAAGAAGATCATATTAGGTCTAGTTTTGCACCAAATGAGTGACAAAAAAAAATTTTAATTAAGAATTCTTAAGAAATTTTTCAATTTTGCATTTATAAATGAAAATGCAGTTTTATATAAGACATATCTACCAACATAGGGCTATATATAAAAACATGCCTAATCTCCAATTGATAAAAGACAACACAAGTAAAGCAATTATTTAAAATATATTTAATAAGCACTAAATAGAATACCAAGTGAGTGATGTAAGTGTTCCCAGAAAAAGTGTGGATGTAGAAGGCATCAATAATAGCCTTCCAGTGATGCTTGGCTGAGTCCTCAGGAATACACAGAAGTTAAACAGCTGGATGCAAAAGGGAAGAACATTCCAGGCAAAGTGAAGTAAAGTAAAGCACTAAAGTACTGGGGACAGATGATAAGGCTGATTTGGGAGCATTTCATATATAATTCAGTTGACTAGAAGATAAAGAACTGGAAAGAGAAGAGGCTGGAGACTGGTGCAGGGAAAAGCTTTATATACCACGCATTTAGAAAACCACAGATGAACTAGAAAAATACTGTAAAGTAGCAATGTTGTATTATTAGATTATAATAGAAAGTATTAAATAAATATCTGTAACAACCATAGTGACATAAATAATTGATTTTTAAAGATGAGAGAGAATAGGCAATCTTCTGTGAAGAAGAAGTCCAGATCACTTATGTGATATTCTTCCCCCACCCAGCCCCTTAAGTGAGAGCAAAGCAACTTTTTTCCAAAGAGCACAGTATAGAAAGAGAGGAGAAAGCATAGCTCTACAGTGGAGAAAGCTGACAAACTCTATCTTAGCTAGGTGGTCAGGGCTAACATCAACTGTCATAAGACAGGTTGATAGCAAATACTCATGATATGATGTGATGAGAATGTCAACTTACTATGGTCTTCCTCCTAAAACCCATAACCCTAATCTAATGATGAGGAAACGATTAAAAAATCCCAACTGAGGGCATTGTACAAACTTTCTGACCAGTACTCATCAAAACCATCAAAGAAATTAAAATAAGGAAAGTCTGGGGAACTGTCTCAGTTCACAGGAGCCTAAGGAAACACAATGATTAAAGATAATTGGGTATTTTAGGTGGGATCCTATGACTGAAAAAGAACATTAGGTAAAACTCAAGGATATTTGAATAAAATATGGATTTTTGTTAATATTGGTTTATTAGTTGTTACAAATGACCACAGTAAAATAAATTGTTGACGAGGAAAAATTCATACAGAATACGTGAGAACTCTCTGTATCGTCTTGACTACCTTTCTACAAATATCAAACTTTTCTAAAGTTTTAAAATTTACTTAAAAAATAGCAATATATTAGAGACAAGATCTCTTAAAATATAGGTGATGAAAATGTTGTGTTTGTCATTGGAAGACTGAAATGATTTTTGTCCTTTCTCCTTATTTATCCAGATTCTTTGTTATATAAGAATCACACTATACTATAAATTCTCTAAAGATTTGGTTTTTTTTTTTTTTTTTTTTTTTTTTGAGACAGAGCCTCAAGCTGTCCCCTGGGTAGAGTGCCATGGCATCACAGCTCACAGCAACCTCCAACTCCTGGGCTCCAGCGAGTCTCCTGCCTCCGCCTCCCTAGTAGCTGGGACTACAGGCGCCCACCACAACGCCGGGCCATTTTTTGGTTGCAGCCATCATTGTTGTTTGGCGGGTCCGGGCTGGGGATTCGAACCCGCCACCCTAGGTGTACGTGGCTGGCGCCCTAGCCGGTTGAGCTATAGGCGCTGAGCCAAGATTTGGTTTTTTTATAAAGCAGAATTTAAAATGTAATTTGATCTAAAGCATGGAACAGTATAGCATTCAAAGTTTCAGCTTTCGCTTTATATAGTCAACAATTTGTAGGTGACCCAGAAATGGATTATTTCCATGCATTTTTTTTTTTTTTGGATGAGTTGCCCCAGGCCACAGCAGCGGAAGAGACAGTGAAGAAAGGGATATATGGAGGAAGTGAAGAAGGTACAGTTTTACACTACAATATAAAGCACTATCTGGT
Organism: Otolemur garnettii; assembly: GCF_000181295.1. Taxonomy (NCBI): domain Eukaryota; kingdom Metazoa; phylum Chordata; class Mammalia; order Primates; family Galagidae; genus Otolemur; species Otolemur garnettii. Next base: position 28,091,365 of record NW_003852400.1, read on the forward strand.
CTGATAAAGTTAAGTGGATCAATAAGAAAACAGTGTTTTGGATTAGGAAAGGTGTGTATATGTGTGTGCAGGTGCCCACTGGATGAACACTAGCACAGATAACTCAGAGGAAACCAGGTAAAGGTTCTACTGCCTTTTCTTGACCCCTAAAAACCACCTCACTTGTCATTATGAGTCATTCACTTTTAAGATTTTATTGTTCATAACAATTTCCAGGAATTGCTCTACAAAAAGAGGGTGGAAAATAAGAATCTATATTTGTATATGCTTACAAAAAAATAAGCACACCTGATGAAAGTAACTAGTAATCAAATTTGGAAAAGAAGAAATCAAAAGTGAATCATTCAATTAGAAAATTCAATAATTGGAATATGGGCCCAGGGGTTAGATTAACAATGAAGAGTAAGATTTTAGTTTGTTCAGTTTAGAAGGAAAGCACCCTTTTCAGGATGCTGAATTTCTAAAAGGTACCCCCCCTTTCAAGGACAAAGTAGGAAAGGGACTATTTGGGGTGTATATCTTAACTGGCAGAACAATCATGTTATAGGCTAAATAATGGCTACCCAGTGATATGAGGCCCTAATCCTTAGAACCTGTAAATATTACCTTCTAAGGAAAGAGAGTCTTTGTGTACGTGATTAAGTTGAGGACCTCTAGCTGAAGCAATAATTTTCAATTATCTGTGTAAGCCCTAAGTCAAATTACAAATATCAAATATCTATGTAAGAGAAAAGCAGAAGTAGGTTACAAACACAACATGAGAATGAAGGGATGCAAAGGAGTGATGCAGCCACAAGCAAAGGATTGTCACCCAACACAAAAAGCTGGAAAGGGGGAAAGAAATTCTCCTATGTCAATGTCAAGATAAGTGTGGCCTCAGTGACACTTTGACTTTGGCACAGTGAAATTGTTGATGAACTTTGTACCTCCAGAACTACAAGAGAATAAATTTATTTGTTTTAAGTCATCAATTATGGTAATTTTTTATAGCAGCCACAGGAAATGAATAGTAAGAGCCAGATTTTACCCTTATAACCTGCTAGGAGTGCTGTGGCCCTGCACAGAGTGTCACTACAGAGAAGTTGGAGATGTGCACTTTCAAAGCTTAGAGAGATACCATTTTGGATTACTAAAGAGTCAAAGAAAGGGCAGAGAGGCTAGAACCTAGAATGTTTTAATGAGATCAATCACATGAAGAATTTAATTTCAGTCATTGCTTCTACTTTCAACTATGGAGGACAATCTTACAAGATACACAGTTTTAATTTGCCCCTCCTACTACGGTAAATCCATTTTGTTACTCCAATCTCTCAGTATCTAAATGGCCCAGGAATCCATGCTAGTACAGATTTTAAAGTCATGGAGCAGTAACAAAAAGTGTGCCTTGCCCCTCACTCACCCCTTGATGTTGTTTTCTTGGTAGGAAGAGGGCCCTGGAGGAGATGAAGTTCAGGAGTGACAGTAATGAGAAGAATTAATTGGAAATGTTGGTCTCTGGGAGCTGGGAAAGGTGTGTGAAATGCACAAGAGAAAAACTGACAGCCAGCAGGTAGGTAACACAGAAACAAACTCAAAGTAAACATCTTGGTTAAGAATGGTGATGTTGATCCTTGTGTGTTTTCTAAAGAAGTATTAACCAAGCCAATTTTTATACAGACTGTTTCCTAGTTTCTCCCTTTCTTTTCTCCTCTCTCCCTTCCTTCCTTCTGACCTTCCTCACAAAGGGAACACACTTGCACATGTGCACATATCTGTATATGAACATTTATATGCAGTCAGTCCTCTGTATCCATGAGTCCTGCATGCTGGATTCAACCAAAATGGCACATGTTCTGCATCCATAAATTTGGGCAATGTAGAATAGAAAATATTTGGAGAAAAAAATGGATGGTTACTTTTGAGCAAAACAAGTACAAACATTTTATTTGTCATTATTCCCTAAACATAGTATAAAACTTATTTATACAGCATTTACATTATATTAGGTATTAACCAGTAATATAGAAATAGTTTAAAATATAAAAAAGAGTGTGCATAGGCTATATACAAATACCACACCGTTTTATATCAGAAACCTGAGCATCCTTGGATTTTGGTATCCACAGAGGATCCTGGAACCAATCCCCCATGATTAGGGATATAATTTTTTGCCTGCTTTGGTGTTAGAATAACTTTCCTATTGGCAAATCCCATTAAAGAGGGAATAAGGGATCCTATTCCCAGTATGAAAGCCATAAAGCTATATATGCCAATATACCTTCCTTTCCTTAGAAAATAGAGAGTGAACATGTAAGCCAAGCTGGGCCAATTGGCTGTCTTGTGTTTTTGATTTGAAAAAAAAGGTACTTAGGAACTTAGAATCAACCCCATTTTATTTATGGCCCCTATGGTAGGATTAGATTTCCCTAAGATTTTTTTCCTTTCTGAGAATTCCTCTTTAATGAACAGTCTACGTATTGTAATAGCCTGAATAATAGCCTCTCCTTAATTTTCCAATGTATTTTGTTTTAGTCAACCTTTAGAACAAATTAATTTTTCCTTAGATCAGCTAGAGTTGGATCCAATTTTTTATAACTAAGAATTCTTAGTGACTCAATTTTTATTTTGGATGATTTGATGTTTTAGCATACTCAATGATTTCCAACACAAAGGTTTTAATATTTAAGAAGTATTAAGTTCATGTACAAAGCAAGGACTAGCAGTGATACTAGAGGTAAATATTACAGTTGGCCTAGGATATGAGTTAACAAATATGACAAAAGGATAAACTTTAAAGCTTTCATTGATACATTCATCTCAACTATTTTCCACAGGACAAGTGATATGCACTATGCTATCATTACTACCATCAGTATTTTTTAAATTATCCTTTCTTTCCCCCTTTCTGTCTGTTCCCAATTTTTATGGATTTATTTTCTTTCAATGTGTTGGGAACAAAATCCATTTATAGCCACCAAAACTCATTGTCTTCGTTAATCTGATTTTCCTGTCTCAGAAAATGTTTCTCCAGGAAGATGAAGTTGTAAAGAACTTTCCTGAAAATGATTTGAACTACAGACTATTCAACTGGCCCTCCTTAGTATAAAATTACCCCTTAACCAACAGATATCTCAGTTAGGTTCAGTAAATGACTGGTTACTCTTCAAGGACTCCTTCCAAAACCTCACGGTGCTTTGTCCATAATTCTACATTTTTTAATCCATGGAATTTTCTTAGTCCCATTCAGTATATCACATAGAAAGACATGTCTTGAACTGGACACTCAACAGTTGTAAATATTCTGCCTTTAAACTTCCCCTTTGGAGATGCTACTAGCATTCTGTAAAGGTAACATCCTCTTTCTGTTGTAAGCAATAAACTCAGCTTGAGCATTGGTTTACATGGTGATTTCTTCAACAAGTGAGTAATCACCATTTAGAAAACTTGTATAACCAATAACTTTAATAACTCTTGGTGTAGAAAGATCTAGTGAATTTTTAAAAATGGGCTTAAGTATCCTGATAGCTCTTAAGCATGCCTGATAGCTCTCCTCCTGTCCCAGTGAGCACTATAGGTGGCATTAGAGTTTCTAATCACATAAACTCATCCAGGTTCTTCCTGAGATTTAATATAAAACTTCATTCTTTATTGTTTCCATGCCTCCATACCCCTGAAACTATAGAAAATGAAGAAGAGAAGAAATCAAAGATTATATTTTGACTGTGAAAGAAAATCATGACAGTTAAATTATAGTGGTCACTAAATGTTTTATTATTTTATTCTAAAAAACAATATATTTATGATACAATACACAAATATCAGAAGAGGAAAAAGAAGACAAAAAGAAGACACTGCAAATTGTTATAATCTAGAAGTAGAAATGGAAAATCATAACTAATTATTAAATCAAAATCATGTTAAATCAGCACTAGATTGTAGTAACCACTTAGTAATTTGATAGCCTAGTGAAGCAGCCATTACCTAATGATGACAGCTATTTACCCAGATGGAAAGTCACAGGGAATTGGAACTACTGCACACAGAATTAATCAGAATAGCCATCAGTAATGGCCCCTTTAGAGTACCAAATCAGTCATGATTAGTAGGGGTAGTTCAAGTTCAAAGGGTTGAGAAGTTAGACAGCATGCCTCTTGGTCCCAGGACCAGGACTCTGCTGTTCACCAATCTGTTTCCCTCAGAGTTTTATGATCTGGATAGAATAGATCTCAAGGGATGCAAAGCCCTATATGGGTTAGGTAGCTTTGTCCTACTCAGCCATCTTTAAGTCAGTAGAATACTTTGAAATGAACATTCTTTTTAACTCAGCTAAGTCAAAATGCCTGGTTCAAATTATAGAATACATTCTCTCATGCTGTTACTTCACTCTTAACCCCACCTCTGATCCTCCACTCATCTCTGAGCCTCAAACATTTTCAGATTATCATCCTATCCCTGAACATCACACCAACCATGAAACTGATCCATTTCTTATGTGATTCTTTTCTTCTGGAATAAGTATCAAGACTGAGAGATAAAATCTGTTACACACTAATTGATTATAGAAAGAAAACTTTAAAACTCTAATAATTTAAGTTCCTGTCAAAATATTCCTGAATGCAAATATTCTAGGCATCCAGATAAGTAACGTAGCTCATCAGAACCTGAGGTGTTGGGACTGTAAACTAATATATTCTATTTGGAAAGAGGTATGCAGAATCCTAAAAGAACTCAAATTAGACCTTCCATTTGACTCTGCAATCCCACCACCAGGCATCTACCCCAAAGACAAAAATTATTATATCATAAGGACATATGCACTAGATTGTTTATCATATCTCAGTTTACAATCATCAACATGTAGAAACAACCTAAATGCCCATCAACTCAGGAATAGGTTTACAAACTGTGGTATATGCATACCGTGGAATACTGTTCAGCCATTAAAAAGATGGTGACTTCACATCTTTTGTAGTAACGTAGGTGGAGTTGAAACACATTCTTCTCAGTAAAGTATCACAAGAATGGAAAAGCAAATATCCAATGTACTCAGTACTAATATGAAGCCAGCAGACAATCTAATTCACACTCACAAAGGAAAAAAACTCATTTCAATTCAAGTTGAGGGAAGGGGGAACAATGGATGGGCGAGAAGGGAGGGTTGGTTTGGGGTACTCCCACTGATTAGGCACAATGTAGGGGGGTATGACACATCTTTTAGACGCAGGACATAACTAGAAGAGGAACTCTATCTAACACATATTTAAATATCATGATTTAGATGTTTGTATCCTCGCAGTAACCTGAAACTTAAAAAAAAGAAGAAGAAGAAGTAATTGTCTTCTAGTCCTGTAAAATGTTACTGTTACTTTCCTATTAAAAACATTCAAGGAATAAACAAGCCAAGCAAAAAATAATTTAAAAAAAAGGGAGAGGTACCCATTAATGTAGTGAATCATTGTTTATAAAGCATCAAATGAAATGTAGACCAGAGCAGTAAGAAACCACAGGATACAGCATGAAAATTCTATCTACTCCTGGTGCTTCAAACTATTTCAGTCTGTAAAATATGGTACCTTTTTAAATTAGAGTGGACATGAAGAGGCCTCAAAACAGGTTTCTATGACTATAGATGTGATCCAGTGCTCTGTGGCACAGGTAGATAGGGTGAATTAATATTCATAATCTTTCATCCAGAAGGCTGGGAGTCCCCACCGAGAGAAATGGGAAAGATATAAAACATGCCAGTTAGAGATGGCTCATTGACTCTCTTCAATGAGAGGAAATCTCAGCAGATACAATAACTTTTGAAGATACAGGTGAGAGGAAACAACTACACTCAAAAGACTAACATTCTTAAAGGACTGGTTTTAAGTAATAAATATTTCATAGTTACTGATGGTGTAGTTATCAGAAAAGAAGCAGAGAAACAAAAGTACTTCAGGCTTATTACACGTTCTTTTCTTTTCTTTTTAATGATATATTGGGAAAATAAAATAGGAAAAAATAAGTATATGAAAATCACCCATAATATGATCATTAGATGTAAATATTTTGGTAAAAATTCTTTAATAGCATGTATTATCTATAATTATTACTTATTTTAAAAATAAAAATAGACTTTTATTGACTCAGCTCTGGTACCACAGTGGTTATGTTGCCAGCCACATACACCAAGGCTGGCAGGTATGCATCCGGCCCAGATCACCTAAACAACAATGACAACTGCAACCAAAAAAAAAAAAAAAAAAAATAGCCAGGTATTGTGGTGAGCACCTGTAGTCCTAGCTACTTGGGAGGCTAAGGCGAGAGAATCTCTTAAGCCCAAGAGTTTGAAGTTACTGTGAGGGCAACACAGTGAAACTCTGTCTCTAAAAAAAAAAATGATAATAATTAATAAATACAAAAATGGACCTTTATTTCTCTTGTAGAGTGTATTAAGCACTCAAAACAATTTCCCACTGTAGAAAAGCTAGATTGTGGGTAGAATAAAATAAAACTTATGAACTGGGTACAGAGTTGATATTCATAAAATCTGAACACACAGAAACATGCAGGCTTCCATGTGGCTGCATTAAAAAAAAAAAAAAAAAGCACTGTAGCAGTCTAACAGGAAAAAGGTATTTTAAAATTAGCATCAAAGTGTTGTTATTGCTTTAACTGTAACTTAATTTAAGCCAAGACTTTAAGAGTGGCTGAAGTTGACCTAGGTAAGAGGTAAAGTTTGGATCTCAGCAGCAATAGAGAACAATCAACTCTACAAGAAGAATCCTCCAATTTAAGCCCATGTAATTTGCATAGATGAAGGTCAGATACTGAACTCGCAAACAAAAATAATCTAACACAGGAAAAGGCAAGTTAGAATGTTTTTCTGTTTTCTTCCCCCAAGTTTCATTTTGGATTATTTCTATTGTTTTGCTATGAACTTTATGATCTTTTATTCTTAAGTATCAAACTTGATGTTACTTTATCCAGAGTATATTCATGTATTATATGGTAATATTTATCTCTTGTACTTCCATTTTGTTGTATTTTTTATCTTCCATTTTCACAATTTTTCTCATTGTGTTTATATGTTCTTTAAATTCTTGAATAAATATATTTATATATTATAATAAACTATTTTCAAGTCCTTGTCTACAAATTCTACCATAGCTATGATATCAGACTCGTTTTTTATTATATGACTTTTTTTCTGGTTATAGATTGCATTTCTTTGCATGCCTGTTAACTTTTATGATTACTGATGTAAATTTTATATTTTCTGGGCCTAGATTTTGATGCAATCCTTTAAAGGGTGTTAGTTTTTGTACTGGGTACAATTAAATTATGTGTGGATAGAACTGATCATTTGAGACTGGATTTTAGGCTTCATTATGGCAGATTCAGAGCAGCCTAGGGAAGATTCTACCCAATACCTCATGTGTTACAAGGTTTCTACCACTCTGAATAGAGAACCAGACCTCCTCATTCCTGGGCCTGTATGAGCTCTGTGAACTGTCTGTGCTTATTCTTTTTAGTTGTTTTCTCTTCTGCGTTGGAATGTTTTGCACATACGTATCAGTAGGCAGCCAGAGACTTGAGAGAACCCCCTCTACAGTTCTCTGATGTGTGCACTTTCCTAACCTCTCTCCCTCTCTCCCTTTTTCTCAGTTCCCTCTGCCATTTTCATTCAAAATTTCAAATTCTAGCCCCCTCCACCTCCCAGAATTTTGATCTCTGTTTTTTGTTTTTTTTAATTTAGCTGGGCTTTGTGTAGGTTCTGCCCTGGACCATAATCAGGAAATTACCTCCAGTGAGTAAACCAGGTCCCATGCCATTTGCTTCTAGTTTTTGCTAAAAGAAAAATTTTAGACAAATTAAATTTAATGAAGTTTAATCCAGCAAAAGATGATTTGTGAATCAGTTCCCAAACGCAGAGGAGGTTCAAATCCACTTAAGGCTGCCACATACTCATATGACATTTATGAACAGAAAAAGGTAAGTGATGTATTGAAAATGGAAGTGAGACACTAAAGTGACTGGGTTGGTTACAGCTCATCATTTGCTTCATTTGACCATGGTTTGAATACTTGGCGGGCTGTAGGTGACTGAGACTATGTGACTTGTTAGGAGAGTAGGTTATAGCCTCTGTACACATCAAGTTAGGTTACGGTTCGCTATCTATGGAGAAACTTTTTGCCAAACTTAAAATATATACAGAGGTAGCTTTAGGCTAAACTTAAATTTAACATCTCACACATCACATTTCTGCCACTCTGAAAATCATTATTTCACACATTTTTTTCCAGTTTTCCAGTTGTTAACAGAGTACAGCCATTGCCATCGCAATTAATCCTTCATGGGCAGACCTGAAATCCATTTATTGCTTTTGAACCCGACTTCCAATTTGTCTGATACTAAGATGATGAATTCTGTTTTCACTTTTGTCTTAGTTCTCTGGTGTACAGCCCGGAGTTGCCTTCTTATTACCCTCCAATCTGAAATTATTTGTCATTTCATAGATGACTTGAGACAACTTACATTTTATTAGCATAACAAACATTTGATTTTAGCAGTTTGTTTTATTTAATTTTTTGCATAGGGTTTTTAATAATTTTTCCATATTTTAGTCTGTTTCTTTACATCTTGATATACATTGGGGGATGAGTGTGTGTGGTTTTTATATTTATGAAATACTGTTCTAGTCAGGTTAGCTTTATAATTTTGCATGAATCCTTTTGTTCTCTACTATGAAAACAATTTTATATTTTAATATTTACAATAATAATAATAAATATATTTTCTTTTCCTTGCTTCCTCTGTCCTCGCTTCCTTACCAACATAATGTGAATTAGTCAGAAAGAGTTTCTAATTAAGTACCTTTATCACATTGAAGATGATTATACATATATTGTTTGCTGTGTGAGACTCGTAATATATTTTGAATTTCAGCCATTTGAAATGAGGCCTTATGAGAAACTAAAAACTGTTTCATCTACAAGTTAGCCCCTCTTCCTAGAAAATATTCCCAGACGCGTCCTCTCTACTTGGTCAACACTTACATGCTGTTCTATCCTCCTATCCACTCATTATTGTTTTCATTCTGTGTTAAATATTTTTAATGTTTATTGCCAGTCCTTTTGTCATACTCTCTCCGGTCATCTCTTTTGTCATCTAAAGTGTGCCCTGTAACAATTTCTCAGAAAAGCTCATGTAAAAACTTCTTTAAAGCCTGCGTGTTCAAAGTGGCATAACTGTGACCTTTCTAACTGAAGGGCAGCTTTACATATTTGTATTCTTCAGAACATATTTTTTTTCCTGTTTATATGTTTTTTCCTTGTCTGCTGATGTTGAATGTTGCTGAAAAGAAATCTGAAGCCAACCTGACATTTTGTCCTTACAAGAGATTTGATATTTCTCCTTGAAAGCTCAAATTTTTCTTTCTTATTCTAGTGTCCCATAATTTCACTAGAAAATGTCATGCTGCTCACCTGGGTCAATTTTCCCTGACACATACCCTTTTTCAGTATGTAAATGTAGCTCTCTCTTTTTTTCAAAGAAAATCTTATTTGAACAATGTATGTAACGCTTTATTCCATTTCATTATTTTGCAATTTTCTTTGAGGTATTCTTCATGATCCACACGGATTCTATAAGGAAGAGACTGGTGAATTTAAAACAGTTACGATGGTGATGTTCGAGCATGCATCCTTTGATCTCTGCACGTGTCACTAATCACCATGCCCCTTCCCCTGACATAATATTGTTTTGATATACTCTCTAGGCTAGGGGGTGGGTCCATTTCATAGCATTTCCCTTGGCCTTCCACGCTAGCTTCCACTTAGCTATTACCACACAGGCCCCAGACCCAATGTAGGGTTTATGCCAACTACTAAGTATGCCTGTCTCTGCCATACTTTCAGGTACCAGGAAAATGATCATAGAATATGTCTACAACAGAGCCTCTGTGAGTCAGACCCTAGCCAGAACCCTATTCACTCCCTCTCCCCTACTATCAATTATCCTTAGCTTCCTGATAATCCATTCTTACATTCTGCTGACGGGGCAAGTTGTTTAATATTCTTTTAGGCTGCCCATCTATTGTGTCCTTTGGGACACCATGTTCTATCAATATTGAATTTACACAATTTTCTATGTATGAGAAGCCCTGAATTCCATCTGGATATTGCCCCTTCTTACAATAATACTAGCACCTACTACACTGTGGATGGCAAAGCCTTACCGACTTGCTCCCCAGGGATCCTGTGTCTGGACTCACCTTCCCTACTGCTACCAGTGAGCCTAGTTAGCTAACGGACCAGCCTGCCATCATTCCTAAGGAATAGAGAACAAGCACAGAATGTACTAGTGATTCTCATGACTTCCTTACCAATGCCAGCCTTGTCGTCTTAGTAAATATTGCATCCTGAGAGCATTTCTATAGAACACAGTAATCTGGTGGGTTTCCAGCTTTACACAGTATATTAACTCAAGCATGCACATTTCCCCGTGCTTTTCATCCTTCCACTGTCTGACATAGAAAACTTAGCACTCTGACATCACTTAACATGACTGTACCACATTCGTTCCTATCTTCTGTGGTCCTTGACAGAGTTTTAAATCCTGCATTTTAGGAAAGTAAACCAAATCAAAAGATTCTTCCTTATTTGACTTATGTCCTGACCACTTCGATGAAGCATCCCCAGGGTCTAGTCCTGCATTTAATCCCCTGGCTTCTGAAGCAAGGTTTTGTAGTTCCTTTGGGGTAGAGACCCTTTTTTAAAATCACCTTTTTTATAATCCCTTGTTCTGACCCAGTTTTGCTGCGACTTAATCCTAGTGATGCTACTGGAAGAAGCAAAGATAGATGCTGAGAATAGCACAACAGTCTCGTGGGGCAGAGGAATTTGCCTGACTTTTTGCACATGTTGTTATGTGGCTGAACAACTTCAGTACATTACTGTATGATTTCTGCCTAATTTAACTCTGGCAAACCTTACACATAAGAAATTATGCCTGTTCATGTGTTTTATTTTTCATTTTTCTTTTTGGTCTTTAATATTTTCCATGGAGGAGAACTGAATATGCTGATTTATGCAAACACATTTAATTTAAAGTTCAATATAATCTTAATATAAAACTTGGTTTCAGGCAATTCAGTAAACATTTGAAAAACATCCAATTGTGTGAATATTTCTATATGTCCATGTAATGCCAATGATTATTGATATCAGAAAACTTTCTGAGATCTTAATTTCTGAACCATTTGGAATTCATAATAAAACCCAAGAAAGCCCTAGAATATATTCTGATATAATTTTTGTGTGTAAACCAAGATAAATATTTTAATTTATAATCTTTCTAGAAAATAATATCACTGTCCTTTAAAATTAGAAGTACCCATAGCCTATGACCTAGCAATCTCACGTTGAAAAGTTTACTATACAGAAATAAAATATATATGTAAAATGTACTCACTAAAGCTTTTTGTGATGAAAAAATCTGAAACCAACTATAACATGCACCAACAAGAGAATAGTTTCATAAATAACACTGTATCCATGAGAAATAACACTCAGTTTTAATAGATATTTTTAAATCCTTCAATTGAAAAGGTCAATATGATATATCATTAGCAGTAAAGCAGCAAATTATAGTGCAGTGTGCATGGTAAAATTCAGTTTTTGTAAATATATGTCCACAGAATTGTTAAAGAAGATGGAAAACAGTAAAAGGCAAGCACTTCAGGTTACATTATAGAACGATATTGGGATATAAATTGACATAATATATAAAAGAAATGAGTAAAGTGATTAATTTTTCTCTATATATTATATTTTAAAATTACTTATTGCAAAAAGCATGCATTAGTTCTCAATTTAAATGGCATCAAGTAAATGGAAAGGATAAAAAAAGAAGTATGGGAAATATTCCAGGAATCTTCTAGGAAATATTCAAGTACCTAGGTCTGAGACCCTAAAACATTTGAGGAAAAAACAAGTTTGCCTGAAATCTCAACCTACTTTTTCCACATTTCCTCTTTTTCTGTCATTTTCTCTATATATTAATGTTATAGCTACTTATTAAATTCACCCTTAATCAGTCATGATTATTTGGGATAACTCAAAATGACAGGAAATACGGTCAGACTGGCACACTGGATTTTATGATTAGGCTGATACATTGTATTTGGATTGTCTATCTCCTGTCCTCACAGGACACTTAAACAAGGAACGTGTTAATTAAGTCATTGGGCATGGATGAAGTTTTCTCTCTCCTTTATAATTCGTGAGGGATCTTCAAGTTCTAATAGCTCCCGTTGATGAAGCATCATCATAAACAACCAATCCCTCCTTGCCCCTCAAATTTTATTTGTGTAAACTGAGAGGCAACAAAACAAAGGCCTTCCTCCGAGGCATTTTATACTCTAGAGGAGAGATAAACAAATAAATAAAGTAGGGTATAATGTTAGGAGAAGAGGAGTGCAGTGATGGGAAACAGATTGAAGTAAGGAGATATAGAATGATCCAGCTGTGTTCTTTCATAAGGTAGTTAGGAAAGAACGCCCTCCCAGAAATTATCATTTTGGAAGAACTCTTCAGTAAAAATTATAGCGATTCAAGGGAGGATCTATGGGATTAGCTTTTGTGGAAGAGGAAACATCAGATACCAAAGTCCTAATCCCATGGGTGAACCCACCCCAATCATATGGAAAATTCAGTTTTCACCAGCATGGAGAGATGCCAGAAATTTTCATGCTAAAAATTTCAAGCAAAGCAAAGTGATAAGAATAAAGCATGAGGCAAAATTGGGGTGGGGGGTGCATAGGAGTACTGACAGGGAAGATCCCCTAAATTTAGCCACAACTCAGGAGTCAACCAAGGTTTGGATTCTAATCTAACCGCACTACAATTCTAGGAAATGTATTTACACTTTCATGCCTGCCAATAAACTTGGTAATACTGACATGTATAAAAAGTATGAACAAAGCAGTCGGAAGTTCACAAGGAAGAAGAGATAGACAGAGTGAAGTAAAGGTAAAAGAGAGACGTTACTTGTGCATTTTAATTTTATATGTCCAAGTTCCTCTGGCTCATGTTTAAAGGAGAACAATAAATTTGGTACTGCTCCATTTTCTAAGGCATTTTCTAGCATTTTGCTAAGTGAAACATGAATCCATTTTATCCTTACACATTCAGAGAATATTTATTTGGGGTGGCTAAGGCGCCTGTGGCTCAAGTGGCTAAGGTGCCAGCCACATACACCTAAGGTGGTGGGTTCGAATCCAGCCCAGGCCACCAAACAACAACGGCTGCAACCAAAAAATAGCCAGGCACTGTGTGGGTGCCTGTGGTCCCAGCTACTTGGGAGGCTGAGGCAGGAGACTTGCTTGAGCCCAGGAGTTGGAGGTTGCTGTGAGCTGTGATGCTACAGCACTCTACCCAGGGGACAGCTTGAGGCTCTGTCTCAAAAAAAAAAAAAAAAATATATATATATATATATATATATGTATGTATGTTTATTTGGGGTGAAAAAATTGACTAAAAGATCTTTTTATATCTTAGGGATCTTGTTGGTGAAATTTTCATTCACATCTTTTCAAGTTTTTATTTTGACAATGATCTCCCCAGTATTCCTCACTAGCTCCCATTCCTAAGGGAAGCACTCTTATCACTAAATCTCTCTACTGTGTAATCATTGGATATGTTGCTACATATCTTTATACTGGAAAGTATTAAAAAATAATTGAAGAAAGGCTAGTTTTGAATGTGTCCAACTAGAGCGTTCCAGCTGAAATATAAAACCACTGTAACTCTGTCTAAGATATGTCAGAAAACTGATACCTCATAAAGCCAGAAGGAGCTAATTTCATACCTTTTCTGCTTTCTCTCACACTGGGTGCACACACACAATGACACAAAAGAAAAAAGAAAACAGTTACATGGTTTGCTCAAGATGACAAGGTGAGCCAATAGTAAATTTAAAAATATGAACAAAAGAGCAATATTTGTATCATAGGGCCATTTGCTGGAGAACAAGGACAATTTTTGTTTCTGCCTAATTTAAATGGATCATAAAGTATTCAGTGAACACAGTGTTTTTTTTTTCTTCCAGGACTCTTTTTATACCTTTCCAAGTATATAACATCTAGTTATAAGCTTAGCAGGAAAAAATTCTGCCTCAGGCACTAGTTTATAAACTTTGGATATAGTTCCTCAATTTACAACAATTCTTCTAATAGATACGTCCATGCTATCTATCCTTCGTTTGGAAAATTCTCCTCTTCCTCTTATCTAAATAGTGTTGATGAGGTTATCAATCACAGTTCCCCACATGTCTTCAAAGAGATGGGGATGTGATCCATGATGGAGTGAATCATAGTGTCCTTATGGTATTTTTTCCAAACTTGAAGAAGAAGAAAAAATTCTTTTCTTTCAGTTTTGGAATTTGTGCTTACATGAGCTCAGAAGCTTCCCTGGCCATAGTTTTAGCTTTATAGAGATAAGATCGTTTGAGAGCCTGAAGTTAACACACATACAGAAGCAAGGGTGAGAGACAAAGGAGAGAGAGAGAGAGAGAATATGAAACCTGGAAGTTAGTGTCTCTGTTTCTCTCTTTGTCCCAACTCTTCCTATTTTTCTTAGGTTGGTTGCAAGAATTGTTAAATTACCTTCTTAACTAAGCTACTTCAAAAGGCAGCTACTTCCTGCCTTTAGAATATGGCAATGTGTTGGAATATCACTCTAATTGAGTATATATTATATGACAAATGATAAATTTGTATGTATTTTGCGAATTCAATTAGGATCTCCAATAAAGTTAAATAATATTAATGTAAGAGAAGATCAGGTGATCTGGACCTACTCAGATGAGCCCTTTAAAAAAGGTCCAGATTATAGAGATGAATAAAACAAAATAAATAATTCTCTCTCTCGTTATCTTTGGAGAAGCAAGTCACCATGAGTTATATAGCTATGAGAAACTGACGTCTGTCAACAACCACATGAATTTGGAAGAGGAGCTTGAGCTCCATTAAGTACCGTGGGCTGGCTGACCCCTTCAATTCAGCCTTGTGAGCTATGAGTAGAGGATCCAGTAAAGCTATGCCTGTGTTTCTGATCCATGGAAACTGCAAAATGAGAAATTACCAAGTTTAGTTATTCCCAGATCATGAGAACCCTAGGTCTATAGCATAGGATAAAATAATTAACTATAAGGAAATCAAGTTACTTACTAAGTGTTCAAAATGTACCACCTCTATGCTATGCTCCTTCTACACTCCGCCTTCCTCACAAAACAGTTGAGAGAAAAATATGACTAGTTCCATTTTAGATATCCTCCCCAAATTTATGTTCCTTAGGTTACATAGCTATTATAGGACAGGGGTAGATAGCCAAACTGGTTTCATATTTGCTTTTAGCCTCTACAATACTACATTACATAGGATTCAAACATGTTGTAAGTGGTATTCATAAATCATGCTGAGAAAAATATGAAACCTAAACCAGATTGTCTTAGTCAAGTGACCAAAGTTCCTTTTCAAGACTCCATTTAAAAACTGGAAATGTCACAGTACATTTCTTTCCATTATGATAATCACCCAAGTGATGTTTTTGTAAGCTTGATACAGTTAAACAAATATCCATTCATCCTCTAAAGAAGAACAGGTGGAAACTTCTAGAGAATAAGATGGTTCACAATATGAGAAATCATTGCCTAAGACATTCATATTAAAGTTGCTGTCCACACATGCCTTTCAGTCAAGCTCTCCCAGAATTTTAAAGTATCTACTTGAGGACCTTAGATGAAGAGTCTCCAAAATTATTTGCCCTTCAGTATACATTTTTTTTAAAGACTTTGTCTCCACCTTAATACTCGAATATATAGTCAATCTTAGTCCACCAATTGCTAATTCTTTTGGCTTGTGAATCTTTTGGTTGGGGTAGACTCTATAGACTGAAGATATTGTCTATACATTGATGAGTTTTCATCTGTACCTTCACTTCTAGTCTTCCTCCAATATTTAGTACAAGGCATTTAATAGCTTTCTGGGCATTGTCTCCTAGATGTTCCATTAACTTCATAACATTACCCATCTAACTAAAGCATCTCATCCACCTGTAATGCACTTTCTTCAGAATGTCTTTCCACTGGATAATTCAAAATTGGAAACTCAGAAGTTTTACTCCTTCATACCAACCTATTGTCTATAATTTAATTATTTATAACCTACTTCATACTCATCTATTACTTTACTGGTTTTCACTATCACTGGCTTCAAGCATTCTATCATGGGTATTATCCTGTACATCACTTCTAGGTTAATTTCCTAAGTAACACTTGGATCATAACACTTACACTCAAGGGATTAAAACTTTTGGGGAACTTCTGATTGCCATTACAAGATGTCCTTACCATCCACAAATCAGCTTGAAACTATCTTTTACATTTCTGCCACTTTCTTGCTCATATGCTATGCTTCATGCAAATTGGACTGTCACTAACTCACAAACATGTCCTTTATATAACAGATGCTGCAGGCTCTCTCTCTGGTTTGCTCAGTTTTAAAGATGTTCTCATGCTGATACGGGAAAATCATGGGTCATTATGAAAGTTTTGAGATACACAAAAATCAAGGAACACAAAATCCACTTGGATGGAAACAACTGAAATTCTCCCAGCAACACATGTAAGCCCAGCAAGATGAAACTTGCAGGGGTGAATCAAAAAGGATGGTGCCAACTGTGTTTCTTGGAAATAAAATAATGGACCATAACACAGTCTGTCTCAACATTTTCATATAATCTACGAAATAAAATAAAGTAAAAGGAGTAAAAGACACAAGATCCCTTGCCAGGAGCATAATCATGGTGCATCCAGCAATGTATGACACAAGCTTCCATGTCATTATTATGGCAAGAGATTAGAGAGCCATAGGCACTCTCTGGGATGCTTACTCCCACCAATAACTTTTTTCTCTACACCACACATATTGTTATTTTGTGAGCCTACCCTCACCACCTCCCCGTACATGCCTACTTTACTCTGGCAGTGTCCTCAAGCTTGAGTAGGGCTCCTTCTAATACCTTCTCAAAGTTCTGCCTTATCTTACTCCAAGGTCAAAAGTTTCTTTATCCATGTCTTATTTTCCCATTTCCCTAATCAGAAGAAGCCTTTTATCATTGAATTCCAATTCATTTATTCTTCCAAAAGCACCATATATTATTATTCAAAAGCTTACTATTATTGTTGTTGTTATTGCGGTATTGTTCCTCAGCAGATTCAGAAACACTGATAAGAATTTACTATTTTTCCTAAATATGTACATATTACCACACTTTCTATCATAGAGGCTTAAATACAGTTTATTCTCAGTATTACAGATGACAACCAAAGAAAATTACTGGAATAACTTTCTCCCTGAAGGCATGAAATTGACATCTATCAGCCCAAAATGACTACAGTAGCATAGGTTTTTCCATGAAGAATTGACAGATGACTTCTTCCAACCTCACATAATCCAGATGCTTCAGTTATGCCTGGGTTGGTGGAGAACATAAAACTATAATTTAATATAAGCTCTGCTTTTATGCTTGTAGGAACAAAATCCAATTTTATAAAGGACCAATTCCTGGGGTATTTATGTAACTCAGAAGTCTAAACATATAAGGGGATATTGACTGTTAAAAAATACAATAAAGCAAACATTTCTATATTCATTATTCTGTTCTTTTAAGTAAAAACATTAATAAGCTTCCAAAGCCTTTGGTTATTTTAATAGAATACAGTAAATTTTATCCCATCTGGTTCTGTACATGAAAGAATCAGCACAAAATTCAAGCGCTGACCAATTTTACAGAGAGAAGAACATAAAAGGCAGTTTCTTATGATCTTTCAGGAGGAAATGCACTTGAAATACTGTGAGAAAGGCAGTCTTGTGATATTTCTCATTATAAAAGGTCACTGCTCGACTCATTTATCACTATTTTATGGAAGAAGCAGAGTGGATTGTGTGTAGTTGGGAGCAATGTTGCTGAGAAGAGTTTAAAAAATTACCTGGTGTTAAGAGGAACAGAGAAATTACTTGGTGTATTGCAAAGCAGAGTTTGGAAATATATAACTAGGGCAAAAATCAAAAATATCGTAAGATATAAGAGGAGAAAGAGAAATCTACACCAAAAGGACTATTTTCTTTTTTTTATAAAAAAATTCCTTTCACCATAAGGGGGGATTATCTATGAGTTTAAAGAAAACGATACTATACCTTAATTGCATTTAGATTTCAATTCTTTGTTAGGGACCACTGGGGACAAATATTTGTCATAATGATAACAATATAGCTAACACCATACATAGAAGTATTTCATTTTTATATAAAACAGTAAAAGAGAGGTTGTTTTTAGTCTACACAACTACTAGCATATTATGTAATATCATGTCATTGCATCACCGTGAAAGTCTATAACCCTCAGATTCAATGCATAATACTATATAATACGCCTCCTATGTGGCTGATGCCACTCTGAAGCTCTACTCGAAATATCTCATTTAATCTTTTAATTTTTTTAATAAACCCATGTGAAAAATACTGATGTTAGCTCCATTTTCCTGACAAAAAAAGCTGAAGCAGTTGCTCACAAATGCAAAATTTAAAAATGGTAGAACTGGAACGTAAATCTAGGTACTAAGTACCATTAAACTATTCTCTGCTTTTTTATTTGATGAGTCTTTTTTAATTAAATAAACAACAAAATTCTTTTATTAAAGTAGAAGAATTACCAAAAAAGCAATGTTAAACAAGATGTAAAGAGAAATCAAAAGGTAATTCTTTGAGTTAAAAACCATGCATCCTAAGCCTGTTGTTTTATCATTTTCTCTGATGTTCATTATAATAGAATTGTTAATTGCATGGACTAAGAATTCAGATAAATTTAACAGAAGTTTTCAGAGCAGAATATAAAAAATTGTTCTCATGTACTTCTCAGAAAAACAAGTGATTCAGCCTCTCTGTCCCACGCTTCCAATCATATGAGAGAGGAAAAACACTATTATGGAAGTCTCTGATTGGTTTGGCAAAAAAAAAAAAAAAAAAAAAGAATTATAACATTATATGAAAGATTATAATTAAATTTGCAAAATATAAAGCACAGTACAAATGGCAAGTGCCAATGATATTTTAAGAAACATTATATATAATCATAATAAGCAGGCACAAAAACTTCCATTTTGTGAAATAAAGGGAAAAATCCTTCCCATTATTACTGATGTTGGTTAAATTGGCCAGAAAAGAAAGCAACAAATGTAATCCAATCAATCGCTTTATGTTAGTGTACAGGGTGTCCCAAAAGTTGCCCATGAAGTTGGCATAGATAGAGAAAATAGGAAATTGCAGCCTGATGTACTTTTATTTATAAAATATTTATTTCAAAGTTTTACAAAATATTCTCTATGTGTTGTCTACCTTTTTGTAAAATTCTGTCATGAAAATTTTGTAAATAATAGTAGTTTAGCTACACTTTCTTATTTTCCCTAAGATGTTATGGGCATCTTTTGGGGTAGTCTGTATAAGTAACCATTGAACCTCCGTCCTCACCACTCAGAGGAACTGATGTTATAAAATACGAGGTGCCCCAAAGTTACCCTCAAAAATCACCACACATAGGAAAACTGAGAAATTAGACCTAAATGTACCTTTATTTATAAAATATTCATTACAGAATTTTACAAAGAGGTGGACAAATAGAGAATATTTTGTAAATACTTTGTTTTATAATGAGTATTTTGTAAATAAAGGCCCATTCTCTCTAACTTTGTAGGTGTTTCTGACATTTTTTCATCAGCTGCCTTTCCTTTACTTTCTTCACTTTCCTTGTACTTGACCATCTCCTTCTCTGCCCAGACTCAATTATCTCTTCAATATAGTGACAAGAAAGTGTGATTTGGGAACTGTGAAATAGCTCTGTAAACACAGACCAAAGCAACTTCCCCACGCTCTCCAGTCTTGCTATGAAATATTTAATTATTTAATTCCCTTTCTGGTTAAAGTAACTAGAGTGGATTTTGCTGCTTACAAGTGAATCTTACACAATTCATCTCTCACCTATGTGCAAGATCACATCCCCTTTTACAAGCCCATATATGGGTCATTACAAAAGTTTTAAAATACACAAAAATCAAGAAAAGTTAAATCAAATGCAGGATGGAAACAAATGCAGCCCTCCCAGCCTTAGCGATAAGCTGAGCAAGCGGAAACTTGCACAGGTGAATCGGAAAGAATGCTATGGACTGTGTTTCTTGGAAGTGAAATAATGAACCATAACAATCTGTCTCAAAACTTTTGTAGTGATCTACGTACAACTCATACTGCTGCAAAATTTACCACATGCTGGTCTCCTTTTCAGTCCTATTTCAACTAACATATCTTTGTTCAAATCATTCCTTTTATGTGCCATGGCTCAACTTCTCCTCCTTCCAATACTTCTCTGTTCTACAAAGCTTTAAATGTTACCTATTCCATGAAGCTTTATTAATATCCTCAACCAAAGTAATATTCTTTCTACTTGGCACATTTTACTTATATACTGTTTTGCCTTCTCTCTTATGTTATTTACCTGAACTTAACTGAGAAGGTTTTTAAAGGCAGATATAATTTAATTGTGTTATATAATACTACATAGTCATATTTTTTTATTACCCACAAAACCATCTGTTTGTTTTCTCAAGCAATGTTCTAACTGACTTCAAGCAATCTGAGCTTTCCCTCCTGGCTGAAGTCCAAACAACAGAAAGCTTCATCCCCTTCTTTGCCTAATAGCAATGGAAGAGCTATTATAGTATATATTTGGACCACCTAGTGAATAATTATCTTGAACAGTTAGATAGTAGCTTTCAACTCTGTGTAAACTACAATGTTGACCTAATCAAAGAAAAGGGATTATAGAGACTGGGGGTCAAGGCTGCTTCAGCACACCACCTATTTTAAGCACTGTGTGGTATCTGATGCCATACCCTTTGATAACCATGTAGGAAATATCACAAAAATGGAAGTTGAATTGGAAAATTGACAATCTGCAGAAACCTGAATTCATTTCTGCTAAGGTGAATGGTATTTCTGGTGTAATAAATACCTTTTTGCATAAGCAACATTTTCTATTGCCTAAATAGCAGATAGTTGTATTTGTTACTTTTATTTACAGTTAGAGCATCAGAGAAAACATGAACCCAATGCACTTATCAAGTGATAAGGTTTGAACTCAATACTTTGACTAGTCCGTGATGGGAACTGCTCTGAGTCCTGCTATCAGATGCAGTAAATATTTGAGGATCGAATGTATATGAAAGAAAGTAATTAATTAATTAATTAAACCTGGGGATAAAACAAACCAGTGACAGAGATTTTAGAAAGCAAAGGCATCCACAAAGCACAACATTGTAGAAGCTATTGATCCACCTAGACATTGAGTTGACCATGGATCAGGATCAATCAATGCATAAAAGTACATTTTAATAACTTTTATTCTGGACTAGTATTGACATGCTGGGAACAAAGCAGAGCAAATGAAAAGAATCAAACAAGATAAAACCTGTGAAGGTATGTTGAACAATATTGAACACAATACGCACACAAAGAAAGAAGTCTATAACTGAAAAACAGTTATGCCATGGAAGCACTTCCCAATTAGTTTCATTTTGTCATTAGAAAATATAATTCAGCATCAGTGAAGATTATATAGTGTCTCATCTTCTTTGAGAGTCTATATTTGGTCTAATAATTTGGTGAAGTTTTTTAACATGCACCTTAGTAGATGCTTTCCCTATGTGTTTGTACACTTAAGAAAGTCTCTTTACATAAAAGAGAACTTTTTTGTTCATTTGAAAAATCCTATTTTGAAAAACTTTGTTTTAGAGAGCAAAAGTATCACCACTTTCTGCAAAAATAGCAATTGTACCTGGGGCAGTATATGTTATGCACAGTATTTGCTTTACTAGTCAAAATGAGAATCCTCATTTTAATATAGTTTCCAGAGGCTTAGACCATGGTTTGAACTGTAATCACCTGCAGGGGGAAATTTAAAGATCAAAAATATCCATTTGCTTTCTGAACCCAAATCTAACATTTTCTCTGCAGGAAACTGACTTTGATTTCTCCCCCAAAATTTAAGTTTCAATGTATTACTTAGCAATCCCAAAGAAAGTAAGAGAGTATAAAATTTTAAAACTGTCCAATTACATCTAAACAATAGTTTATATATAAGCAAATTTATTGTTCTTTTGAATTAATGGATAGTTGTAATTCATATTTTCTTTGGAATTCATCTTAAAATTTCTCATTGGAAACATACTTTTAAGCAATTTTTTTATTTATACACTATGTGAAGTTAGACAATTATGAATTTTGTTAGCTTTGATGTACATCAATAAAGTTTTACTCTTATGAGCTTTAGAAGTGTCCCTGGGAACCAAAAATGTTGAATTTATACCAAGATCATTTAATATATGGTTGATAAAGAAAATAGTAACATGAGCACATGATACTACTGTATGTATATTCTGGGTGGCTATACGCAATTAGACAGAAAAGTAACTGTCTCTAAATCTTATTTCATTACTGAATAAAGTCCATCTCTAAACTGCAACAGATGTAACAGAATGACAGAAAGTAAATAAGTCTTCTTGCAAAGCATTACTCTCCTTGATTATATACGTCTTGCTTCTGCTTTTCCATTTATATTCATCTCCTTGGTCTTTGCTGGGTTAATCTTTTTCTTTTTGTAAATCCTTCAACTAGCTTTCTACCCTAAAATTTCACATGTAAGACACTAGGAGCAATGTAACATTAACCCTTTCCAACCCATACTTTCTGCCATCCGCATACTCCCGATTTCTTATTCATTTTGGTTGAGTAATTTTCCCACAAGCACAACCATGTGAATACAACCCACCACATGTTCACATCCAAATACATGGCTTATTGAAAAACAGAACGCATACAACCTGTGCTATCTGTGCTATGTAGTCCAGACTACATGAGGAACCGCATCAGACAGGCTCTGACAGAGGAGGGGCTAAATGACCCAACAACAACAACAACAAAATGTCAGATGCCTTTTGACATCTGAGCGGAACAAGGATATCATTACATAGAACAAGGTCCGAGACAGGGATTGGAAATATTTACATTTATATGTTCCATTTACACCTTTTTCAAGTCAAGCTCTTGCAAAATCTTTTAATTCTAAAATAATTTTTGCATTATTAACAAAATAATTATACTGATAAAGTTTGGTTTTAAATCTCTAAAACATTTAATTAAAAAAAAAAAAAACCTTTGGGGCCACGCCTGTGGCTCAAAGGCATAGGGTGCCAGCCCTATATGCTGGAGGTGGCGGGTTCAAACCCAGCCCCAGCCAAAATTGCAAAAAACAAAAACAAAAACAAAAACTTTTGGTATATGCACATAATATCATGCAGAATGTGAATCAATTCTATAGCCACTTATAGGTAGTATAGTCAGTAAAGTATTAGAAAGTGTAAAATAATAATGAATTAGACTGGTAGTAAAATAAAAGTATTTGTAACAAAAGATAACAATCTGAGAAGAAAAAAATTAATACCCAAATGAAGACTAATGTTACTAACATTGAGGAAAAAAGAAAAAGAAAAACCCACTAAGTTGATCTTATAGTTCCTGATGTCCGTGAGATATAAAGCAGAAAATTCTTAACATGGATGAATAAAATTTGTTATACACATTAGGTTATGGTCAGGAAAGATATGGATGCTAAGGTGATAATATAAGACCCCAAAAATGTTCACCATAATATGATGATCCAAGATTAATAAATATAGGGTTAAAATAGTATCAAATAGTTGGTATAATAAGGCCATGTAAAGTGAGAAACCCCAAAGAAGACAACAGAGAAAAACAGAACTTTGACTCAATCTGTATAAAAACAAAATATGTAAACAAAACGTGTACCCCATAATATTCTGAAATTTTACAAAAGGTCTTAAGATTTCGTGTATGTTTGTAAATTTTAGGGAATATGTTTAGAACTTCTAGAGTGGAGTTGCGTGTGGTTTCCCTCACTGACCTTGGCAATGTGCAATGAATTAAAAAGTTGTAGGTTCAAGTTCCATCTCTGATTTCCCTTGCTAATCCATAGCTCTGCTTGAAAAAAATTGTGCCCCAGGAAAAGGCTGGGTCCTGGGGCCAGACCTATTCAGCATCAGGCATGCTTAGAAGGTCCACTTTGCATTTATGACTGCCATGAAGGTTGGGCCTGCGAGCCAGGAGTAAAAACAGGAAATTACCAGCAATTCAACCTAAATTTGATATCCTAAAAATCTGACAAACATCTTACAGGCCACCCTTTTCCAACTATTACAATATTAGGCAGCAATATTTGAAAGTGAACAAATGATAAAATCATCTTTACCAGTAGGAAATCAAGTAGCAAACAGCATTTTTTTTTTCTAGTAAGGAAACATTTTAAAACTCAAAAACATTTGGTAATAGTTGTAAATGAGAGATGTAGGTGATTTCAAATACAGAGTCTATGATTCAAAACACATAGGAAGAGAGAAAAAGACTGGCAAAGCCAGGAATAAAACTGTGAAAAGTCATAGTTAGATTTGGTAAATTAACTACCGCTGATCATTCTCATGTCTTTGCTGTCCTAGCATTACTACTCTCTAGCAATCTATGGAAAGTGACTGGAGAGGGGACAGACTGAAACCAAGAAAATCTTTTGGGAGCCTGGTCTAGAAAATAGGTAGAGGAAATAGCAGAGATATGAGAATAGAAGGACTCAAGCAATGTTGCATAAGTAGAATGATGTAAATGGGTGACTATTTGGATATGGTGATTGAACAGGACAGATATAGAAGGGAGATTACAAAAGGTACTAGTTCAAAGGACAAAGTCGCTAATGATGCTACTGACTACTACAAGAAAAACTCAGAGATGAATGAGGCTGGGTATCAAAAGAAGATAAAAAATTCCATTTCAGGGTGGCACCTGTGGTTCAAAGGAGTAGGACATTGACCTCATATGCCTGGAGATGGCAGGTTCAAACCCAGCCCCCACCAAAAAAAAAAAAATTATTTCAGGCTAATTCATCAAAGAAACCTAATTTTCAAGTGTGAAAGACATTGTACATCATCAATTTTAGGATAAAGACTTTGGAGGGATTGAAATCACTAAGTAGAAATTATTGGAAGAGCTGAGAAGAAGAAAAACACTAAGAAAGATTAATGGGTATAACATTAGGAAAAAGGATATTCAACAATACCACGACACTAGGAAATTGCATGAGATAAAGTCTGAGAGGAAGTGATTGGTAATTATTAGTAACTTTTCAAAAAATGTGTTCCATCTGGTGAAAATACTGTTAGATGATTATAAATTGAGATATAGTAAATTGGTATGGTAAATTGGTATGGTAAAAAGAGATGAGACAGATAATCTAGACTGTTCCTTCAAGACACTATTTGGAAGGAGATAGAAGGACAGAAGAGGAGCCTTTGGTACAGTCAGGATCAGGGCAGGAGGCTTTTTCTGCGTGTGTGTATACATGCGTGTGCGTGCATGTTTGTGCATGCACG
Organism: Otolemur garnettii; assembly: GCF_000181295.1. Lineage (NCBI taxonomy): Eukaryota > Metazoa > Chordata > Mammalia > Primates > Galagidae > Otolemur > Otolemur garnettii. The sequence goes on from NW_003852400.1 coordinate 28,116,931, forward strand.
TATGAATGCATCTGCGTGTGTGTGAGTGTGTGTGCATGTGTGTGTGTGCATGCGTATATGCGTGCATCTGCATGTGTGCGTGTGTGTGCATGTGTGTGTACACGTTTGTGTGTTTCCTATTGCTTTCTTCTTGCTTAAAAGTGGCTTGAGTTTTTATAAACTGATAAGAAATCAGCAAAGTGAAAACTGAACATTTAACAAAGCAAGAAGATCAAAATGATAACAGTGTCCAGCAATAGAAAGGGGGAAAAGAACAGAAAAGGTCTGATTTTTTTATATGTATGCACACACACAACATATTGGATATATATGGATACATAGCCATACATATGTATATGTATATATCTCCATATATATATAGATACACGTCCCTTATTTATTTTTAAGGGAGGTAAGATTTGGTAAATAATAAATTTTAAGATGGTGTCTTAGTTGAGGTTACTCTCAAAGCAAACTCTGGGGAAAAACTTAGCTGTAGAAAATACAAGGACAATAAAGGCTACGCTTATGATCATGCTCCAGGGTTCTACCTCTAGTGACACTCTAAGACATCCTGTAAACCACCCTTTAGATTTTTTTTCTCAGCAGAGGAGGAAGATTGGGCACTTCGCTGACAGCTTCTTCTGTCTCATACTGATTGAAGTTTGACTTCAGGGACATTAAAACCAATCTTTCTTGCATTTCTGTCTACTAGAACTCCTCTGGCCGGTAAGAAAGCTCTCAGGTAGGGAGGGCTTGTAGTGAAAGCCCCCAGCTCCTTTCAGAATGGACTGCTACACCCACAAGCAACTCAGAGCTGGATGAAGAGTATCTGTGGGTGGACATCAAAGCTTAGAAGCTCTGGAGATGGAAAGAGATGTTCTTCTTGCTGGCAACTTGAATGTACTACCAGTCTCCAATACCATGATTCTACCCTTCTCCAAACAAGTCCCATGTGCTACACATCCCTTTTTCCACATATGCATTCTCTTCACCAAGAACCCCTTCCCTTCCACTGTGCCAAAGGATTATTTATTCTAGCACATCAGGAAGGGTCACGTTGCCCCACCCCGACCCCCATGCCAGAGATACACCCAAGACCTTTTTATTCCCATCCCAGGAGAAGATATTTCTAACACAAAAGAAAATAATAACAAAGACTTTGTCCTTTAATAGCTTATCTGGGTTATGCTTTGAAAGACAGTCAGTAATAGACAAGCAAAGGTTTTATTTACCCTTTAGGATCTTGCATTATTATGCATTTGAAAGATGCCACACTTCCTTAGGGAGTATCTAATGTCTTTGTCCCCCCATTACAGAAGGAGGTGGTGGAGAGAGGGCAGAAAATATCCAGGAGATCTTAGGGAAGAAGAAAAAGAGATGTCACAGTTTGGAGAGAATGCTCATGGATGCTTGTAGACTACACAGTTCCTGAGGACTGGATAAGGGAAGAAAAGGTACATTTGTAGCTAACTCTAGGCTCTGAGTGCATGAACAGTCACCTAAGAGACTGTACCACCTTGCTTTCCTAGACATTATAGGTATGTACAATAGTTTACCTGCCCATTTAACTAATTGACATATTATGTGTCATATGTCCAGACAGGGTGTGGTATGCTGAGGACTTAATAGTGAATAAGCAGACATGGTCCCGGCACTCATGGCATTTACAGTCAAAAGCAATTGGAGGATACTCTCTTTATGATACTTTATTTTGCTTCTCATAATTCACATCACTCTTATTTTGCCCCCTGAGTAGTCTTTTCCATCCTCTCTTACAACTATCTGTGTACATGCCCAGCCTCACCTAAGAGATTAAGAGCTCCCTGAGGGCAAAGACTGCTTCTTCTCTCACGCAATCACTGCCTGAATGACTCCCACTGACTAACTGAAGGCAGGAAGGATGACTGAGTGAGGTAGTATTTGAAGTTTGGATATGAGCGTTTTAAGCCTATAGCATGTTGGACCCAATCTGCCCAGCTATAGTCAGAACTGTGGGAGAAGGGTTTTTGCCTGAAGGAGGCATTCCTCCTCTGACTCTCTATCTTCAAAGAAACATATTTAATGATCAAAGCCATATCTGTTCCACTTATTTTGGGAACAACATTACATTGAAGTTTGAGCTTTAAAAATGATAGGAAAAACTTAATCTTTAGGCCACTGCTTCTAAGTTTGTGAGAATGTATATTCAAAGAAAATTCTTTAGGAAAGAAAGTGCTTCAAACTTCCTAAAACGGTGTGATTCCATAAGTCGATATAAAGTGGTAACTTAGGAACTAGAGCTGAGTAGAGTCACAAAGAACGGGGCTTTGGAATCAGCCACAATGAACCTGCTCACTAAGTATATGAACTTGGATAAATAATTTAATCCCTCTGCGCCTCAGTTTCATCTTTAAAATGGGGGCATTGATGCCTCCTTCAAGATTCATAAGGATTCATTGAGATTATGTATGTAAAATATCTCAGATCCTATAAAACACAGTTTTCATAAATGATTTGTTGATTTCAATGGCAGACGTCAACAAATATTTTAATATTTGTTTAAATCTGCACCAATTAACTTCTCTGGAAAGCTAATATTCTAAAGGAATGGCAAAACTAAATAATGATACATATAGCAAAGAACCACACGTGGTAATTGGAAAAATGAGTTAAAACATTGATTCAACTAAAACAAAAGGGACCAATATGTTTATAGAGGATGTCAAATGTGTATTATTATAGGTACTTTATCGAATTTCAATTAAAATTAATGAAAAGACTTAAAAGGTAAAACTTTCAACTTTTATAATTTCTTTGAGGAAGAAGAGTTAATCACATTAGCACTGTCTCTATGAGGCAGATTAATTCATTGAGAATTCCTATAAAGCACTAATCATATAACTTCTTCCAAGCCCCACTGGAAAGAAACCAGAAAAAGTTGCATACTAATTTTTATTCCCTGTGACTCATCAGAAAATCAATCAAACCATGTTCCTTGCTAAATTCATGGTTTTCAGAGCCAGCAGAGTCAAATCAATTCCAGCGTAGTTTGTGGGAAGTATCAACACAGACCTCAGAAAAGACACAGAATTGATACTTTTAAGTCCAGACATGCATCTGCTCAAAGACTGAAAAATGAATATTCCAGGATGCTACAAAATGAAACACATACATTCACAGACTAACTAAATGCACTTACACGTATTTACCCACATTTTTTAAGCCCTCACAGCACTTTGTTTTTACCCTCAAATAATGCTTAACCATAGAATATTTTATATCACAATTAAGCATAAAATTTAATCTCCTTTTAGACCACAAATTACTTAAAAAGAAGGACTGTGCCTTGCTCATCTTTTCACTGTTCTATTTTCTGTTACGCCAGCATCAGGAAATAATTCCTAGCACATCTCAAGAAAATAACAAAAATTAATGTTTTGAGTCATTAATATGTGCTGGATGTTAAACTTGGAATTTCTTTGAAAATATGTCATTAAATTCATGATTGAATTCAATTTTTAAAATGATGTGTCTCCTTTTGGCCTCCTAAAAAAGCTAAGACAATGTCCTTTCTGCGATACCCCATCCTGAGTAAAAGCCTCTTCACAGGGTATAAGTTATTTCCCAGTAGCATAGCAGTTTTAATAAACAGCCTTTAATGGCATAATTCCATCTTGCCACAGACCAATTCATGAGTGAAAGTACTCATGCTAATTAAAGAAGTTCTTGTTTTAGTTACAAATTAGAATATTTAGCATAAAGGAAATATCTAAGAAATAAATTTTATTAAAATAATGAGTCTCTAAGTGTCATCATGTGTCAGCTTCAAAATTGTATTTTCCTTGCTAACTTGCAAGCTATGTGTGATTATGAAAAAGAAACTGGTGTTTCTTTGATCCTTTGAAATAATGAGAAAATTAAATTGAAATTAGACCCTTACATGTGGGCAAAAGTATAATATAATCCACAGATAAAATGCAAACTCTTCTTTCTTCCTCGGTGTGCTTCTTACCCTAAAAATAATGATGAATCAAAACACCATTCCCTTCAAACAAGATACACTAAAGTAGTTGCTTCATGTACTGGCAAACATATGAGAAACAATTTTTAAAGGAGTCAAATATATATATATATATCCTTTGTTATCTTGCCTAGGGTTTCAGAGGTGAAAAAGTGGTTCACTTTAATTCAGCAGTTGACTCATATATGTTAAACTGAGAGTAGAAAGACAAAATTGACGCTGGGAAAGGAAAAGTTAATGTGAGATTCTGAGTTCTGTTCAAATTGGAGAACACCAGTGGGGAGACTGAAGCGCCTCTCTTTACTGAAGCAGCAGTTTGAAGTACTCTTGTGTAGTATAATAGAATAATTGACCCAATTAGGGCCCTATTCATCAGAAATTAGATTTCTGCAGGTGCCAAGCACAAAGGCTTTTAAGGGCCTTCTCAGCTTCTCACTAGCAACACTGGGAAATTGCAGGCACAACAAAACTGCACAATCTGCAATTTAATATCTTTCCTCAAGGTATGTGCTGAACCTCACTTTAATTTTAAAGATGGATGAAAGGGACACAGCTTAGGGTCTGTGCGCTTGCCAAGACAGCCCTTTGCTTGTAATCCTCTGGCAGGCCATCCTCTTTAACCTAGCTTTAAAGAAGCATGTTCAAAAGCAACAAATGAAGGCTGTGATTGAATATTCACCTTTCACAGAGCATATGGTTCCAAAGTCCGTCCAATTCAGGTGATCTCCCTTTTGAAATTAATATTGTATTCACCACCAAAGTTCATAAAACCCAGAATGACCTCAACCAAGTCTTTCAGAGGCTATTTCTTCAGGTGCAATTTTTACTGTACATTAAATATATATTTTTTAAGTTGAATCTGAGTTTCTCAAAGAAACACTAATGCCATTTCAAATAGTCCTGGCAGTATGGGCTAGGAAACAAGTCAGAGAAAGCCCCAAGATCAAGGGATTGTTGAGTGAATTTCAAGCCTTTAGATTTTCTAATTAAATGTTTTCTTTCACTGACAGGATGTGAAGCCAATTCTCTCCCCTGACCTCCCTATCTTTTCCATCTTAAATAGACATACAATCACACTAAATTTTAAATCTTATTTTCTTACAAGATTTATTACTATTTGAATTATGGGACGTGTGTGTGCACATGCACGCACATGTGTGTACTTAAACTGATTTCTGTCTCTTCCATTAACATGCATGTCCCACAGAGATAAAAGCATTGTCTCTAATGCTTAAAAATGTGCTGGGCACATAGTAGACTTTCAGTATGTTTCTTTAATAAATAAACAAAATAGATTTGTGTTTCTTAGAGAAATGTAAAATGAGCACATTAAAGATATATTTACACTAAAAGAACCAACACTTCTGCCCTGCTTTAAGAGTTCAGAAGGAATATGTTAGCATATCAGATCCTGTAACTAAACAGTATGAGCTTGAGCTCAACTCGAGTCAGACTGTGGCTTCCTTACATTTTTTTTATGTGGGTTTCTTCAGGGTGGACTCCATCCCCAGGTGAACACGGTCACAATATGGCAGAGGCAGCTCCAGCTCCCATTCTACTATGTACCCAGCCAGAAAGAGAAATCTTTTCTTAGAGTTAAAAAAAAAAAAAAATTCCAGCAAATTTTATCTTATCGATTAATGAAACCTGTGTTATGTACCTTTACTGAACCAATCACTATGACTGGGAGGCTAGAACATACTGCTAGCTTTAAGCCACATGCCTCACCCCTGGATCTTGGGGTAGATTCAGTTTTAATGATACATGTGACTAGAACTGGGGAAGGTCAAGTTCTCTCAGAACAAAATCAGGGTACTAAAATGGCAAAGGATAGTGGTGACTGGAACCAACAATGGAATGACAAATGTATCCCCTACCATTCAAACCCTTTAGTCCTCATCTTAAACTCCCTGCAGCATATGCTAAAGTTTACCTCTCCTTACACTTTGAAATTTTCTCCTTTGGCTTTGTCCTGATTCTCATAACTCCATCATGTTTCTGATGGCTGGACTGGGTTTACACATGCAGCTACTTTCCCACCACTTTCCCTTTAAGTGTTTATCTGCTCCAGGATTGTTCTTCGTGCCCTTTATGTCATTCTGCAGGCGCTCTCAGAGTGATTTAATCCACGCTCAGAGCATCAACTAAATCCCTAGCTCCTAAATCTTTGTCTCCGGCTAGACTCTTCTCCGATGCCACAGATGCTGTATATCAAACTGTCTACTAGACCTGACCACAGCTGAAATAAAATATATCTTAAAGTAAATATTAAATCCTCCTCCTTCCTCCAGCCCAACCCAATTTCCCCCATTATGTGAGTGATAGTTAACTGACCTCAACAATGCCAAAAACCTACTTCAACTTCAAAATCCCCATCCAACATGCAGACATCTGCTAAGTCCACTTCTTAAATACCTTTCCAACACCTCTATCATCTTCTTTCCATCTACATCATTTTTGCCACTGTCTTAGTTAAAACCACCATATTTTTTCTTGCTTAGACCATTACAGGGAGAGTTTAATAAATTGTCTCCTTGCTTCAGCCTTCCTCTTGTCCTCCAACCATCTTCTATCTGATCACACTCCTTCATTGGTTTCCATGGCCCACTCAACAGGTTATAACATTCTTAGGACGATGTAGAAGACTTGATTTCCTGGTCTTGACTGCTTCCAGACCTCATTTCGTGCTGCACTTTACAAACACTCTGTTACTCTTACATTTTCCTCTGCTCTTTGATATTCATTTCTCTCTAATAGCAAAGCCATTTCATCCCCCTGCTTCTTATCTGTTGGAAATTCCAGTCTTTATCAGGGCTCAGTTCAAGTGCCAATAGACTTCTCTGGAGGCAGACTTTGGTACCTGGAGAGAACTGAGTAGTTCATCTGCTATGGTCCAACAGCATCTTCTGAAATTGTATTTCTTCTATTGTTGCCAGGTGTTTGTGTTCATTCTTTCATCTTTCTCTGTCTCCCACATGCATTCACACACACAGTAGTATGAGACTTCTATAAAGGCCAGGTATTGCCTTTGAATTAATCAAATTAGGATGATTAGGGTATCTATCACGTCAGGTTTTTAACATTTCTTTGTGTTAGGAACATTCCAATTTCACTCTGAGTTATTTTAAAGTATACCTTAATTTATTGTTGATGACAGTCACTTTGTTCTGCTATCAAATATTGTTCATTGTATCTAACTATCTAACTATATTTTTGTATCCATTAACCATACCTGCTTTATCCCCTACTTCCTGCTATCCTTCCAGCCTCTAGTCCACTGCCATTCTACTCTCCATCTCCATAAGCTGTGAGCCAATGATAGCTCTCAGCTACCAGAGAGCTACCACACTCGGGTTGTTGCCCTGTGACCTCTTCTCACCCTATGTCAGTTTCCTTCTTCAAGCCAGGCAAAATTGTCTTTAATATTTAGCTTTCACATAAGAGTGAGAACATGCAAGATTTGTCTTTCTATGCTTGGTTTATTTCACTTAACGTAATGTTCTCCAGCTTTTCCTGCATTAGTGCAAATGGGAGGATTCTACCTTTTTATGGCTGTGTAATATTTTGTTGTGTGTATATACCACAAATTCTTTATCCATTCATCCATTGATAAACACTTACATTAATTCTATGTCTTGGCTATTGTGAATAGTACTACAATAAACATGAAAGTACAAGTAACTTTTTAATAAATTAAATTACCATCCTTTGGATATATACCCAGCAGTGGGATTTGTGGGTCACATAGTAGTTCACTTTTTAATATTTTGAGGGGCTACCATACTGTTTTACATAGTAATTGTGAAAAATTTACACCCAACTGGTATGAGGAACAAGGGTTCCCCTTTCTCCACATCCTCACCATCATTTATCATTACCTGTCTTTTTGATAAAAAACATTTTCACGGGGATAATATTTTATAGTAGTTTTCATTTGTATTTCTCTGATAACTAATGATGTTGAAAAGTTTTTCATAGTTGTTTACCACTTGTATTTCTTCTTTTGAGAAATGTCTGTTCATATCCTTTGCCCATTTTTAATCAGATTATCAGATTCTTTCCTACTGATCTTTGGAGGTCCTTATATATTATAATTATTAATCCCTGGTCAGATGGATGGTGTACAAATATTTTCTCAAATTCTGTGGGTGGTCTCTTCAATTTATTGTTTGTTTCCTTTTCTATCCTGCATACTCCTAATGGCACTACCTTGGTAGACTTATGTAAGCTACTGGAGAATTCCCTGTATTACCAGGAAAACTCTCATTCCCTTCTCTCACTTTCTGCTTGGCTGCTGGAGTTGGGGGAAGAGTGGCAGGGGCTCTGCCTCATGACCACTAGCACCAGATCATATCTGAAACTAGTCCAGTCTCACCCAAACCCAGCTGTGGCCAGGTTACCTCTGATGTTTATTCAAGGACCGAAGACTCTTTAGGAGGCAGATAGTGAATCCTGCCAGGACTGGTTGCTTTCCTTCAGGGAAGCATTTTTCCTTCCAGAATAGGATTAGTACTGAAATGTGTAGGAACTAAGACCTAGACAGAGAGGCCTCAGGAGTCTGCTTAATAATTTACTTTACTGTGACTGAGTTGGTATCCAAATTAGAAAACAAAGTCCTCTGAATTCTTCCCTGTACTTTCCTCAAGTTCAAGAATACTCTCCCTCAGCCATACTGCCTTTGGCTGGGGAAGAGGTAACAAAGATGGTGTTTTGGCTACAGCTGCTAGTGTCTCACCAGAATTGCCCAATGACTGCAGGTTTTGTGGCCTGGCTGCCTTACTAATTTAGTTTATGCCTCAGTCTGTTCTTTCTGGGGCAAATGAGAACTCAAGCTACGAAGCAGATTTCCCCACGGCCAGGCTGAACACTGCCTCTGTGAACACTGGCATTATTTCTCCTTGTGATGTTTTCCCCTGTGCCAGAGTATCCCTAACTTTCAACTCAAAGCCCCATCATCCCTTCACTCTTCCTCCCCTGGGCACACAGATTCTCTCTTCACTCAGCATGCTGGTGTGGCATTGCCAGGGGATGAGGGAGGGGTGGTGTAGCAAAACAAGACTATATTTTTTCCTCTTCTGTATGCTTCCCTTGATATAACATTAAGGTAATATGTATGATTGGTCACCTGAGTTTTGGTTCTCCTGAAGGGGCTTACTTACATGGATAGTTGTTGAATTAGGTGTTCAACTAGAGGGGTTATCCCTGGAAGTTGCTACTTGGTCCCTTATCTTCCTTTTTTACGTTATCACAAATATCAATACTTCAGAAGGAAACTAATACAAACTAACTACCATTAAATTTAGTATTGTAGAAGATTCACACACATATTTTGAATTACAGAAATGGTAATCAAAATGGCAAGCCACAAACCTGAGTCAAAACACCAGCTTTAAAATTCACAAACCCAAGTTCTGTAAGATATAGAAAACAAGAGTGCTAACCTTACATTGTTATTATGAACATGAAATGAGCTATTCATAATAAAATATTTTTCTCAGTGTCTTGGAATTTATAGGTCCTCAACACTCATTAACTATTATGTATCTCTTATTAGTATGTATTATTATCATGTAATTTTTAAAGTATTTTTATTAAAAGACACTCAGAAATCTATATAATATTTCTATAGAAACTAAGATGTCCTAGTGTACCATTAATTATTATGCCCAAGGAAAAACCCAGCCAAATTCGCATTCATAGCATTTCAAGATTTTAAGGACCTTTGCCCACTTTCTGAATAAAATTAAAAAATATTAAATAGGCCTTTCCCAGAAGTATGTAAATAAGCATAGCTACTACACAAAGTAGCCATTCTATAGATGTTCATGGACCAGTTAACCAACTGACTCTGGTATATCATTTTCTATTGAAGTAAAAATTGCCAAAATTCGGCAGCATAGAAAAAAAGGTTTATACTATCTCATAGCTTCTTTGAATGAGGAGTGCAGGTATGGCTTACCTGGGTCCTCTGCTTAAGGTCTTCTAAGACTAATCAATGTGTCAGTTGCACTGCAGTTCTTTCTGCATGTTGGGGTCCTTTCCCAAGCTCATGTCATTGTAGGCAGAATTCAGGGCATGACTGATGATCCCATTTTCTTGCTAGCTGTGAGCCAATGATAGCTCTCAGCTACCAGAGGCCACACTCGGGTTGTTGCCCTGTGACCTCTTCTCACCCTATGTCAGTTTCCTTCTTCAAGCCAGGCAGAAGAATCTTTTAGAATTTAAGGATGATTTCAGTTCTTCTTTTAAAAGGCTCACCTGATTAGGTCAAGCCCATTTGAGATAATCACCCTTCTGATAAACTCAAAGTCCACTGACATTGGATCTTGATTATATCTGAGAAATCTTTTCTTTTGCATTATAACTTAACATATGACTTAACACATCATGAGAATCATACTTCATGGCATTTACAGGTCCTACGCACACTCAAAGGAAACGGAATATATAGGTCATGTGTGGGAGATGCCAAGAGCCAGATGACATCCGAGCAAGATGACCTGCAGCTGAGGCGTGGACCTCGGGCCATTCCTCCACAGGAGTTCCTTGTGGAAGAAGAGCTCGTGCCCTCAGCACATAGTCATTGTTAATTACTCCCCTCACCTGTGTTGTTCAAGCTCAATAAAAGGCTGGTGCGGAGGTTACTCAGGGCTACCCGGAAAGTAAGGGCTAGCCCGCCTTCCACAAGCTTGTACTTCTAATCCGCCTCTCACCTGGTTCCTTCCTGCGCTAACCGAGACCAGGGCCATAGGAGCCCGAAGGGTCGTGACGTTTTGGCGTAGTTGGCAGGATATAGCAGGACACAACAGGACACCAGGGATGTAGACCAAAGGAGACAACACCCAGATGTAGGTGAGGCCTTTGGTAGACAGTGGAAGGAAGTCCAAAGGGAAAGTGGGACCTTTGGCCAATTTAAAAGAAGGTAAGAGGAAGTCCAAAGGGAAACTCCGCTCAGGGAAAGTGGGACCTTTGGCCAATTTAGAAATTAAGAAACTGCCCTCAGAATAAGTAAAGTGTCTGATAAAATAAGCAAAGTCATGGGTAACTTTCTGTTTGGGAAGTCGCGGAAAGTAGAAACTGAGGAAGAAAGTGATGTTCAATCATTATCTGAAAGCAAGGATAGTGAGGTTCAGTGGGAAACTGGACCTAAGAAAAATTGGGAAGCGAGAGCATATGATACAGATATGAATGAGCAAGTAATCACCTCTATGTATCACCTCAGACCACTATGGCTGAACAAATTAAATAATTGGGAGATCAGACAAATAGTCTCACTGTCAGAAATGCTAACTCAGAGCACCCCGTTTTGCCCTCAGCACCTCCCTATGTAAACGAACCACCTGTAACTTCTGTTATGCAGGCTCTATTAGAAGGGCTTAATACTGGCGACTTTGAGTGGGAAAACACTTTGGGGCTTTTTCTGGTTATGGTCACCAATATTCCTCCTGATCCACAACACCCTCAAGGGGGCCAGCGTTTTGACCACCATACAATCACCTTTTCAGTTCTGAAAGATTTGAAACATGCCCTAGCACAATACAGTGTGCAGTCCCCATTTTCCAGAGGTCTGTTACAGGGGCTTGCACAGGAACAGCAGCTCATTCCCTATGACTGGGATATGATAGCCAGAACTGTTCTTGAATCTGGACAGTATTTACAGTTTAAAACCTGGTGGAAGGAGAAGGCTGACCTAATGGGTCGCCAGAACCAACAGAGAGGCATCCCAATAACATCTGAACAACTCACTGGGTCTGGGCAGTGGCTAGGGATTCCCAATCAGCTTCAATACAATGACCTAGCCATGGTCCAGACAAGACTGTGTTGGGAAAAGGTTCAGGCTCCTGGAGATGTCTCTAAATCTTTCATTAAAATAATGCAGTCGGGAAATGAACCTTATACTGACTTTCTAGCCCAACTAAAAACTGCAGTCGATAAAGCTGTTGCCCAGCCAGAACTGAGAGACAGGCTTTTCCAAACTTTAGCATTTGAAAATTCCAACTCAGAGTATCAAAAGGGCATGCGACCTTTGAAAGCACAAAACGCTCCCTTCCCTTCGAGGAGTATATACGGGCATGTGCTGACATAGAAACAGAATCCTACAAGGCTAATTTACTGGCTACTGCTTTAAAGGAAGGGGTCAGTTCATTTCCTCCCCTTCAGTAATAGTCCTAAGCTTTTGCTCACTAAAGCTCTTTTCACTCTTAATTTTATCAATCTCAGCAATGATGAAAAGACAGCTGCAGAACGCCATTGGGCATCTCTCATTCATGCACCATCCTCTCCGGGACAACAACCTATCTTTTATAAAAATCCTGATATGACAGAATGGAAGCCTGGTTATGTGCTGCAATGGGGTCGAGGCTTTGCCCATATTATTACAGAACATCAAGAAAATCAGTGGCTACCAGCCCGCTGGATTGAGCCTCGACAGGAGCAGGAAACTTTACCAGCACCTTAAACAAGTTCGTTTTCACTAACCTTTCTTCTACAGGACCTTAGCTTAGACAATTTCATAATGAAGAAATCCTGGATCAATCTCCTCTGCGGGAACTCATGCTGCCTCTCCCAGGTCACCGCCCAGCCTCAGCAGGAAGCAGTTAGGAGCGGTCAGCGCCCCTTTTCCCTGAAGAGGCAGCAGGAGCTTCTGTGCAGAGTGGGAGGATTGATATAGGATTTCATTATTTGGGGCTGTATATTAAGCCCCAGGCAAGCTTAGGAGGCATCGTCTAAACCTTGGAAAATTAGGACAACAAAGACCTCGAACAACAGGCTTTAAGGTAAAGGTTATTCTGGTATCGGCAAGGTAAGAGAATTTCACTTGTTGGGTTCATTTCTATTTCAGTTGGGCACCTGATCTTTCTTAGTGTTATACTGCTTTTTGGAAAGGGTCTGAGTTTGCAGCCCTTTCTCCACCTAAGCTTTGGGTGATGCTTAATACTTCCCATGGAAGTGTCATGAGCCCTATGGGTCAGCCCATAGCACATAGTTGAGTGGTGATTTGCACATAGTGGACAAGATTTCCCCCATGCCTAGTTTGGCTAAAATGAGTTTCCTTTATGTCCGAATTAGTTCTGATGGTGTATTTTTGTTATGCTTATGTGCCCTTCTGTTTCTTTTACTCAACAGAAAGCTCCTAGGAGAACGGCAGAAACAACCAAGGACAGACTTTCTCCCTTGCCTATTCAGAAATGTCTTTAATACACTAGAGGGGGGAAATGTGGGAGGCAACAAGAGCCAGATGACATCCGAGCAAGATGATCTGCAGCTGAGGCGTGGCTCTGGGGCCATTCCTCCACAGGAGTTCCTTGTGGAAGAAGAGCCCGTGCCCTCAGCCCGCAGTCATTGTTAATTTCTCCCCTCACCTGTATCATTCCCTTTCAATAAAAGGCTGGTGCGGAGGTTGCTGGGGCTACCTGGAAAGTAGGGAGTAACCCACCTTCCACAAGCTCGTACTTCTAATTTGCCGCGCTGGTTCCTTCCTGCGCTAACAGAGACCAGGGCCATAGGAGCTGGAGGGTTTGTGATAGTCGTGAGACCTTGGGGGTCATATTTAAATTCTGTCCACCTGGGGCGGCACCTGTGGCTCAGTGGGTAGGGCACTGTCCCCATATACTAAGGGTGGCAGGTTCAAACTCGGCCCCAGCCAAACTGCAACAAAAACAATTGCTGGGTGTTTTGGTGGGCACCTGTAGTCCCACCTACTCTGGAGGCTGAGGCAAGAGAATCACCTAAGCCCAGGAGTTGGAGGTTGTGCTAAGCTGTGTAACATCGCGGTACTCTACCAAGGGCAATAAAGTAAGACTCTATCTCCACAAAAAATAATTCTTCCCACCACATCTGGGAAGCTCTAGTTTAAACATTCTTCTTAGTTCTCAACTCATATCCCTGGAGTGATCTTAGACATTTTGCGAACATTTATGAATGTGTTTATGAACAAGCCAAATGAATTCAGGAGTCTGGGTAGCTCCAGATTTACCATTCAATAGATAGTTTATTGTGTTAATTATTTTTTGAAATTCATGTATGGATGCTCAGATAAATTACTCATTTGCATGTACATGTCATTTTTAATAAGTATCACTGAATATTTTTTCAGAATTGTATTTATGTTTGTGCCTACATTCATAGCTAAAATGTAAACCTCATGGGGGCAATGAGAGTATCAAATTTACTTTATATCCCATAAGCCTACATCTCAATATTTAATCAGGTCCCACCCAAGTAAATACTTCTTGTTTCTAATTCTGCTTAATTTAGGTCCTTTACCTTATCTGATCTTTGGATCTCTTGTCCATTAAGAGTTACAGACATGAGAAAGACATTTGATGCCTGTTTAAAATATTATGCAAGTCTATGTAATTTAACCCCTAGTCATTTTAACATTTTCTTTGACAGAAAAAAAAATTAGGCAATACATGTAGGTTTCAGTCTGACAGGTCAGAAATGTCTTGGAACCTACTGTTTTTTCCACACCAATAGAGGTCAGTGACATCACACAGCTATTCCTGAAGACTTGCTTTTCAACATCAAGTAGACAAAAGCTTGTGAAATAATATTCCTCTTCTACCAATAACAGAAGACTAGACTCGGCCTTGTCTGTGCTAGGGCTTGCATTCCTCTGGGCAGCGTGTGAGGTCGAACTTTCAAACTTCCCACAGAACATTCTCCTTCCAAGTGCCTCTAGCACAGGTCCCACATCAAAGGGAACAAAATGGTAAATGTGGAGAACTGATGTGACAAGTAAGAGACTCATGGCGTTCAAGTCTGTACAGAAAGGGGCTTCAATGTTGAATTTGTTCAGTCTTTAGTGAAGCATGAAGGAAACACAGGGACACACAAAAGGAAACTCAGAATTCCTTAGATTCCCCTATACTGAAGAGGCTGTTGGTGATTGATTAGGGTCACAGTTTTTGTAATTTGAAGCCAACTTAGAGAAATACATTCACACATCAAGGCTGTAGTCTAAGCTATGTGGATGTGCTTCAAGGAGGCCTTGAAATAACAGGGAAAAGTCTTACCACTATGTGCGTGTGACACAGATGTGACTTAGGATCTTTTCTGCCCTGAGACTTAGAGGCTTAGAAAAATTTCACCCAAACTCTGGGACACTGAAAACCACACTGTGTGTGCCTTCCTTGTGCTGCTTTCTGTTCTGATAGGGACTCAGAGAAGCCTGCTTTGTACTCCCTCATCTTCAAACCAGAAGTGAAACTCTGCCTCCTCTCACTTGCCTCCATATGAAATTCCAATCACAGCAAACATATCATGAGTTTTATAGATGTAATAAAATTTGTGAGGTCATGAAGGAGCTGCTCGTAAGAGTTCCCTGGATTTATTTTTCCTCTTGTTAGTACCCACACATTCTGTTCTCTTCATATCTCATAGGCCCTCCCTATCTTACAAAGATCACTGGAGAATATTTTCCAGTCTCTACATCACTATAAGACCCTTCCAAAATCACATGCCTTACCCATATCTCCCACAATGTTAGCAAATAAACATTTTCGTTTTTTTTTTTTTT
>NW_003852400.1:28139672-28166407 GCF_000181295.1 Otolemur garnettii
TCGCCTCAGGAAGGTTGAAGTGCACTCTTCAATCTTCTCTCTTGTCTCTGCTCCAAACCATCAGCTAATTTGCTAAGGTTCTGTCCTTTCAGCCTCCTTCTGACGGGAGCTTCTGTAAAAAGCTGGCTGCAGTTCGCCATCTTGGCTCCGCCCCCCCCAAATAAACATTTTCTATCTGCATTTAAGCCTATGTAGATTTTCTTCCTAAAGAAATAGTGTAAAGCTTTCATTATATTCTCAACAAGGATCCATGACTGAAAATGTGTAAGAATCTTTGCTTTGAGCCTGTTTCCACAGGAGAAATGTTTGGAGGCATAATCCATTACCAAAACAGATGACTGATCTAACACACAAGAGCCCTTGGTGAGAACAGTGTTCATCTTCTCTCTGCATCCTTGAAGCAGCAAAGATCCTCTTCAGAGCAAGGTGATTCTGCACTTCACAACCCTATCAACTATCTTACTGCTCTAAGCCTCCTCCTTGCCTTTTCCCTTTGCTCCTCTCGACCTTCTACACTTTCCAGATTCCTCTGGAATTTCCCATACATTGTTGACAAATGCTCTTTTCAACCTTTTCTGAAAGCATTCTATCTCCAAGCAGCAGTATCCAAGGCCAGACAATTCAGTTTGTGAACTCATTCTAGAAAAAGTGCTACATAACTCACTGCTGGATATCACTATGGTCACCTCTAAGGTCCTCCCCTGGGGAAGCTATGCACTGAGCCAGTACCTAGTCCATCCTTAAAAGCACTTTTTCTTGGATGAGTTCACAAACTGAATTGTCAGACCTTGTAGCCTAATAGTTTAAGAGTACCGATTCTGAAATTAGTCTTTCTGTTTTCAAGTCTATTCCCTATTATTTACTAGCTCCATGAGTTTGGACAACTTAATTTTTCATATATAAATGGAGTAATAATACATCATGGGGTATTATGAAGATTAAACGAGTGAATAATATATTCAGGGAACTTAGGACAGAGTTTAGTCCACTGTAAGCTCTCAGCAAGTGTTAACTCTCATCTTTATCTTCACAACCATCATCATCCATCTTTATCTGCACACTCCACCTGACATGGACTCTCCAGGGAAGATACTACTTCTCATGCAGGCCCTTCTAGTGGGGTCTCTTATCTGCTACACCTCCCAAACCAAAAGCCTGGGAAGGGAAATTTGTTAGACCACCAACTCATCCACACATTATTTCTACATCCCATGTCTGTTACTTAAGTTCTTTAATGTTCTCTAATCTAGTTAGTTTCATTTACATTCTGGAGCATACTTGGGGTGTTCATTCCTCAGAATGTGTTCACTCAAAGATCATACATACCAACGCACTGCTCCCGGGCACAACCATCTAGTCATCCATATTATCTGGATACCTGGATTTCTTCTTTCCTTCTTTCTTTCTTTTTCTTTTCTTTTCTTTTTTTCTTTTTTTTTTTTTTTTTGTTTGTTTGTTTGTTTGTTTGTTTTTGAGACAGAATCTCATGGTGTTGCCCTTGGTAGAGTGCTTTGGCATCACAGCTTACAGCAACCTCAAACTCTTAAGCTCAACAGATTCTCTTGCCTCAGCCTCCCAAGTAGCTGGGACTATAGGTGCCTGCCACAACACCTGGCTATTTTTCTTGCAGTTGTCATTGTTGTTTGGCAGGCCCAGGCCAGGTTCAAAACCACCAGCCCCTGTGTGTGTGGCCAGTGCCCTAACCGCTGAGCACGGGCTCTGAGCCAGGATACCTGGATTCTAGGCCAATGAGACCTAGGGTTCCATGGCCTTCCCTTTCTCCCTGTGTACTCCTGCTCTGGCCCTCCTGTCTTCTCATCCCAGTCTCATGTGAATGCTGCAGCTTATCTACTCTGCTCTCTATTCCCAACACCCCAGCCCTCTGGCCCCACTGCCCCTCCTCAATATTTTCAAACATAAACTCTAAAATAATGGTGCCATTTTTTTTCTTTTTTCCTATACCAGAATGACACGAATTCAGTAGGAAAATATTGGTGTTTTGTGGATTTAGGTGGAAAAACAAGATCATTAAGCATGTTCTTTCTTAGAGTCTCCTCCTTTCACAAATAAATTTTAAATTCATACACAACCAGTGTCATTATTTGATTGTGTTCTGATTCAAAGAATGAGGTTGTTCACTTCCTAAACAAAAATCAAGCCCTTAATCAAATCTCCAGAACAAGTTCCTCAACCTACCATTTATTCCCTTCCTTGGAAATATTCAAAATTCCCTTAATTCTAACATTTTCCTTTAATCATATTCATACAGGTTTTATCCTAAGGAAGTAAGTGAATGATTCGTGCTTACCCTGCTGTTATCTACCTGTAGCTGTAGCTATCTAGTCATTCTCCTCAGCTGAAGCAGGACCCAGGGAACAGAGCATAATGAGGGCAGAAATGTCCTACTGAAATGTCTTTGGATCTAAATTGAACTTATGCACATGGTCTCTGGGCAATAAGTTTCAGAACATGAAGGCCTTGAGCAAATTCTAAGCAGCAGCATTGGTACTATTGAATAAATTATAGGTCAGGATGCCCAGAGCCATGTTACCAAGTCTAAAGAGGTCTAGATAAGAGAGGAGAGTCATCTTGTAATTGCAAACATGATTAAATTATTTAGTCACCATAAGTTTCATTTTCCTTACCTTTAAAGTGGGGAAAATAATAGTCAAGGATACTCCTGAGCACCACAGGCTGGGTTGCCTGAACATTATGACTTCTGAAAAGAGCAATAGATCCTACCAGTCCCAGCATTCTGGGCCCAGGGCTGGTGTTTATGACCAATTTCATAAGCTGCATGTCACTGACCACTTCAGGAGGCTAGAATTAGGCACTATAACACTCTCAATCACAGTTACCAAGGTTACCAGTGTTTCAGTGGCATTTGCCATTTCTTCTGCTTTACATTACTCTAATGTGTCAGGTGTACAGGAACCAGAACTTGAAGCATGTAAGGGTAATCATGCAAAGAAGTGTGCTTGTTCTGTTCTGTTGCTTTCCTCTCTAGATTTATTTCTTCATCAACCTCAGCAATACTGATCCTACTGCTCCTGTTTAGACAGTACTTAGCTATCTCCAAACTTATGAGGCCTATTGATGATCTCTATTCCAACACTTCTTACAATCTTCATTTAATGTTATTTAAACATTGCAACTTAAGTATTCCCTCAGCCTGAAAATAGTAATGGCTCAGATTGTAAGGTTGCAAACAACCTTCTCAGTTTCCTCAATGACTTCTCGTTTCTCTATCAATTTAACTTTGGAGTGATGTGTTTTACCTTGGCAAATACCATTCGTCAGTTTGCTTTGGCTCTCTTTTTCTTTAACTGCGTTATCTAGACAGACTACAACTAAGCTGCATGAAGAAGACTGTCCTTGCTCTTTGAGTGCCCAGAAGACTGGGTCAACTTTCTCTACTACATCAATGGTAGGATGCTCATATTTTGTATCAAAGGTGGAACTATGAGATGGAGAGCTCCCTGGGTAGTTACCTCAACATGGAGCAGCTGGAAGCCCTGTCCCCCTGTGAGAACTGGTCACAATCATGTCCCTAATGCCTGATGAGGATTCAGTGAGGCTGCCAGTGTATAGGTTGGGAATGTGTTAGGAACTGGGAATATTGAGCATGCAAAGACATTGTTTGCTATCCTAACTATTGGACTCTACAGTCAATACACTCTTAACTCTATATAAATGTGTGTGTCTTACTGTAAAGTGTATAGATTTTGTGGGGTACACTTTCATGAAACCTCCTATAGATAGCTGATACAGAAAATCCCAAAATATTCAAATATGACCAATAGCATGCATACATCCAAAACAACTATAAGGAAAAAATGAGGAAAGAAGCCATAAAACTAGACATACATAGTATAAAGCATATCAGAAAAAAATTGGTCCAAAATACATGACAATTATAATCCAACATTTAAAGAAAAATCCTTGGTGAAGGAATTTTAGTTATGAAAGAAGGCCACAAAGCTGAAGTAGAAGAACTCTCAGGGGGAGATGACCAGTCAATATGAGCAGAAAATGAATTGAGAGAACTCTGGATAGAACAAATATACAAATTTTATCAACAAAGTTTAACTAAAAGAAGCATAAGAGAGACTAAACACCACAAAGACACATTCTGTACAAAATACACAGACTGGCAATGAAAAAAGCAAACTAACTGAATTTGAAATGAATAGAGATTAACAAAAAGGAATGAGGGCAGTGCCTATGGCTCAAAGGAGTAGAATACTGGCCCCATAGACCGGAGGTGGAGGTGGCAGGTTCAAACCCAGCCCTGGCCAAAAAAGAAAGGAAAGAAGTGAGGCAGGAGGGAAGAAGGAGTAGACAGAAAGAAACCAATAGAAAATACTAAAAAATGATCCAAACATATACAAAATTTGAGTACCCAAAGAAGATAAATTAAGCAATGAAATAGAAAAAATAGTGAGTAAAAAATACATATATAATTGAAGAAAATTTCCTACAAATAAAAGAAAACTTGAATCTACAGATGAAAATTTCACTCCAAATCACAGAGGAAATTACAAAAGTTGTTGGATTGTTGCTGTTATTTGGGCAGCTAGACAAAACAAGACTGGAGGGAGTGGATGAGAAAAGAGTTGCCCTGAGCTCAGAGTTCTACCTGGTAACATTCAACATCAGAAGATTAAAAACATAATAAAATAAAATAAAAAATAAACTGTCCACAGGATTTTATATCCAGCTAAATTTTCCCAGTATATAGCTTATAAACAAAGCATTTTGAACATTCAAGAACTCATGTACTATTAAGTGAGTGCTTCCTAAAGATACTATTACAAGACAACTTCTATCCAAACAACAGGTGACAGAGAAACCAGAAAGAGAGCACTGGGGTGAAGCTGTGAATATATTTAACTATGTAACCCAAAGATGGGTATAAGGTTGACAGAACAGAAATTAAAAGTTACATATTCTGACAATGTAAAAATCATATAACCAATAAAATAAAAAGAAAGGAGCATAGAAAGTAGAAAAACTAACAACATGACGTAGGTTCTTTTAATAATAAAAAGGGGGAAAATATGTAAAATATTTAGTACACTGCTCATCACACAGTAGCTCTCAGTAAGTCTTAAAATTTTATCTGTTATTTCTTCTACTGTTCTTCCTTATATTTCTTTTTGTCTTATCCTCCTCCTCTCCCTCCATTTTCTTTTGCATCAAGAACATTATCATTATTACTATAAAATTATGAATCTAAGGGAGTCAACCTCAGCTATCTTCTTAGTCAATACTTATGTACAAAAATTAAGAAGGTAAAATATGGAGGAATTCCATGTCTCATTAAAGCTGCAGTGGCTTTTTCAAAGTCCTCATTACTGAAGGCCACCTAGCAAGATGAGGGACATTAGAGATTTTGTACCCCTAAGTGCATGCCTTAAGGTACAAGGTACATTCATTTAGCATTCCTACTACACATTATGTTCTCATTATCCCAATAATTGCATGAGTACACCTCCTAGATTACATCGTGATCTATACCCATTGATATAAGAAGAACTAGCATTGTCATTATGCCTCAAGTGGAGGATGGGATCTATTCCTATTTTACCGTATTACCATATATAAAGTAGTAGGTAAATGATTTATTCTACAAATTTGCATACATGCTCACATTTAATCATTTAACAATCAGGTATATACTGTGCTAAGTACTAGTAACAAAAAATTTAATTTGAAATAATCACAACATTAATACTCTATTACAGAAAATAGACTTCAAACATAGTCTACCTGTTTGAAGAATAAAAATGATCATAGCTGATTAATTAGGTCAAAGAACTGCTGTGAAAAGGATTGTAATAAGTTTCAATTACATAATTGTGATACACTAAAAATGTTATTTCTTCTTTAAAAGTTAACTAGATTAAAAGGTCAGAACTATATAATAAATTCTGTGCATTCTAATTTTATCATAACATTTGCAAAGAATTTTAAAATATGGCAATGAAAAGATGATGTAATATGGGACATTGAAAATACAATTTGGTTAGTTCATAAAGTTTAGAAACAACGTATGAATAGTAATGTTGTGTGTGTGTGCACATGCATGCAGGCCTTTCTCTTAGTATAACAATGTTTCTCAATGTTTATCTACAACTTGCATGAGGAATTAAAGCATGCTTTTAGAAGTTGAAGTTGTCTTTAAAGTATAAACACAGTGTACATAATTCATGTTATGACTCCATTTCAAAGATAGGCATACCCTGGTACATAGACTGAAATAAACAAGTTTAAATTTATTATAAAGAGCCAGGAAGTTCTATATTTAGGTTATAAAATCAGCTAAGGAAATGTAGGCTGACAAGCACCAAAATGCTAGCAGTTCATCCAGATAGAAAAAAAGACTTAATAGTCAGAATTTAATATGTGTTTAATTGGTTACATCTCCATTCTCACCCTTAAATATTCGCTGAGGAGAACTCAAGACTGCAGTCTTAGAAATATATTGCCTCAGTAATAGAAAGAAACAATCTCATATATTCTTTACTAGGTTAAGCTAGTGAAGAGTTGGGAAGAACGAGGAATTTTCAATTGAGAGAAGAATATTCTACAGGGAGATACAGTAACTACCACAGCGGAAAATGGTTTGGATTTATCATTGTTAGATTGAAAAGAAGAGTGAGGTGTGATAGGTTCATATTGTAGTAAGAGGGGTTAGCTAAGAAAGTGCTTCCTAATGTGGAGAATCCTCCAGGAATGAAACAGGTTGTTTGAGGAGGTAGCAGGCTTCCTGTCCTAGACATATTACCAGAAGTTGCAGGTATGCCCACTTTTCTAATATAAGAGAGATTCCTGCCTGAGAGAGACCTTGGACTTAATTTCAAAACTCCCCCTCAACCTTAAATCTTTGGGATTGTGAGTCTCCATGGAATTTCTTCATATTCCAAGGAGAATATACGTATGAGAAAAATCAGTAGCTTTCTATGCATGTCATGGTTTTAGTAACCTGGGGGAGGAGGAACTAGTGGTTAGTGGATGGGCACTCTGCTTCCCTCTGCAACTCACTTGGGTGATCTGGAAGAGATCACATCCTCTCTATCAGTGAAGAAGTAAAAGGATGTATTATCATATTTTTAAATTATAAAATTCTTTCTTCTAATGAAAGCTCATGGAAAAGCTCTATAAGCAACAGAAATAAATTCCCAACTGGTAAGATTTTAGACTGGCTATGGTTTATCCAATTGCCTGCCCTGCCTCCCTGTAACTCGAGGTCTTCAGGGTCAGCTCAGGAAGAGGTTGCATACATCTTCACAGCTTGCTCAGAGTTAAGTTTAAAAACAAACCTGAGCTACATAGCATCTAGAATCTTGTTATCTCTGGATTTACCTTCTTTAGATATACATCTTTGGAATCAATTATACCTGTTCAAAATTTTTCTAACTTGATGTCAACATTTAGCTAAGATCAAATTATTTTAACATTGAAAAAACATTGCTTTATGGCTTAGCATAATCTCATTCAGGAAGGCATGAGAGAATAAATTGATCTCTTGATCTTCTGATTCCCTGTATACATTTTAATTAAGTGGATATAAAATACTTATGTTATTAATATGAGTTACTTGTTTTTTATCACACATATTCATATCTATTATATATCAACTATGTATTTCATATCTAATTGATAGCATATAAAGTATACATATTATTAAATTTAAATTACATATAAATATGTATTGCATGTATATATGGGCCACATATAAAATCCGATTTATAAAAGGGTAAAAATTGCAAGGAAATATTTTTAGCTGCTTTCAACCTCTTTTAAAGACATCACTAGTTTTCAAGTAGTAATATAAAATGAATATACAAATAATATTCCTAAGGAATAAGAATAGCATAATATTTTCACTATGATGAACTTGCAGCATTTAAAAAGACTCTAATATGGGTATCAAATATTTCAAGATACAATTTAGTTGAGAAGAGTTAGGTTCATGACCAAGGATATAATCTTAAGCTGGAGTATTCAAAGATAATCACTGGTAGGACAGATCTTCTAGTTTTCATTAGTGGCCAAAAATAAAATTCATAAACTTAATTTGTATCCCAATAAAAGAAAGCTAAATTAAAACAGTCACTATTATAGGTAGAAATAATAAGATGAGGATAAAAGCAATAATAACAAGGAATAATAAGATTATGATGAAAACGAGTAATTACAGGATAGTCATCACTTCCCATGATAGAACTGGTATTTCTTAAATGTTATCACAGTGTACTTAGCACTAGTCAAGACTTTATTAAAATACTCAATCTTGTTTAGGGTGATCAAATTAAGTTACCTATGGGACTGGAAAGAAAATCCTGAAGTTACAAATCTCTACAATTAACAAACTAGTATATGTCTTAAGTCATAACATTGAAATATTAGCCTCAGTGTCCTCTTTGGATTGTTCCATTAACACCTGCAATTCCATATTGTTAAATCCTTGAAACACGTATCCTAAGAGGAAAGCACAAATATGCAGCATCTTTGACCCTTACATTGAAGCAAGTGCTACTTTAATAAAAATAATAAATGTGGGCTCTTTTAGTTATACAAACATCTCTTGAAAAGTGAACTAATGCAAGAAGAAGGTAGACACCTCTCTTCTTGTCTTCTCCCCACTGGCTTCTTTAACACAAGTCTTAAAAGAGTGGTTTGCACTCTTCCGCAGTTCCTCAACTATCATTATGAACTTAGGCATCTGTAACCTAGTGTTTTTCTTCATCTTCAACTGAGATATCTTCACTTCAGCTCACAAATGGCCTTCAATGGCAAATTCAATGGACACTTCTAAATTATATAATTTGAAATTATTCCATCATTTGAACAGAATTTGATTGGATCCAATTTTTTGTGAATCTGTTCTCTTCTGCTTCAATTTTTACCCTCCTGAGCATAATTTTCACCCTCTGATTGGTTCCCTGTTGCCACTTGGCTCTAAATGTTAAAATCCCTCAAGCTCTGTGTGAGGGCTCGTCTTCTCTCTCTGTACCTTTTCTCAAGGGCAAATGTTCTTCTCCTGTGCTTTCAACAATCATCCCTATGTCAATGCTACAAATAGAGCCTGTTTCTAGTCTTTGTTGTCCATAGATGGTCCTGTCCTACTTTTTCAACTATCTAAATGATTTTTCCACTTGGATATTCTTCAGGCATCCAAAATTAAGGATGTCTAAAATGGAACTTCTTTCATATGAAAGCTATAGCCCAATTATAGCCCAAGAATATGGGAAGAGGGAGATGGAGGGGGGAGGATGGGTGGAGGGAGGGTGATTGGTGGGACCACACCTATGGTCCATCTTATAAGGGTACATGTGAATCTTTCTAAATGTAGAATATAAATGTCTTAACACAATAACTAAGAAAATTACATGAAGGCTATGTTAACCAGTTTGGTGAAAATATTTCAAGTTGTATATAAAAACAGCATATTGTACCCCATGATTGCATTAATGTACATAGCTATGATTTAATAAAAAATAAATAAATAAATAAAATGGAACTTGCTACTTAATCAAGACCTCACATTCTTCCTAGTTGCTATTTCATGTTGCTTTCACCATGTGCCCATGTCAGTAACTTGAAACCCCATTCAAATCTCCCATCTCCTTCACCTGCCACTCTCCACATCTAGTGGATTACTAAACACTATTGATCTTCCTAAAGTAATAGTCCCTCAATTATCCTCTGTCCATTTCCCTTTGCCTTACTTTCCTCAACTGCCTTTGCCCCAAATCTTATTTTCTCTAATTCATTCTCCTCATAGTTAATTAAAATTGCAATTAAAAATATGCATACAATATTTTTGATATCTTAATCAAAAATATTTTCTATCTCCCCATTGCATGAAAGATAATTTCTCCACATGGTATTTAGACCAGTGCATTCTTGCTGCAGAGTTCCTGCATCCTTCCTATAATACATAACACATGCAGCCTCTCTTATCTCTTCAAGTATACTCCATTTATTAATCTCATTCCTTTCTGCATTTTCAATATCTTTCTAGTACCTTTTCTCATCAGCATAGATCCATGCTTATCATAACAGTTTAAATTAAAAATGTAGACTTTCCTCCATCTGTATTTCTCCCTAGCTAGTGGTTTTACATTTATTGTTCTATATAATGCTGACATTTTTCTTTCCCAGTATCCTACTGCCTCTGCCACCAACTATGTTAAGCAATGTTTTTATAACAAAATTCGGTAGGCATTATTCAGTGCTCATCTTTTTGGCCTCTTCATCCTTAAGTAACTACACCTCCTTGGCTTTCATTATATAACTTCCCTTGCTCTCTCCCTGCACATCCACCCTTTAAATAAAATAGAGTTACTCGGAATCCCTAGCAAGTACACTTCTGTCTCCTTCTGAACCTACACATTAAAACAAACTCATCAACACTTATGGATTCATCTGCAGTCATTTCTGCTGTGCTTCTCAAATTAAGACCTATAGATTTAGTGATTGTTTTTATTTCTTGTTTTTTATTTTCTTAAGCTATCAACTTAAATCCATGTAAGTAACAGCTTATTGAACATCCATATCTGATAATATTACAAATACTCGGAACTAGTACGTCCATAAATTGATTTATCAACATAAGTTCACCCAAATCTAGGCAACGCAGTGCCAGGCTATTCACCATCACCATCGGGCAAAACAGAAATCTGAGAACTATGCTAATATAGTCCCACTTTCTCTCCACCTCCATGACTATGGTAAATATTATCAAGATTTTCAATGCTGCCTCTGCAATATCATTCACATCCACCATCTGTAATGCCTCCCCTGTCTTTATTCAAATCTCATCCTTGTCTCACCTAGATTGTACAGTCTCATTCCTAAATTCTCAGTAATTATTCACATGAGGCACATAGTAGATAATGAGAACAAAATATAAGTTAACACTTAAATTTATAAATTAAAATGGTATAGTTATTTATTTATGAACATCATAATTTAAAGCTGAAAAGAAATTTAGATATGACCCAAATTTCTAATACAATACTGAAATGAAGAAAGAACTAAAATATTTGGCTGGTGAGAAAAACCAATAATGATTAAGTATATTCCTTGCTAATGCTTACTAATTCTTTTTGGGGGGGTATGGGAAAACAATGAGTTAAAGGAAGTTATATTACCCATTAGCCTAGATTGAAAAGAGAAGAGGAAAAGTGACATAATGGATTACCCTTATTCTTAGGCTTCCCGTGAAAAGTAGGTGAATTGAACTTCTATCCAAGGTGGGAAACTGAGAACTCCTGTTAAACCTTGGGGTTTTAAAAGACTGGTGCTCTGAATTGAATGTTTGTGTCTCCCCCAAATTTATATATGAAGCTCTTATCCCCTAATGTAATTGTATTTGAAGGTGGAAACTTGGTGATATAAGTAGTTTAGATGAGGTAATGACAGTGCAGCCCCCATCATGGGATTAGTGTCCTTATAAGAAGAGGAAGAGACACCAAAGTCTCTCTGTCTCCACCGTGTAAGGATACACCAAGAAGCTGGATTTCTGTAAGCCATAAAGAGTGTTAGCACCAGTAACACAATCAGCTAGTACCTTGATCCTGGACTTCCCAAGGCTCCACAACTGTGGGAAAATAAATTCTTGTGGTTCTAGGCCCAGTCTATGATATTTCGTTATGACAACCAGAGCAGAGTAAGACAATTAGTTAATCCAGTTTTGGAAACCCAAACACTGATAACATGCTATGAAGGAAATACAGTGTTTGTTATAGTCATTTTAACTCTTCATGAAAATCCTGTCAAACAAAACAAAATCTCTTGGCATTGGCCCTATTTGTAATTCTACTATGGCTATTTAAATTCAATATCAAAGTTATCCATTTTCCAAGCCTAAAAAGGCTAACAAAGGAATTTTTGCTACACTAAAAAAAGACATCCCAATTTTTGGTTTGTTTTTGAAATAAATCAATCCAATGGTTGTTGTACACTTGTTGAAAGACAGGGTTAATTACTAATTACATTAAAAATTACTTTGAGCGATGAAAAGGATGACATAATTAAGAGTAAAGAAAATAAGAACATGGAAGTAAGTGACGATTCAGTAACTTAGTTATAGCAAGACCAATATTTCTCTAATATCTTTGATTGCAAAATAACTGCTATTGGTCTCCTCAGTTGTTCTAGATCAGGTGTCCTCAAACTATGGCCCGCAGGCTACACATGCAGCCCACCTAGGACATTTATCCAGCCTGCCGGGTGTTTTTGCCGCCGCTGCCTATCTTGCTTAGCAGTTGACTTGTCCTGGGGCCCGCAGTCTGGCCCTCCAACAGTCTGAGGGACAGTGAACTGGCCCCCTGTTTAAAAAGTTTGAGGATCACTGTTCTAGATCCTGGCAGGAAGCAGAAAGGAAGATGCCTGCTCTATCTGTCCTTTTCAACAGAAAAGCAAAATATTTCCTCATAGTATCCCCCAAGAGACTTTTTACATGCCCTTAACCAAACTGTATGACCTGCCTGAGCATACTTATTGTGACAAGAAACAGTGACAGCAGAAATGCAGCTTTTTTATCCAGCCTTTACCATGGCTGCAAGGACGGAAATGAGAATTGGGAACAGGTTTGGGGTTAGTTAACTAATAGCATCTGCTACTCTAATTATCCATCAACTGATTCAGAATTCTTATTAACACAGAAGCTAACCAGATGCCTGAACTCTCAGAAACACAAGATTTAACATATCACTTCATAAAAAGAGGTTCTTTCCACCTTTGAATACCTTTCATAGTTTTAGGCCAAGTCATGGTGCCCTGTCTCCTTCACAACAAAGAAAAAGCAAAGCATGCACATTCAAAAATCTTTGTAGACATCTTAGGCCTATGATTTAAAAAAAAAAAAAATATGTTTATCAGCCTTGGTTTCCTATAGGTCATTCAGAGGGGTTAATTCATCTCTGGAATCCAGTGCTGCTTTCCTGAAATAAAGGCAATAAGAGATGAGGGACCAGCGACTCAGAAGCAGTGAGGTACGGCAGTTAAGAGCTCAGCAAGTGTGCCAGGTAGAGATCGGTTTAATTCTTGGCCCCTCCCATGCTACCTATGTGACTATAAGTAAGTTATTGAACCCATCTAAGACTTTGTTTCCTCATCTGGGAATGAAAATGATAACATTTACCTAGTAGGAAAATTCACGTAAATTTAGCCTTGAGATACATATGTAGTGTTGTATGGAAAATTGCTAGTTGCCTTTCTAGTAGCCATCTATCCTTTATGTATAGACATGTATATAATTAAAGACCCCACCTTCCTTGTGTATAAGGATGACCATGTGATTAGATTCTGATCACTAATATGCAGGCAATTAGCTTCCTGAGAAAGCATGTTTAAATAATGGTGCTGAATAGCGCACATTTTGCCCTTTCCCCCCCACCACTGATTAATGCCTGGTATCCAGGTGCCATCTCATGATCAGTCAAGAATATGATTAAACATCTTATGAAATTTTTATAAACGTATGCTGCTCTATTTGGAAGTAGTATAAAAAAATACGCTCTCATTTTGGGGGGTTGTGACTTTAGTTTCACATAGATTATTAGAAAGGCATAAATTCGAATATAGGAAACCTGAAAAAGAAGCTTACTATATATATTATCCTCAGGGGAAAGTAAACCTCACTATGCATTGAAATGATACTAAAAAGGGATAGTCTCATCTATTTCTTCTGTTCTCATGAGAATCCGCCCTATAACTCTGTAATAAATTATAGAAGGCATGAAGAATATTATATTCCCTCCTCATACTTACTATATCATTTTTCTCAATAAAATTATGTGGCTCATAATTTTAGGGCATATTACCAACTACAAAACAAACACTGTAAGAGGAATTCAGCTTTGCTAAGAGAAGACATAAGCTAAAATAGCCAATAGAGTCATAAAAAGGGTTTTTTGTTTTTTTGTTTTTTAATATGGCACAATCTGGACAGGCGTAGTGGCTCATGCCTGTAATCCCAGCACTCTGGGAGCCCAAGGTGGGTGGATTGCCTGAGCTCACAGGTTCGAGACCAGCCTGAGCAAGAGGGAGACCCCATCTCTAAAAATAGCAAGATGTGGTAGTGACTGTGGCTCAAGGAGTAGGGTGCAAGCCCCAAATACCAGAGGTGTAGGATTCAGACCCAACCAAAAAACTGCAAAAAAAAAAAAAAAATAGCAAGGTGTTGTGGTGGGTGCCTGTAGTCCCAGCTATTTGGGAGGCTGAGGTAAGAGAATCACTTGAGCCCAAGAGCTTAAAGTTGATGTGAGCTGTGACACCATGGGCACTTTACCACAGGCGACAAAGTGAGACTCTGTCTCAAAAAAAAAAAAAAGGATGGCACAATCCTTTGTCTATTCCTTAATACGTTTATCTTTTTTCACATCCAGCTATCTTTTCTTAATCTTGTGATTCATCTGTCTCTAAGAATATCTTTCTGTAGACATTTTCTAAAGTTTTACCAAGGACGTGCAGAACTGTTACGTTGTCTGTTCAAGCTAGTGAGAATTTTTATAAACAGTGAATATTATTGAATATTATCGAATAACTTGTGATTGATGGACAAATGGCTCTGACCCAACAATTAAGTATGTGTAGAATTTATTTTTAACATTTTAATATTCAAGTTATTTTATAAAAAAGATACTTAAATGTTTATTGCAGTACAATTCATAATTGTCAAGATATCCCAAGTGCTCATCAATACATGAGTAGATTAATATGAAAATGCAGCCTATGAAGTTGGAAAATTAAGTTCACAAACTTACCTTAGAAAAAGTGCTATATACCTTATGGTTGAAAATTACGTCAGTCACCTTTGGAGTACACATAGCACTTTTTCTAGGATGAGTTTGTGAACTTAATTGTCAAATCTTGTTTGATAACAGCACTGATGGCCATTCCAGAAAAACAGTTCCAAATTTGCTTTGAAGAGTGGACTAGGGGCTGACTTCAGTGCATAGCTTCCCAAGGGGAGGACCTCAAAGGTAACTATAGTGATATTCAAGAATGAGGTAGGTACCATTTTCTCTATGATGAGTTCACCAACTTAATTGTCGGACCTCATAGGTATCACACAGTGTACTGTTCAGCCTTTAAGAAAGTGAACGAATAGCTTTTGTAACAATCCAGATGGAATTGGAGACCACTCTTCTAAGTGAAGTATTAGAAGAATGGAGAAACAAACACAACATGCACTCAATACTAAACTGGAACTGATTGTTCAACACTCATGGGCACATCTGGAAGCAAAACCCACTGTAAACTAGGCAAGAGGAAGAGGTGAGGAGCAGACGGGTACATTCACAGCTAACAGGCCTAATATACATTATCTAGGTGATGGATATGCTTATAAATTTGACTCAAAGCCTAAAAAAACAATTCATATAAGCAAAACATTTGTATTCCCATAATATTCAGATACGAAAAAGTCATCTACTGAGCACTTTCATTCCAAAAATGAAAATAAAAATAATTGCTTATTTCTTATTGTGCTCTTGATCTTCAAAGTTAATAGACGAATAATATGTGAGTGATTGGATTGTTTTGCTACATAAGACTTCTGATTTTTCTTGGAGGATCTGTGCTACAGGCCCTTGAGATAAATGCTAGAAAGTGAAAATCGCTGAGGATTTCTCTTGAACGCATTTCATCATTGAGGACTACTGAGAATCCCTGAAGTAATCCCTATGAGTCTTCCTCTCTTTATCACATTAGCTAGAAACAAATATTTTGAGTACCTTTCTATCATAAATTTAAGAGTAGATAATTTTTTACTTTAATCAAAGCTATAGGTGGAATGGCTTGTGCCATTTAACACTAACCCCACATTTAAACACGAGTTAAGAAATGCTGTCTTTTCAAAAAATGAAAATAATTTAAATACTGACTCAAGATTCAAGCTACATTTTAGTATAAAAAACCTGGATAGCAATTGCTCAAATACACATTTAAAAATGTACATTTTAGATGCTAGAAAGGTTTGCAGTTTTCTTGTTCTAATGCACTGCTCTTTCATAGGTCATATTTTTAAAATACTCTTATAAGAACTGGCATATGCTCTACCAGTGAGTTTTAGTAGTATATCTATTCTCTTAAAATATGTGTTTGAAGCCTTTAAAAGCATCATAAGAGAATACGGATTAGAGTTATATGGATTTGGCAGCATCTGCTGTATCATTTGCTATTTAAAAATTAAATACTGGTTCATTCATTCCTTAATCCAACAAAAGGAATTTATCTGTGACTTTGGTTTTATAAGGAGATAAATCTATTTCTTATAATTGCTTTAAATCCATTCTGAGTTTAACAGATAAAGCTGCAAAAGGAAAGAATGCTGTTTCTGATAGACTTACAAACATTTTCTAAGGATTAGAAAATAACGATCTAGAATAATGACAGCCAAAAGCTATTTACCTGTGTATTTCAGTATAATACATAGTTATTATAATGACACCACTTACATGTCTTGGTGTCTTTGTTTATATAAACCTTATGGGATTTGAAGGTTAATCTGAAATTTCTCTAAAGTAATTCTTCACATAAATTTGACTGAATTTTTCACAAATTTAGCTTTTCTTTTATATTATCTGTGATTTGTTTGCTTCAGGTTTTACTAAAATAAAGTCTCTGCCCTGTATACAAAGATTTATAAGAAGAAGAGGAGAACTCAAAAATAAAAACTTAAAATATTATGATCACCATCCACTTTTTTGTTGTTATATAAAAATGTAAAGAAACATAGTATTAGTTTAGAATTACACTACAATGGGTGTGTAAGGCCATTTGTTAGGAGCACAGTTTGCTGGGGAGATGAAAATTAGAGCAATCAAAACATTATCATCTATATCTAGCCACTATCAAGAGAAAAGGAAATATAATAATTTTACTGGGATCTCTGGCATAAAAAAAATCAATGCTGGGCAAACTGAGACCCAGAACATATAAATGATCATTGGAGTTACAATTTATAGGAATATGAGTATGTTTTGGTCTTTGTGACAGGAAAATAAAAGTGAGAGTCTGATAATGACAAACAGATGGTAAGTCATACTAGGGAAAGAAACACAGAGATTTAAAACTTATATTCAAAGAATGCAATTCTCAAATTAAAATATGCAGGGGAACAATGGTGGTAGTTCACTGGGACAGACAGTACACTAAAGTGAACATTTTATTTAGAAAACACAGTACTTTTAAAGGAAACACAAAGTCTGGAAAAGTGAAATAAAAATCTCTAGAGGCAGGAAGTTATAGAGATTAGAGTTTTGCATATAAAATCTTGGATCGATAGGAGTGAGAATGGCACTGGAACTAGGTGGTGATATCCCAACAGAGGAGCGGAATCTAAATGAATATCTCCTTGGTCACAGGTGAGTTTCTCCCAGACACTAGAGATTAGAACAAGAGCTGTGGGTGCCAAAGCAACCTAAATCTATGCAACTAAGAATATCTTTGACAAGTATTCAAGCAAACAAAATATAAAATAAAGGGCTAGATAGCCATGTATTGTCTCTTGTTGAAGAGTATTGTGTAAGAAGGAGAAATGAGGAAGTTATGAAATAAGATGGCAAAACATGGGGAATTGGACCTCTATAGTGACCCTTCAGAAAAGTAAAGTTATCTCCAAAATCAGCATGGCTAGCTGAACCAGAGGCCTATGTTCATAAGGAGAAAACAGGTTTTAAATGAAGGATAATGTGAAGACATATGATAAATAAGGTTAAAATGACTAAATGGAATTAAAATTTAAAAAATAAATTGACATTCTCAACTAGCATCAATAAAGAACAAAATTCTAGCCCAGGATATTAACTTGGTGAAGAATAGAAAAAAAAAAAATTCTCTCAGAATTCAGAATGAAGAAATTTGAGGACTTTGAAACTCAGGGCTGCAAGCCAAGGGGAACACAGCACACTGCAGAATCCTGCGAGTGCCCAAAAAGGGAGCATTTTTTGACCAGGGAGCCAAAGGAAAATCCTCTGTCCCAAGCCCACGTTCCTGCAGGTCCCACCACTGGCAGACCAACAGCAGCCTGTGGCCGGGACTAAATTCACAAGGCAGGTGGGGAACAAAATCTACCATCCTTGAGCCCTTCCTGCGGCTGTGCAGACTCAAAACCAGTGACTTGGGTTGGCGAGACCCAGTACCTGTGTCACGTCTTCCTAGCCATGCGTAGTAGACCTCAAGGAAAGTCTTCTTCCACGCTAGCAAGGAAAGGTAGGAACTCAGAGGACTTTATTTTGTAACTTGGGCACCAGCTCAGACACAGTTAAAAAAAAAAAAAAAAATAGTATTAAGCAGACTCCCGAGGCCCCTCCATCTAGGCCTTAGTTCCTCGCAGCACTTCTGGACTCACCGGAGGCTGGGAGGAAACATGCTGGAAATCCTGCATCTTTTCTTTTATGTGTAAAATGTAAAAGAGTTGAACTTATAGAAACAAAATGTAATATTGTGGTTACCAGAGCTGGTGAATAGGGAAACTGGTGGTTAAAGGACACAAAATTTCAATTAGGAGGAATAACATCAAGAGATCTGTCCTACACGGTGATGACTACAGTTAATGATAATGTATTGTATACTTAAAAATTGCTAAGACAGTGTTTTATCGTCAGGTATCCTGACCGCAGAAATAAGTATACGCATCTATTGAAATTAATTTTACTTGTTAATTAAAAATAAAATAAAAAGGGCAGCGACTGTGGCTCAAAGGAGTAGGGTGCCAGCCCCATATACCAAAGGTGGCGGGTTCAAATCTGGCCCCAGCCAAAAACTGCAAAAAAATAAATAATAAATAAAATAAAAATTTTAAAACAAATACATTTTTAAAAATATAAAATTTTTATATGTCTTTTACCCACTTTTTAATGGCATTATTTGCTTTTTCTTGCTGATTTGCTTGAGTTCTTTGTAGATTCTAATTATCAGTTATTTATCAGATGGATAGCATGCAAATACTTTTCCCAGTTTGGAGCTTGTCTATTTACTGTTGATTATAACCAACATGTGTATACCCCTATATTACTCTAAAATAAAAAGTAAGTTAAAAAAATAAAATCAAAGTATTTTAAGGTTTGTTTTTTAAAAATGAGGGTGACTAATAATAAAATGACAAATTTGAAAGTTTAAAAGATGAAATAGAAAGCAACCTCTGCCCAACACCAAACTCATGGCGAGTCACTCAAAGACTGTTTTCCTCACACCCAGAAACAGAACACTGGAGCAGAGATTATTCCCCAAGGACATGGAGTCAATAAGGCAGGGAGCTCTGAAGTTCTCCCCTAAGGAAGCAACTTTATTTGAAGTAGAGTGTGAAGAAAGAAGCTCAAGCATCAGAAAGGAAACTGTCAAAAATGATGATAATTTGGGTGGCACACTATTATGACAATGCACATACCTCCATGAAAGTAGTAAATTAAATCATGAGTCAAGTGGTCTATCAGAAAGAAATGGGGAGAGAGAGCTGAGAAGAGCCCTCCTTGAATCAGAACACCCACAAAGATTAGAACCAAAGCCCACTCCTGCAAAAGGATCTCAATTTAGTGGGATCAGAAATTAGAGAAGGTATATCCCATGACATTGTCTAAAACAATACAGCCACTGCTCTTAATGCAAGGAGTCCAAAAGCTGGATGTGAGAAAGAGCCAAAGAGGGGCCTGCTGAAACTACTGCCATCCCAGGGTGACTGCACACATGGCCAAGGCTATACCCTCTGAGGAGTGACCTCAGAGGCTTCCCACTGCAGAGGAAACAGCCAAGTCCCTAAAAAGGTAAACAAGAAAATAGCAATAAAGACAAGACACAGAAAAGAGAAAAGAGATTAATACCTAGAGTTTATAGTACATAAACCATTCATTACTGTTCTCAACATTGGCCATTCCATTTATTCATTTCAAATCAAAGTATGCATATTTCTTGAATGTTTACTCTATGCTAGAAAATGTGCTAGGTGCTAAGGATACAATAATAAACAAGGCAGGTAGGGTAAGTAACTTTTTGATCATCTATGTTTCTATGGAAAAATAATGTGCAGTCATAAACACAATTTTTTTAAGATACTTAGTCTCCCCAAAATTAGAAAGGATATTTAAAGCAATATTTGATTTCATGTATGATCTCAATTTTATTTACATGGTTTGGAGTACATAAACATGGTCACTGAGAAAATTTCCAGAATGAGGTAAAAGAAAGATGTCTGAGTTATAAAATTAAATTTAGATTTAATGAATGTATCTTTCAAAATGCTTTTCCTGAATTAATTAGGTTATAATCTTCTGAAATTGCGATTTTTTTAGGTGCACAATAGATGAATATCAGTAATTTCATATAGTTTAGCAATATATATATGCATATATATATGCATAGTTACACAGCACACCTCCATTTAGAACTATTTATTTTTTTTAAAAATCCTCACTTTATTACGTTATCCTGCTATTTTCTACTTATTATATTTATTATAAAAAATTCACAATAACGATGGGGAGAAGTATCATTATTCTATTGAGTGTTTCTACAGGTTTAGTTAAATTAACCTGGTTGGTTGAATTAGGTAAGTTTGTAGATTAGGACAGACAAAAAATTTAATTTCTGGAGAAAAGATCTTTAAGACAGTTATCCAGATATCATAGCTTCTAAAATAACTTGAACAGAATGATACAAACATTAAAGTTAAATAAAAGAAAGTACTGATTGATTCTGAGATGGACTGATATTTTTAATTCAAAGGAAAGCAGGAATGCATAACAAATGGGTCACCGAAGAAGGACATCTAACAAACACTGAAGTCTGACTTTAGTCAAACATCATAGTAATCAATGAAAATATAGAATAATAGAAGTCGTAAATGTTAAGAGAAAGATAAGATAAGTTAACATACATTTTGAAATACTATAATGAATGTCAAGCTCGGGGATACTGACCTACAGCATGTAATCATCATATCGTTATCAAAAAGGTTCTATTTCCATCCAACAGGAAAAGATCATATTTATTTGTTATTATCTTTATTTGACTGAAGTGTCAAAAAGCAAAAGGATTCATGTATACTACAAATGTGAAAAGATTATTGGGAAACACATTGATCAACATTCAAAAACAGTTTCCTCTCAAGGTCAAATGTTAACCCCCAGTTTCAGAATATACAAAGTAAATAACAGCCAGTAGTTACTATTTCCAGAATTGACTTTTATCTTACCATGATTCTGGCATTGTTTCATTGTTTAATGGTGACATTGCAGTTTTAGCTTATAATAATTGCATATTAATAACAGATTTTTGTAATCTTTTTCAAATGACTTATTTAAAGCCTTGAAATGTGTATACTGATGCACACTGTATAAATGCTGTCACTATCCTATCTGCTTTCAAAAATTCATGGGAAAAAAATGACATGTTAATTTATGTTGTAAATGAATGAAGGAAAACATTTCAAATAGCTCTGAGAGATGTAATAATCTATTAAAATCAAGTAGAAGAAAAAATTAAAAGGTGCCATCAACTCAGCTATTTATTTATTCAAAGACAGTGTCTAAATGAGCCAGAACTGACACCAGAGGCATTCAGCTACATATTTTAATGTCATATCAAATTTCCTGGTACTCTAAGTATATAAACAATATATTTGCATCATATTAGTGACAAATGTCATGCTAATACCATAGCAAAATGACTACAAGAATATTTCATAACTTATTTACAGAATGTGTTTCTAGGTACAAGATCTCATTTAGAATTGTCAGACAATCGGAGAATTGGAACTTTTCATCTTTGCATAGAGAAATTTTATTTCATAGCACACATGCTATTTATATAATTTAATACAATAAATTCTTAATGTTCCTGGGTTTTCTACAGTTAACTATTTTTAGTAGGCTACCTCTGGCATTTCTGGATAAGAACTGTTGGTTTTTGAATCTATTTTTCTTAAAACTGTGAGTCAATGTGCCTATACTGTCCCTAAATAGTGGTTCCTTCTTACTAAACTCACCTCTCAAAAAAGGCAGATTACCAAAAATACTTAAATGCTTTCCTTCTATACACTTGGGACACAGTTATTTCTCCCACTTAATGATAATCTGTTCTCACTTCTGACCTTGCTGAATTTTTCTTTGTCTCACCTGGGCCATTTAAATCTGAGAAACATCAGGTAATTTGATGAAATACATGTTCCTGCTCCATGAAAAATTGTTGCAGAAATATGTCCTTTGAACTAATACAAGCACACACAGAATGAATCTATTTTAAAAATATTTTATGTGATATTTAAAAGTATTAAGCTATTTCAGAGAAAATAAGTTTAAAAGAAGTTTTATATCTTTATAGATAACTAAAGCAGTCACTGGTCATCTGACTTCATAGACAGCAACAATAGTCTCATCCTATCTGATAGAATAAATCTGCATAGAAATATATTTATTAAACTTACATTAAGTGGCTCCCCTATGTAAAAATAATTCTGTAAATATTAGGCTGAAGGACAACCATGAGCTTCTCTTAAATGTACTTTGAAGTTAAACTAGGAAATTCTCTTTGTAAAATAGTTCTTAATGGTACATGCAGAAGAAAAAGAGATTCGTATTCTCTCTCTCTCTTTCTGTCTCTCCTCTGTCTCTCTCTCATAGACATTTGCATTTCTGACAATCGTTAAACCATGAACTTGTCTACTAAAGTAAGCCAAAGCTGCCACTGGGGTTGGAGGACAGATGAACTTGCTGCAATAAACCTAAGTGTTCAAATATTACACAAAACCAAGTTTTTTCTGCCACTACCACTTTCTACAAGAACAGGGTGTGAGAGAGAATTATGGTATCTGGGCCCATATGCCCCTTTGGCCAAATATTGTGGTCACATCACATTGCCCTTTTTTTGCCCCTGGGCTCTGACAAGGGCCATCTAGCACCCCTAACTATAAATAGCTAGGGAGGTCTTTTCCTTCCTGGAGATTCTTAACTTCATATGTAAACTTGAACTCTCAAAACTATATGAAAGGGATTGTTCAGTCAAAGTCCTCGGAAATCCCCCCCCCCTTAGGAAAAAGGCTTTCTTGTTAAACTTCTGTATCATGAGAAAGGCCATGCAAGATTTGTTGTCAATGCTTTCCTGCCTTTGTTTATGTGGAGGACAGCTAGCGGTTGCCTTCTCTGGGAGAAATAAAGAAATGTAATCCCTTTTAGAGTATCTTTGAGTCACTGGTACTTTTTTCCCATTATAAAAGTGATTTTTCTCAGATCCCTAAGATCCCTGAGATTCAGAGCTTAGAGAAACTTTCATTCATAAAATCATCTTCACATTAAAAAACACAGCAGTAACAGGATGAGCTCTACTTTTTCCAGGTAAAGTCAAATTCAAAATACCTTTTCTCACATAAAAAAAGAATACAGACCTCTTTACAAGGATAGGAGTAACATAGGTCTTTGAGATTCTTTTCCCTTAAAGACAATAGAAAGGGCATTATGTCACACTAGTATAATTTCTTATAGATACTCTTTAAACATCTCTTTATTTCCCAAATTTCCATATTCTGATCCATCTGCCTCATCTCCCTATTTTCTAACCCTTTAACCTTGATCAGCCAATTATATAAACCTCTCTCTATCCTCCTATACTCTTGCAAATAAAGACATCTCCACATTCCAACCATGTTAGAATGTTACAGCATGGGATTCTACAGATTTATGATTTAGTATTTTTCTGATTATTAATAAAAAAAGACACATCTAATAAAACTAACATAATCTGCCAGTAGATTATATAATAGTATAACTCTTCAAATTCTATGCATGAAACTAGCATTCAAGGAAAGAACAGCACTTTTGTGTTTGAGTATTAGAAATGTACTAGGAGCAAAACTACCTGGAGTCCTGGTAACCAGTAACTCACCACAGTAAAGGTTACTCAAACATCTTCTCCCACTGATTTTGCTAAACAACTTTCCTTCTGAGTATATAATATATGTTAACAAAAGGAATAATGAAGGTCATAATTTGGAAAGGAGAGCTTTATTTCTCATAAAGTTTTGCAGACTGTGGGTAGCCATTCCAATAGGCTAGAAAGCCAATCCCTTTAGCCAGAACCAGGAATATAAGAGGGGTAATCAATGATTATGAAAGGAAAAACATACACTTGTTCGATCACGCTTTACGCCCTTTTATTGGATTCAAGTTCAAAAACAGCTGTCCTCTTATGTCAAAAAGGTGAACCAAGGACATGGAAACCCCTTTCTGCACATGTTCCATAGACTAGTTAAAATTACTTCATGGTTGGCGTTCTCTTATCAGGAAAGAAGGTTGGTCTTAATCATGAGGTTGGTTTCTATTTAGCCCTTAGGAAAAAAACATGCTGGCTTTTCCAAGGGAGAGGGTATAACAAAGCATGTCTGAGCTCCCATCCCATCCCATTTAAGGGTGTTCTGGGGTTCTCTAAGCCTAGAATGTGTCTATTCAGGCAGTTAGGGGGAGCTTAAAATTTTATTTTAGTTCACATATAGTTAGGGAAAATTATATTAAAAACTCTTGATAAAAATTATAAAATGATGTTTTCTATTTTCCAGAGTTTTAGACAAATACAGTATTATAAATTTGCCTCACCAAAGAGGGTTTCAATAAAATCTGCTTTTTAAAAAAAATTTTTAAAGTGGGGTAAGATAGAAGGAATTTTGATCTATCAATTTTAGGAAAAGAAAATCTCAACTAAAAACAAAACAAAATAAAGATTCTTCAAAACCAAATACAACACTAAAATAGGTCATTTTTTTTTTTGTATTCTTTTATGTACGTATTTATTCTCTGTCAGAGGGGGGCAAATTATCTTCTGTGAGTTGAATCAAGCTACCACTTATTATTATAAATAAAGTTTTATTGGCATACTACAATGCCTATCTATTTACACAATGGTAATAGCTATGTCAGAGTTAAGCAGTTGCAACAGAGATATTAGGATCGGAAAAACCTAAAATACTTAATATCTGGCATTTAAAAAAAATTGCCAAACTCCACTCTGTCATACATCATTAATAATAATATACAAGATTGATTTTACATCTATTTAATAGAAGAATTTTTTCTTTTTTTCTTATAAAATTATTTTTCTTTATCTACTGTATAAAGATAGTACACTAAAAAATCCTACAAAATTAATGGATGAATATTATATGTATTAAGTGCTATTTGAAAGCCAGTGGCAACACTTTACTCATTCAAGACAGTTGTCTTTTATTAATTCAGAGTGAATTACAACATTGAGGAGAGGATTTTGAATATCTAATTAAACCCTTCTAGAATTCCCAGGTGAATTGACAAGAGATGTATGGGAATTTTTTGAAATGGTTCAGTGAAATTGTTAAACTTAAGTGTACTAAGAATGTTCTTCACATTACATTTTTTTAAATGGGTAAATGCTAATCCTTTTGGCATAAAGCTTCCAAATATTATAGTTGAGGACATACTTTTTTTTCTAAAAGTCATTTTAAATTCCAGATAACATTATCTTTTTTAGTATAAAATTCTGCATGTAGTGTTTTCTTTTTATATTGTAGCCCATTTCAATAGAAGCATTATATTACTTTGCTAGGGCTGATGTAACAAAGTACCATAGACTTGGGTGACTTAACTGAGAGAAATTAATTTTCTCACAGTTCTTGAGGCAAAAAAATTCTAAATCAAAGTATTCAAACATAAGAAATATAGGTATCCCAGAGGAGAAAGAAAGACATTCCAGAGGAATGGAACCTCTACTAGAGGATATCATAAATGAAAATTTCCCAAGTATCACCAAAAATTTTGACACACTCCTCTAAGAGGGATATCATATCCAGGTCATCTCAAGTCAAACAGAGCTTATTCTAGACACATTGTCATGAACCTTTCCAAAGTCAAGAGGAGAGAGAAAATTCTGCAAACAGCCCAGGAGGAAACACCAACTGACCTACAGAGACAAATCCATCAGGGTGACAGCAGACTCCTTAGCTGAAACTTTCTAATTCAGAATAGAATGATCATCTACCTTTAACCTACTTAAACAAGAAAATTTTCAGCCCAGAGTTCTATATTATGATAACCTAAGCTTTAAAATTGGTAAAGAAATCAAATCTTTTGCTGATATGCAAACATTGGGGAATTTTGCCTCAATGTATTCTCCACACTGATCATCACAATGGACCACCAGCAAAGTAAACACCCAGAAACTAAAGGACAAAACCTAGCTTCCAAAATGAGGCAAAAGATAAAACCAAGCACTGGACTTTTACAACATAAGATGAATAGCACCCCACCACACTTATCAATTCTCTTAATAAATGTTAATGGCTTGAATTCCCCACTGAAGAGGCACAGGCTGGCTGATTGGATAAAAAAGCACAAATTCTTCTTATAAGGACACCAGAAGTATTGGATAAGGGCTGATCCAAATAACCTCATTTCAATTTAATTACCTCAGGACAGGCACTGTGGTTCACACCTGTAATCCCAGCACTTGGGAGGCTAAAGCAGGTAGATCGCCTGAGCTCACAGGTTCAAGACCAACCTGAGCCAGAATGAGACCCCTTCTCTAAAAAATAGCCAGGTGTTGTAGCGGGTGCCTGTAGTCTCAGCTACTTGGGACACTGAGGCAGGAGGATCACTTGAACCTGAGAGTTTGAGGTTGCTGTGAACTAATATGCCATGGCACTCTACCAAGGGTGACCAAGTGAGATTCTGTCTCAAAAAAAAAAAAAAAAATCAATT
>NW_003852400.1:28166431-28170311 GCF_000181295.1 Otolemur garnettii
TTTTTTTTTTTTTGGTAGAGACAGAGTCTCACTTTATCACCCTCAGTAGAGTGTTGTGCTGACACAGCTCACAGCAACCTCCAATTTCTGGGCTTAGGTGATTCTCTTGCCTCAGCCTCCCCAGTAGCTGGGTAATTACCTCTTTAAAGACCCTGTCTTCATATACATTCTGAAGCACTGGGGACTTGGACTTTAGCACATGAATTTGTCTGAAGGGGCACAATTCAGCCTTTAACAAGTATAAACATTAAATATTTAGGGTATAATGAGTTTCATATAAAATGAGTACTAGCCAATCCTTACTACAAACCCAAAAATAAAATATTTGAATTTTAGTGCTAAATAAATGCTACAAAACTTATCTCACTATTCTCTCATAGCATCGTCATTCTCTGATTACATCATTCTATCCTTTTTTTTTTTTTACAAATTCTAGGATTTCAAACTCTTAAATAATCTCTTCTTTGTCCAAGGGTATAGACATAAGACAAAAAAAAAAAAAAAGGTACTTTGCCTGATTAGCTAAACTTTGGAGAAAGAATTAAAAAAAAAAAAAAGCAGAGAGAAAAAATTAATCTGTTTCATTGAACTTTTCTTGGAGTTATTATTTTTTAGGAATAGCATTCTATATAAAGCTCCTATTTGGATATATAAACTAAGATGTTAAATACATGTTTGATAAATCTGTATAAGTTTTCTACTATATTTTTCTGATACTCAGCTAGATTGAACCAGGGGTTCTTCATGAAGAATATCAAAAATTATCAACTATGTCATTTCCTTTCCCCTTTCTTTTCCTTTCCTTTTATTAATTTTTTTCTGACTCAGT
The DNA here is from genome assembly GCF_000181295.1 of Otolemur garnettii. NCBI lineage: Eukaryota > Metazoa > Chordata > Mammalia > Primates > Galagidae > Otolemur > Otolemur garnettii. Next base: position 28,167,261 of record NW_003852400.1, read on the forward strand.
TTTGCTCTACAGCCCAGACTATAGTACCATGGCATCAGTCTAGCCTACAGCAACCTCAAACAATCCTCCTGCCTGGGTCTCCCAACTAGCTGAGACAAGAGGCACCCAACCCCATGCTTGGCCAATTTTTCTATTTTTAATAAAGATGGGGTCTCACTTTTACTCAGGCTGCTCTGGAGCTCCTGAGCTCAAGCAGTCCTCCTGCCTCAGCCTCCCAGAATGCTAGGATTAAAGGTGTGAGCCACTGCACCCATTTGTGTTATGTTCTTGATGTATGTTCTGAACATGTGGACACATAACCTAAATATGTCTAAATTTACACATCTTCATGAAGGTTTTGGTGTATTATGGGACCTAGATACAAGTAATACTATCTTCATTTTTCAGTATTTGTTATTTGTTTAGTTTTATTTTATTTTTAACCATTCTTTCCACATGTCAACTTCCTTAGAGTTTTAAGGAGGAAACAAGCAATTAAGATTTCCTGAGAGGATTCATATACAGAATGCATACAGAAAATCATCTCATCTGTCACACTAGCTCCTAGTTCTCCCATTATGGGTATGTGCAGCTGGTTTCAGTGAGAAGTGAAGAAGTAATTCATTAGGTGCAGCTAGAACTTGAGTTCAGGTGGCCTGTTTTCTTGCACTCACTGGTAAATGACTTTGTGGGCCAGTTGGCTGCTGTCTGGCATGGGATACCCCAATTATTAGGAAGATTTGATGCTAATCTGAGATGAAGTTTTAAATCTCCCTCATGCTCAGCCAGTTGGTAACTTCTCTCCAAATGTGAACTGGTCCTATCTTTCAATCAGCTATGGTTCAAATTATAGCATTCATTTCAGTTGCTCTGTAAATTACAACAGTTTGTGAAGGAAATAAATTGTTAGAGCCACTTCTTAAAGAGCAGTTGTGTGTATGGCAACTCTGGGCTTTGTGAGCTCTTCTTTAAGCCTCCTGAATATGCCCAGAACCCTAAATGACATGCCAGAGACACTCACCGATACAGCAAGGCACACAAAACAAGATAATATGTTTCAGAAGAAAAGAGGTTCTCGGTATGATTTTCTAACAAATCCACCATCACTTCTTGTTAAAACCAAGTAACACACATGCTTTTTATGATAGTGGAGAAGAAAACAATTACATATAACATACATAAATTATGTTCTTATAAAATCAACAAAGTTGGCTTCTCAACTTGTTTGCTTTTAATAGACTTATGGAATTAAAGAAAATGAATACAGCAAATTCTGAGTTGTTAACTTCATATAAAAGACTTAATTCAGAGCTTCAGGAAATTTACTTGCAAAACTAAATTGGATGAGCAATGTAAATGAACTGAAAATTTCATTAAAGATCATAAATAAAACATTATAGTTGCAGTTTGTCAACTTGGATGCAGTCAGAAATTAGAGTCCAAAAAGAGTGACAATTTGAAATAGCCATATTTAACATTTGGATTTGAACACGTGAAATAAAAGAGTGTAATTTTAACTGAATTTACATATATTATATTTGTAATTTGTAATTCTTACACATTTTTGCTCAATTTTTATGTATTTTAACAATTGCAGAAGCACAAGTAAGTAATCAAACATATAACATTTGGAAAGAGTTTGTTAGTATATTTTATCTTTGGATAAAGATAGTTAGTATTTTGTTAGTGTGATTTATCTTCGGAAGTTGCCAGGAAACTTTAGGGAAAAACCTTGAAGAGTAATTGAATGAGAAGTAGCCAAACTTCAATAACTATAATATGTTCCAGTAAGCAAGGGAGTTCTATTGTCAGTTTGATGTTTATTGCTAAATAGTTTATCTATTCTGGAACTTTTATCCTCATTTCTAAGAACAACCAGTATAGTTTTGAGGTAATTATTCATGTACTTCACTAAAAACTTCTGAAAGTTATTTGCAGTCATGGGTCAAGGTACTATGGTAAATTTTAGCACTCTAACAGAAATAATGAAATGATCATTAACTTCTCTATAATAACAATCTAAAAGAAATAATCAGTAATTTCTTTATAACCGCTAGTTTGACTCAATTGACTTGGTTTGATTACTATCTGCTCTAATCATTCAGTTTAGGCAAATTGAGTGGTGATTCATCCCCCAAATTTTAGCAACATAGATATTCAACTTTTATCACCTCTATGCCCACAACTCACAAATCAAGAACTTCAGTTTTAATGTCTCTCCTATATCCAGTTTCATACCAAATAATTTCACATAGATATCTAACAAAAACTGAAGTTCAGCTGGTCTAAAACAAAGCTCAGATTCCTTTGGGGGAAAGGTGAATGGGGAGTTAGCTTTAATGAAGTATAATTTATATATAATAAAATAAACCAGTTTTAGGTACATGATTTGATGAGCTTCAAAAATGTAGACAATGAGGATACAGAACATTCTCATCGCACCAAATTGTTTCTTCTTGCCTCCTTCCTGTTCCCTGGAAATTTTGGACTTGTTTACTATCAGAGTGTTATGCTTTTTCTAAAATTTCATATGACTCGAATTACACAGTATGTAGCCTTTGTTTGTAAGATTCTTAAACTTAACATAATGCTTCTGAGATCTATAATGCTACGTGTAGCTGCAATCCATTCTGTTCTACTGCAAAGCATGGATGTACCACAGCTTATTCATCTACTCACCAATTGAGGGACACTCGGGGTTCTTACCAGATTCTGACTGTTATGAAAATAGTTGCAATGAATACTGACATACAAATCTTTTTATTGATCTTGAGTAAATAACCAGGAATGAAATTTCTGGTTAGCATGGTAAGTGTATGTTAGCTTCATAAGAGATTGTTGGTAAATGTTTGTTAACATGACTTTAGCATCTTACATTCTCAGTAGCAACTCATGAAAGTTTTAACTGATCCATAAACTTGTTAACACTAGGATAGTCAGATTATTTTTTATTTTAATCATTTAAGAACATGTGTTTTGGCTCGGCGCCTGTGGCTCAAGTGGCTAAGGCGCCAGCCACATACACCTAAGGTGGCGGGTTCAAATCCCCAGCCTGGGCCCGCCAAACAACAA
>NW_003852400.1:28170362-28198585 GCF_000181295.1 Otolemur garnettii
GCTGAGGCAGGAGACTCGCTTGAGCCCAGGAGTTGGAGATTGCTGTGAGCAGTGAAGCCATGGCACTCTACCCAGGCGCTCAGCTTGAGGCTCTGTCTCAAAAAAAAAAAGAACATGTGTTTTGGTATACATAATGGGTTTGATTTGCATTTCTGTAGTGGCAAATGCATGTATTTGCAACTATGTGCCTTCTATAATAAAATTTCTGTTCATATATTTTACCTAACTTTTATTGGGTTATTTTTCTTCCCATTATTGAACTACAAGTATTTCATGGATATTCAGGATGAGGACATTGCAAATATTTTCATCCATTGAGTGGTTTGACATTTCATTTTCTTAAATGTCTTCTAAAGGGGAAAAATTATAATTTTGATGAATTCCTATTTATTCTTTCTTTTATATGTTTTACTTTTATGTGATTATTCTATTAAAGAATTTTTTGCTTAACTCATAGTCACAAAAATTTACTTCTATATTTGCTTCTAGAAGATTTATATAAATTCTTTCATTCTCATTTTAGATTAATGATTCAAGTTAATTTTTGCACATAGTGTGAAGGAAGTTCTCTGATTCATGAACACTTGATATTTCCCAATTTGTTCAGATTTTCTCTAAAATTGCTCTATAATGTTTTTAGTTTGTAACAGAGACAATATTTAGTATTATTTTTCCCTAAAAATTTCATAACTTTGTTACTAATGAATTGATAATTTTTAAATTTTAATTATTCATAGTATATAGGAATACAACTGATTTCTGTAGATTTACTTATTCCCTGGAAACTTGCTAAACTTTCTTATTAGCACTAAAGTATTTTTATAGATTTCTCGGGGGGGGTTGTTTGTTTGTTTGTTTGTTTTGAGATAGAGTCTCATTTTTTTGCCCCACTAGAGTGCTATGGTGTCCCAGCTCACCCAACCTCAAACTCTTGGGCTCAAGTAATTTTCTTGTCTCAGCCTTTCAAGTAGGTGGGACTACAGGTGCCCACCACAATACCCAGCTATTTTTAGAGAATAGGTCTCACTCTGGCTCAGGCTGATCTCAAACTCCTGAGCTCAAGCAATCCACCCACCTTGGTCTCACAGAATGGTAGGATTCCACTGTGCCTGGAATTTCTCAGGATTTTCTATGTAGACATTCATGACATCTATGAATATAGTTTAGTTCTTCCTTCCTGTTGATAAAATAGACCTATATCACTGGGCAGAAGATTATTCTATGATCTATGATCTTTTGTCAATCTATAATTTGGCAATCTATAATTTTATAAAATCAGAAATTTAGATAAAAAAGAAGAAAAATAGACCCTCAAAATAAAAATATCAAATGAATTGAACAATCACACTGGGATAAAAAGAAATAAATTAAGACATTTGGAAAGGCTTTAAAAATGAAGTTAGTAGTCAGTTTGATAATAATAATGTAATCGTAGCTACCATTTATTGATCATATCTTATAACCAGGCACATTTCTAAATATTTGATATGTACTAATTTATTGGATATTATGAGGTAAGTTTGTCAATTATCTCCATTTTACTGAGGCATAAAGCAGTTAAGTAACTTGCCCAAGGTTATACAGAACAAGCAGCTTGTTTATTGATGAATGCATGAACAAGAAAATTATGTAATTTCAAATGATCAAAGAAAGAAATATTCCTGGAATTTAAATTACAGCTAATGAAATAACTGATTAAGTGGAGGAACTAGAAATTAATTTAGTGATTCCAAAGTGTTTACTGTTTGCCATTTTTCAATATTAGGAATGAACCTACAAATAATGCATAATTTGTTTTTAATCAAGGGAAAGGTGACTAAAAAGAGAAAAAAGTTAGAAGATGCTAAGGTTTAATTCTTGCCATCCCATCTGTCTAATATGTGTCCTAAAAAGAGAGTACAGAAAAAAAAGGAGAAGAAATATAATAAAGAATGTATTTTTCATTCTTTATATTAAAAGAAATAATAAAAGGATATTTAATACACACAAATTTTCAGGTAAAATACTTCACAAGTGCATAATAAAGTACAGAAAACGCATATTCAGACATATCTTCAAAAAACATGATAATAACTGACATAAAGATAATATCTAAAAAAAGATAATCCAGGGTTCAGAAATGAGTAACCCAAAAAGAAGTAAGAATAAGACTAATATCATACTTCTCATCAGCTACACTAAATACAAAGCCAAAATGGAGTAATATCTTCTAAGCTATGAGGTAAAAGGATTTTGAAAACATTGCAACAGTAAATTATGAGTTTGATAAAAAAATAAAGTTTGAGGAAACTATGAGAAGATGAAAAATAAAAAGTTAGTTTCAGGAATAAAGATTTAATAAAGTTTATTTTCTTCATGGCTATTTTAGGAAAAATTTTCAAAACCACTACTTGAAGCACTATCTCAACAAAAACAAAAGAGTAACAACAAATAAAGAACATATATTTGCAGCAAAAACCAGTGATACTGAATCCAGAATTTAATGAAAATAACATTTCAAAAATGCAGCTGGACAAAAGTATACAAAGATTTAAACTGAGGGCAGTCAGTCGGTCAAATATCTTTAAGTATAAAATAGATTCCATTAGGGGGTTACCCTCTAATACACTTTTAAACAGTGGTTTGAAGTTCTAGGAATAGTAAAAATTCATAAGAAGCAAGTGATGTCCTACATATATAGTCTCCTAAAACACTGTTTAAGGTCTAAAAATTGAAAATCTATTTGTTCAGAATGAAGAAGGATCTGTTGAAGGGCAGCTATTCCCTGATGGAGGATTAATTACATTTCCACCTCTAAAGATTCAGTTATTTGGGGCCTGTAAGGAAGAATATTTGTATACACTTAACAATATTATCTTTAAATCTTTACAATAATCCCATACAATGTATGAAAGAAGATGTTCTCAATTTTGACTCTGTAAAAGTACCAGAGCAGCTGGCAACAGTTAGGTGAGACTGGGGGATAAGGAAGAGAAGGGATATTCCTGGGTAGGTTCACATAGGAAATTATCAAGAAATACTTGAACTTTGGAATAAGTTTAAATGGTTTAAAGGTATAGTGGTAGCCCAAAAATAAATGAATTAATTAAAACTAACATGCACTATAGTTTTTTTTTTTAACTATATGAGTAAAGATGAAATGGTATAAGTAAGCTAAATTCTTTCTTCCTAATCAGAAGTTCAATTCTATCTAAATAAGGGAGCTATAGGTATGTTATTTATAATGATGGTAGCCACCAAGTGGACTAAAACTTGAATTAATTTGTAAATTTTTCAAGTTCCTTCTACAGAAGGGCTCAGGGCTTGGCAGATACAGTATTAAATAAAGGAAGAAAGCCACTGTTGAGAACAAGCTGTCGCAAAAGGATTGAGGCTGCCATCTTAATGCCAAGTACTTTTTGTAAGCAAGAAGCAGTCTGGGTTGTCAGATGCGCTAATTGTGCAAGAGAACTTGACTATAAATACTTTTGCATGATGTGCAGATTTTGTTCATCAGAGACTGATGCTTCAAGAGTCAATACTTTATAAGCCAAACAAGATGTATCCTTAGGCGACAGTTTGCTTTGGAGAACCACTTTCCACTAAGGTAGCATAAATGGTCTTGTTCTATCAGCAAAGTCTGTTAGTCTGAATATACATTGTGGTTCCTCACTTACTCAGAATTCGGAAGATGTTGCAGTTAGAAATATAATGCTTTAAAATAATGAGACTGGGAAGGAAATTTACCATATGCTGATCAGGCAAATAGTTCACTATTCAAGTATCTATCTGCACCTCCATTTTCTGCTTTTCAAGTGGAAAATAACAACTGATTTACTTATCTCTTGAGATTTTTGTGAAGCCTAAAGAAGACAATATAAATATTAAATTACCAAAATCTATACAAATATAATACTATGTCCTTTGTACAACTTATTTATCCTTTCTTCCAGAAATAAATATAAGTTCCTAGTTGGTAGAAAGCATTTCTTATGTTTTTGGCTCCAAATGAAATTAAATTCCTTAAAAATAAAAGATGATTAATAAATAGACAGTGGACAGAATCCCCAGCAAGATGGTTGACTAAAGACAGCTTTGCCAGAGGCTCCAGTCCAGAAAGAGAAAAACTGAACTGAAACAAACTTCCACCAGTTGAAGATGAGGGGTTGAATACAAGAGGAAGAAATCAAAGTGCCAGAAACAAGAGATTTCTCATCCTATGAGAGTCACAAAACCCCAGTTTTCCTGCACCTAGGAATTTCTACCTCCTGAGTCCCCATCCTACCTGGCAGAGAAGTAAACAAACTTTGTCTCTGCTGCCCTGTACTCATAGCCCATTTCTCCCTCTCTTTTTAGTCACTCTATAAGCTGTTCTTTACAAAGGAAAGCCTCTCAGCACTCCTCCATTCGGAGTGTGATCCTGGCCAGCCCAGGTAGTCTGCAGGGTCTGCCCCACTCTCAGGCACCAGAACAGCAAAGAAACTCCAACCCAACCTATTGGGGAACCAAGGATCGTAGAGGGCACTTTCCCCCTCACCACAACCAGCCAGATCCTTAACTGCCCCCCCAAAAGGGAGGCAGGTCCTGACCCCCTAACATGTCTGACAGGGTCTCTGAGGCTCCTCTTCATTGTGTGTTCTAGTAAACTGAGGGTGTCTGCCCCTCTACCAAGAGAGGAAACTGTGGCTTGATTCACTGACTTTGACAAGGTGAGGTCCCTCCTAGGTATACCTTCTGCTACGAGGTACCTTTTCCCTGCCCTCTAGAGTGGTTCTGCCAGGCATCTGTGCCTGACAGGTCTCTCTTGGTGGCTCATCCCAGCTCTTCCCCTGCCAACATGGACAGAGACAAGCCAAGTCTCAGTTGAATCCCCCCTAGGAAGGCCTGAGAATCAGATGACAGGCCATGGTTGCCATCCCTCAGCTGCCAGTGAGGATCCCAGTTTATCCAATCAGTTGTGGCGAGTATTTCAGCATATAATCCCTTGTGTTTTGAATTTTTTTGCATAAGGGGTATTTGTGCTACAGCAGGGCAGAAAATTGGGTGGGAGCATTTGGGTGGTCCAAAGATTTCTCACCTCCAGTTGTTGGGGGAGAGGGGATCTGTAGTGGTTTGATCACTTACACAGGGACTTCTGAAAACTATGAGGTTCTTTTAAAATGGGTTGAGGTGGTCTGATTCTAGAACAAAAGCAGATCTATGAGCTAATGGTGAGTCATACCCCTCCTAGGACCACCTAGAGGATTGCCCCCAAGCACTATCCCACCCAACTTGGAGAAAATAAGGCTGTCCTTCAGAGAATCACATGCCATAGCCCCAAAAGGGAGCTTCAGAAGGCTGTGCATGACATGTGCCAAAGATAGATCCTTTAACTCAATATTCTGGGGCCTCCAGAATTTATTTTAGCCCAACAGTTTTAGTTTTAGTTGCCAAACAGTTCTCTGGAGTGTGAAGAGGGACCCCCATTTAATAACTATTTAGGGACAACCTAACATTTTAGCTTTAAAAAAACTATAATTAATATAAAAAATAAGCAGAAAATACACATGAGGAGGAACAACCAGAAGAATTCTGGCAACATGAAAAATCAGAGCAGATCAACTCCCTCAAGTGATTATAAGGAAGACACACCAAAAAATACATCCATAAAAAAAGTATTGAAATGACAGAAATAGGATTCAGAATATGGAAGTTAAATAAGATGGATGGAATGGAGAAGAAGATAGAAAAACAAACAAACAAAAAAATCTAAAAATTGTCTCAAATAATTAATGAAATTAAAGAAAAAGTCCCCACAAATCTGGACATAATAATGAAAGAGCAGAGCTTAAGGAACTAAAAGAGGCATTCAAGGACCTTCAAGAATAGAGAGCCTCAGGAATGGAGTAGTACATGAAGAAGAAAGAATTTTAGAAATTAATGACAAGAATTTAATTGAATCATTCAAAGAAGCAGAAAAAAAGAGAATAAAAACAGAATACTTCTAGAGAAAGTTATAAGATTAGTCCAAAAGATCACGCATACAAATTATAGGATTCTAGAAGAAGAGGACAGCCTTAAGAGCACTGAAGCTATACTTTAAGACGTCATAGTGAAGAATTTCACAAGCATTACTAGAGACAAAGAAATTCAGATAATAGTTTCAGAACCTCAGAACAACTCAAATCCAAACAAGGTATCTCTTAGACACATTATAATTAACTTTGCCAAAGTCAATATGAAAGAGAAAATCCAGCAAGCTTCTAGGTGTAAGAAAAATCTTACCAACAAAGGGAAAACATCAGGATGATCACAGACCTTTCAGCTGAAAATTTTCAAGCCATAAGAGGATAGTCATCATCTTTTAACCTTCTTAACAAAACAATTTTCAACTAAGGATCCTATATCCTGCTAAACCGAGTTTCATTTGTGATGGAGAAATCAGGTATTTTACTGTTGAGGAAATTTGGCACAACTAGACCAGCTGTAAGGGGAAGTACTCAGACTTATTCTTCATACTGACCAGCACAATGATCCATAACAAAAGTAAACACACCCAGAAATTAAAGAACAAAGCCTAGCTTCCACAATGGGGCAAGGGATAAAACTAAGCTCTGGACCTCCACAAAACAAGATGAACAAAACTCCATCATACCTGTTGATTCTCTCAATAAATGTGAATGGCTTCAATCTCCAGTAAAGAGGCCCAAGCTGGCTGACTGGATCCAAAAGTTCAAACTTAATATCGGCTAACTCTAAGAAACACACTTAACCTCTAAAGATAAAACTAAACTCAGGGTGAAGGATGGGAAACCATATTCCAGGCAAACAGAAATCAGAAAAAAGCAGGGGTTGTAATCCTATTTGCAGATACAATTGGATGTAAACCAATAAAAATAAGAAAAAAAAAAAGGATGGGCCTACATACTGATCAAAAAAGCATACAACATGAAGAGATTTCAATCATCAATATTTATGAACCCAATATAAATGCTCCTAGATACATAAAATTAACCCTAAATGATATGAACCATATGATATCTTCCAGTTCTGTAATAGTTGGAGATTTCAACACCCCTCTCACAGTACTAGACAGATCCTACAACTAAATAAATAAATAATGGACTTAAACATGATCTTAGAACAAATGGATGTAACAAACACACAGAACATTTTATCCTACTAAAACTGAGTATACATTCTTTTCATCCACCCATGGATCATCCTCCAATATTGGTCATATCTTAGGATATAAATCTAACCTCAACAAATTCAAAAGAGTAGAAATTATTCCACGTATCTTCTCAGACCATCACAAAGTAAAATCTTCATACCCACAGAAAGTCACAGGAATTAAATTTTGTTATGTTAAATTACAGCTGGGTTAAGGATGTGGTTAAGAAGGAAATCATTAGATTTTTTTGAACAAAATGAAAATGAAGCCACAAGCTATCAAAACCTATGAGATATTGCAAAAGCAGTCCTAAGAGGCAAATGTATAGTATTAGATGCCATCAACCAGAAAACAGAAAAAGAGCAAGTCAACAACATAATGGACCATTTCAAGCAACTGGAAAAGGAAAAACAATTCATTTCAAAATCTAGCAGAATGAAAAAAAACCCAAATCAGAGCAAAATTAAATGAAATTGAAAACACAAGAATGATTTGGAAGATTAGAGAAACAAAAGGTTGGTTCTTTTAAAAGATTTATAAAATCTATAAATCCTTGATAGACTAACCAGAAACAGAAAGTAAGATCTCTAATCTGATTCACCTGAATCAGAAATGATAAAGAGAAAATATGATTATTTTTAAAAGTCAATTCCCAGAGAATTGAAAAGATAGAAGAAATAGACCAATACCTGGAATTCCTAAACTCAACCAGAAAGAATTAGAAATTATGAATAGACCTATATCAAGCACTAAAATTGCACTAAAAATACAAAATCATCCAAAAAGGAAAAGTCCTGAAACAGATGGTTTCACACCAGAATTCTACCGAATCTTCAAAGAAGAACAAGTACCTATATTGTATAACTTATTCTAAAACATAGAGAAGGAAAGAATTCTCCCCAACACATTCTACAAAGCAAATATCACCCTGACTCTAAAACCAGAAAAGGACCAACAAAAAAGGTAAACAGTAGCTCAAAAGAAAATGAATTATCTGCGAGTATATCTAACAAAGGATGTCAAGGATTTCTACAAAGAGAACCGTAAAACCCTGAGAAAAAATAGAAAAACACATTAATAATGGAAGAACATACCATGCAATGTTAAAGACTCAACATTGTTAAAAATGTCCATACTATCTAATGTGATCTACAGATTTTATGCAATCCTCATCAAAAAACCAATGTCATAATTTGAATAACTTGAAAAAGTAGTACTTCATCTGATATAGAACAAGAAAAAAAAACCTGAATAGCCAATACGTTTTTAAGAAATAAAATAAAATAAATGTGGAGGCACCACGTTATCAGACTTTAGGTTATACTGAAAGTCTATGGTGATCTAAACATCACCATAGTGACAGAAAAATAGAGACATAGATCTATGGACTAGAATAGGGAACTTAGAGGGGAACCCAGCCACATATTGCCATCTAATTTTTGATAAAGTAAACAAAAGCATGCACTGGAGGAAAGAATCCCTATTTAATAAGTGGTGCTAGAAGAACTAGTTAGCCATGCATAGAAGATTAAACTTGGATGCACACCTCTCACAAATGACAAAAATTGATTCTCAGTGGATAAATGATTTAAATTTAAAACATGAAATGTAAGTATATTCCTAGGTGTTTTATTTTCTTTGAAGCTACCGGGAAGGGGATTGTGTCCTTAATTAGCTTTTCATTTTGGTTGTTACTGGTGTATACAAAGGTATATGACTTGTGGACATTGATTTTATATCCTGAGACATTACTGTATTTTTTGATCACTTCTAAGAGACTTATGGTTGATTCTTTAGGGTTCTCTAAGTATAAGATCATATCATCAGCAAAGAGGGAGTGTGACCTCCTCTGCTCCCATTGGGATGCCCTTTATTTCACTCTCTTGCCTGATTGTATTGGCAGAATTTCCAGCACTATGTTGAATAGTAATAGCAAAGAGGACGAGCTTGTCTGGTTCCAGTTCTAAGTGGAAAAGTTTTCAGTTTTACTTTATTCAGTAGAATATTACCTGTGGGTTTGTCATAAATAGCTTTGATCCATTTAGGAAATGTGTCACCTATGCCTATACTCTTCACTGTTCTAATTAGAAAAGGATGCTGGATTTTATTGAATGCTTTTTCTGCATCAAATGAGAGGATCATATAGTCTTTGTTTTTGTTTCTGTTGATATGGTGAATTATGTTTATGGACTTGCGTATGTTAAAGCAGCCTTGCATACCTGGGATGAAACCTACTTGATCACAATGTATGACCTTTTTGATGAGAAACTGTAGTATATTGGCTAGGATTTTGTTGAGAATTTTTGCATCTATAAGTGTAATTCTATAAATAAAATTATGAAACTCTAAGAAAAGAAATAATGGAAGATATTAACAAATGGAAGAACATACCATGCTCACAGCTGGAAAGAATCAACATTGTTAAAATGCCTATACTTTCCAAAGGAATCAACAGATTCAATGACATCCCTATTAAAATACAAACATCATACTTTTAAAACTGGGAAAAACAATTCTTAATTTCCTGTGGAACCAGAAAAAAGAAAACCCATATGGCTAAGGCCGTTCTTAGTAATAAAAATAAAGTCAAGGGCATCAGCCTACCAGACTTTAGGCTATACTACAAGGCCATTGTGGTCAAAATAGCATGGTATTAGCACAAAAATTGAGACAGAGACATCTGGAACTAAATAGAAAACCAGGACATGAAACTACATCTTACAGCTACCTAATCTTTGATAAACCAAACAAGAACATACAATGGGGGGAAAGACTCCCTATGCAATAAATGGTGCTGGGAGAACTGGATATCCACATGTAAAAGGCTGAAACTGGACCTGCACCTTTCCTCACTCACAAAAATGGAATCAAGATGGATAAAAGACCTAAATTTAAGGCATGAAATGACAAAAGTCTTCAAAGAAAGCATGGGTAAAACACTTGAAGATATTAGCCTGGGGAAAGACTTTTACTCTGCTGGCGGGACTGCAAACTAATACAACTTTTTTGGAAGGAAGTATGAAGAAGCCTCAAAGAATTCAAACTAGACCTCCCACTTGATCCTGCAATCCTATTACTCGGCATTTACCCAGAGGAAAAAAAAACTTTTTACCATAAGGACACTTGCACTAGACTACTTATTGTAGCTCAATTTATAATTGCCAAAATGTGGAAACAGCCTAAATTCCCACCAACCCAGGAACAGATGAACAAGGTGTGATATTTATATACCATGGAATACTACTCAGCCATTAAAAAAGATGGAAACTTTACATCTTTTGTATTAACCTGAATGGAAATGGAACATATTTTTCTTGGTAAAGCATCATAAAAATGGAGAAGCAAGAATCCTATGTACTCAAGTCTGATATTAAAACAACTAATGACCTAGTACAAGGTTAGGGGTAGGGGAAGGAGTTCATGAAAGAGGGAAGGAGGGAGGGAGTGGGAGGTCATGGTGTGTGGCACACCATTTGGGGGCAGGACACAATTATAAGAGAGATTTTACTTAACATTTGTAATCAGTGTAACCTGGTTCTTTGTACCCTCAATGACTCTCCAATGATAAAAAAAAAAAAAAAAAAAAAGGGGGAAAATTCCTGACAAAATTGGCCTAGGAAAAGATTTTATGATAAATACACCGTTAGCAATTGTAGCAACATCAAAACTAAACAAACGGAGATGGTCAAGCTAAAAAGCTCTGCACAACTAAGAGTGCAAGAACTGAAGCAAACAGACAACTTTCAGAATGGGAGAAGGGAAAGTTCTATGCTATAAATCTGACAAAAGGCTGATAACTAGATTCTACAGAGACCTCAAATTAATCAACAGGAAAACAGCAAACAACCCCATTTATTAGTGGGCGAAAGACTTGAACAGAAATTTCTCTGATGACAAAGGAATGTGCAACAAACACAAGAAAAAATGCTCATAGTCCCAAATCATCAGAGAAATGCAAATTAAATCACCTGGAGATATCACCTAACTCCAATGAGATAAGCCCATATTACAAAGTCCCAAAGCTGTAGAAATTGGGATGGATGTGGAGAGAAGGAAACACTTCTACACTATTGGCAGGATTGCAAACTAATACAGCCTCTATGGAAAGAAGTATGGAGAATTCTCAAAGAACTAAAACTCTACCTTCCATTTGATCCTGTAATCCCATTACTACATAGCTACCCAGAAGAAAAAAATTCTTTTAACCACAAGGACATTTGCATTAGAATGTCATATGTATACTACGGAATAATATTTAGCCATAAGGAAAGATGGAAACATTACATCTTTCTTGTTTACCTGGATAGAGCTGAAACACATTCTTCTTAATAAAATTTCATAAGAATGGAAAAAGAAGTATCCAAGGTACTCAATACTAGTATAAGACAAATATATAAACAACTACATACCCACAGGAAAGAAAAACCCATGCATAGTCTCTTACTTGGGGGAGAAAGGGTGACTGTTGGGATCTCACTGAATGTGCACAATGTGAGGGTGTTCAGCACCACCACCCCCCATGAAGAGCTCAACTGGAACTTGACTTTTAGCTCAGAAATGTAACCTAAACATTTGTACCCTCATATCAGTCTGAAATTAAACAAATAAATAAGTAAATAGATGGTTATTTGTTGCTCTTACTAAAAAAAAATTATGTGATTTCATTCCATATATTTTAAAAAGAAACCACACTGCTTGGCTGCTTTCTGTCTTATTATCATAGCTTCTTGGCTCAGAAAAGCTCTCTTCCAGGGCCAGCTCTGAATCTCCTGAGCTGTCTGACCAGAGCAATCATTCCCCACTCTGAGCTTGACATCTGTATCTCTAAGGTAAGATTAGGTGATTCCATTCTGAAAATATGTCAATGACTTTAAAATGCAGTTATGTTAAAATGAATCAGGGTGAAAGGAAAAGAATACATAGACTAAGATTTAAAAAGAAGGGAAAGTAGAAAGGAAGAGAGGGAAAGAGGGAGAAAGGGGGAAAAGAAGGAAGGCAGGGAGGATAGAACAAAAGAACAAAGGAGGAAAAGAAAAGGATAAACTTTCCCTACCTTCCAAAATGAAGGTCTTCGTCATGAAGACAAGAAAATAAAATTGAATTATCTCTGTTTTCATTCATATTCCTTCAGAGTCATGATATAAGCTTCAATATGAAAACAATATATTTCATTATTTGTACATTTGTACATTGGGGAAAGGCATTTTATTCCTCAAGGGAGAGGGACATAAAACATTACACTGACCTAATTTTGGAACTATGTGCCAAGAAGGTGAAAGCTATAAAGCCCAGGGATTGGAAGTGGCTAACCCCATGTGAAGGCAACAGACACAGTCTCGGATTAGAAGGGAATTAGTCACCTTTATGTAACCTGATAACCCTTGATTCCTCAGGTGCTTAATCCAAGCAAGGAGACTATGTATGAAAGAACGGTAAGACCTGAAGGATTTATCAAAGTCCATAATCCTGTTATCACTATCAAAATCATGAACCTTTAAACATACTTTTTGTGTTAACTCTTTACATCATTGTGCTTTCCTACCCAAGAAAATAAAGGATGTGGTTTAAATTCTTAAGAGGCAATCTTGATTTCAAGAAGTGGAAAATAATGCATTTAAAGCGCAACTGCTAGCAAGTGACTGTTGAAAATCTCACCCTATCTCCATCTCTTTTTAAAATTACACTTGAAGTTACACAAAGTGATTTTTCCCCTAGTGCACAGAGTTGAATTCCATAGAACGCCCATATCTTAAATAATGTATGGATGATACGCATGACTCAAAATCTCTCCTCTCCTCCAAGGAAGAATAAAAGGAAATAAGCTGGGATAGTGAATGCAGGGGATTATAAAATCTATAGACACAGGATGGATAATTGTGAGGAAAGGAGACAGAGTGGAGTTCACTGGCTGCTCTGCAGAACCATCTTTAAGATTAAAGAACTAAGTTTCCCCACCTCTCCTTACTTAGTTGGAATTCATTCACCCTTCAGTCCACACTGGAATTGATCACTTGCTCAGCAATATGTGAAGAAAGGCTATCTCAGTCTTGAACAGCCCTAAATATCTATACAAGGAAAAAAAATATTAGCTATGACTTCCTTGTTAAGCTGCCAAGAACACACCAGGGCTTTTAAAATGTCATTGCCTGCCTTTACCCGCTAGTGCAGTAGGGAAGGAATCCACTGTATCACAATTTATCACACCTGACTCTATTCAGCCACAGTGAGGTCTGAAATACCTGAAAAGAAATGGCAAGTCCCAGTTGAACATTATAGCAACTTACTGGCAGGGAGAAGGCAAAGGAACCCCAGACAGCTGAAAGGTACACATTCATTTTGTGCTTCCAGTGGGTCCCATTACATACAACAGTTTCGACAAACAGTATTTCTAAATTTTTCATCTGGATGACAATTGCAAGTGAAATTGGCATCATACAAAATAAAATTAAAGTACCTTTATTAAGCACAATCTGCACATCTTAAATCAAACAAAATATAAATCATTGTCTGCATAGTTCTAGGTATATGTCACAGTAATGAGTCAGGGATGTTGAGATAAATTTAACAGAAAGAAAATAGATATGCAAATGTGTCACCCAGTATTATAAATAGGAAGAGTAGACAAATATTTTACTATACCCTGAACACATCAGACCTATTATGAAGCTGTATTTAACCACATCCTTTTATGTTGTTATTTTTCAGGCACAGCAATTCTTTAGAATCCTATTTGATGTGCTGGCCTATAACATTTGACCACACTTACAGCACAAGTGTAAAATCAATTTTCTGTTCTCCCATTTATCTCTGTACTGATGTTAGTTGGCTCTCTAATGGAATGACTCTTCTGGAGAGGTAGTTATTTTACTTCAGAGTGGCATTTCAGAGGCCTTAAATGGGCTGAAGAGATGGCATGTGACCTTTAGGAATATTTTAGTTCTACATTTCTTTGAAAAAGAACTATTTAACCCCCTGTGTATGTTATTGCATCACTGATGCCTCTTTTATTCCTTTTCCTATTCACTACAACAAAGTTTGGTTTTCTTTATGTTGGTATAATGTGGGGAATTTTACTACCTGTAAAATTTGATACTTGTGTCATTGCTGAAAAATACAATCTCACAATTAAATAAGGTGCACTATTCAATTTCCTGACAATAGTTTAAGCACAATGTCATGTTCTTACCTTGTTTGTGATAACTTTTAAATTGATATATTCAAATACTAAATAATCTACATAAAAGATCATTTTAAAATGTTTTCTGCAGCTAATCTACTACTTTTGAAAACACATCCATTAATCATGCTGTTTTTAAAATAAGATTTTTAATTTTCACTATACTTCTAAAAATTGATCCTAACTTTGCTTCTTAAATCATTTATATTTTCTTTCTCATATAAATATGTATTTAATTTTCAGTTAAATATTATTTACAAAATCTGAATGCCATGTATCTACAACAGTATTTCTAAATTTTTATGCCAAATCACCAAGCAAAATTGTGCTTATAATTGTATTTGGAAAAAGAGAAGCCACTCTGAGAACCATAAGAATAATTAAAGTTACTTTACTAAAAGTCATCAGCACAATAATTCATGAGCCAACTGTAGTAATGTTAAAATGGGTATAATAAATATTAAAATAAATATTTTAAAACATTTCATGGCCAGGAAGCAAATATTTATATCATACTGCTACTGTAGCCGTAAGAATATTACTAGGACTTAAAATAGATTCTTAAAATAATGATTTTACTTTACTATTTCTAATTAACATAAGAACTTTTTTCAGGTTTTCAGTCATTATAGCTGATGTCCATATACTGGAGGAGAGAAGAGCCTTTGACCGTTTCCATCACTCTTATGAGACATTAGAAATGAGGTCAGGGGTACTGACCACTACACTGAATACTTCATTCCCAGCTCCAGGAAAAGCACCTCACACACAGCAAATGCTCAATAAGTAGTCATTCAATAAGTGAACATGAACTATAACACAACCAACTGAGCTATGCTGCCTCTTTAGTAATAATGGCAAAAGAATTGAAAAAATTAGGTTGCCTCCAATTCAACCAGAAACAAAAATCATGGCCTCATAGAAATATTCTGTATTTTTCTTTAAGCAGATGTTATTATAAAAGACCTAAAACAGAATAAAGAACTGTTTTCAATTATACAGCAGCTTGTGGAAGAAAAAATAAACCCTATGAGGACCACTTATCTTTTTCTTAGAGTTGTTTTTATATATTATCCAAAGCATTTCTCAAAGACATGCAAGTAGTTATTAACACTTTGTCACACTTTCATTTTGGTGCAATGCATTTAAATATAAAAGCATCATAGATATAATCTGCCCAGTCTCCCTTCATTCTTTCCTTCTTTTCTACGTTCCTTCCTTCCTTCCTTTTTGTTATAACATCTTAAAATAAGTGAAAATGTCATTTGGCCAAAGCTGTATTTCCAATTTCATTTTTGTTCTTTATATAACATAGCTTTCGTGAAGCCAATAAGCCCTATACAGAAAATTGAAAAATGCTTATCAGTTTAACCAAAGCACAAACCTTGATCTATAAAGTCAGAGACACATTTCTTTTCATTATAAAATAGAGAAAGTCAAGCCTTTGCCTCATGGAGAAGTGGAGTTTCCACTTGTGTAGGTGCTGGGAACCTAAGGACCTGATGATGCAGCAATTTTTCCAGATACACTAAGTTTGGATAATTACATTAAACATGTTTATTATATTAGCTTAACTTCTCCACTTCCAGTTTTGCTATTTTTTTCTTTTCTTTTTACAAAGAGGATCCAATTGAATCAGAAAAGTACTTATTACACACCACATTTAAACTTCTTAGGAATGAAAGCAATGGTTTAAAATTTAAACTACTTACATGTGGATGCAATAATATAATAGTTTAAAACAAGTCAGATTTTAAAGCCATATTTTAAGGTACATGTTTATAAGGAATATATCATATAAGGTGCCTAACAGTAATCTTAAAAAATGTGTTGTGATATTTTCTATTTATTGGATCAAAATAATTTTTTATATTAAACAAAGATGAAATTTTAATTACTCTGTTAGTGTCTATGTAGTCACAATCTCACAAAATACTTTATTACTAGAACTTCCTAGAACATGGAAAGATTCCAATATTTAGAATGTTTCCACATGAAACACACATAGACACACAGACACACACAAATTGTTTAAGGAAAACTCAGACCAAGCAAGAATGTTACTCTATGAAACTTCTCTATATCCCCTCAATTCGTAAGATGAAAAAGCAGTTTTTGTAAGTATTGAAGCCAGATAACTAGGGAAATAATTGTTGCTCTACATTTAGTCTTTAGAACATATGTCAAAAATCCAAAGGCAACTAGATTATGTGGTAATATTTCAATGGTTATTTTTAGGGCAAAATTTGTTTAGCAAACATATGTTTGATATGCTGAGTCTTTCAATTTTGCTGAGTAGTTAATGAGGTTCTATGAAGGGATTTTTTTTTTTTTTTTTTTGTAGAAGGTTAGAAACATAAACTTGCCCCTTGAACTCCTGAACAAGATCATTTTACAGTCATAATTTTCAGAAAAGACTGCTTTTTACACTCTAATCTTTTGATGCATCAAAGGATGGACTTTGTTAAAGCCTGCTATAATTGTAGTTTTGCCTTTTAACTTCTGCACCTGGATTCCAATTTATTGCCCTTACCGTGCATGCATTCCTAAGATAGAGATACAATTGATTTTTCTAGCTGACTATCTACTGTGGACCTGGGTTTTTCAGTCTTGTCACTATTGACATTTTGGGTCAGATAATTCCTTTCATGGGGGGCCGCCTGGGCATGTAAGATATTTATCAGCACACCTATCCTCTACCCATTAGATGCAGTAGCAACATCCTCCCTCCTAATTGTGACAACCAAAAATGTCACTATATGTTGCCAAAAATAGAATAAATCACAGATTGAAGCAGATATCAGACGATTATTTTAACACTAATTATCTATGTAACATTGGAAGTTAAAAATGTGACTCTATTTGGTGGCTAATTACAGTCCATCCTCAAATGACCCTGATTTGTTTTAAACATTTTCTATTAAAGTATTGATTTGTTTATTTTAATTGTGTTAATGTGTCCTTTGATGAAAGATAACATTAGAATAAAATCAAGTATTCAATTAATACAATATGGTTATACATTGTCCAGGGCACAACCAAGTACACAAGTATAAAACATTCTCTTTGATAAAGGACAGCATACTACAGAACTATCAGACATGGTCTTGTCAGTACCCCTCATTCTGAATTTGATCTACTCCTGTAGTTATGGTGTGCCCTACTGCTAAATAACAACAAAACTCTAGTTGTATTGTGTAGCTAAATAGAAATCTGTAAGAAATCGCTAAAGTCATTCCTTTAAAACATCCCCAGGAATGAAGAGTTAGAAGAGTTAATGTACTCAATGCATCATTACTTCTCAACTTCCTTCAAAACAAAGGAAATCAGTTATTGGTTTACTGGAGATATTTCAGCATAGTATAATAAATAAATGTACATCATACATATAATGTTAAACACAATTGAATAGAGCAATTTTTTTCTAAAGTAAGAAACAGGGATTCTGGCAATCAGTTTAAATACATTGTGTTTTACACAACTTTAGTGAAGAATAAAGCGTAGGAAAAGTTAAACTGTTGATTTTACATGCTCTCTGGTGAGAACTTTCTGGGAACTGCTGCCACCTGTTGGTCATAGATTAAAACACATCAAATTATGGCTACAGTTCCCAGAGATAATATTATCTACCTTAGGACTATTACTGTGGCCATTTGCATTTATCAATATTTATAAATACAATTTTATCATTTGAAGTATATTCAACTTATAAAATTTTGCTCCAGAATCACAGATATTGAAATGGAGTCAAACCTTGCTTGTAATTAGCTAGTTTCAAAAAGCACACAGGAAAGTGCAATGGTGAGTCACAAAATGTTTCTACAACAGGTCTTTGATATTCATTAATGGTATTGCAACGCCTATCTTGTTAACTGGCACAATGATGATAATACTGTTTGACTGAAGGGAACTTTAAATGTAAAACAATGTTACATATTATGGCAATTCTGCATTTAAAGTTACACAGTTATTTATCCAAAATGTACTTTTAAATTGACAAATAAAAATCATATATATTATGATATATATGTGATGTTTTGATATATGTACGCATTGGGAAATTAAATCACACTAATTAATATATCCATCACTTCACACATATTTTTGCTGTGAGAATACTTAAAATCTATTTAATTAGCAATTTGCAAGTACTATATACAGTATATTTTTATGAACTGTAGTCATCACCCTGTACCATAGATCTCTAAAACTTACAACTCCTAAAACTTCATACCCTTTGACCAACACCTCCTGTGCTTTCCTCCTGCCCTCAAATCTCTCCTAAGTACCATTCTATGCTCTCTACGAGTTCAACTGTTTTAGATTCAACATATAATTGAGATCATGTAATATTTCTGTGCCTAGTTCATTTTACTTAGCATAGTGTCTTCTAGGTTTACCCATTTTGTCATAAATAATATGATATATTTCTTTCTAAAGGCTGAATAGTGTTCTGTAATTGTGTGTTTGTGTGTGTATGTACAGCATTTTCTTTAACCATTCGTCTGCTGGGGGACCTTAAGTTGTTTCTTTATCTTAGCTAGTGTGAAGAGTAATGCAGCAAACATGAGAGTACCCAGATATCTCTTTGACATACTGATTTCATTTCTCTTGGATATACACCCAAATGTGGAATTGCTACCCAAAGCAACCTGCGGATTCAATGCACCCCCGATCAAAACAACAATGATGTTTTCTAAAGATATAAGAAAAATAATTCTTATATTCAAATGGGACCACAAAAGACTCTGAAAGCCATCTTGGGTAAAAAGAACAAGGCTGGAAGCATCACACTATCTTATCTCAAAATCTATTACAAAGTGATAGCAATCAAAACAGTACGGTACTGCCATAGAAACAGACATATGGAACAATGGAACAGAATAGAAAGCCCAAAAATAAATTCATGCACTTACAGCCAACCGATTTTCAATAAAGGTACCAAGAACACACGTACAATGGAGAGAGCCTCCTCAATAAATAGTGTTGGGAAACTAGATATATGTACATGGAAGAATGAAATGAGACCTTTATGTCACACCATACACACACAAAAATCAATTCAGAATGGATGAAAGACGTAAACATAAGACCTGAAACTGTAAAAGATAAGGAGAAAGCTCTACAACATTGATCTGAACAATGATTTATTGTATGGAGCTTCAAAATCACAGGTAACAAAAGGAAAAAAACAGACAAATGTGATTTCATAACATTAAAAAGCCTCTGAACAGCAAAGGAAACAACAGATGAAGAGATAACCTATGGAGTGGGATCAAACGTTTGAAAATTACACAACTAATAAGGATTAATATCCAAAATATATAAAAAACTCAAATAACTACAGCAAGAAAATAAATATTCCTATTAAAAATGAGCAAGGGTCCTAAATAGACATTTCTCTAAAACAAGACATACAAATGGCCAATACATACATGAAAACAATGCTTGACATTTCTAATCAAAAAGGAAATGTGAAATACAAAGAGATAACATCTCACCCATGTTAAAATGGCAAATACCAAAAAGAAAAGTGTTCTGAGGATATGCAGGAGAGGGAGCCCTGTATACCATTGATGAGAAGGTAAGGTAGTACATTCTGGAGAATATGTAGGTTTCTCAAAAAAAAAAAAAAAAATAGAGTTAACCTATAATCTAGTATGTACTTTTAAATAGGTATTCTATGTTCTAGGATAAGTGCTCTGTTAGGTAGTAGAGTCTTTCTTAAGGCATCAAATATCAAAAAGGCAGTCTTCTTATTTTAAAAAAAGCTAGTACAAATGCCTCTTCATTCCAATGGCTGATGTTTCTGATGAAAGCACTTATCTTTTTCCGTAAGTGTCAATGGAAGAAATGTGAAAACAGTAGACCTTGTGACCTGCCTTGCTGAGAGGGCTGGCAAAAGGAATGGAAAAGAATTCCAAAAAGCTCTACCAGAGAGGCAGAGTGGTGAAAGGTGTTAAAGATCAGGGCAGACCTAGCTTTCCACATGATTTAACCACTTACAAGTTGTGTAACCTTGTTCAAGTATCTTAACTTTTCAAAGACTATTTACACTTTGTTAAGTATCAAGAGCGTTATATGGGGGAATGCTAGATTCAAAGAAATCTACATTCTTTTTCAACCTTAATATTCCACTATTCTAATAAATTCTTAATCATAATTTTATTTTAATATTATTATTAAAAGATTATTATTAATCTAAGACTCTCTTTGATGCCATGGCTAAGAGGAAAGTTGAGTTTTACTGTCAGGTGTTAGTCGGTATACAGCTTTTGATTTTTTAATACATACACAGCTCTGTCATTTTGTAAGGCATTAACTCCAAGTTACTTATACTGACTTACCAGGATTCCAATACTTAGCATCACATACTGGGGAAATAAAAATGAATAAGAGATGACATTTGCCTTTGAATAGTTAACAACACAGTGTACAGTCCAAACAGAAACAAATATTAACACTGAGCAATGGTAAGAGTGTTCACATGTAATAAACACAAGAACCACAAAGCCCAGTCTTGCAGTGAATAAAGAAGAGGACATAGGCTTCCTAAAGGAAGGAATTATCTGACATAAATGTGAAAGACATATTTAAAAATGACTAAGAGAATACACACAAATAAATGATGAGGAAAAATCGACGGCATCATCAGAAACAATAAAAGAGAATAACCACAAATAAAAATATGGTTTAGGACAGAAAAGAGTTTTAAAACATCACACAAAACAAAATATTAAATAAAATGTACTTTTAGTACATTAATGTACTTAATTTAATATAAAATAAAATTGATTGGAAAGATGATAATGAAGACATCAAATTTACAATTAGTATTCCTTTAGGAAAAGACTAAAATTAATAGAAGATAAACAAATATTCAAGCATATACTAGAAGTATGTGTTCCTTAAAAAATTAAATCTTCATATTAAAACAATCCAGGAAAAATTGATACATAATGATTAACAACAGGGCATTAAGTATTAAATTAGTGGACTTCAAGGATGAAGAAAGGATACTGTGGTCATTAGTACTACAAATATAAGACATGGAAGAACTATTTAGACTGAACTCAGACTTTTCCACAGTAACATTTGATGTCAGAACACAATTGACATATATGTAAAAAACCTAAGTAGCTTACAATGTCTGGTTGTCAGGGGAAAGTTAAAATACTCATTGTAAAGTGAGAGGCTATAAGTTGCTATTTCTTACATCTCCCTTTTCTGATAAGGAAGCTTCATATTTTATGGCATATACTATACTTTGGTCTCCTGGTAGGACCCAAATGCCTTGAGTGGTCCCAAAGAAAGAACAAGCTTACCAACTGATTGAGGTGGAAGGCAAAAGTGGGAGCACTCAAGTCCCTTAACTCAGGAGATCTCATGTGGATCCCAGATTGGTGGCAGATCAAGATGCCTTACACATCTTGGCAACCTCCACCAGGTTGAGTTACTGGTGCTTTGGGTGCTCTCATGTATCTCTGTTCCTGCCACATTGGTGCTCCTCCTTCTCAGCACCTATGGACTGAGACAGAATTTGCCATGAGCAGTTGACTGACCATAAAACAATTTGAAATCAGCCAGCAAATAATTTCACATGGCATATTGAAGGTAACTTAAAACTGAACTGCTGGGGCCATCAAGACCCATTCAGAAGTGTCACTAATTGAGACAGATAATTCTGTGGGAGGGCAGAATACCAAGTGGTGCATCTTAAGATGTACAGTTATTCTGCCTATAAAGAGATAGGACCATGAGTCAAGATTTACATGAATTTTAGGAACTAATTGTCTCATTGTCTGGTCAAGGACAATGAAGTAACTATTGGAGAACTAGTGATAAAGAGTTTAGAGAGAGGGGAGATGGAGAGACTTCTCATTACTGCTTCTCACCAAGACACTCACTTAGGTGCAAACTAAAGAGGATGAAGGGTTGAAGCCCATGGGATGAGTGGTCTTGTAGTCTGCATAGAGCCATGGAGGTGGGGGGGGAGCAGAGGGGTGGGAAAGGGTGACTTATATTCTAATTGCAGTGAAGCCACGAAACCATTCAGGAGGGAATATGAATGACCTGATTCAAGCTGAAAAAGGTCACTGTGGCTACTAAGAGGAGAAAGAACAAGAAAAGGAATCTCAGGGAGACCCAGTAGACAACAGAACTGATGGTGGCTAAAGAATGAAGTTGTAGAGATGCAGATGGTAAAGAGTATAAAGAGTAGTCAGATCCAAAATATATCTTGGAGGGAGAGCCAATGGCACTCTCTGATGGAGCAGATGGAGAGTGATTGGGGAAATGAATGATACTATCCTAGAGTACCCACATGCAAAATGGTTCTAACACCTTTATCAACTTATCATCATCAAGACTATGATATCTATGTGAAAATGGGATTAAACACAGAAAATTCCTTAACTACAATATGTGATCTTTAACATATAATTAACTGCAAGTTTCCAGAATACTAATCAATTAGCACCACTGGCATGAGTTCCAAAATTTCCACTTGTCTTTTGAAACACACAATACTTGTATTTTAGTTTCTATACCCATAAAACAATAAATGACAGTGCACCACTGATGCTGGGAAATTATTTAATTCTGGAGAAAAGTTCCTAAAATTACACAGCAAAAGAAGCAGTGGCCTTTTTTTTTTTCTTTCTTTTTTTTTTTTTTTTTTTTGGTAGTTTTTGGCCAGGGCTGGGTTTGAACCCACCACCTCTGGCATATGGGGCTGGCATCCTACTCCTTTGAGCCACAGGCACCAGCCAACCATTTTTATGCTGATGTTTTATAAATGTTTCTTCTCTCTTACAGTTATGTTTTTTTAATATTTGCTTTGTTCATTTTTTTATTTGTTCACTCATTCATTATACAAATATTTACTGCGTACCTTCACTGTGGCAAGCAAAGTGCTGGTATCTAATTATAAAAGAACGAGGTCAGGACACAGGGATAAAAGAGTTTGTGTCTACTTCAAGAAGCTTAAGATCTACTAGAGGAAAGATCGCACACATGGGTGCATGCACATAGGCACACAGCCACATTTAGTAATTATGAAGCCCTAATAGCTTTTAATTTCTCAGCAACTTTCAAAAGTTGTATTAAAAATATCTAGTACTACTACATCAAAAATTGGAAAAGTATAAACCTGCAGGCTTTTGAATCTCACAACATTTAAAATCCATTTCATATTGCTATCATATATTAAAGGTATACCCACCTAATTGACAGGGGACATTTTTATAACTAAACACAAATTTAAAATGCTTTGAGATGAAAAATATATTGATTGACCATTTTAAAAAATACTGATTAGACATTTTCTGACTTTATGATCGTTAAAAAATAAGATCCTTTAATTCTGATGGGAAAAATGTTGGGAAAAAATGTAAATGTTAAACAATAATTAAAAACCAAAGACAGCTTCCTCTTCAGCTGATTTACCTTTTTTTGCACAGACTGCCTGCTGTACTGTACACTTCCTTGAATGCAAAAGCCTGACAGAGAAAAAGAAGACTTCAAAGTTCCTAACTCCCATTTTCAAAAGAAACTAAATATTAGAGGAAAAAGAAGTGGAAATCAAAGCAATTTCACACCCTCACGGTAAAACTAAATTAAGGCAATAGTGAAGTTTTAAAGAAACAGCATCTTATACGTAACCATTAATTATCATATAGCTTCTTTCTAGATTGTCAGCATATAGGATTGGAGATTTAAATGCATCAGGAGAGCAAAAATTTCTTCGAGGATAAATGCTTCATGGATGAGGGAATTTCAATAGAGTATATATTTGCACATACCATCCCAACCTCTCCAAAAAGCAGTATCATTTCCTAATGTGAAGAATACCAGGACACGTCAGAGTCCATTTGGAAAGGAATTTCTCCCAGGACCTTGACAGCATAAGTGTAGACAGAGTAAATAAATCTGTCAGTGTGAACAAATTACTCACAAAATCCGTTCTCAGAAGCAGTGCTTGTACTCACCTGGGTCTTTTGATACTGTGGGATCTGCTCATTGTTAACAGTGAGAAGAGGCAGACCCTGTCAGAACCCCGGGAGTGTTGACTGTGTGCATACCCTCAAACAGCTGCATTCACACGCGTTCCACCTGAGGGCCGTGCCCAGGTCTCATCCTCCCTCCCTGTGACAGCCTGCTCCAGAGATCTTCCCTGAGAGCACTCTGTGTTGGCAAAATCCTGATATGCCTGTCTGAAATATGATAAAGCCATTGACTACTCCATTAATTTCACTTAAAATAAAAAAATATGTATCTGATTTCTTTCAAACCTAGTGTGATGTGTATGTCAGGACGGAATCTATAAATTTAAAAAAAGCGCACAGGACTCTCAGTAGCATTTCACTAGATGCCAGTCGCATAAAACACTCAGCTTCAAAGCTGGCGCATCACCTTTCTTAATTCCTAAATCTATAAGTCTTGAGAATACTTGGATTTATTCTACTTTTCTCCATGTTCTATTTATTTATCAATGTTTTCCAAATGTTCTAATAATTTTCAAATACATCGTTAGAAAACTAGTGTGGCTTTCTTTCTTTCTTTTTTTTTTTTTTTCTTTTTTGGCAGGACCCAGTTTGAACCCCACCACCTCCAGTATATGGGGCTGTCGCCATACTCCTTTGAGCCACAAGTGCCCCCCTGGAGTGGCTTTCTTTATAGTCCATATTAGTAGATCCTAAAAAGGAACAAGGAATACAGAGATATTTATAATTTCATTGGTATTAAAGTCTCATAGATTCTCCAATATTATGTCATTATTTCAGTAAGTTTACTTTTCCTTTAAAAGGACAAAAAGGAATTAAAGCAGTTATAACTCAAATTCTATGTATCTTCTGGGTTAAGAGGTCTGGTATTTCTCAGAGAGAGTTTATAGAGGTGAAGAAGAAAGTTTTCCACATTCCTTTCACCTATTTTGCCACTCTTTTATTTTTTCAAACCCTACCTTCGCCAACATCTGAAATATGCTCTCTGAACCACAGGATATGAAGAAAAGAACATAAAACATTTTTGATGGTACCAGATCTTTTTAATAGACACTCCTGAGAAGAGAACAGAAAGAGCACAATTAATAAAACTACTTGTACGTGAAAAAAATCATGATATATCTTATAAGTCATTAAAAGAGGAAAAATTCTCTTTCACTGTGCCTTCAGGTCAGTTTGAACAAACTCCTACATCCATATAAAGGCTGTGCCATAGGGTCTCCATCAACTCTTCTCACTTTTGTGATTCTCCCTCTCTGAGAGAAATGAAAAAAAAAAAAAAAAGACAACTCCACAATGATAGTGATTTGTGTTTAGAGAGAATAAAATTACCTAATTTATTAAAGCAAGCCCACTGCAATTATTGAAAATGTTATATAGAGTTATATGTAGTTTATTGTATTATTTAAGTCCTTTCTCAGTTATCTATCCATTATTGAAAGCGAGATATTGAACTCTCAACAATTATTGTAGAAATGCATTTCTCTGTTCAATTAGATAATTATTTGGTTCATTAAAAATAAATAAATAAAAAGAAAATGTTATATAGAAATAACATTGTTCATTATATCTTGACTCTAAATTATATATGCCATTAAGACAAATGGTGTCTTTTTAATGTTGCTTAATATGAGTTCTTGGTAGATTCCAGTTATCAAGCTTTTGTCTGATTCAAAATATGCAAATATCCATTCCTATTGTGCAGGTTGCCTATTTGCTTTGGTTGGTGTCTCCTTAGCTATACAGAAGCTTTTCAATTTAATTAAGTACCATTTGTTTATTTTTGTTGTTGTTGTAATTGCCATGGAAGTCTTCTTCATAAAGTCTTTCCCCAGTCCAATATCTTCAAGTGTTTTTCCCATGCTTTCTTTGAGGATTTTTATCATTTTATGCCTTAAATTTAGGTCTTTCATCCATCTTAAATCAATTTTTGTGAGTGGAGAAAGGCTAGGATCTGCAGAGAACTCAAATTAATCAACATGAAAAAAGGCAACAATCCCTTACATCAATGGGCAAGAGAGATGAATAGAACTTTCTCTAAAGAGGACAGACAATAGCTAATTAACATATGAAAAAATGCTTATCATCCATAATTATTGGAGAAATATGAATCAAATCCACCCTGGGATATCATCTAACCCCAGCAAAAATGGCCCACATCATAAAATCTCAAAACTGCAGATGCTGGCATGGATGTGGAAAGAAGAGAACACTTTTATACTGCTGGTGGGACTGCAAACTAATATAACCTTTTTGGAAGGTAGTATGGAGAACCCTCAAAGAACTCAAACTAGATGTCCCATTTTATCCTGCAATCCCATTACTGGACATCTACCCAGAAGAAAAAAAATTCTTTTATCATAAGGACACTTGCACTAGACTGTTTATTGCAGCTCAATTTACAGTCATCAAAATATGGAAGCAGCCTAAATGCCCACCAACCCAGGAACAGATGAACAAGGTGTGGTATATGTATACCATGCAATACTACTCAGCCATTAAAAAAGATGGAGACTTTACATCTTTTGTATTAACCTGGATGGTTGTGCAACACATTCTTCTCAGTAAAGCATTACAAGAATGGAGAAGCAAGAATCCTACATACTCAGTTCTGATACGGACAACTAATGACCTAGTACAAGGTTGGGGGTAGGAGAAGAGGAGAGCAGAGAGAGGGAAAGAGGGAGGGGGTGGGGGGGTCAAAGTGGGTGACACACCTTTTGGGAGCAGTACACAATTATAAGACAGACTTTACCTAACAAATGCAGTCAATGTAACTTGGTTCATCATACTCTCAATGATTCCCCAATTAAAAAAAAAAAAAAAGACAAACGGTGCTTATCGCATTTAAAACAACTATAATGCTTACTTCCATCTCAAACTGAATCTTGTATATTGACTAATTCTGTATTTGTTATACACTAGAGAATAAAGAGCCAGATTCTACCTAATTCTAAACCAACTCCTGGGTTGTAAACTAGGAGTTTGAGTAAACCAAAAATCATTCTGAACATCAGTATAACATTTTATATAATCCAAAGAGTAAAAAGACAATGAAAAGAAGAAATTGAAATATGTAGCTTGTAAGGCCCTTTACCTTATTTTATTAAAGAATCATTTATTTGGTGTGTACTCTGAGCAAGGCAATGTGCTAAACAATAATGATACAAAGATAAATCTAGATAAAAGAAAATGAATTTCAAGGGTACTTAATATTTATAGAGTGCCTTTGAGTGGCAGGCACTTTACATACACCAGCACAGCAGTCCTATAAACTGGTTTTATAAGACACAGAGAAAAAGGCACATCAGAGAGATCTCTCTCTTACATGAGTCTGTACATCTTGTAAATGAGCATGTTTGGTTCTGATTCCCTGTTACACAATTAAGCTAAATGGCTTACAATGCTTTAGTTGCTAGAAATTATCAGAAGGCTTCTTAGTTATTCACTCTGTTATCACATTTAGATTTACAGGAATGAATGTAGTCAATTTTACTAGGAAGGAATTTTGTTGTTCAAGTAAAATTAAGATTAGCTGAAAACAAAAGCATGTCTTATAACAATAGTGGCTAAAAGAAGGCAGGAATTCATTTCTCTTTCAAGTAAAGAAGATTTGCAAGACTACAATTTAGCATTGGTATGAATGTCACATGAAACTGTAGGGACATGGCTCCTTCCTTAGGTATCCTTTTCTTTGTAATTCAGTATTGCCCTTAGTGCTCCAGCCATTACATCTGCATTCAGGAAGAACAATGAAAGAAGGAAAGCGTAAAATAGAACAAAGTCTCTCTTTTTAAGGACTTCCTTGATTTTATTCCTAAAATATCACTTACATCTTGGCTCGGCGCCTGTGGCTCAAGCGGCTAAGGCGCCAGCCACATACACCTAAGGTGGTGGGTTCGAATCCCCA
>NW_003852400.1:28198764-28224545 GCF_000181295.1 Otolemur garnettii
AAAAAAAAAAAAAAATATCACTTACATCTCATTTGCCAAAATCAAAGCACAAGTCCAACTCTTACTACAAAGAGAGCTGAGCAACACAAGCTTTGGGTGATGGTAATGTGTTCAGTGAATACAATAGTGATATTCTGGAAGAAAAGGGGAATGGATATGAGGAAGCAACAAAAAGTGCTACATTTGAAAAATAAACTGACAGAAAAAAAATTCTACCTTCCTACTATTCTGCCTTTCTAATAGGTACCCCGCAATTTTATGACCTAAGCATTTGATGTGAATTTGCATCCAGTGCAGTGGTTGATAATTCAAAATATCATGAACCACTGTGTCCTATGCCCAATCAAATAGGTAAGACCCTCAGATAAATCAGTGAATTCCAGCTAAAAACAACCAGTGAGGTTATACTGGTAGGTGACAGGCCAAAAGAAGCTTTTCTGGATACTTTCTTTTCTCTGTGGTCTAAAACTATTGAGCTGAATGTCAGAGGTATATCTTTAAATGAAAAAGAAAGTTGTGTTCCAATATGTTATCCTTAGTTGTGTGGGCTCAGCCTAATCTAGTATGTCTGAGCTACTGAGAAAAGCTAGAGGTTGCTAGGAAGGCCAGAGGCCTTTTGCTTAAAGAACTTAAGTGGTTTCTGGGGAGGAACAAAGGATATTTATCTATCCTAAGTATGCACTAAAAGACCAAAAAAAAAAAAAAAAAATTGTTGTCACTTAGCTGACAGGCAGCTCTCTATACTACCAGGAACAATCTTCTCTGTGACCCCACCCCTTAGTCTCAGATACTACATAGAGGAATTTTACCCAAATAGGAGGAAGTATCAAGGCATTAAATCTGACATGGATATGACTCTTGTGTTTATTGGGAAAGAGCTATCTGGCCCCTGAGATGCTCTAATATCATTTCCTCAGAAACAATTTATCATGATCCTTGGGAGAAGAAATAAAATAAAAGCTTTGCTACTAGAGTTTCTTTCAAAACTAGATGCATACCAGGCATTAATAATTCGTTACAAAAAACAGATGAAGATGAAGCATTTCACAGTGACCTGCAGATTCTCCAGCTTCTTGGGAAACTCATACAGTATTATTGCCTCTGCTGGGCAACCAAAGGAGAAAATGAAATAAATCTCAAGGAGAAAACTCATTAATATGCTGACGGCTCATGTCTGAGCCAGAAGCTGAAACCACTAGCCCTCTTGAAGCAGATGCAGGAAGCTTCCTCAGTGATAGTCAGGCCTCAATTACCGATCCAACTCACTCTCTGAGAAACCTCCATTACTAGGATGTTGGATCAGCTCCTATTCCTGTCTATTTATTGTTGTTTAAATAAATCTCAATTTTGACAAAAAATGGCAATGCCCTAGCTACATGGGCTCTAGGTGAATTTTCCCAGATACTGTGACATGACAGGTGGGCAGCAAGTATTAGCGTCCAGAATGTTAGAATGGGGCAAAGAACAAATCATGTGGCTAAAAATGGATGAAAACAGCAATGTGTAAGACAATATTCCGGAAGTCCACTTGGGGCCACAGGAAGTTTTGCTTGGGGCTCCCCAAGACCAGCTGCAGATCCAATGATTTATTAGAAGGACTCATAGGGCTCAATACAAAACAAGAAAACCCTTTTATATTCACAAATATGGCTTGTTACAGTGCAAAGTTTTTTGTTTGTTTTTTTTTTATTAAATGATAGCTGTGTACATTAATGCAAACATGGGGTACAGTGTAGTGTTTGCATATACAATTTGAAATATTTTCATCAAACTGGTTAACATAGACTTTATGTCATTTACTTAGTTATTGTGTTTAAGACATTTACATCCTAGTTTTAGAAAGATTCACTTATACCCTTATAAGACAGACCATAGAGGTGATCTTTCCAATCACCCTCCCTCTACCCATCTGCCCCCCTCCCCTTCCCTCCCCCACCCCCTCCCCATATTCTTGGGCTAGAAGTAGGTTGTAGCTTTCATTTAAGAACTATAAATTAGTTTCATAATAGGGCTATGTACATTGGATACTTCTTCTCCCATTCTTGTGATATTTTGCTCAAGAAGAACATTTTCCAGTTCCCTCCATGTAAACATGAAGGAGGTAAAGTCTCCATCTTTCTTTAAGGCTGCATAGTATTCCATGGTGTACATATACCACAATTTATTGATCCATTCATGGATCGATGGGCACTTGGGCTTCTTCCATGACCTGGCAATTATGAATTGGGCTGCAATAAACATTCTGATACAAATATCTTTATTGTAATGTGATTTTTGATCTTCTGGGTATATATCTAATAAAGGAATTGTAGGATCAAATGACAGGTCAATTTTAGTTCTCTAAGTGTTCTCCAGACATCTTTCCAAAAGGAGAGTATTAGTTTGCATTCCCACCAGCAGTGTAGAAGTGTTCCCTTTTCTCCACATCCACGCCAGCAACTCTGGTTTGGGGATTTTGTGATATGGGCTAATCTTACTGGAGTTAGATGATATCTCAAAGTAGTTTCGATTTGCATTTCTCTAATGATTAAGGATGGTGAGCATTTTTTCATATATCTACAGGCCTCACGCCTATCTTCTTTGGTGAAATTCCTCTTCAAGTTCTTTGCCCACCCTGCGATGGGATCACTTGTTTTTGTTTTGTGTTTTTGTGTGTGTGTGTGTGCTAATGCATTTGAGTTCTCTATGGATTCTAGTTATTAAACTTTTGTCGGAGACATAGCCTGCAAATATTTTCTCCCACTCTGAGGGCTGTCTGCTTGCTTTACTTACTGTGTTCTTGGCTGTGCAGAAGCTCTTTAGTTTGATCAGGTCCCAATAGTGTATTTTTGATGTTGCTTCAATTGCCCGTGGGGTCCGTCTCATAAAAAATTCACCCAGGCCGATTTCTTCAAGTGTTTTCCCTACACTTTCTTCTAGTATTTTTATGGTTTCATGTCTTAAGTTTAAATCTTTAATCCAGTGAGAATCTATCTTAATTAATGGTGAAAGGTATGGGTCCAGTCCAGTTTCAGTCTTCTACAAGTTGCCAGCCAGTTCACCCAGCAACCATTTGTTAAATAGTGAATCTTTTCTCCATTCAATGTTTTTAATTGATTTGTCAAAGATGGTAGGTAGGTAATGGTAGGTAGCTGGATTCATCTGTTGGCTTTCTATTCTGTTCCATACATCTACCTTTCTGTTTCTGTGCCAATACTATGCTGTTTTAATCACTATACAGTGCAAAGTTAAATATTAAAATCAGCAACAGAGAAACAGCATATCAGGTAAAGTTCAGCACACATGAGTTTCTAGCTTCCAGTTGTTTTCTGTTAATGGAGTCATGTAGAACCAATTAATTCTGGCATTGAAAATGTGTGACAACACACATAGAGTATGGCTGACTAGGGAAGCTCACCCACATTTTAGTGTCCAGGTACTTTAATGGGGTTTGGGATCAACCACGTAGGCATAGATGACCACTCACAACGAGTTTAGTCTCCAGACCCACCTAGGGATCAGAAAGTCAAACTGATCTATGTGGCTCAAAGACCCCATCTTAAATTACATTGTTGATATAGAATAATTGGTGTAGGTCAAGACCTCCAGGTAAGCAAATACACTCTTTTTTTTTTTTTTTTTTGAAACAGAGCCTCAAGATATCCCCCTGGGTAGAGTGCTGTGGCATCACAGCTTAAGCAACCTCCAACTCCTGGGCTCAAGCGAGTCTCCTGCCTCCACCTCCCAAGTAGCTGGGACCACAGGCACCTGCCACAACACCTGCCTATTTTTTTGGTTGCAGCTGTCATTGTCGTTTTGGTGGGCCTGGGCTGGATTTGAACCCACCACCTTAGGTGTATGTGGCTAGCGCCTTAACCACTTGAGCCACAGGCGCTGAGCCCAAATACACTCTTCTTAGCAAGCAGAATACTCCAAGGGCTTAGAGGTTGCCTCCCAGAAGCCAGACAAGAGCCAAATCTTTCTTTAGAATGTACAGTGTTTGGACAAAACAAACTTGCTGAGTTAATCCTTCATTGCGATAGGTAGAATATGGATGAGTTTGTTATTCACTGTATTATAAACAATTTTATCACTGGATTCAATTACTTCATTTTACTAGCTTTTACTAGGGGTCGAAATGCTGAAAACCTCCTATCTGCAAAATCTAATATCTTGCTTTTATTGAATCTTATAAAGCATATGGTCTTATACTTTTCTTTAAAAATGAGAAAATTGGCTGGGCGCCTGTGGCTCAAGTGGCTAAGGCGCCAGCCACATACACCTAAGGTGGCGGGTTCAAGTCTAGCCTAGGCCCACCAAACAACAATGATGGCTGCAACCAAAAAAAATAGCCAGGCATTGTGGCAGGCACCTGTGGTCCCAGCTACTTGGGAGGCGGAGGCAGGAGACTCGCTTGAGTCCAGGAGTTGGAGGTTGCTGTGAGCTGTGATACCACAGCATCTACCCAGGGGGATAGCTTGAGACTCTGTCTCAAAAAAAAAAAAAAAAGAGAAAACTGAGACTCAGAAACAGTGATTCTTTTTTATCATAGACTATAACCTCAGACCTGTTATCTTATAACTTGTTGCTCTTTCACCATACTATTAAAACATCAGCTCTAATAACTATATACTATTTTACAAAGACAGAGAGAACACCTACTTAAAGCAAACATGCACATAAAAGAAAATTTAGATTCATGCAGCCTTTGCTTCAATTGGTATTTATCATTTGATAATTTTTTTACAAAAACTCAATTTTCTTTATGATTCTACTGGATACTCTTTGACAATGTATTGAAGATACATGT
This sequence comes from Otolemur garnettii, assembly GCF_000181295.1. Lineage (NCBI taxonomy): Eukaryota > Metazoa > Chordata > Mammalia > Primates > Galagidae > Otolemur > Otolemur garnettii. The sequence goes on from NW_003852400.1 coordinate 28,203,554, forward strand.
CTCTGAACAGGCCATGATCTATTTGGGCATTTAAGCATTCCACCACTGCTTTCTCCTCCTGGTACTTAAATTTATATCAAAATAAATTCACCAGACTTATATCAAACTTCATCAGATCTGAAGTTTAGTTAGGGTTTTTTGTTTTTGTTTTATTTATTTATTTTTTTTTACTCTTTGGTTTAATTTGTCTCTGGGATTCTTCTCAGGAAGGAACCAAGACAGTATACAACAGTGTCTCACCTGTTCTTTCCCTGATGTCCTTCATCCACCTTAGACAGGCTGCAATGTGAGCATGTACAGGTTGGGTCCTGCATAAGAATTCTCAAAAGAGAAGGAAACATCCTGACATCCAGCCTGTTTTCTGGTTGCCAAGCCAGGGACCACCCAGGGCCACCTCCAACTATGAGCAGCTTCTTCAAATTCTTACCAAAGTCTGACATGGGTCAGACACAGTCTTGACCTTAAAAGCTGTTTGTCCCCATTAAGGTGGCCTTTTTGATCCCATATAGGACTTATAAATAGAATTGTAGGAGGTTTTGAATTTTTTGAAGCTATGCCCTTAACAGCAAAATCATAAAATAAAAAATTGCAAGTACTCTTGATATCAGTAGCTTTTTTATAAGTTATATTCATGTTCTAACAAATGAATCTATCATGTACAATGTAAAAATAAAAATATAATAACATATGTAAAGCACCAATATAGTAACAATATAAGGCATAAATCAAAAACAAAGCATGAATGTTATGGAACCCGAAAGGTACCTCTTGTCTAATCCTTGGGAAAGACCCCCCCACACTGTGGGTGCTACTGCTATAGAATATGAATCTTGGTTTTATAAATTATTTAACCATATATTCACATTTCTCTGAACTCTTTTTCGCTCCCGTGAATACTCCCAGCTGAATCATCTCCATTGAATGTCCCCAGACAGCTGCAGCTCTCAACAGAAGCTCTCTAACAGCATTTCTAAAGGAAGGACTATTCCTTTAAACATTATAACATAAACATACACAAAGAGTTTTTAAATGTACACTGATTTCTTCAACTGACCTAAATTCCTCCTGGTGAATTTTAAGTCATGGTATCCTGCCTGATCTGTCAACGGTGGGAGTGGAAAACATCTGCTACCATTCTCTATGCGTGATTTCTTCAAATAATGTGAATATCACTATTATACAAAATAGCTATTTGTCTAATTTTAACACATTTATTAATTGGCTATTAGTGTCCTTGGGCACTTTGCTGAGCAGAAAGATAGACTTATCAGAACCTCAAACTATCAAGGATACAAAATCATTTAAGGAAATGAATTCTCTTTGACTATTTTAGTAATTCAAGATAAGCTCCTGGATTTAGCCCATTCACCTAGCAGACATAGTAAAGCCATATTTTAAACAGACCCATTGGCCCATTCAACTTCACTCCAATCACAAAGATTCAGGCACAATAGAGATTCCAAAGGTCTTGGGAAGGATTAACAATGAGAACAGTCATTTGATTATGCCGCCATTATTTACATCATCCTTGTAATTCACAGGATCATGCATCCTTCAGATGACTCTTTGGACTGTGAAAGTGGTCCCCTGCAGGGTTATCAGGCTTGCCTCTGTACTTCTAGCCTTGGAGACTGATTCAGAGCAAGACCACACTGGACTTTCTTTGCTACTTCAACCTCTTTAGAGTATGTGCTCTGAACAGGACCAGTGAAACTCTGTCATTAAGTTTGGCACATTCAGGGACACATGTGATAAAATTGCTGAGGTGAATTCATATGACTGTAGACAAAATTCAAAGAGTTTAACCTTCCAGAAAATATGGTATTTTGAGGCATTACTGGAATCTCCCAAAGGCATTTGAAGTTAGAGCATTTGAGTGAAGTGTATTTGATGTACTTGGGACCTTTGTAGTTTTAACTGCAGAAAAATTCTTTGTGGAGATGTACCTTCCAGAAAACAGCAATTTTAAATCAAACACTAATGCCCAGTCACTAATGGCAAGTTATTCATATATTTTGATGTATTTTTGCTCCTAATGATGAGCTACTTTGCTCCATGTCACTTGCATGCATTGGTGATACAGCTGGCAAAACTTGGAGAGAAGTCCAGGCCCAGACCAGAGGTTTCCTCAGTATGAAATTAATTAAGCCACACCAGGGCTCTAACTTCTGAACTGCCTTCATTAGCACCATGATGTAACCAATGAAGCCAACTAGCCAGGCAGACTAAGGGCAGAAATATTCCTATGGAACTTCTACCTCTCATTTTCAATCAGGAAAATTCTCCAGCCTTTGAGTAAACATCTTACCACAAAAAAAAAAAAAAAAAAAAAAATAAGTAAGTGAGGTGAAGGTCATGTTAATCAGTTGAATTTAAGCATTCCACATTATATATCAAATCATTATATTGTACCTTATAAATGGATACAGTTAGGATTCAATAAAAATTAAATTAAAAAAACACACAAAAAAAGAAAGCCTGTTACTAAATTCCACAACTTAGTTAAATAGATATTTCAAATAGTAAACAAAAAGCCTTTAGACTTTGTAGATCTGTTTTGTCATTCTTTACTTAATTATATCCTTTTCCCAAATAATTTGTGCTTTAGAGTTGGAAAACTCATGACTAAAGTACAGAGTTTCATTTGGCACAGAAAAAAATATAGACTAAGTGTTTGCTTCAGCAGCACATATATACTAAAATTGGAACAATACAGAGAAGATTAGCATGGCCCCTGTGCAAGGATGACACCCAAATTCGTGAAGCATTCCATATTTTCAATCATTCTTTTCTTTGCTTCCAAAAATACATATATATAGGCTAAGACTAAAGAAACATCTCAAAATCTGTTTGAACTTTTCAAATTAAATAAATACTATGATTAATATTACTGATTAATTACAGTGCTATTTGTCTCTGAAACATTTTTCTAAAAAAGTAAACAATCACTCATACACACACAAACGCACATACTATATATACATATAAAACAACATGTACATATAAAACATTGATTACAGAAACACTGCAGATATGTATTTTCCTGTACTCTCAACATCACTAACTGCTCTAAGACAAGAAGTGAAAGGTATCATATTGATTGCTTTTAGCCAGTAAGCATTGTAATCTGAGTTTTGGGTGCCCTGAAACCTAGTTTGCTTATTCCACTTGCACTCGTTCCGTTAACTTATTTTGTGTTTAGGTGAAAAGTGTTTCACCCTTGATGATTGGAAAAAAGACTACAAACCTATCATAAGGGACAATAAAGGAAAAATAGATTCGTGTTAAGTTTTTCATCAGATCAAGAAGATAGTATAAGAACTAAAACGTAGACCACTGGGAAATTAGGAAATAATGGAAGTTCTTTTACACATTGTAAAGCAAAGTGAAAATCATTGCAGTTTGAGACAGAATAATGGGCTTACCTATCATCATTTAAAAGGTCTCTGAACGAAATTTTAACCAAAGTCATATAATGACTTCAGAAAATTTGAAGGACGCCAAAGAGCAACTGAAAAAGATGCTAGAAACCAAACTCGTCTTAGGGACCGTGTTGCATCGCCTGTGCACTGCCCATCCATTTCTAAAAATGCACTTTCTATGCTAAACAAAATATATCTATATCGTTAGCCTTAGAGCAGCACAAAAACTCTATGTATGCTGTTATAAATTTAGATCTTGGGAAAAGCTTCATCAAAGAATCAAGAAAGTACCTGACTACAATGGTCCTAAAATACTGTCATTTCATTCAACATCCTTTCTTTATAACGTTGTTGGGGAAAAATAAATCAATTCCCATCTGAGGTCCACCACATGTGCAGAGTTTCCATATTCTCCTTAGGTCCATATAGATTTTCTCTGGGTACTCCTGTTTCCTCCCACATCCAAAAATGTGCACATCAGGTAAATTGGACTGTCTAAGTTGCCCTGGTCTGAGCGAGTATAGGTGAGCACAGGTGATGGGATGGCATCCTCTTCAGGGTTGGTTCCCAGCTTGTACCCTGAGCTACCAGGATAGGATCCAGCTTCCCACAACCTTAAACTAGAATAATCAGTTTAGAAAACAAATAAATGAATAAATTTGAAAACATTATTATATAAAACGTGTAAAGTCTACCATGATCATACACATGCATGACAATAAGCAATATGATGTAAAAGCATTGAGCCAGTTTACCACATTTGTCATTGTTTGTTTTTAACAGCATGATGGTAGGACATACCCCTTATCATTTTCACTTTGAAAACATTTATTCTTTGATTTAATCCACGACTACTAAGACCATTCACTGATTCACCAAAATTTTGGTAATTATCTTAGTTGTCATTATCAATTAGTCTTAGATGTTATATAGAGCTCAATTTATTTCAATATTTAATATTAGAAATGGGTGGGGTGTTTATTAAAATTTGTTGATGTTAGTGTGCCCAGAAATATGCCTTGGGAACATAACTCTTGTTTATAACAATTAGCCTATAGTGACATTTGTTTCATCGTATCTCATTTTGCTTAAAGTAGTAGTTTCCAAGTGAGGACTTAACTATTTAAGGAAAGATCGTATATTGTGAAATTGAATTTTTGAAAAATATTTTGGCCTGACTTTTGGCTTTGGCCATAACACATTAATGGGCAAAAGGCCTATTAATGGCCTTCTATAATAAATCAATATAAAATTGGACATAATACATGAAGTGACAATATTTAATCTTTGTACAAATGATAGCACAGAGCGTTAACCCCTGCAAGTGAGCCCACAATTTGGTTAAGGGAAATTTCCTTTATTATAAGGTAGAGAAGTAGAGTCCAGGCAGAGCATGGAAATCTCACAGGTATGAGCACGGGGACACTTACGCAGCTGGACACTTACACTGCCAGAGAGGAGAAAACTATTCGAGGAGCAGTTAATGATATCAAATCTCTTCTTAGGGACCTCTACAAGTCTTTTGTTAAATATTAGCTATGCATGCATAGGACAAGAGTCAACAAGCCTAACAGAGAACAACTGGGGATCTATGAGCTAAACATATGTTTAAGAGGTTGAAAAATGCTAAGGTTAAGTTATATCTGAATTCTTACTGGCCAGCCATAGTTGAGAGACCTCATTAAACATCTTGAATTGGAAGCCACAGAGTTTAAGCCTTAAAAGTAAACACTACTCTAGGCTCCACCTAACAAAGCTTAATAGAAGACTTGAAACATGAAAACTGATATATCAGCCATTTCTTGCTATAATAAAATTAAACACTTTCTAAATTAAGATGGAAAACCCAAGTTCTCAAAAATGTAGCAATCACTAAAGGAATGGTCATGGCTGTGTTTCAATAAAACTTTATTTACAAAGCAAGTGACTGATCATATCTGACCTACCAACTATAGTTTGCAACTGCTGCTATAGTACTTACTAATTCTTTAACATAACACTAAGATTTTTGTATACAAAAGAGTTCCTGCCATATATATAATTCTATGATCGAAAGACAAAACTAATCCCTCAGGAGAGTGATTAATTCTGGGAGATATGCAGGACATTGCCTGGGAAATGGCACAAAAGAACATTCCTAGATGATTAAAATGATAAGTATTTGGTGTATGAGTATTTACATTTTTCAGATAATGTAAAACTCAGATTATACCTCAAAGAAATCAAAATTGAAACCCATTACATCAAAAAATAAAAACTGACACTGATACTAATTTCTAGAGTTTACAATTTATGTTTTACCTATTATGTAACTATGAATTTAATGTCCTTAAAAAGGACTCAAAAGATTTCCTCAGGTTTATATAATAATAAAAATCTCATACAATAATAAAAGCTTATTTTAAGCAAACTTCAATATTAAATATAATAGCTTAGGCAATATATTTGTATGCCTACCATATAAGCTATGCAGTTTTCCATGACATTATACAGAATTGCTATGGAGATGCAACATTTTACTACTGGAAATGAGGAATTGAATAATAAAAAAGAATTAACTTGTACAGTAAAATTGTGAACGATTTTAAATATATATATTTGAAATGCTCCACATGTGTATTTACATGTGAACACATGAAAGTTTGGCATGCTCCTTAGTGGCTTATATATACTGTGAGTTCAATAATCGGTGCTGTAGTTTTTATTTTATCAGACATGGTCATAGAAAAAGTCACAGATCTTTTTATGCAAGTGAATACAGATTTTGAATAGAAGTACTAAATATTTAAATAATGGTTTTCTCTGAGTGGCAGAATTTAGTCTAGTTTTTAAATTCTTTTCTAATTCTATATTTCCTCATTAAAGATTTTATAACCCCCCAAAAAATTTAAATTTAGAAACTAAAAGAAAAAAAAAAAAACTATTAACACCCAGAGTCTCAATGCCCTCGAAGATCGTCTAGCTGTCCTTGAGATCCTGAGGCATCATCCTAAGTGAATTCTGTGCTGTAACTCTAAAATTCTCTCTTCAATAATTAAGGCATTAGCCAGTTGGCCTTTGCCATAAAATCATAACAGAAATGCCTGATCACCACATTATGTAGGAAATTCTGTGTCCCTTGGCTGGAGATTAATAGAATGGCATATTCCATTGACATTGTCATACTAAGCAACAGTGTTCTCTCCATGCCGCCACAGAAGTGGGTACGCTGTTCTGAGCCAATCTAAGGTGATTATCGCAGAAACGGCACTCATTTTACTAACAGCAAGGCATTTTATCCTTCATGCATGGTTTAGCATCCAAGTTTATTAAGATTCTGAAAGTGAAACTGAGGACATTTGGGATAAGAACCCTAAATCCTGAAGAAAATATTTCGTCATCTCTTATTTGTTTATCACTTGTGTGTCAAATAACCATCTCAATTATGCTAACAAAGGGCAGGTATATGAAAGCAACAATGATATTACACACTTGAAAGTTTGATTAAAGTAGTGCAAAAACATCTTTCTTAGGCTATGGTCATTCATGGAAGAAAACAAAAGATAATTTTATATTGTGAAGATACAGATGAATCAGAAAAGAGCTTTTAAAATAATAATTTGGTGTTGGTAAGAAAGAACCAAATATCAGGACTGTCCTGAAAGATTAAAATAGAAGTTCCCCCATCACCTACAGGATAAAGTGAAAACTGTTTCGTTTAACAGGCAACCGCATCCATAATTAGACTCCAGCTTTATCTGCTTCCACTCCTTCCAGAGCTCCTGAGGCGTCAGAAACAGTATGGTGCTTGTTGATCCCTTAAAAACACATCGCTCTTCTGCACAGCAACGCCTCAGCATGTGCTGTTTTCCAGACATAAAATGTTCCTTTTTCCTTTGTTTACCTGGTTTAGTCACTTTACAATTAAGTTTCTTTTAATTTCCAAATGCCAGACAGAGTTAATTATTCTCTGTGCTGCCTGTTCCTTGAGCACGCATGCCATATTAACAGAGGCATTCTGGATACCCTGTGTGTGTCTTTCTAGCAGACCGTGTTTCATGAGAGCAAAGCAGAGATTGCACCTTGATTACACTTGTATCTCTCTGCAGGCAGCTAATAGATGTTTTATAAATGTCTATAAAATGTTGACTGTTGAATAAATAGGCTAAATAAGAGAAAGAATCAATACTATATTTTGAATTATCACAGAATTTACGTCAGAGGAAAATGGTAGTTTAGTAAAGGAGGAGAGGGAAACCAAATCACCAAGTGGTTATGAGATTTATTATTCCTAATGCTTCATCAAATTTCTCTCTGTAGAGGAAAATTTCTGTCTATAATCCTTTCAATTATGTGGGTATGACTTGAGCAGTCCTGCTTCTTTGACCTAGCTGATACCCAATAGCCTATGAGCACTACTATACTAATCAAGTGTAATACCAAGGTCAGATCAGACTTTTCTCACTTGAGTAAATGGGTGCTATTGACTGGAGGGTGCTACTTACAACTGGGCAGGTTTCTATGCGTGTCTCATCACTTTTCCAGGATAGAAGTATCAAATCAAGATTTTCTGAAGTAATTTAACCTCCAATAAAATTACTTTTCCAGTTATCATTCTGTTTGGCTGAAATAGAGTCTACACAGTCTTTTCGAATTTTACATTTGTAATAGTAAGTTTCATATTTGACGTGTTTTCTCACTAAATGATTTCACTGATGTATCTCCATGTCTCCCCACAGTTCTTTTCCCTACTCTTGCCCAGCCAATTAGGAGAACTCAAAGCCTAGTTCAGCTTTCCAGCTTTCTCCAATTAATATGAAGTCTTTGTAATATCATCTACAAAAGTATGCTACATGAAACTCCAACTCCATATGATGTTGATATTTTTAATATGAAAAGAGAATTTTGTGGTCAAATCAGTATAGTAAAGCAAAAAGATTTCTCTCATCAGAACTTCTCAGAGGCTTCAATATAGTAAAGTCTGTTGGGAATCTCTAAGAAATGTATGGATATATTATACAGGAATTTCTTCATATAGGATCCTAAGACATCTCCCCCAGGGCATCTGTACTAGTGGTCTTTCTATGAGACACGCTTTGAGAAATTTTGCTCTCTCCCTTAAAAGAGGGATATAAGAAATATGAGATATTTCAATATACTCATGGGAGTCTAATCTCAGTATGACCAGACAGGCAAGAGGACTGGACCCTGGACCCTGTCATCAGAGTAGTATATGTCCCCCACATAAGAAAGAAGATGTATATATTTGAGTAGACAAGTATTAGTATTATTTTTATTGCATTATAATTTTTTTCTAAGTGAAAAGAAAATAGTGACAATTATCTATATTATTTAAATTTGAATATTAAGATGATGACTTTTGGAGTCAAAATAGGGGGGAAAGCATGCATTGTCTCATCTACAAGTCTGTCTTAGAATTTCTTGTTCAAGGATAAATTATGTATAAATAAAAAGATTGTACCTGTTGTTTTTTGAACTGAAATAGAAACAAAATCACAGGTGCATCTATTTTTTTTATTTGGAATACTAAATAAATTGTATTACACAAATGACATATTTTTTGGCTCTCACCTGTGTATGGGCATGTGGAAATGTGGCTTGCAAGTGAAATCAATTGAGGTAGGGGCCAACACTGATGACCAAGCAAGACAAAGCATACTGTGCCACAGATTAAGATAGACTTGAGGTCTAAGATGTTGTGATAGGATCTCAAGGCACAGGTAGGCAATAGTTTAAATTCAAAATTCCAGGCAAATAGTTAATTCATATCTGTCTATGGGTACATAATACTTATCCATTCAACAGAGTCTTAGCAGAATCTTTCTGACATCAGAGAAACTGGTTAAAATTAAAATAGGCTTCACATCATAGGGACAGTCATATCTGTGCTCTAAATAAAAATTTCATAGAGACGATCCTGACATTATTTCCATATTCTTCCACCTGCCATCTCTGAAACCTTTCATGAAGTATAGTTCCTTGTGGAAACAGAATAATTTGGAAAATGAAATAAAATAATGCATATAAATTATCTAGAACCATCCCTGTCACCCAAAAGGTATTTGGTAAATATTACCTGTTATCATTGACAAATTTCCAAAATGGTAATTCAAGATTGGAATGAAGGCAGAGAGCTCCTTATTAAATACACAGGAAGATATGAATCAAAACTTTATATTGCAAGAACCTATCACAATGGATGCCAAGAAAAAAACCAAATGCAGTTTTGTGGTCAGAAGGATAACAGTGGACCATGTCCCAGGTCTTATTCATAGCCAGGCACCACCATTATTTAACCTATAATGCCAGATCTTCGTGCCCCTTGCAGACCCACCATCACCCTGTTCAACCTGGCTGAGTGCAGCTAAAAATGCTTTATTGTCTCTCTCCTCTCTCTTTTTTCTCCCCTCTCTCATCTCTTTCCTTTCTCTCTCTCTCACACACATACAGTCTTTGTTGAGCAAAGAGTATATAAGGTCACCTAGGAAGTCTTCATAAATTACTGGTGCTCTCATCACAACTGATAGAATCAGTAGTGTGTGTTCCTGAATTCTCGGAATGGCAGGCCAATGTCAATATGGAAGGTGACCCAAGTAATCCTGGAACACAGACAGACACACTCATCTTTGAAAACACTGCTTTTGCTCCAATATTGTAGTCAGACAAGGGAACATAATTACCCAATGCAGGAGTTAGGGTACACATGCACCTGTAACACACCCATAGTGATGTCATCATTCACTAATATATGTCTAATATTCTGTTTCTATAAAAATATGCTCAAATGGAGTAAATATGGAAACTATACCTTTGAGTCTTAGCAGTTAGATAAAATCTGGATATCTGATAAGAAAGTATCTCCCTTAGTATATACTATGTAAATGGAACCCAATTATTTTCCCTTTGAACACTCCTCCAATGCAAATTGTTACAGTCATTGAATCATCTATGAAGCTTCTATTAATTCTAAAAATCAGTCTCAAATTGTCCTTTCTTTGGTTAGAGTCATCCTTTTAACTGACATGCTCCATAAAAGCTTTTCAAGTAATGCAAAGAGGTTACTAAGTGGAAAATATTTCAAACGCTCTGAAAATATAAGCTTGACAGAGTCCTAGCCTTGAAATCTTTAGTTTACAAGAAAATTTATTGTACACACATGTTGTAGCAGCGGAACGCAGTGTGTGGTATTAAATCAAAAAAGAGACAGCCAAACACCTACAGTTCTATGCTGGAAGTTAAAAACTGTCGCCCAGAGAAGGAAAAAAAATTAAGTACCAGGGAAAAAAATGACTATAAAATCATCAGGGGAATGTTATAAACTATTATTCTTTGGGCTCTGAGTTTGAGCTAGTAAGAGACCACCTTCTCCAAATGGATTCAACAGATGGAAAATAAAAATTACCAATGGATACACTGGAACCGTGTTTTACAGCTCTATACATTTGAGACACATTACAAAGCAAAAAGTAAAACTGAATACCCTACATAAATACAGATTGTAATGGTTATAGAGGTGACAAGTATGTAGTTGGCCAGAGAGGGAAGACATTATAATTTTGTGTGGTGCAGTATGTCAGTTCGTGCAACCAGGAAGCCACTATTTCCAGAGGAAGTCACAGCAGGTGTGACAGTGAATGGTAGTAATTAATGCATTCTGCTCTGCGCACAGTGGCTCACCTGGTTTTCCCTGGCAATGAGGGAAATAAAGTTCATTCCAAATGTTAGAAGTATACAAAGACCATCATTTGAAACATTTTGAAAAAATATCAAGTCTATTTATTTAGATAAAATTTAGTAATTTCGAAAGTGGAAACAACTTCATTAATACTGGGTTTTGCAGCCCCAAAATTGAACAGCTTTCAACCTATTGTCTTGGTCCTGAAACTGTAATTCTCAAGAGTGGCACCATTATAACCTCAGACTACTCATTACAACTTCAGGTATGTAAGACATAATAAGAACAAGTTATTAAAGATGATTCTCAGTAACATGAACTCAGAATTCTAATTTACTGCTCAGAATTTCTGAGAAAGGGAAGAAGGGGAATCAGAACAGCAGACAGTATATAACACTCAAAGCAACTTCCTTTAAGTTAGAAACATATACAGTGGCTAAACTATACATGCATATTTCACCAATTAGGTAATAAAGAGCAAAAAAAAAAGCAAGAATGGGATCATTGTGCATAATCAAGAAACTGCAAATGACTTTTAACTTTCCGGAATCAGAATATATGATTTCACATACTCTCTATAGACTGTTTATTATTTATTTATAAATCTAAGATAGAAAGAAATTCTAAATAATAAAAGACAAAGTGGCACAATTAGAAAAAAAAAATTCAGGCTTTGTGTGTGTTCTGAATTAGGTGATTACCTTTCCTCTTATGTTTCCTAAGTAGTGCAGCTGCTGTGTTATTTTGCTGCATACATCCTTAAATGAGTTCCTTTGTTGGGATATGTATATCCTTTGAAGAAAAGACTCAACCACTGGTGTTTATCCAACAATAGTAAAACCCTATTAACAACCCAAACAAACACATAATGAATACAACCAAGTCCAAACTGTGCCAACTAGATTGTTATGCTGACCCTGCAGGATAGTTTATTGTATTTCAAAGCAATTATTAGTAGCATACGCAAATGAAATGTGTGATGGCTTCAATTTTAATTTGGAATGTGCAGCTGGTTCTGTTGTTTACCTACCATCTGCTAACCCTTCCTCCTTCTTACCAAAACTGAGTTGTTGTTTTTTTTTTTAGGTACTTACCCCTCCCTCACACAGCCCAAATGAACTATGGGACACAATATTTGTATTTGACAGTATTTGTGCCTGTAATGTTCACCTAACTATTAGGACATCCACTGGGAGGTTTCGCAGAAGCAGAGAACTGAGTATTTACCCATACCTTTTTTCTGCTCATCTGGGTAACATTTAAACTTATACAGCAAATGAGGCTTTTTATCAAATCCTAATAGCACAATTTGTTCTGATGTCCAACCAGATAGTCCAAGAGAGTCAAGGCCAGGTCTTATTATGGGGCCTTGTTATAAATAAGATAATTTCATGGTTCAGCTTGTTTCTCAGCCTCACCTAACAGGGATCTTACCCAGCCCTCAGAATATTGGTGATGTTCACATTGCCGTCTATGGACCTGGGAACAGCACTGCTTAGGATTACCATCTATCAGATTGGGCAGCTGTCATGAAACTGACATTTCATGAAATTGATTTAATGATGATGAAGTCATAAGATAGAGACATTAATTTTGTTGTTTTAAGCAAACATCAAAATATAAGTTGTCCTGGAAAGTGGTCAGCTTTTAGGATGATGGTACATGCTTCTTCTAATGAAGCTTCTATTGCTCACACATTTTTTGAACAACTCTAGTTAATCAGGTGGATTAGAAGCCATAGGAAAAGTCCCTGCTTCATTATATACCATATACAAAGTGATAGTGACTAAAGCCAAAGTTATCCACACAAATACTCAAGATAATATACTTAGTAAGTAGTTCTAAACCGTGTCACCTGGGTATAAACTACAATTGAGTCATGTTCAACATGTTGACAGTGGAAGAATTTTAACACGAATACATTTTGTTTTACTTGGAGATTTTTCAAGTGTTTCATGATCAATTAATGATCAGCTTGTGAGGCAGGTCTCAGGCCATATTTACTGGGTTTGACTGTAACCTGAACACCTTTCTTAACATGCTATTTGTTTTATTTGTTTGTTTTGATCACTCTCACTGCAATATAAGCTCCATAATACTATTGATTTTTGTTTTTATATATCTCCAGTTCAGAGAGAGAACTGTGCCTATTGTACAGTAGGGATCAAAAAGATATTTGTTAAGTGAATAAGTGGGTGAATTAACCTAGAACACAAAGTCAGACCATATGCTCTGCACAGCAGTACATAATCATATACTCTGCCTTAGTAACTTGACAAGGATTTCTGCTTCTTCATACTAATCCACATGAAGTGTCTTGATGTGCTGCAACATTAGCATTAATATTAAAAGTTAATCCATTCTGAGAAATTGATAATCACTTGTCTTTGATTTTTGATTAAGAGTTTCTAGATATCCCAAGGAGGATTCATGAATGATTGATGAGCATGACATCATAGTCTCAAATCATTTCATTCATGACACCCGGGGAGACACTAAAACTAAATTATGTCAAGTATACCACTTACCGATATCTCTAGGTCTTCCTGGGACCTAGAGACATCAGTAACAGGATACAAATATACAGTTTGTGAAATAGTGACTGAATTGGGGAAGAATTTTGAAAGACAAAACTGATGTCCACATATTTTGAGACCAGAGTTTGTATCCCATTGACAGTGGGGTAAATATTGGAGAACAAATGTCATATCTTTTAATAAACATATTGCTAAAATAAATCAGTTTTTACATGGGTCAAAAAAATGTGTGCCAAGAGATAGATCAGAAGTAAATACTTAATAAAATCAATCTAGATCTTGCTTGACTTAAAGTATGCAGATCATATACTACTTTGTGTTAGTTGCACTAACAAGATAAAGCTATTATTGTCAATAAAATTGACAATCAAATCAATTTTGTTTTCTGACAGCTGCTGCTCACTTTATAATTAAGATATAAAAAAACAAAATGAAGTGGATAAGTCCTTCTCATCTTCTCTATAGTATGTAATATTTGAGAAAGATTATTCTTTACCCTTTGCATTAAGGTCAAGGATGACACCTATGCAGCTGCCATTAGCAGGCCTGATTACAGCATGTGTCATGTGGCCCTTCCTGTCCTCCTCAGTGACCAGTTCATAGGGGCACACCACATGATACCACCTGTTTCTCTCATAAGTTAACCCTTTCTCACAGTAAGGGGTCTCTTAAAGTGTCTAGATAATGTTATCCTAGAAATGTTTCTATACCCCTACATTGAAACAAAACAAAACAGAAATGTGATTAGTAATTCTGTATTTAATACAGAGCTAGACTCTTTGGCATGTGTTATTTCATTTTAATCTTCACTACTCGTGAGGTAGAGATTAATTGCCCTGTTTCATGATTTATGAAGCTGAGGGGTTGTGACTTGCTGAATGTTAGACAGCCAGACCATCAGCGTGGCTATACTCATCTCAGATCTTAAAGCTTACAGCATTTTATACTTTCCCCAGTAGACTTCGTAATGAACTTCTCTGAGTTTTGTTCAGTTCTCAAAAATGCACTTTCACATTCTCTATCTTTGTAGTGATCGTTCAATGAAGATTCTGAAATAGGTTTTCCCAAGAGATAAAAAATAATTAAAGACCTAATTCACAAATGGCAACCTTTATGGCATGAAAAATAAAATAACTAAGCCACAAGTGTGAAAAGCATTTATTCTGAAAGACTGAAATCTGCACACACAGAATGATTAGTCTTCCCTGATTTGTATGCAGCTGATAGCTTTTCTGAACCCCTCAGGTTATGACCATGACACTGGGATACTTTTGATTTTCTTCTTAATTTAAAATCACATGGTAACGATGGCCAAGTTCTCTGTAGCACAATCTCATCATCTCACAGGGCCAATCAATGACTTCAAAGCTGTCTGGCTCAAATAGATTTCAAAAGAACATAATCACTGTCTTTCTCTTGTCTAATTTTTTAGCACAATAGTTTAGAGCCAAGGGGGAGGGGGAGAGCATGAATAGAAGAAATGTGGGTTTTTATCATGGCATTATAACTTTCTAACTGGGATACCTTGGGCAAGTCACAGAACCTCTCTGGGCCTCAATTATCTCATATGTAAGAGCTGGAGATAATGATAGTTGACCTGCTCACCTCATAGGGCAGTTGGTAGAATCGGCTGATGGACAGTAAGTAGTATGCAAGTGTAAAGGTTAATCAAAGAAACCTGGAGATTTTCAATCAAGAACCTGACTTCTAGTCTCTCACCATTATTTTTTGTTCTACTTAACATTCTATAATGTAAAAATGAGAATTTTTGCAAGGATCATCTTAAAAATCCATGATGTTTTTCAGCAAAACTTTTATTTTTCTCAAATAAAGAATGATTGCTTTGTGGTTTACAGTGGAATGTTTTATTACTGACTTTCCAATTTTATATTATTCTCTTGATGAAAATTTTGAAGCAAATACATAAGAATATCTTATATATTTGAAATAAATATATGAGATAGCAGGGAAATTTTTAAAATAAATATATAAGGTAATGACAAATCCTTCAGAAAATATTTTCTTTATTCCAATACCCTTTGTCTATACATACATTTATAAATAAATGTATAATGTTAATATAAAATTTAATTCATTGTTTGTAAATATAATTTTTCACTTACTAACATTTTGTAGATTGTTTGTCAAAACATGAATCTATAAAATGAAAACCAAAGGTTACATTGATTAAATATAACATTTAATTTTTGAATAAATACTCAAGTTTTTTTTCAATATTAAACCTTTACCAATGATTATATAATGAGTATCCTTACATATAAATTTTTGCTATTTGGGTATTGCTTTATGAAGGTTATTAGAAGTGGAATTTCCATGTTAAATAATTTAGATATTTTAAAGTTTCAGTTACAGATGAAAAATCACTTTCATAAAATGTAAAGTCTCATAAGTTGTGAATAGAACTCCCTGTCTTATATCATGCCCACCAAAATCAAACAATACATCACATGTATAGTGATGAAGAATATACAATAGTTTAGAGTCAATTCCCACGTGTATAATAAACATTTTTAAGTGGACTACAGACATGTCTGGCAACGTGTGGTAATAATACAAAATATACTAAGGATTTGCATCATGTTGTCTCTGATTATTTACTTAGGATTAATTCCCAAAAAGTAAATTAGGAAAATAATTTATGAACAGTGAAAAAAATCTTCTCTATATACATATACATTCTCAAATTTCTTTCCACAAGATCATGTTGGATTAGATTCCTGCCAATTACAGTTTTTTGTTCATTCATTCAGTCAGTCCACAATCACATACTGATCACTTCCTCTGTGTCAGGGTTTATTCAACACACTGGATACAATAGTGAACAAACGAGACAGAAATTAAAGCCCCAATGCAGCTCATTCACTAGTTGGAAGAAGTAAGAAAATGAGCAAGATCAATATGCAAACTATGAACTATATTAGACAGACATAACTGGTAAGAAGAAGCAAGAAAATGGGAAGAAAAATAATAAGGGAGGGATTTATAATTCTAGATCAAGGGATTGAAAAAGGTCTCAGAGGGGGTTAGAGACAAGATGGCGGACTGTAGCCAGCTTTTACAGAGGCTCCCATCTAGAAGGAGACTTAAAGGACAGAAGTTTAGCAAGGTAGCTGATGGTTTGGAGTGGAGCCAAGAGAGAAGATTGAAGAATGCACTTCAACCTTGCTGAGGTGAGCTGCAACCCCAAAATTACAATCAAAAGGTACCACCACCAAGTGGAGAGGAGTCCCCTGCCCCACAAGAAGGGCTCACAGTTTACTCCATACAAACAAGCGGGCAGAGTTCAAATATCCTCCCACTCTATCCCACAGGAGAGACCCCCTAAAAACTGGACTTCCTACCCCTGGTGGTGTGCCACAGCACCCTCCTGCCAGGCATAAAACTGTAAAACTGTATAAAACTGTATATATTCCCTACCTGCAACTCTGAACTCTGAGGATTCACCCCCTTCCACTTTCACCCCAAGGTCTGGGGGTTTGTCACCCATGGAGTCCAGATTCTTGGGCATTTCCTTGAGAGGAGTGGAGGGGGAAAGGGCTGGTGCTGGTGTGTGCTGACTCTGTGGCATGGGAGCAAGGAGAAGTCACCTGCAGCACCAGGAGGGGCTTGCATCTCTGAGGCCATTCCAGACAGACATGCATTGTCTCTCTGGGCAACCAGAGGTTTCGGAAATTTTTCTACCTTGACAGCAACTGGCAGAGCGAATTTGGGAAATTTGGGGGTTACTGATCTGGGTGGAGGTTGGGGACTAGAATACATAGCTCACAGACTTACAGGGACTGCTTATCTGACCATAATAAGACCTAGCTCTCAGGGGAATACAACTGAAACAAAGGCAGTGGGCAGGCATAGGCTGGAATTGACACTTGAGTGTAAACTCTAATTGCTTGCTGCCAAAGCTAAGTTTTTTTGTTTTTGTTTTTTTCTTATAGCATAACTATGTACATTAATGCAATCAGGGGTACAGTGTGCTGTTTTCATATACATTTTGAAATACTCTAATCAAACTGGTTAACCTTCATGTCATTCTCTCATTGAGTTAAGACATTCATACTCTGCTTTTAGAAAGATTCACTTGTACCCTTGTAAGATAAACCATAGAGGTGACTCCACCAATCACCCTCCCTCCCCCATCCACCTCCCTCACCTCCCCTCTCCCACCCCCTTACCAAAATCTAAGGCTATAATTAGGTTATGATATTCCTATAAAAGCTATGAATTAGTTTCAAAATAGGGCTGTGTACACTGGATTAAAGATTTAAACTTAAGACATGAAATTATGAAAATACTAGTGTATGGAAAACACTAGAAGAAATCAGCTTGGGTGAAAATTTTATGAGGAGGACCCTTCAGGCAATTGAAGCAATGTCAAAAATACACTTTTGGGACCTGATCAAACTTAATAGTTTCTGCACAGCCAAGAACACAATAAATAAAGCATCAGCTCTAGCAGCGTCTGACCTGTAGAGGAATTTAGCTAGAGCAACATCAACTAGGCATGGGGCTGCAACTGAGTGAACTACCCCAGCCTATAATAAGGTTGACAGGCCTCATCTCCCCTTGCTGGATTCAGATTTCTGGGCGAATCTGGCAGTCATAAACCCTGGGAGCAGTTGCTTGCTGGGGTGAACTGTGTCACAGCAAGGTGGGGAAGGAGGTACCAACCTTCCCAGATTAATTCATTTTCTGGGTGGGTCCCTTTTCCCTCACAGAGCACTGGAGCAAGATATATCTGAGATGCAAGCAGACCCCTCTTATCTAGCTGCCGGAGACATTTGAATCCTACTACCTGACATTGGTGCTGACTGGGACAACCGATTTGGACCCCTTGAACAAGGCAAATCACCCAAAGACTATCCAAAGTGCACGTTGGGTGTATGGTTGAGGGAAGGTTTGAATTTCCTTGCCCAATTATTGTTTGTGGGGGGCAGGGTGACTTAACTGCTGGTATTTCTCCCCAGCAGAAACTTGAACCAAGAGTAACTGATTCACTAGGGTAGGACAGAGACCAGCTGAAAATAAAACAGAACCACTTAGCCCCCACCACATCAAGGAGGTCCTCACTCTCTCAGGCCATAACACTGTATGGGTCCTTGACAAAACTCAAGGGGAAAAGCTAAATGGGGTAAAGTAATCATGGGGAACAATCAGCAGAAAAGCTCTGGTAATATGAATAACCAAAGTAGATCAACCCCCCCAAGAAAGGATTTGGCTGGTAATATGAATAATCAGAGTAGGTCAACCCCAAAGAAAGGATGTGGCAGATGAAACTGAATGTCCCCTTTATAAACAGATGGCTGAGATGTCAGAAATCAAATTCAGAATTTGGATTGCAAATAAGATTAATAGAATAGAGGCAAAGATAGAATTAGAAATTCAAGGAGCATTCCAAAAGTTCACTCAAGAATTCAACAAATTCAAAGACAAAACCACCAAAGATTTTGAAACATTAATTAATTAATGCAAGAGATTGCAGACCTCAAATATCTGAAAAATACGGTAGAATCCCTTGGTAACAGAATGTACGAGGCAGAAGAAAGGATCTCAGAACTAGAAGACAAAGTTTCTGAACGTGCCAAAGCATCCAAAGAGGATCAGAAATGGAAAGTGAAAATGGATCATTCTCTCAGAGAGTTCTGGAATAATTCGAAGAAAACTAATATTCACCTTATAGGAATCCCTGAAGGTGACGAAGATGCTTCACAAAACACAGAGGCTCTTCTTTATGATATTATGAAAGAGAACTTTCCAGATATGCCAGGTATCCTGAAATTCAGATAGCAGACAGCTTCAGAACCCCAGTACGACTCAACATGAATAAGACATCCCCCAGACACATCATAATTAACTTCACTAAAGTGAATATGAAAGAGAAAATCTTGAAAGCAGCAAGACATAAGAAAACCATAACCTACAAGGGGAAGAAGAACAGAATGATTGCAGATCTCTCTGCTGAAAGCTTTCAGGCCAGAAGAGTGTAGTCATCAACATTTAATCTCCTAAAACAAAATAACTTCCAACCCAGGATCCTGTATCCAGCTAAATTGAGTTTCATTTATGATGGAGAAATTAAATACTTTAATGACATCCAAGAGTTGAAGGAATTTGCCATAACCAAACCATTTCTCCAGGATATTCTCAGACCTATTCTCCATAATGACCAGTACAATCCTCCACCACAAAAGTAAACTAACTCAGAAACTATTGATCAAACTCCAACTTCCACAGTGGTGAAAGGATTAAAAACATTCACTGGACATTTGAACAATTCAATACCTAACGTTTTATCAGGCTTACCAATAATTTTAATCAATGTGAATGGCTTAAATTGTCCCCTAAAGATGCACAGATTGGCTGATTGGACACGGAAACTTAGACCAGACATCTGTTGTATACAAGAATCTCATTTTACCTTAAAAGGCAAATATAGACTCAGGGTGAAGGGATGGTCATCTATATTCCAGGCTAATAGAAAGCAGAGAAAAGCAGGTGTTGCAATTCTATTCACAGATACAATAGGTTTTAAACCAACAAAAGTAACCAAAGATAAAGATGGCCACTTTATATTTGTTAAAGGACAATACTGAATATGATGAGATCTCAATTATCAATATCTACGCATCCAACCAGAACACACTTCAATTTATAAAAGAGACTTTAACTGGCATGAGCAACTTGATCTCTCCCAGCTCCATTATAGCTGGAGATTTTAACACTCCTTTGGCAGTGTTTGATAAATCCTCCAATAAGAAGCTTAGCAAAGAAATCTTAGGTTTAAATTTAACTATTCAACTTCTGGATTTAACAGACATCTACAGAACATTTCATCCTAACAAAACTGAATACACATTTTTCTCATCAGTACATGGAACATACTCCAAAATTGACCACATCTTAGGTCACAAATCTAACCTCAGCAAATTTAAAAGAATAGAAATTGTTCCATGCATCTTCTCGGACCATGATGGAATAAAAGTTGAACTCAGTAACAACAGGAATGTGCAGACTCATACAAAAACATGGAAGCTAAATAACCTTATGCTGAATGATAGTTGGGTCAGAGATGAGATCAAGAAGGAAATTACCAAATTTTTAGAACAAAATGATAATGAAGATATGAGTTACCAGAACCTCTGGGATACTGCAAAGGCAGTCCCAAGAGGGAAATTTATAGCATTGAAAGCCATCTTCAACAGAATGGAAAGAGAGGACGTTAACAACTTAATGGGACATTTCAAGCAGCTGGAAAAGGAAGAACATTCCAATCCCAAACCCAGCAGAAGAAAAGAAATAACCAAAATTAGAACAGAATTAAATGAGATTAAAAACAAAAGGAT
>NW_003852400.1:28227378-28279432 GCF_000181295.1 Otolemur garnettii
AGAGGGGAGGGGAAGGGGTGGATGGGGGAGGGAGGGTGATTGGTGGGGTCACCTCTATGGTTTATCCTACAAGGGTGCAAGTGAATCTTTCTAAAAGCAGAGTATGAATGTCTTAACTCAATAACTAAGAAAATGACATGAAGGCCACATTAACCAGTTTGATAAGAGTATTTCAAAATGTATGCGAAAACACCACACTGTACCCCATGATTGCATTAATGCACACAGCTATGATTTAATTTAAAAAATCTAAAAAAAAAAGAAAATAAAGAAAAAGGTCTCAAAGAGAAGATGATGTTACACTGTGTCTTGTGCTCTTGATAGGTGAAATGAGAGTCAAGAATTGGTTAATGGCTTAGCAATGCAGATGTTCTTATTTACCTTGATAAGACCAGTTTCAATGGGCTGGTAGAATTCAGAGTATGGGCCTGGGAGAAGCTAAAAAGGTCATGAGAGCTGTACCTATTTACCTACTTAAGTTAGTAAAAAGAAGACATTTAATCCAGACCAGGAAACTAGAGATGATCTAGGATCAAAGCCCTTGCTCACAATAAACTTGTTCATTTGGTTGAATGTTTCTTCTGTGTCATATACTCAATGTAATATTGCCATCTTGGCATTTTACTTTAAAAAATTCAAATATTTCCTGGTATGATTCCATCTTGTGTAGCTGCTTTTGTGGAGCAATAATCTTTTATCACTATCTGTTTTCTCTCCCACCTAATGTGCCACTACCTCATGGAAGATTCAGTGGACATGGGCCCTTAGAACTATCTTTTTGGTTGTGAGTTAAAAGCTAACAAGATTATCACTTTAAGGTGGATGATAATGAAAATGAGCACCAGTTATCTTTAAGAATGGGCGGTTTAGGGGCTGGTCCAAAGGATGAATTGCACATTGTTGAAGCAGGGGCAATGAATTATCAAGGCAGTCCAATTAAAGTAACACTGGCTACTTTGAAAATGTCTGTACAGCCAATAATTTATCTTGGGGGCTTTGAAATAACACCACCCATGGTCTTACAGTTGAATTGTGGTTCAAGGCCTGTGCATATTAGTTGGCAGCACTAGTAACTGTGGAAGAAGATGCAAAGTCAGAAGATAAAGAGGAGAAGAATGTGAACTCTTAAGTATGTCTGAAAAGTGATTTGTTCCTGGAGGTGGTAGAAAGTTTCCACAGAAAAAAAGTAAAACTTGCCACTGATGAAGAAAAGGATGATGATGATAAAAACGATGATTGAGATGATTTTGATGAGGAAGAAAATGAAAAAAGTTCCAGTAACAAAATCTTCATGAGACACTCAAGCCAAAAATGTACAATAATCCAACCAGAATGGAAAAACTTCAAAATCATCAACATCAAGATCAAAAGGTCAAGAATCTTTCAAAAAAACAGTGAAAAAAAGTCCTAAAATACCAAAAAGACCTAGTTCTATAGAAGACATTAGGCAAAATGTGCAAGCAAGTATAGAAAAAATGGTGGTTCTCCTCCCAATGTGGAAACCAACTTGATCACTTATGTGAAGAATTGCTTCTGTATGACTGACCAGGAGGCTACTCAAGATCTCTGGCAGTGGAGGAAGTCTCTTTAAGTTTGAACAGCTGCTAAATTTTTCTGTCTTATCTAATTTCTATAACAGTTGATATCTGGCTATTCTTTTTATAATACAGAGTGAGAACTTTCCCCACTGTGTTTGATAAATGTTGTCCAGGTTCTAATGCCAAAAATGTGTTGTCCAAAATACATGTTTAATTTCTGAATATGGAATTCCAGCCTTCACTTGGTTTTAAGTATGTATGAAATATTAATGTTGGCACACAGCAGTAGTGGTGGTCAGACATGGAAATGGTGGGGAGACAAAAAGATACATGTGAAATAAACTCAGCATATTAATTAAAAAATTAAAAAAGGATAAAATAATTGTATTATATAAATGACACTGAGGTGGTAATGTAGAGTTACTTATCTTTGGAAGTACCTTCACTCAGAATATGCCTCAGGAATGCTATCTAAGTACTTCATACCTATCCAAATACAGGTAGCCCCAGAATATCCATTAATCAGCATAAGGCAAGTTAGTAATAATTTTCATTGATGAAATAAATGTGTTCAAGATATCTAATTAGTTCAAAAATTTTGGCAACACCCCTTTGTATCAATAAATATATAAGAATTCTGGTTACTCCAGCAGCCTCTTTGAAATACCACTTTAGGTTAGGTCTATTTAGACCAGGGCATCCTTGACTAATGGAGGACTATTGATTCTGAATCCAGACAAGAAGGTTGACTGACTTTACCCACCAAATACTGTTGGATTCACTTTGAAGTAAAACTCTAATACAATGTGCTTGCCAAGCACTGTTGCCATATGGGTCTCACGGAAAAGCCATGTCACAGACAATAAGCACACTTATTGAAATTGTGTTTTAAATAAAGGTGACCATCTGCTCCCTCAGGCAAAATGGTGAGCTTCTTTATTTGTGGTTGGTTTATGTAGGAATTTCATACATGTGCACAATACAGCAATGACTTCCTTGATCCATTTAAACATCATGTGACTACCTCGTGATTAGCTTCCAATAATCCACTCAACATACACCTTTTGACATAACCCTTTCAACATAACCCAATTTAACATAACTTCATGGAGAACATGTTGTTAGCTATTACTTTGTTGTTATCTGATGATGCCTGAGGCTATGGAGGAACAAGGTAGATTGAATACCTGCCCTTGCTGGCTTTGCCATTTGGAGGCTGTTACTTTGGATCTTTAAACAAGGCATAAAGAAAGTTCTTGGGCATACAGGAATTTGTGTGCAAACTTCTGCTCCCACATAGGCCTTAAGTCAGGGGGTTTTGCTAGAAGCTTTTATAAGGAATTTTCAATTTTCAGGCTGGACTTCCCAAAAGCCTTTCATGAGCCCAAGTTTCATCTGTGCCATTAGATACCTGTATACATTGGGTAAATTTCTCTTCTTTTGAGGTCCCTGAGCACATTTCCATTCCCAGACCCATCAGCAAGTGACCTTACTTGCCACAGATCAGGAAAGGTTACTGATGGGTATCTGGCCAGTTTTCCAAAGGGCTTTTTTATTGGCCTTATAAAAAGCCAACCTGAATTCCTTAATGCAGTAAATGCTATTCCAGCCAAAGCCTTGGTCATGTTAGGCTCACAACCAACCTGGCCACATGGAATTCTGCCTCAGTTTCTTACAAGTATGCCTGTGAAAAGTCTTTTCACTGCTCTCCCTCAAACGGCTTTTTTGGCCAGAGGCATATAGTTGTTTCCGCCTATAAAGCACCCTGAGGGCCTCCTATATCTTCTCCATAAGCTTCAATATCAACCTTATATCTGAAGGACCAGGAACACCTGTGAGCTGGCAAAAGCTAAGTCAGAATTTTTCCTGAAGGTCTGAAATATGTATCACAGCTGTACTATCATCCAAGAGGTTCATATGAGATTGGGAGTAAGAGAATACGTGGATGTCATACTGGTTCCATTGTCTTTGAAAAAATCTGAGCCAAGGCTTGCTGTGCTGGAATGAGCTCTTCTATACAATTTTCTGGGAAGTCACTATTTAGATGTGTGAAGAATGTGGAAGTCTTCAAGAACACAAGTTGTCACCTCACCAGCCCACACAGGCTGGAAGCCCCAGTGCTTCCCCTAGGTGATTTCCTCTTACAAGGATCACCCTCAAAAAATTCAAGAGCCCTCTAATATGGGTCTTCTCGGTGCAGTTGCTTTGTCATCCTGGGCTAGCAGTTTCTGCCTGATGTTCTACCAACCCTAGGGAAGCTCCTTGCTGTTCTCCAAGCCTCTACCAACTGTGACCCAAGTGGAAAGTGGAAAGCTTTGTATTTTTCAAAAGAGCTTGAGCTCATATGTTACATTAATGTTTAAACATTTTCAAAGCATTCAGTTTTTTTGCTTTGTTTTCTATTTACTTAGTTCTGAAAAAACAGCTGTGTATTCAGACATTGATTTTTGCCCACTAACACATGGGTGAATTTTCATACATGTTCATTGTTACAAACCTGATTGCTATGAGAATATTCTAGGAGGATGGTTTATTTTCAGAGTCCTGGAGACATTTCTAGTATCTTTTATAGTCACTTACCTTTTGATTCTTGTACACAATTATATGACTCCATACAGATAAGTTTATCTCTTAAATTGAATATCTCTTAATATTAAATATTGAAACTATTTTAAAAGTAATTAGGAATGGAGACACTAGCATCAAGCAATAGTGGGCTTTGCCAATTCTACAATTTTCAGGCTGTGCAATTATGAATGATTTATTTTTTGTAGTTAATTCATATCAGAGATAAATATGATATCTTTCATGTGACATTATTATAAGAATTAAAAAGCATATTGTCTGTGAAAGGTTTAGCAGAATGCCTGGAACATGAGTACAGAATACTATCTAGAATTGCCCTGGAGTAGCAATATTTTCTTACCAATATGTGTATATAAAAGTACTAGTTAGAGATACTACTGGAGGGGAAACAAGATGGCTGACCAGACACCAGCCTCCAGATCTCCAGATCATCTCAGAAGAAAGGAAAAGTTTTAGATGAAAAAGAAAAAACAAGCCAACAAACCTAGATTTGATATAATTCTGAGGATAAAATGCCAGAACCTATTAGAGATTCCATGGGGAAAAGCTACAGAACAGGAACAAGAAAAAGCAAGATATCAGCAGAGACCAACCACTGAGAGGCTTGGAGTCCAGGGAAAAGGGTAAGTGGAGCAGTTTATTTCTCCCCCCATCACATGTCTGGCAGTCAGCAGACTCCTGAATTGCTGGAGAGCTTTTTTACCCTCCCAAGCCCAAAAGCTATTGTTGTCAGGGAAGTGGGAGCTTCTCAGAGACAAAAAACCAGGCCAGGCCACTAGCACCTTTGGGTCCTTTCCTGTCACCACAGACCCAAGCTAACATAGCTAACATAGCAGGTGTCATATTGCCTTTCCATCCATCCAGCACCTTTGTCCTCCCCAAGGAGTTTCAGCCCTTCAGTCTCATTAGTTCCTGCACAAACATTTCCCAATTCGACCTAGACTGCGAGAACCACAGGGGGCCAGACTGTCCTGGTGATACCAGAAAAGTGGCGCCCCAGCCAGCTCAGCCGAGCAGGGCTTGGGAAACTGCCACCCCTGTCTTGGTGGCAGCAGCCAGCAGAGGAACCAGCAGATTGGAGCAAGTGGATGGGAGCTTCCCTCCCCCACCAAAGGCTCCAGTAGAGTGGAGCTAGAGGACCTGCCGGCTCTGCCTTGGCAGCAGCAGGCACAGAAACCAACAAGTTGGAGCAAAAGGGGGAGCTTCCCTCCCCCAACAGAGGCTCCAGTAGCCAAAAGAACTGAACACATGCGAGAAAAAGACACTGGCGCCGTGCTGTCTCCTCACATGGACTTCTGGCGATTCCTCCAGTGCATCCCTGATTGGTCCGTTTTCAAAACCTATTCACGATTAGTCTATTTTCAAGCCCCAAAAGCTCATTGGACAACTGCCCCTATATAAGCCAGAGACCCTGAGCATAGATTTGGGCAGATCTCAGGAGATAGAGCAAGGAGGTCTGGCTCTGTAACACTTGTATCCTGCTCTATGAGATTTGCCCCTTTATAAGAGCTGTAAACACTCACAAGGGGGTTCGCCCCTTTGTAAGAGCTGTAAACACAAGGAGGTTTGCTCCTTTATAAAAGCTGTAAACACAAGGAGGTTTGCTCCTTTATAAGAGCTGTAACACTCGTATTATAAAACCTATCTTACTGCTAATTCTACTCTACAAGGAGGTTTGGCTTGTTATAAGAGCTATAATACTTATACCTGTTGAATAAAACCTATCCTGTGGTCCGTCGCTTTATTCTTCGAACCGCCAAGACCAAGAGCCTGGAAATTCAGTATCAAAAATCTGGTAACACTGGGGGATCTGCTGTGAACCCAGACTCTGGACATTTTCAGTGAGCTGTCTTCCAGAGAGAAGGATAGGGGTGACCGAGTGCTAGCTTTCCTCCTTGAGACTTTTCCTCCTCTGCACCTCCTCCACCCACTGCTTCCAAGAGAGATGATTGAACAGGAACTGTCAGAAGCAGCTGCTTCCCCTCTGTCAGTGGTCTACCACACCAAGGCTTCCACAGAGCGTAGGGCTCAAACCTTTCCTTTTAAAGACCTACAGTGCACCAGGAGGTGTTCAGACTGTGAACTTCCTGCCTACCAACACATCCAGATGCTGCTTACCCTGTTGCTCCATCAGAGCAAGGCATAGCCCATGCAGGGAGGCATCAACCTGCTTGAGCACTGCATAGATAATGTAGGACCAGCTCATTTCCCCCTGGCACAAAGATTTATCTTCAGGAACCCAGGGATAGGCCCACAGGCTAGATCCTTTACCCTCAGGACTGGATTGTGTTGCTGGAGGGCCGAGGGGAGATCTGTGAATTAATCTTAGGAGGCAAGGAGCCTGCACAGAGAAATGAAAAGAGAGTGCAGTGTAGGTCTCAGCTTCAGCAGATGGGTGGAATACTTGTCCCTGCACAGGAAGGTCACAGCTGTAAGCCCAGAGCAAGATTCTAGACAGAGAAGCTCCCATCATGAAGCTAGGTCAGTGAGTTTGAGTTCCTGATTCTAGTATCACCTCTGCCCACTGAATGGCACCATTTTCACCAATGCATCTCATATTGTTCATTCATATGGCACTGCAAGAGACAGCATCAGAGCAATTAGACTGAGACACAGTAATACAAAAAGCACTTGCAAGATACTGAGGGAAGAGAAGCCTAAAAATATTTTAATCCTGTGTTGCTCCAGAAACCCTGTAAGATTTCTTAGGAAAGAGCTCTTCAAGTAAATGAGCTAACAACACATCTCCCCAAGAAACTGAACAGAGCCAATACAAAACATTTCAGTACAGCACACTGAACGGGTGACACATGGTCACACTCAGCAGTAGAATAAAAATCAATAAATCTGAAAGTTTTGAAAGTCAATTTTTTTTTCATGATTCCTTCAACATGTATGACTGAGAATCCACTATAGCAAGGTTTT
Source organism: Otolemur garnettii (assembly GCF_000181295.1). Lineage (NCBI taxonomy): Eukaryota > Metazoa > Chordata > Mammalia > Primates > Galagidae > Otolemur > Otolemur garnettii. The sequence goes on from NW_003852400.1 coordinate 28,234,428, forward strand.
TCAGGGATACAAAACGTAAAAGACCTCATTCATGCTTTCAAAAAACTAACCCATGACCCAAAGAGATATAAATGGCACAAAGGACAGTGCCTGTGGCTCAGAGGAGTAGGGCATTGACCTCTATATGTCAGAGGTGACGGGTTCAAACCCAGCCCTAGCCCCCAAAAAAACTGCAAAAAAAAAAAAAAAGAAAAGAAAAAAGAAAACGGCGCAAACCAAAAATATTGAATACACTGTCAAATATCTGACAGAAAAGGATTTCAATGGAAGGCTATAGAAGATATTACCAATGGGTGAGGGATGAGGGAAGTCTTCAAAAAGAACTTGAGGAATACTATAAAAAGTAAGTAAAGAGGGCATGGGGGTTCAAGTGATAGGGCTCACCTCTTGGGGGCAGGACACAAATATAAGAGGGTCCTTATCTAACAAAAGCAATAAATGTAAACTGCTTCTGTGTAACCTCAGTGAATCCCCAACAATTAAAAAAAAAAAAGGTAGATAAATTACCCAAACTGAGTGAAGCAGAAGATGACCAGTATTCCTTGATACGTAAGATCTGTTCAAAGGAGTAGAAATAAGTATACAGTGTGTATATATGTCTGCTGATAGTAGAAATTTCATGTGATAGAATTACTCAAAGGGGGCAGAGCAAGATGGCAGATTAGACATACCTTCTTTGCAGCTATGCATGGTAAGATTGGGGAGAAAAGACTTCAGGCACCTCTGGAGCATGAGCTCTTCCCAGAAACATCTTTTGGGGACACAGGGAGGTAGCAGGAAACTTCAGGACCCCAAGAAGTGGACAGGAACAGTGGAGAAGCAGGTGAACGGCAAGTACTTGGGAAAGGTTGGCCAGTGTGGCAGTAGCAACAGCAGTTTACAGACAGAGAAAGCCTGCCTGTGGGTTATTTTTCGGTAGGGGGGAACCTGCGCACTTGGCTGAGATACCTTGGGCAAGTTACCTTGGGTTGAGAACTTGGGTGACTGAGCTTGTGATTTTAAGCAGCACCTAGGGACTGGGATTGAGCCACCAGTCAGAGTGGAGCTGTCATTGTTCAGCTGCTAGTTGGGCGCATCCATTGTGGGAAAACTGCCTTGCAGGCTTGAACCTCAGGGTCCTAGTGCAAGGGGGGGTTCTGGTACACCTGATAAGTGGAGCAGCCACTTGTGGTGAGATTTGAGCAACACATACATTCCTAGGAAAGCTACCACATGGCCAAGGGACAGTTTGGAAAGGTCGTGGCATGTCTATCAAGTGGGCTGTAGAGAGCTTCAGGCTCCTAACCCTGTGGGAACTGAGGGCAAAGAAGTCAGGAAGATGGAACCAGGTATCCTTGGCAAGACAGGGGTTTCCAGTCTCCATCTTATACAGCTGTATAATCACAGCATTGGGATAGCATCTCATACCCCAGAAGATCACCTATTGCCCAGCAATGTACAGCAAGATATATATACATATATAGTAATTTTTTATATATTCTTTCTACTTTTCCCCCTAGATTTTTTTCTTTCTTTTCTTCTTTTTTTCTCATGCAATTATAGTTTCTCATTGTTTCCTACTTTAATAATAAGGGCTTCATTTTTGCTAGTTCTTCTACCTCTGTTTTTCTTTTTCCCCCCCAATTTTACCCCTTGAGGATTTGTTTTGATTTGATTTATAGTATTTTTGTTTTTCTTCTCGATTTGGTGGAGGTGGGGTCTTGTGTATGCTCAGGCTGGCAAAGAGCTACAGACCTCAAGAGACCTACCCAACCCAGTCCCCCTGAGGTTGGGATTTGTGGGTGTGGGTCAAAGTACCCTACTGTACACCACTGTCACTCATGTCTCTCTCTTTCTGTTTCTCTCTTCTTTTTGTCAATCTTCCCTCTTACTCCTCCCTTCCTTTCTCTTTTCTCTTTGTTTCTCTTAAATACATTCTTCATTCTTTTCTTCCTTTTAGCCCTTTTCCAGAAGGACACTTCAATATCCTAGGTCAGAGACACAGTAACTTAAAGAGCCAGAGAAAGTTAAAGGAAGAAGTAGGGCAAGGAAACAGACAAAAGGAAAACACTCATGAGGAAGAAATAGCAAAATAATTGTGGTCACGTGAAAAAACAGAACAGAGCAACACCCCCAAGGAATCTTGAGATAGATACTGCAGAGGATTCTACCTATAAAAAAAAAATGTTAGAAATGACAGAAAGGGAATTTAAAATATGGATGGTAAAAACAATGAAGGAAATTGCTGATCAAGTGGAAAATAACCAAAAGGAAATTTAAAAAAAAAGTATCAAATAAGAGATGAACGATATGAAGACTATAGAAAGGATATAATGGAGCTTAAGGAATTGAAGGAGTCAATCAGGAAACTTAAAGATTCAGTAGAAAGTACCAGTAACATATGAGACCATGCAGAAGAAAGAATCTGAGGTGGAGGATAAAGCTCTTGAGCTAACACAGGCAGTTAAAGAGAAAGAAAAAAAAGAGGGCAAAAGCAGAATGTTCACTGAGAGTATTATGGGACTACATGAAGCATTTAAACATATGGGTTATAAGTACCCCAGAAGGGGAAGAAGAATGCCCCCAGAGGAATGGAAGCCCTACTAGAGGACATGAAAAATGAAAATTTTCAAAGTATTACCAGAGATTCTGACACACTCTTTTCAGTGGGATATTGAACCCCAGGTCATCGCAACTCAAACAGAGCTTCTCCAAGACACATTGTCATAAAGCTGTATAAAGTCAAGACAAAAGAGAAGATTCTGCAAGCATCCAAGAGTAAGAGCCAATTGACCTACAGGGGAAAATCCATCAGAGTGACTGCAGAATAACGCAAATGAAACTTTTCATTCAGAAGAGAATGGCTATCTACCTTTAACCTACTTAAACAAAACAATTTTTAGCCTAGAATTCTATATCCTGCTAAACTAAGCTTCAAATTAGACCTCCCATTTGGATACTGCAATCTCATCACTAGGCATTTACCCAGAAGAAAAAAAAATCATTTTATCATAAGGACATTTGCACTACACTGTTTATCGCAGCTCAATTTACAATCACCAAAATGTGGAAAAAGCCTAAACACCCACCAACCCAGGAATGGATTAACAAACTGTGGTATATGTATACCATGGAATGCTATTCAGCCATTAAAAGAGATGGAGACTTTACATCTTTTGTTTTAACCTGGATGGAGGTGGAACACGTTCATCTTAGGAAAGCATCACAAGAATGGAGAAGCAAGAATCTGATGTATGCAATTCTAATATGAAGGCCATAGATGAGCTAATACAAGGGGGGGAGGGTGTAGGGAATGAGCAAGTAGAAAGAGGGGAGGAGGGAAACAGAAGGGGGATCATGGCTTATGGCACACCCCCTGGGGTCAGAACACAATTAAAGAGAGACTTTACCTAACAAATGCAATCAGTGTAACCTAATTGTTTGTACCCTCAATGAATCCCAAACATTTTTTTAAAAAAATTACTCAAAGGAAAGGTTTACCTACTTTGTGGCTGGTTTAAGTAAAAACTTAGATATTCTCATATATTTACATTTTGTTGTTTTAAATGAAAAGGGTATTTTCAGTATTTTACAAAAAATCCTACTTCTACACATCCACTGTAAACAAGAGACAGAAGGAGACATTTAGCCCTTCTCGTGCTCTCTGCAGAGTTCTGAAATTCATGGCCACAGCCCTGCCTCTTCAGTGAAACTTTCCCTTCATAGTCCAACTTGTAGACATCTCCTTTTTCCTCCCAAACTTTGCCACTTGCTTTCCCTATCCCCATTTGGCAATCTTGTTGGATCTTATTTCATCCTTTACCTTTTCATAAATATTGTCTTCTTAGACAAACTTTAATTACATTTTGAGAGCAGATACTAGGTCTCATTTTTATGTCTTATGCTTTATTTTCATTTATTAATCCAATATTTCTAGTATTAGTACCTCTGAGTTATGAAAAAGGTCACTTTATAAACTCTGGTAGAAAACAAGGACAATTTAAAAGCACCACATCCTCACTATCTTCCAAATAAAGTAATTTGAAGAATAGAAATAAATAGGTCTGTTTCTACCCTAACCACATAAAATGCTTTTAAAATAAGCATACTTAGGCTGGGTACAGTGGCTCACACCTATAATCCTTGCACTCTCAGAGGCTGAGGTGGGTCAATCACATGAGGTCAAGAGTTTGAGATCAGTCTGAGCAAGAGCAAGACCCTGCCTCTAATTTTTAAAAAGAAAAGAAAGAAAAATAGGGGAAAAAAATCATCCAGGTGTTGTGTTGGGTGCCTGTAGTACCAACTACTTGGGAAGCTGAGGCAGAAGGATCGCTTGAGGCCAGGAGTTTGAGGTTGCTATAGGTTGGACTAAGACCATGGCACTCCTGGGGCAACAGAGTGAGACTGTCTCAAAAAAAAAAAAAAAAAAAAAAAGCACTCTTTACATGTTATCTCCAACTTTTTTAGATAAAAAGATATAGCCACATTTTACTGCTCGTATTTAAATTTAATAGGCCAGAGTTCAATACCTATTTCTGAGTAGTCCTAGGGAGTAATTGTATTACCACTTGGTAAATTTTCTTCTCAGGCGATACCATCCTGAGTGTTCATCGTCAGGTGGATTTAGGACGGGGTCGTCTTCTCAAGTTGTTACGACAGTTAGCCATAGAGATTTTATTCAAATAGCTGAGGACTTAATGTAAATGTGTTGGAATATCAGAATTTTCTTAACTTGGCATTGTCTGAAGAGACATAAGAAATGTAAACATCAATTATAAAAACAAGCCATGTTTACTACCATAGGGATTTTAGGGGGCACATTGAATAAATTTATTTTTCTTTGAACCATATATACCCACTGCCTTAAACACAGAAACCAGATAGATGAAAACCAAAATATCTTTATTTCTTTAAAAAAATTAAAGAAAATATCAAACAAATACAAAATTAAAAGAAATAATGCTATGAATTTGCATGCCCCATCATCTAGCTTTAATTTGCTCATTGGTTTGGGGGTCCCATTTGTTTGATTTATACCCCCATTCACTTTCCCACTCCCTATTTTACTATTTTGAAGCAAATCCCAGACTTAATATTATTTTATCCATAAATATTTTAGTATATATCAATAAAAGATAAGGAATATTAGCATAATCACAATATCATTATCATACCTAAAGAAAAAATTAACAATAATTCCTTACTGTCTATGCTAGGCAGCCTTTCTAGGTGGTCCCCAGTGATCTTCACCTCCTGATATCCAAGTTTTTGCTGTAATACCTCCCTTTGAGCGTGAGCTGGATTTATAAATAAATAAAATACAGGTAATAGTCTGAGATTAGGTTACAAACACGCTGTGAATTTCATCTTGTGAATATTCTCTCACTCCCTCTCACTTTCTCTTCTTCTCTCCCAATTTCTCAATATCCATATCCCTCCATAGACCAGGCTACTTGCCAGATTCATCCTCATTTGTTTTCTCTCTTTCTCTCCCATTTTCTCTCTCATTTTCTCTGTATCTTTCTGAGCCATGACTCTGGGAGAAATAATAATTGAAATTACACAAGAATTACACTAAATTGATGAAGTCTTTTTTGAGAAAGTTCACCTTGAAAACAGAGATGAGTGTCAAGTAGGAACTTGAAGGACTCCAATATAGTAGTGGAGCCAGGAAAGGAGAATTCCACATCATGGAAAGAGGTATAAAGAAAGACATGTAAGGGGCAGCACAGGTGACAAGTCAACTTTAAACTGTTTGAACTTTGCTGGGAAATAAATGTTGTGGGGAGGGATGTAGGCAATCCTGGAGAAGGCTATTACCTGTTTGGAGATTACAGTATAGAGTGGGGACCCTGAAGACTCTAGGATGAAAAATATAGTGAGACTGGGCTAAATGAACTAAGTTCCAGGCTTTAGAGAAGCACATTTTTAATGGCATTAAACAGTGAAGTGAACATTTTAATTTTTAGTATTTTTCATATATGAATGCTCAATAATGACATTTTTGCAAAGAACGTTTATGTGTCTAGCCTCACTAAAATCTTTCAGAAATACTAGGAGAAATTACTTTTAAAGAAAAGGACATGTTTTGGTTGATTACAGAGTTTAAAAAGTTTACTATGAAGACTTCTCAAACTTTCTATAGGACTCAAATTTCTGTTTATTCAATCATCTAAAAATAGCTATTTCCCAATATATGAACTAAATGAATGAATACATATATTCTGTTTGTTTTTTTTTTTTTCCTCCACCTGACCTTGATGGCTCTGGGAACAAATGCTATGATTTCCTGGGCTTTCAGAAGGAAAGTGGATTTTTAAGCACTGCATATCACAAAAGAAATTTACATAGGAATTACCAAGGAAAATTAATCAGAGGAGTCACTCATCATCCATCAGGAATTAGGATGTCTTAGGATATGCAAAAGCAAGCAGGACGATTGTTCTAATCAAAGTAGTACCAGAATATAAAGTGGCAGATACCAATGGCATACATAGCCTTAAACCACTTACAGCACTGACTTAGTACACAAGTACACAATATTTTATTCAACAAAATGATTTCTCAATCAGAATAGCATCATTTAAACAAAAATGCCGTGGTCTATCTAAGCTTTGTCCAATAAGCACATCAAAGAGTTTTCCCACAAATAACTGAACAGCCCTCTCACTTCTTGGAGGTATTACCTCATGTTTCCAGTTCAGATGGGCTTTGATAACCTCATATACAATTATGGCTTGAGAAAGAACATAAAGGAGTTTCAAGAGGGATGGGAGGGAAGCCTGACCTGTTGAACAAGGCAGTCCAGAGGGCCCATAAGAACGTCCAGCTTTCAGCAACTTTCACCAAAAAAGGAGAAAGAATGTAGATAAGAGGTAACCAATGACCAAAAAGGACAATCAATAATCAATAATCAATAGAAAATAGCAATAATGCCTGGAGGTGCAGAGAGACCAATGACAAACTAATTTTTTGTTTGTTTGTTTTTATTTTGGGTTTTTGTTTGTTTTTAACAAATGATTTCAAATGGAGAGAGAGGGAGTTTATACCTCCACACTACCCTTGTGTGCATCTCTCTTACCTATTCTCATTCATGAGAGAGACCTACTTCCAACTCTCTTTAGAAGTACTCTAAGCTTTCTTTTTGTTCATAAATCAAATTTCTCTTTGTTACAGCTTGTGCAAGTTCCTCTTGCTTTCTGTTCATGCTGCTTGTGCTGCTCCAGTCATACTTTGGTTTCTATACACTTTTACTTTTTCCTGCCAAGCCTTAGTTGAACTTTCTAGTTCTGCCAAGTAATTAAACCAGGTCAACTGGCTTTAGGGAATTGGAGCTCTGACCTCCAACAACTCCTCCATCATTTTGTACTTCAACTGTAATTTGTTTACTGTCTGCTTCCAACCCAACCCCAACTAGAATGAGACATTGTTGAAAGTCAAAACTTTGTTTTGTTACAGATATATTCCTACTGCCTAGTACGTAATAGGGACTCAAGAAATAATTTTGGCTTATCTGGGTAAATAAATAAAACATGCTTTTAAAAAATAGAGGCTATCGACAGATTGATTCTATACTACTTTTAACACCTCTTGAGGTTGATAGTGTTCCAGAGAAAGGAAATAGTTCAGAATAAAGATGGAGGAAAGTCTTTGTGAGTAAAAACAGCCAGAACTTGGCTGTTAATCCCAGGTCTGTCATTTCTTTTCTAGAAACTTGGACAAATTTTTAATCTTTTCTGCATCAAGTTTTTCACTTACAAGTATCAAGCTCTGATTTCCCCTTTTAATATCTGACTGATTTTAAAATAGATCTTTTAATGATTGGGATGAAGAAAGATTTATGACATAATACCTTGGACTGGTTGGCCCAGGGAGATAAAGATCTTGAAGGGAGTCTTCATGACTGTTCGTCTTCAAAAATATTGTTTTTGTTAGTTCACAGTTCTATCTTCTTAGAGTGTATTTTGGAGTAAGCAGCTGAGTTATTTCCAATATTGGGAAGGTAATGTATGCCTGTGTCCACTATTTTCTAACTCAGGACAAGAAATTACCTTGGTTTCAATTCTCAACTATGAGGGTGATAATCTCTGCACAGCTTCAGAGCAATAGGATCACATAAAATGATGTATTCAAAAATTTATAAAAAGGCACATTGCAACTATTAGAAAGTTCAATACAATAAGCTCTTGTGATGGACAAGAAATGATGTTAGTTTCTGGAAATTACATTGAGAGAAATAGAAACATAACATTATTTTCAGAAAATATATAGCTTAGTTAGGAGGTTAAAACCACTAATACAAATAAACTAAACAAAAATCAGAATAAGGTTACTAAAGAAGTACTACAAAGGTTCTATCAAGGAGCTCTAAGTTTGACAGTGATTCAAGAAGAGATTTGTGGAGGAGGAAGCATTTGAAATAAACTTTGAAGAAGAAATGATATTTGCCAGTTGCCTGGAGAAGGAGTGGGGACAAGTTCATGCTAGCCAGAAGGAACTGTGTGAACAAAAGCATATGTCGTGTTGAGAAATTGTTTGCACTAAAAAATGTTGTGTAAAGTCCAACGAGTTTGGAATATCTGTTCAAAACAAAATAAGTTTCCCTGTTGTAGGCTATTGCAGGCTTTCATATGTGAATATACCTTGTCTTCACTTTTCTTGTACTGATGTAATCATGAAACAATGCCCTTTCCTCATTAGAGTATCTCATTTGGCTTTTTGCTACTAAACACATTCTAGTTAAAGTTGGAATGAAGAGAAGTAAGAAAGTTGAGTAGAGTATGATCAGAGGTAAAATGAAGGCACAGCAAAGAGTTCTGTTTTCTTGCAGCAAAAAAAAAAAAAAAAAAAAAAAAAAGTTTTTGAGGTCCAAAGTGTTTTATTGTTGTTTTGTTTTTGTTTTTTGCCTTTGTGAGACAAAGTCTCATTTGGTCACCTGCAGAAGAGTGTTGTGGCATCATAGATCACAGCAACCTCAAATTCTTGGGCTCAAGCAATTTTCTTGCCTCACCCTCCGAATAGCTGGGACTACAGGTGTCTACCACAATGCCTGGCTCTTTTTAGAGGTGGGGATCTCGCTCTGGCTCAGACTGGTCTCAAACTCCTGAGTTCAGGCAATACAAACACCTCAGCCTCCCAGAGTGCTAGGATTATAGATGTGAGCCACTGTGCTCGGCCTGGGGCCCAAAGTTTTAAAAAAATCTTGAGAACTACAGTGGAGAGTTTATATTTAATTCAATAGCAATGAAGGAAATCTTCAATAGAGTAGGCAGAAAAGATGACTGGCCAATGCTTTAGAAGGATTAATTTGGCAGCCTTATGTGGGATATATGGAACAAGGAAAAAAAGGACTCAAGAGGGAAGGCTACATTTTCCCTCAATACCCTACATAAAAACTATGTAGAGATGTATGAGAAAGATCCAAAAATAATAAGGTTGACTTCAAACTCATACAACCTTTTTGGAAGGAAGTATGGAGAATCCTCAAAGAACTCAAATTAGACATCCCATTTAATCCCATTACTAGGTATCTACCAGAAGGAAAAAAAAATCCTTTTATATTAAGGACATTTGCACAAGGCTGTTTGTTGCAGTTCAGTTTACAATAACAAAATGTGGGTGCAGCCTAAATACCCACCAACCCCAGTGGATTAACAAGCTGTGATATATGTAAACCATGGAATACTATTCAGCCATTAAAAAAGATGGAGACTGTACATCTTTTGAACTAACCTGGATACAGTTGGAATGCATTCTTCTCAGTAAACTATCACAAGAATGGAGAAGCAAGAATCCAACGTACTCAAATCTAATACGAAGGCAGTAGATGATTAATACAGGGGTGGGGTAGGAGAATGAGGGAGTAGGGAGAGGGGAGGAAGGAGGAGGATGGAGGTCACAGTGTATGGTAAACATCTTGGAAGCAGGACACAATTATAAGAGGGACTTTACCTAACAAATGCAATCAGTATAACCTAATGCTTTGTACCCTCAATGAATCCCAAACAATTAAAAAAAGAGAACAATAAGGTAAACTTCATAACATACCAAAAGTGGAAGATAAGCCAAAATTAGTTTATAATAAGCTGTTGGGTTTGGTTCCAGGTAAACTCCTGGTGCTAATAAAAAATCAGAAAATATTTAGGGGTTGATAGTAGAAAAGTGAATTAAAGAAGTTTTTAACATAGTGAATTTCTTATTCTACTTCTTTTAAAAAGAATGCCTTACGTATACAATCTTAATACTTCTATACACATCTTTATAAAGATAATGCTTTTAAGCAATTTTATTTTTCTGAAGTATAAAAATTTCATGATTTTTAACTTTCCATGAGAAAGCTAATCCTATTAAAATATATAAGTTAATAAAATATTCAATATATTTTTATTATACAGAACATATCTCATAGTTTTACCTCTGTGTATTAGAAATTACCTTTAAAAAGCAATTGAAGCAAATTTCTGTCATAATTTTCCCAAATTAATTCCTTCTCTTTGAATGGAAAGTTTCAAATCAACAGAACCACACTTTGCTCAGATAATTAGCTCTGTGTAAATAAGTATTAGACTGATTAAGGAATAGACTAAGACTGTAAACTGAGAAAAAATAGCTTCTCATGTGGGTGCTAAAGTCAATATTGTAAAGGAAGTTTTAAATTCTACCCAAAGTACTTAGATGGTCTCCCCTAAATTGTCTTGCCTTAAAAATTATCTGTTAATTTAGCCTAAAATGTCTTCATTTCATTTACATAATACAAGCTTTGTCACAGTATGAAGTTACCTAAAATAGTTATTATGTCTTTGGGCAAAAATAGGCAGACAGCATTGGGGAAAAAAGCATGCAAGTACTTAGATCCCCTACAGAGACCGAGATTATATGTCTGGTTTCCTAAATACCAGAAGTGAGATTGGATCAAAATTGTGCCACCAAAAGACACCCAAACGTATCCCAGTGCTATCCAAGATTCTTGCTTCCCCAAAATACTTGCTCCCCAGGGGAGATGGAAGAAGATGGGGAAATATTATTTTGTTTTTCCTCATGTATTACTATAGAAGGCAATCTTGTCTGAATAAATGGCACAAGGAAATGAAATACTCTCTCCATGGTTAGGATTTGGGCAGTTTTCTATGACCTTGGGAAAGGTTTTTATGAGTCAATATTATCACTGATAAAAATCTCATTCACTCCAATATGGACGTTTGTTTAATTGGTAAAGTGCTCTGAGGTGCTAAATAAAAAGTGCTAGACAAGTGTGATGTGTTTTCTATTTAGTCTATTTTGAAGCCACAGCAAAGCAGTATAATAAGATCTCTACACCCTGCTAATCACCGGGTAGATGAGCTACCTGTATACCAATTTAGGAAAGAGAGGACAGACAAGGATTTAAAGATATATGCCTTCAGAAAACATGTGAGAACTGGGGGTAACTGGAGGGAGGAGAAAGATAAAATGGCTAAAACATAATGACCAGTTCCTAAAAGATACAGGTAAAGCATAGATGTTTAGGGCAGTAAAATTACTGTATATAATACTTTCATGATGGATTCAAGACATTATGCATTTGTCTATATACAGGGTATACAAAAAGTTTATGTGCAATTTAGACCAGACAAATTATTTTAAATTGCATACAAACTTTATGGACACCCTGTATATAGAACTTCACAACGCAAAGATAAAAAATATATGCAAATATTTTAAAAAATCATTTAGGAGATGAGAGAAATCACAGGAAGGAATGCAGATTATGACAAGAGACTCTAGTTGTGTTACAAATGTGTGAAACAACCTGTCTAAAGAGAATGAAGACCAGATGCTGACCTAAGTAGCTTCGAAAAGGAGTAGAGTCTATTCTACTAAAGGCAAAAGGGATTATATAGAAGCACTGTAGTCACTTAATAATGTTATTTCCAAAGGGGTTATGAGTTAACAATCTTTATACTGCTATACATATAAACTGAATGGAATTATTACATAAAGTTTCTCATGGTTAAAGCATGAGTTTATAACTAAGCAAATAAGAGGCTACAGTGAGCCATGTGGTCATGGAGGAGGGTTAGAGATATCAGGATGAACTCATGTTTGGCTTAACATAGAAGCAAATTGTTACATAAAGAAATACTTGTATGCATTTGTGTATATGTGGGTTAGCATAAACACACATATTTTCTGAGAGAAACTTAGGTAAATAATCAGTAGCAATAAGCACATCTAGCACCCAGATTTCAATCTAATACCATTCTTCAAATTAAAACAAGAATAAGAACAATAAGATTCTGGCAGAAATGGCTGCTTTTCGGATTGGGGAAGGAAATATACAAGATGAACCTGGAGCATCTTGCAGCACCAGAAAGTATGGAAGTGCTCAAATACAAATGCACACACACATCCTCATTGATATGGTAGAACAAAGGAGAGTAGTGGCTAACTGGAAAAGCACCGAAAGGCCAAATATGATCAACAGAACAAGTCATATTTTATTAAAGCAAGACTATACCATAAATATCTATGAGTCAATACTGAAATAAATAAATTAATTAGTATATAAGTGTAGGAGACAAGATATTCTTACAGAAGAATTCTAAATAATCAATGTAGATATTCTTTCCTCTAGCCTCTTAACTGCTATCTTTTACATATGGTCCCTACATAATCACTACCTTCTAAAGAGTACAGAAAAGAATAGAATAGAGAATAACTTTACAGTGGAGAAACCTGACAAACAGTGCCTCAGCCCAGTCATCAAGGTCAGCATCAACAGTGGTCCATAGTCAAGGTCAGCATCAACAGTGGTAAGTCATGTTCATAGCCCACACTCTTCTTATGACATGGTGAAGTGGCACTTTCCCGCTGCTGTCTCCCTCCCTGTAACCCATAAACCCAGTTTCATCATGAGAAAATATTAAACAACAGAAGTGAAGCCTGCTAAAAAAATACCAGACTAGTACTCTTCAAATCTGTGAAGGTCTTCACAAACAAGGAATGTCTCAGCAACTGCCACAGAAAAGCCTTAAAAGAAATAAAACCAAATGTAATGGGACATCTTGAGTAGAACCCTGGAACAGGAAAAGAAAATTAGGTAAAAATTAAAGAAATATGAATAAATTATTGACTGTGTTATTACATAATAATTATTAATATTGGTTAATTAATTATAACAAATGAATCATCAATATAAGATGTTAATAATGGAGGAAACTGGGTGTAGAGTATGTAGAAATGGTCTGTACTATCTTTTCTGTAAATCTAAATTTAAAGCCTATTAGTATTTAAAAAGAAGGATTTAAGAAAAATAGGTGGGAACTGAACAGTAATGTCTAAGAAAGAAGATAACATGGCTATGGTCATAATAGCTGAGTCTTGAAATGGAGCAGAATTAAATGGGACAGGGAGTGAGAAATTGACATGATTTTCCATTCTGTCCTGACATAAATTTGATTATATTTTGACCTCACTTGGAGTTGCTCTTTTTAACATTATTAGGGTTCAAAATGTGATGTATTCATATTAATAGACACCAAAAACACATTGACACATTGTCTATACAATGACACATCTTCACAGATTTTATATTTTGTAGGCTGAGACTCCAAGAGTACTTGATCATTGCTCGATCCTTCCACATCTCTGACAATAGTTATATAACTTTTCCTAAAGTCAGTTTCATCATCACTAAAATGAATATAAAATAATACATATTTGTAGAATTAAATAATTAATAAGATAGGATTATTAATTTATTAATTTTAATTGACAAGTAAAAATCATAATTATATATATTTGTGGTGTGTGACATGCTGTTTTGATATATATATATATATATACACACACACTGTGTAATAGCGAAAAAAAATTATTTAACATATGCCTTGCTTTACATATTTAAATTATTTTTATGGTACAAACAAACTCTGCTCTTAGTAATTTTCAAGTGTGCAATATATTGTTATTAACTATAATCATCATGATGTTATGATAGATCTTTTAAACTAATTCCACTTGTCTAAAAAATGTTGTGTCCTTTGACCAACATCTCCCCAACTCCCATGACCTCCAGCCTCTGGTAATTGTCAATTTACTCTCTGTTTCTGAGTTTTACTTTCTGAGTTTAATTTTTTATACTCTACACATAATTGAGATTGTATTTTTATCTCTGTGCCTGGCTTATTTCACCTAATAAACATCCAGGTTCATCTATGTTGCAAATAACAGGAATTTGTTCTTTTATAAGATGGAACAAAATTCAATTGGGATATACACACACACACACACGTGTGTGTGTGTTTATATACATAAAGACTGTGAGCAATTAACTATGTTAAACTATTTTAAATTGTATATGATTTTTATATCCACCCTATATGTACACACACACAAGATATCATATATTACATTTTCTCCATTCATTAATTGATGGGTACTTATACTGATTCCATATCTTGGACATTGTGAATAATATTGGAATAAACATAAAAGCACAAATATCTCTACATGGTTTCATTATTGGATACAAACCTAGAAGTGGGATTGCTGGATTATATGTAGTTATACTTTTAGCTCTTTGAGGAATCTCCATGCTGTTTGTTATAATGGCTGTACTGAGTTACATTTCTACTGACAGGGTACAAGGTTTCCTTTTCTTCACATCTCTACAACAATTACTATCTTTCATCTTTTTGGTAATAATCATTGTAACAGGTGTGAGGTGCTATCTTATTGCTCTTTTAATTTGCATTTCCCAGATGATTAGTGATATTGAGCATTTTTTTCATATGCTTGTTGGACATTTTTATATCTTCTTTTAAGAAATGTCTATGCAGGTCCTTTATCCATTTTTAATTAGGTTGTTAGTTTTATTACTATTGAATTGTTTGAATTCATTATAAACTTTGGATATTAACCCCTTAACAGACATGTAGTTTGTATTCAGTAGACTGTTTCTTCACTCTATTGATTGTTTTTTCTTTGCTGTGTGTTTTTAGTTTTATGCATTCTACTTGTTTTGTTGCCATTTATTTTGTTGTTCATTTTGTTATCTATCCTTTTGGAATCATAACCTAAAAAAATCATTGCCCAGACCAATATTGTTGATCATTTCTTCTAAGTTTTCTCCTACTAGTTGTATAGTTTTAGGTCCTACATTTACGCCTTTAATCTATTTTGAGTTGATTTTTGTATAAGGGATGAGATGAGGATCTAATTTTATTCTTCCACATATGGATATCCAGTATCCTCAGAACCATTTATTGAAGAGCACATCTGTTTCCCTATTGTGTTTTCTTTGCATTTTTGTCAAAAATCAATTAGCTGCAAATGCATGGATTTATTTCTATGCTCTCTTCTGTTTCATTGACCAATATGTCCTACTATGTTTCAAGTACTTGCGGTATAGTGGAAAAAGAGATGGATATAATAGCAATAATTACCTTGAAAGAGAAATTACCATCTGTGAGGGGAAATTATGCTACATAAAACAAATATGTAAAAGCAAGTGCCATGGGCTTAATGATGGGTGTTAAAAAGAAAATAAATGACTGTTCATTTATTTATTCATCCAAAAGACATTTGTTAAACACCCACCATGAACAAAACACCATGTTGGCCCCTCAGGATACAATGCTGAGCAAGTTAGAAATGGTTCTTGTCTTCATGGAGTTGACAGACCAAGAGGGAAGAAACAGAGTGAGAAGTACAGGGAAGCCAATTACACGCACTCACACACACGTTCAGACAGATAAATGCCACAAATTAAAGGGAATACTATGAAAAAGAATATTAAAAAGGATTAATTGGGATTGTGGTTGTCAAGGCAAATTCTCTGAGAAAATGGTATTTGAACCGAGATCTGTCTGAAACATGAGTAGGAATTTGTTAGAAAGTAAGAAAGAGTATACATGAATTCTCTGAGGCAAGAAAGAGTATAGATTATTCACAGAATGCCCATAGGATTGTAGGACAGTGGGATTTGCTGAGTCTACAAGCACATATAGGGGCCAAATGCTGAAAGACCATGTTAAAGAGCTTGGATATCATCCATGAAATGAGAAGCAATTGTATCGTGCATAATCTGGTACACACTTTTTAAAAACTCACTTTAATCATCACTTAGAGGATGAGTAGTACTGGTAGGGGTACAGGTGTGATTACCAGTGAAAGGAAGAACCTTTGTCACCTATTGCTGAGAGGATCATGATTTGGACTTAGATCCAAAGTAATGGAGATGTTTGGATTCATGATTTCTTTTTAGAGTAGAACTTACCAGTATTTGGTAACAATACATTTTTTAAAGGGGCAAAGAGGTTATAAGATATTACTAGGGGCTCATTTTATTCTTAAATTACATCTTAAATACTATGTAACCATGTGCACATGAATGAGAAATTCACTTGTGCAAAAACGGAAGTGTTAAGTTACATGAGTTAACACTTGGAGAAGAGAGGAATGTTATTATAAAAGTAATCATTTCCTTGAATTCTGCTGAAGTCAGTATTATTGACTAAATGTTTCCTATGTGCTAAATATTCTGCTAGGTACTGAAGATGTAATTATGATTAAATCAGACCATTACTATCCTCATGGAGCTTAAAGTTCAGTGAGGAACAAAGATATCTATCAACTGATCTAATCAAATAGCAAAAAACATTTAGACATGCTAGGAAGGAACAGTACATGCAGCCATGAGAACTAAAACAAAGAGAGCTGATCTGTAGTAGACAGAGGGAGGCAAAGTCACACTAACAAAGTCAAATTTGAGCTGAGATCAAAGAAACAGATGGGACTTTCAGTTAAAAGAGTATGAAGATACAAGCAGTGTTTTAGGCATCCTTGTGGTTGGAAGGAGAATGGCACATTCAAATAAGTGAAAGAGTAATGACCCCAAAGAGTAGATGGTAAGTTCCCACCCAGCGAGTACAGTGCATGGGTACAGGGCTCACTTCCTGGGTGAAGGACACAACTACGTCTGAGACTTGACCTTATAAACACATGCAATGTAACTTAATCTTATGTATCCCCATATTAATCCAAAATTTAAAAAAAAAAGGAATGAAAGGAAGAGGAAAAGAAGTACAAGGTAAAAGGTGGGGCCATTCAGGGCTTTACAGAAAGCATTTTAAAATTTTTGGCTTTGTCCTAAAAGTAGTTGAAACCATTGAAGGATTTTAAGTAAACAAGCAATGTTTTGCTGTTACAGGAGGCCATAAAGGAATGCAGGGATCAGATCATGGAGGAGCTTGTAGGGCTATGTCAAGGAATCAGAAATAAAAGTGATATGTTTTTGTACCTGAGCTATAAACTTAGATTTTTCTTTTCTAAATTTCTGGATTTGCTAGAGCTTGCCACATAGATTTATAACCCTGGAAACTCATATTTTTTAATCCAAAATACATGACTTTGTATAAGAATTACACATATCTCTATTTTAAAGTGCTAAACAATAAAATGATACTAAAATATCAGCACACATAATGGGTCCTTGAAGCATATACATAAGTATTACAAGGTATAGGTGTTTCTTCTCTCACATATTCCTTTGTTTTCTAAGAGTTCAGTAAATACAATCGTTGAGTTTTATCATGGAGTCCAAACTTTACACTGTGTTCAAATAAATCATAAAATGTGGGCATAGCTCCTGGTTGTGCTCTCTTTTTTTAGCATGAGCACATCTAGGCTACATGCTCAACGTGCAAAGCTATGCAAAAGGAAACAGATTTGCATATTTTTTCTATAAAGCATTGTAGCTGACAGGAAGTTATAACTGAGTCTTAAAAGAAAAACAGGCATAGATTCATTCAGTAGACGAGGACTCAGAGCCTACTGGGGATTAGGCACTGCGCTGGGTTATAAGATGAAAACCAGAAACAAAATGGCCCCTGCCCCCACAGAGTTTGTGATCACAGGTATTCCTTTCCAGAGGATGTTCTGAAGAATCTATCAGGAAACCTTGGAGTCCTTTATTAAAAATACAAATTCTTGGGCTTTATCCTAGACCCAACAAAACAGAATCTAAGAATGAGACTCTAGAATTTGTTCCTCAACAAGCACTAAGAGTGATTCCCAAGCATATTATTTTTGATGACCATTTGTGTAATATTTAATATGGGACCTTCTTTATTAGCCTAGGAAGTTTTCATTTTATCCTAAAAGTAATGGGAAAGACACAAATGGATTTCAGTCAAGATTGCATTAACCAGGAAAATCATATAAGAAGTGATGCATGACTTTAAACAGGAAAGAAGTTAAGAGACATTTGCAAGAGTCCATTTGCCACTCAGAAAAAATAATTACAACCCTAACCTAAGGAAATAGCAGTAGAGAAAAATTTAAATAAGCTGTAAAATTGATAGAACTGGGTGATATATGTGGAAAGGAAATGGAGCAAATTTGGGGGGGGGGAGAGTAGTTCAATGTCACTCATTTGCATTTGAGGCACCTCTGAGACACATAACCAGAGGTCTCTATAGAAGAATATAGAGGTCTGTAGCTTAGCAGACAGGTCAGGGCTGAAAACGTAGATTTACACATTGTTACTAACTAGATAATATTTGAAAACAGGCAAAATAAATATAAAAATTAAAGGTCAAGTCAGATAAATTCCAAAAGATATAACCGGCAATAAAAGGGCACCAAAGATAAGCCTTCCTAATTGCCAAAAGCAATCATCTCCCTTAGGCCAAAACTATGTTGGTGATGAAGAACCTCCCAGACATTGGTACGTAGGCCTTATTTTTCATTTTAGAATCACAGCTCCCTTTTAGTAATAACTGCAGAGAAGAAATCTAACACGCCTTGTTGCCTGAATGATTTTTTTTTAAAGTACCAACTTTAGATCTACAAGTGCCAGAGATGGAAATCTGAAGGAAAAGGTTTAAACTTCCTTCAGCTTGAAGGAAGCAGCTTGAAGCTTGCCTCCTTTATACCCATTTAGAGGGGTTCCTATTCTAAGGAGTATAGAATAGAGGTTCCTATTCTAAGGAATATACACTTTTGAATTCCTTAGCCTGGAATATTCTACATATATTCAGAGCTCCCTCCTTTCTTCTTTCAGAATTAGGCGTAATTCAGTATCACCTTCTTAGTAATAGAAAACCGTTAGCAGACAAGTGTGTCAAAAAGAGAGAAACACACACATATTCACATATTTACAAACAGTCCTTCTTTTCATTATTCTGTTTTATGTTCCTCTATAGTACTCATTAAACCTGATGTAGTTTCTATTTATTTGTTTTTTATGTCGCCTGTCACTGCAATGTAAGTTCTAAAAGGGGAAAAATTGTCCAACAGCACAAAGCTATATTCCTGAGACCTGTAACAGTGCCTGACACATAAGCATTCCAATAAAGACTTGGAAAATGAAGGAAGAAAATTTTCAAGGGACAGCCAAGAAATTTTTGTATTAAAACTTAATCGTATAAATGATTTCCTGAAATCCCTCCTCATTTCAGCTGTAGCTTCTAGTACAATATATTTCATTATGAAGATTTTTATTGTTAATGGTTTTTTTTTAATAGAATGTGACTTGCTGGAGAACAATCTTTTATATTAATTTTTAAACAGACCTGGAAATTGGCCATTTGCTTGTATCTGGGCTAATTGCATTATTTTTTGCACATAGTTTTTTCATCAAATCCAGTTTGTATAATAATAATAATTGTATTTTTTTAAGCATCTCTGAAATCTGGGCTACAAATAAAATAGGTATAGGCCTAAGTTAGTTGGAGCTGAAAGAGGAAAAGTTAACTATTATTTCTTAACCAAGTGGTATCTTCATCTACCAAATCTTAGTCTCCATCTCCAGAATCTCTTACCCTATTCCAAAGAAGAAGCCTTTTCCTTGCCCATTTGTTTTGATACTCTGTGTCTATCTGAGCACACAGTTTCAGATCCTGTCTAAATCTGCTCAACGTTCTCATAATTAATTTCTTCGATTGCCTCTGGAGGCACACCACCTGCCCACCTGGAAATAGTCTTTTCTCAGGCTCTGCATCCTTGTCCTATTTAAATTGGACACTTAAGCAGGGGAACTGCCCAACTAGCTTAGGAAACCCTGGTTGACTTTGTCAGATATTCTCTGAAGGACTGGCTGATAATTTCCCTAGAGAAACCAAAGTCTCTCAAATTAATTGTCTAAAGAAATAGACTCTCAGTTTCCAAACCATTCTATAAATAGCAGAAGGGAAGACATAACTTCTTTGAAATAATTGGGTATAAAGGAGTCAAGCTTCAAGCTGCTACATCCAAGAGAAAGTTTAATAATGTTGCATTATAGAGCTGTTTCTGAAAAACATGGGAGATTCTTCTTCATTTTTTCCACATACATTAAGCACCGCCTCCCACTATATGCCAACTAGATGTAGGATGGAGAAGAAATATATTTTAATATAACACTGGGGTTAACAAAGATAACGGAAATGTTCAATCTTTCCCCACAGCCGCAGCACTAAAAACAAGCAGATAACAAATTTGATTGTTAATCCTGATGTAGAGTGATGAGTATCAAGCCACAGAGAAGGATTCCTGAAGGCAATACCCTTACCAGGCCTGCTATTTAGCAACCAAGAGTGATTGCTAAACCAGGGACTGTTGCCTCAAACCTTGGATTCTTAAAGAAAGCCAAAGTAGTTAAAAGTTGTTAGTATCTTTAACTTCTGAAAACAATACATGCAAATTTTGTCTTGCTCCCTATTTAGGCCTTAGAATTCTTGGAGAATAAGGTCAAACAAAATTATGTCATAATAATCAAATGAGCTCTATCAAATATGCAAGATAACAAAGTAGGATGAAAGGTAATCTGTAAAATTAACAATCAATGCATTTAGAAAACCTGAGTTTCTCAAATACTGTGCCTGTCTGTCTAGGATCTAATATCATTCTATTAAAAAGTTCAAAGAAATAAAAGGTGAAATTATAAAAACTACAAAGCAATGATGAACTAAAAAATGGCAAAGTTAGAACAAAATAGAAAACTTACAATTAAAAATGTTATTTTTGAAATAAAAAGAATGATAAAACACAAAATAGCCATATCAGACAGATTTAATTATCTTGCATTATTCAGAAGAGTAGGTAATATATTGATTAATTTCAAATTTTCTTAAGTATGCATGGTAAGATTTCAAAATAGTAACAAGTGGTAGAAATTAAGGGTGTGATTTTAAACTAAAGAAAGAAAAGTACATTTAGAAAAATTTACAAAAATAAAAAAGACATCAATTCTTTTAAATTAAAAAGGAGTATAAAAAATGAGACAAAAAAGATAAAGGTCATGAAAATTAAATCAGTAATTACAATAAATTTAAATCAGTTAAAGTATCACTTCAAAAGATTGATATTTTATTATTTACTTAAAATATATTTCTAGCTCACAAAATTTTCACTGCTAACAAGAGACAATTATTAATACAACATAAAGACATAGAATGGAATAAACATAAAGAAATGGCAAAAACTTATATATGTAGAAAACCATAGTAAATTTAAAAAAGATAGAATAGGATGCACTTGACAAATTCTAATAAAAATCAAAAGCTCAGTAGCTAAAATAGAATAAGAAGAAACATAGCCTTTAGCACTAACGCATTACTGGAATTAAGAGGGTAACATCATGTGTAAATGACATTCTAATTCTTAACTTACATGGACTTACTAATCTTTGTGAGATGACAGATATGTTCATTTATTGCACTATGGTAAGCATTTTCCTATGTATATGTATCTTATAACATCACATTGTATAACTTAAATGTACATAATAAAATGCATTTAAATGGAATTTTTAATTGTCTCAAAATATATAAATCAAAAATTGATAAAGCAAAACTGCTAAATATGTTATTTTCTCAAAATCTAGCATATTAAATGGACTGAGATATAGCAAGAATGTAAAATATTTGAAAAATCCACTAAAATATTATTTGGCGAACATCTGTTAATCCTTCCACTCAACAATTAAAGGACACACATATTTGTCAGACACAAATACATTTGTAAAAGTTGACCATGTAAAATGCCATGAAGAATGTATAGTAGTTTCCAACCATGCCTACAAATAATTTGACACACTTTCCATGCATATGTGAGTTCCATTTCATATTTCCTTTGATCAGGGAGCAGTTGTATTTGAAAATTAGAATATAATGGAAATGACACTCTATGACTTTCAAGAATAAATTATGAAATGGCATGCCAATTCTGCCTCATTTGCTCTTGGATTACTGAGCCTCAAGATGAGAAGACCACCTAACCTTAGGTCACCAAGTTAGAGCATCACATGTTAGTCCCCTGGTCAACTGTCCCAAATGACTCCTGCTTTTCAATCATCCTTGCCAAAATACCAGACACATGAGTGAAATCATCTAGACCAGCCCAACTGTTGATGCCACATGGAACAAAAGAATTATCCAGATGAGCTCTATCTAAAATTTTGACTCACTAAATGATGATATATTAAAAATAGTTTTTTATACCTCAGCAGGTAATTTAAACAGCAAGTCTTTAAAAATTTCTTAAAATGAGAATAACATGGGAGGCACCTGTGGCTCAGTGAGTAGGGCGCCAGCCACATATACCAAGGGTGGCAGGTTCGGACCCGAACCCAGCCAAACTGCAACAAAAAATAGCCAAGAGTTGTGACTGGTGCCTGTAGTCCCAGCTACTCGGGAGGCTGAGGCAAGAGAATCGCCTAAGCCCAAGAGCTCGGGGTTGCTGTAACCTGCAATGTCACAGAACTCTTACTGAAGGTGACAGAATGAAAGTCTGTCTCTAAAAATAAAAATAAAAATAAAATGAGAATAACATGGTCTCTCTCACCTTTTCTCCTTCATGAGGGAGAATTCCAACTCTTTTCAGAAGTGCTCTAAATTTTCTCTTTGTTCTTCCTACATAAAAATCTCTCTTTTTTTGCCCTGAAAAATAAAAAAAGAGAGGGGGAGAATAATATAAGCCACATTCTCTGATCTCAATACAATCAAGCTTGATGACAATAACAAAAACAAAAGAAAAACCTTGAAAATTTTCTTACATTTAGACAATCAACTCATGGAGAAAATAAAAAATCAAAGAAGAAATTTTAAAATGCTTAGTACTGTTTATTAATCAAAATTCTTCATATGAAAGCTTACTGAATAAGTAAAAAGTGATAACTTGAGGAAAATGTATAGTCTAAGAATTAGAAAAGGCAAAAAATTGAAAATGTTGAACAAATTATCTAAGAATTAGTATAAAACAACATTCTGTAATGATAAATAGATTCTTATTTTTCATTTAAAGTTCATAAATAAAAACAAAAAGAATTAGTAAAGAAATTTTAGAATAAACCCAAAGGCCTCCTATGCTTAGCTTAAAACTTTGCAAACATGTAGGAGATATACAGGCTTCATCACATAACCTACACAACTCTTGTTCTCATGCAGGATTAGTTATCTGCAATTAATGCTTTCATTATTTTCATAAAATCTTGACTTAATGATTTTTTATTATTAAATCATAGCTGTGTACATTAATGTAATTAGGGGGTACAATGCACTGGTTTTTATGTACAATTTGAAATACTTATATAGCCTTCATAGCATTTTCTTAGTTATTCTGCTTTATGACTTAATGATTTTTTTCAGGTTACTAAGGAGAGTGGATTGGGCCAGTTAAACCACATTAACCATTGAAGTAATTTTGAGTCTAGGTTAAGAGTCCCCTGAGAAAATACTATGGTCATATAAAATGCTGCTGTCTAAATCGGGTTTCCCTCAGTGGCATTACTTTTTGCTTATTTACTACTTTTTTCTCATTGTTGTATTTCTCATTGCACAGCTATCTTCTGAGGCTTTAGATCTTTCCAAGAATCTGTGATACTTTTCTTAAGGCTACAATGATGTACTAATACCTGACATCAACATTTACCTAGTAAATTTTTGCTGATTCATACGTAAGATAAAAATGAAAAGGATAATATTCTTTATGTTTTTATGTATCCTCTCATATGTTTACATGCCATATATATTTACAAACCATCTCCAAGAAACATGAGTAAATCAAGAAATACACAATTCAATATTCTTTACCCTGCTCTCTATTATCTGAAGTATAGCAGTCTGGAGTAAGGATTCATTTTTACAACAGTACCCCTTTCTTTGTATTGAACAGTGTTTCACCTCAAATAACAATTCAGCACATCTTTCCCCTTGGCATTGTCCAAGAACAATGGTGTGCCTTCTTAAATTCTTCTCTGTTCTTCCTAAGTGCAAACTCTATTTCCCTCAATTATTTAATGAGCTGGAGATAAGGTCTCTAAAGGAACCTCTGCTTCAGTAAGTAGTAGCTGATGATTAGAAAATGGATTAGTGGTGTAACTGTCAAGAGCTTCCTGTGGTAGATATTATGTTATAAAATAATTTTTATTGTCATTTTTTATATGTTTAAAGATGACCAGATACTGACAATTTTAATATTAAGCCTTCCATCTCATTGATAAGACAGGAATTTGTTTCACGATTACTTTACTCTTATTGTACAAAATATCTATTTTCCCCATCAGTGGGGATAACCTGCAATTGTCATCTTGGTCAGCACTATGTCCTGCTCCTGACCCAACTTGTAATAATGACATCTGTGATTATTGAGCACTTACTGCATGCCAAGTAATAGTCCCATTTTACGTATACTAGCTCATTTATTCACTATGAAGTGGATGCTATTTAAATCCCATTTTACAATAAAGAAACTGAAGCACAGAAAATTTAAGCAATTTGTACAGTGTTATAGTTAGTAAGTGCTAGGGCATGGATTAAAATAAAGAGGCCAATCTTTTATATACTCCATTATGTTAAAATGAGAAAAAAGAAAGAAGAGTTTCAAAGTCATACAGTAATGGTTGTTGCAAGAAGTGGTACAAACACGGAAAGGGTCGGTCAGGAACATTTAGATTCTTTTCCTCCTCTCTTCTCCCCACATTCTCCCTGTTCCTTTGCTTCCTTATATGGTTCAAATGCTGAAAGTGAAGCCAAGGTTTCCTTCTGAGGTGGAATCTGTAACATTTAGACAATCTGGACAACCCTCATATGAACTCATTATGAGAGCTCACAACCAAAGGCCTCTTTGTCATTTTTCATGAGATTATCTTTGCTTTTTATTCAAGTCTTCAATTTTGCAGTGCTGACCGCTGTCCTAGAAAAGGAGACAGACAAAGAAAATAAAAAGCGTGGCTTCTCCTTGTTAAAATGTATAAAAACAATTGGTTACTCACAGTACGCATGCAGTGAAGAAATGAAAATGAAAAATGAGAAAGGTTCTCAAAGCAACGTTTAAATGGATAAAAATGATCACATTGTCAACAAAGCACAAGCACAGGAAAGAAATGTCAGATTAATTTATTTTCATACTAAAATAGCAGTATTAATGGAAGGTCTTCTGGACAGCAGAGTTTAGAACTGGTTTTAAAGGTGTGGCAGGGAATTGCTTGTGCCCCTATGACCTGTTTTTCTACAGATCTGCAGTTTTGTTGTTGGCAACAGGTTGCTACTCTTCTGAGAATTGTAATGACAGGATTATCTCCAGTGCATGATGCACAATGGGCTCTTTCAAGTGCAATGCTTCATGATCTCATTACTGTGTATCACTTTCCTATGCCACGTTGCCTGAGCACTTCATCGGTTACACAGTTTTTGTGACACGGAAAACTCAGCTCTGCTTTCTGGAATGACAGTTGTTACAAACATGCTCCATCTCTAAAACCTTTAAAATACAGAGTATTCCTTCAGTGCAAAGCAGAGAAATACAACTGTCATTCATCTTCTGCCCCTGCTCTCCAAACTCTCTTGAAGAAAATCATTTCATTTTGGACTTTCTCAGGGAGAAACTAAAATTCTAAGATCCCAAGAGCCTTAGGGGCTAGTGGTGAGGACCTATAACCAAAGAGCTCAGCAAAAAGAGAATAAAAGTATAAGAAAGGGAGAAGAATGAAAAGAGGGCAGGAGAGGACTTACAGCAAAAGTTCAAGGCAGAACCCTGCATGCCAAATTTTCTGAAGTTTAAGAATTTTATAACTTTATTTCCTTCAGCAATTTCTTATATTTAACGTTTCAAAGAAAATATAGTTCCTTTTCAGCCTCCCCAGTTCTGCTCATCTTTCAACTGAACCGTTTACAAAGTTAAAGACAAGCTCTGTGTTGAATGCTGGTGGTCAGAATAACTGGTTTCTCAGCTTTGATTTGGGAAGGAGGGATTCTCTGGCCCCTGGCCTTGCAGATTGAGTTCTGTGCAGCAGCTCCATCCTTTCACTTTGTAGCGCTGGGAGGACACATGTTTTTCCCTTCCCTTTGCTACTGAGTTTTTGCTTCTTCTGAAGTCTCAAGAGGGGCCTCATGGGACTGTCTCGGTAACTAGTACATCTACTAAAATATGAAAAACTAAATGGACCCATCTTTTCAGAAATAATAGATCCACTTTGCGCTTGATTTCTGACTTTCTGAGTTCTCTCTCTCTCCTCTTTCCCCTTCCCCACACTCTTGTCTAAATAAATCACTTAGAAGCCACATGATTTCTCAAGCTTTCCTCTGGAAATGTACAAGGAAAATGATGTTCTGTCATTTTCATACCTTTGCAGGGAGAGTCAAGCCATCCTTATTTCACCAAGAGATTTTCTGAAGCAAGAACCGCCAAAGGTATCGTGTCTGCTTTCCTACATCCCTCACATTTCCACTGTATCTGCTCTCACGATCACTAAGCTAAGAGAACATAAAACGCTCTACGGACCACACACATGAGCATTTTCCCACATCCAGTTGCTACCCTGAATATTTTATCTGACTCTGTAATTGACACAAAAACATCATTCTTCTTTCAAGAACTGCCTTTGTTTCATGTTTCATCCCTAAGAGACACATGTGCTATACTTCCATAATTTGGTGAGGAGGCAGAAATTAGGATTTCTTTAAAGTTCTATTGGGTCTAACATTTTCAAATAGGATAGAGCCTGGAATTACAGCAGGGCCTAGATCTTCCTCAAAGTTGTATCTTATGTTTCAAAATAGTTTGGCTATTATTAAATCATCATTTAATGAGGACATAAATGATGAATCAGAAAATGAAGATAACAATTGGGGGTAATGGTCGGTGAGTTGGTGCGGAGTTGGTCTCCGCACGCGTGGTCGCGCTGGGATGGATTCCTCTTCGTCTTCTTCCGCGGCGGGTTTGGGTGCCGTGGACCCGCAGTTGCAGCATTTCATTGAGGTGGAGACTCAGAAGCAGCGCTTCCAGCAACTGGTGCACCAGATGACCGAACTTTGTTGGGTGAGAATCCTGGGGCTGGGACCTGGACTGTACTTTACCCCTGTCCTTACCCCGTGGGGCTATCGACGACGTCGGGGTTCGGGATGGGGATGGCCCTGACAGCACCCCTTGGTTTTCTCAGGTTTCCTCTGGCCGACCCAGAAGGGAGAAGGGTGACTCCACTTCTCAGGGGACTGTCAGTCGGGACCTTGGCTTTGTTGATCCATAGGATTGTGGATCAAAGAAGACTTGCCGCTGTCCCACCCATCGCTTTCTGGCACCCTAGGTTGAAGCTACCTACTACTGGTTACCAAGACTGATCAGAGCCCCCAATGCAGGGATTTTACTTTTGGGAATTCGAGTCCCGGAAAGTCAGTGAATCAGTGAATCTACTATTCCTGGACTCTTTGAGATTTACCTTGACTATCCAGTTGTAATTCTCCCTGGGAAGAAATGAGTGGCTCTAGTCCACTAACTATAAAAGTGGCGTAATCTCTTCCAACATACACACTTATTTGTCTTCTTGTTGGATTGTTGTGTAATACCAAGCTGTTTCAGGTCTGAAGGTTGAGGAGTTTGAGTCTGCCCTGTGAGGGAACTTTGACAAAAGGGTGGATGGCACTTGCAGCTTGAGGTCAAAGTGTTCTGGTTGCCAAGGACAATATACTGTTCTCCGTTGATGTACAAAATTCACAGAAATCAGAGGTCCAGGATTATTTTTCCTGGCATTGGAAAGTCCGAGGCTTGTATACACTGAAGAGAATAATAAACCAAATTTTTTAACTTAACTCGAACTATGTACAGTCATTGGTTTCCATAGTCTTTTTCCCATAAACTTACTTATCAAATGTTTATTTAATGCTGGTCTGCCTTGGACCAGAATGCTTTAATTCTTTCTAAAAGTCTGTGATTCCCTTCTTTTAAGTGGGTGTGATTAAGGACTCCTTTAATACTCTGTAAGCTTTGGGCCCTTTAGGAAAATTCATACAATTTTCCATTCATTGTGAGAGGATTCAAGAACTTCTGGATTAAGTAGACAAGATTACAGAATCTCAGGTCATTGACTTTTTTTTCCTTTGATAGGTGTTACGGTGCCTTGCTGTAATGATTTATCCTTTCACCCTTTTATTCTGCAGTTAATTGAAAGGCATTTAATGCAAGCAGCATTGTGGAGATCCAACCAAATTGAGCAAAAAGTTACTTCATTTGTATTTTGCCATTTTTCTTGCTCTGTAATAACTCTACCATTTTCTGGCCCTATGACTTTGGGCAAAGTATCTCTATGCCACTGTTTCTTTGTTTGTAAAATGAGAGTTTATAATGGTATCTATTCCATAGAGTTGTGAGAATTTAATGTATTTGAGAAAATTGCTCCATACTTGGTAAGCTGCTAAATGTGAGCTATTACTAACATATTTGATACTATTCTTAGGTGAAGTTTTACCTCTAAGCAATAAGAAATAAAACCCCCCTCTTTTATTTTAATTTCCAAGTTCCCCTTGTGATTCTGTATCTTATCCTGAGCAGGAGAAGTGCATGGACAAGCCTGGGCCAAAGTTGGACAGTCGGGCTGAGGCCTGTTTTGTGAACTGCGTTGAGCGCTTCATTGATACAAGCCAATTCATCTTGAACCGACTGGAACAGACCCAGAAATCCAAGCCAGTCTTCTCAGAAAGCCTTTCTGATTGATCTCAGCTTTACCTTTTTGGAAGAGGAAGGTAGTTCAAGAAATGAAGAGCTGTTTATGAAATTATTTAAGAAATGGCTATGGGGAGATTGGCTCCCACCTTTTGTCACTCTTGGGACATCATATCATCATTGAGAATGAACAAAGACCAATTTTTGTGGGGGGGGCCTTGAGGGTTATATGTGTATTTGGTTGTGTTTTTTAATGCCAATCTTGTGAAAATAATTGACAGATAATGGAAAACTATTAGATGTGTATTACTGTGTATGGGACTATGCTTTTCTTAAAGTCCCCTTAACTGCTTCCTGTAATTTTGATAGAGGAACTGCTTTCTGTAATTTGATAGTGGGACTACATAGGTAAAATCTCTCACTTACGTGGATTCATTTCAGATTTCTGGGGAGAGCATTGTGTCTTTCAGAAAGTATGGCAGTGGGGGAAGGATAATTTGGCACTTAACTGTGGGCCTCCTTATCTAGTGGTCGATTATCATTGTTGGAAAAAAGATCTATAGAGTGTTCATACAGTGCACTTAAGCATTCTAGATTATTTCCCTCCCTATACTATGATTTATATTAAAGTATGGTCTCACGGTATTACAGGAAGTCAGAGTCTAGAGGCCTTTAACTACAAAAGAATCTATCTTGTGAACATAGTTCTCATTACTGACAGCCACAAGGAAGAAGTTAACTTTACCCTGTATATCAGGGCACAGATAATTTAAAGATGTGCCTAAATAAGTTGTAAAGATTTAGGCCAGTCAAAAATTAATAGAGTTTCAGGTAGAAGTGCATGTCTAATGTTAAATCAGTATAGATTCTATTTACTGCATTATTTTGATCACTGAAATAAAACCTACTATGAGATTCAAAAAAAAAAAAAACAATTGGGGGTAATTAGTACTCTCTGTAAATTGGCAAGATTAATGGAAACATCGTTAATATCAAATAATGAATTAGTGACAATGGCTTGTGCTTTGGTATAATAAGCTTTACATTTACTGTAAAATTAGTGAAAACTTTGTGTGTATTTATATAGACTCATGGAGTTGAAAACGACATAAGAGATTATCTACTACCATCTTTTTCATATGGTCACAACATGAAAGACTGTCCATCCACTTGTTTGTGTGGTTAACCTCAAAGTTGTAGAAAATCTCTCAATTTTTTACTAAATTACTTTTTTCTCTAGGACATTATGAAGATAATTGTAAAAGATATTTAAAATTTCTCTAAGTTAACTTCTAGGAGTAGGAAGAAGAAAATATGACCCTCTGAAATTTTTGCAAGATTTTTATACAATTAGTGATACTAGTACAACTAGATGTCCCAACATGTTCATATAAAGATAGACAATTTTATTTACTCTTTCAGCTATACCAGAATAGAGAGAAAGACAAATGAACATATATTAAGTGCTTGTTATAATACTATACAAAGTCTCCTACAAATAATCTCATTTTATAGTCACACCAACTCAGTAATTTTAAGTATTTCACCCATTTCCAAGAAGACAAAAATGAATCTGGAAGAAGACAAGCTTAGAAGTGGTATCACTAAAATTTAACATCAGATTTGCTCCCTAGCCCTAAAATCTATATTCTTCTTTTCATTGTATATGAGAAATTCTGGAGAAAAAACTGCTCCTAACAAAAGTAAAAATTGTTCTACTCCATTGAAAAGTGTCTGTTGTTCAAACATGAGTTGGAAATGTTAAATACGATTCCTTCTCAAATGAAAGAAACAATATATAAAGTGACAGACCATGGAAATCAGTACCTCCTGTGATTATAAAGTATGTACACACAAGATCTGTGAATTTCCATTGATTGAGAAAATTATGCAACTTGTATATTTGGATCAAGCTTTCTATCACACATTCAGCAAATATTTATTGTATGATTATCTGTGAGGAAATGGAAATACCATGCTTAATCTTTCTTTGATAAATAATCAAGTTGTAATAAGATAAATATTTGTCAAAAATGGTGGGATAGATTTATTATTGTTAAATGTTGTGGAACCAGCCCCAAACTTCACAATGGTTCTTTGCCAGTGCTTGGCAGAGACAGAATAATGAAGGAAAATGAAAAGACAGACATAGATTCAAATTTTTAAGAACAGCGTGGGCCAAGGGATCTTTGCTCATTACTGTGAGGATCCAGCAAAGACCCTGACTCTGGGCCGGCTGTATATTTATTTCATATATATAAGGCCAGACCCTTACATCATAGTTGTTGCTGGGCTTGTATTTCCCAATTAAACTATGCTTTAAACTAGCTACCTTAATCAAACTGATTTACTTCTTATCTCATTCTAAGTTATTTATGATTCAAACACAAAGCATGAAACAGAGTGACCCAGTCCAGAGGCAGGACACCAGCAGCAGACCCTATTCAGACCACGCACACAAATTCTTCCAGGAGCAATTAGACACCTGGAAATTTGTGAGAACAAGCCTGGTCATGCCATACTGAGAAATGGGAGAAAGAGGACACTGTCTCTCACCTTGGCAAGAGGCTGTCTCTCAGCAGGACAAGACATTCTTGCTAATATCCAGCCTGTCTGGACTCTTATCTGTAACTGTCTCCAATTCCCAGCATTAACTCACCTGCACAGAGCAGCTGTGCCACCTCCTGGGTCATGCTAGGGGAAAGACAGAACTTTAACAATGCCTTTTTTATACTTTAATGGGCCAGACCATGGCTGTGGCTCTTACAACCAGCTGGAGAAACTTCAGTATAGCAGTCATAATCTGAATGGGTCCATGCTGCTATTGATGCACATCTCTCCAGTCTCTGGTCTATCCTGCCCATCTTCTACAGTCATTTTCTTGATTTAATTCCTAAACTACTTGTAATAAACAATTAAAAGTTTGTTTTAAGCTTACCAAATCATTATTTCTAGCAATGTAAACACATTGAGATACGACTCTTCCCTTAAGTATCTACTTTTTCACCCATAGTCAGATACTCTTTCCTTCACCGTAAAAGAATTGTATATCCTTTTATATCCTTGCTCCATTGAATGGGATTGGTTATGTGACTTGCTCTGACCACTAAAATGTGAGTATACAGGACATATACCATGTTAGAGCAAAATTTTAAGTGTAAATTCATGGTTTTACTTGGTCTCATTTACCAAGTGTTTATGATTAACATATCTAGAATAATGATACTCATCATTTCTCCTGCTCTGCTCAAAACCAACAGATAGAAATTATGTAATTAACAAAAATGGTAGCTCAGTAACCTCTGGACACAAAGAGGCACCAGTACACTCATAGCCTGGGAAAGGTAAATAAGAGAAGATTGGAACCCAGCAGTTTTTTCAGTGGTCTTTAAATATTCCTGGTGCAGAAGTTTTCCCTGGGTGGCATTTAGTTATTAATGACTGTACTTCACCATCACACTGCTTATTTCTGAACATATTAATTTCAACTTGGCCAAAATTCTCCATGTGTTGGTATGTAGGCATATTCCCCTCATGGATCATATCAGATTCTAGTGGATAGGTTAAGTGTTGGAAAAACATACTCTTCTTCTCAAGAAATATACCCCTCCCAAAAAGGGGAATAGGAAATTATGTCAATCTTTACCAAATATTCTGATTTTTTCTTCCTATGGTAACCCTCTCTAGGGAAGCATTATATATCCTTGTGATATAAAATTCAGAAATGCCCAGGTGACTTGCACTGGACAATGAAATGTGGGCAGAATATATGGAGCTTACAGACATGAACAATAACAGCCATTTTTTATTGTTCCCCATGTCTCCCTTACCTGTAGTATGAAAATTGAAGTGCTCAAAATAGAGATTACGGTCAACCCAGATCACAGTGTGAAGAAAATGTGTAGCAAAAGCTCAGATGACCATAACAAACATATATTTCTTGCATAAATGATAAATCTCTGGCTATAAGCACAGAGAAATGGGGCCCCTCGTTACTGCACCTTAGTCAAGCTTATTCTCACTAATACAGGGAATAAATCTTTTCCTTTTAATAATTGCTGATGTGGTGCAGTTTGTAGCACACAAGCTCTCCTCTATATGTTATTTCTCTCAGTTGACTTTTTGAAAGGTATTGTGTAATAGTTCAAGATTATATTCTGATAAGCACCTATAGTACATCCACTTTAAATATTGAGTTCTATGTAGATATTAGTTATAGCAATTAGTCCATGAAACTTGAACTTTTATCTTCTTAGGATAATTAAAGAATTTAATTAACAAAGTTGTTTGCCTGAACAGAGGAGATCAACAAATATCCATGTCAAACATTTTCTGAAAAAGTAATTATTATTGGTCCCTGATGAAAGAAGTAGGGCGTAGATAGATGATAGATAGGTAGGCAGATAGATAGATAATAGATATTCAGAATTCTACCTCAAAGCAAGGTCAATTTAATTTTAACCTAGAGAGAAAGTTTTACGTAGTTATAATTGAATATATTTTTCAACCAACAATGTTTTCATTTTAGTTTATTTTGCTTCCAGTAAAATACCCAAAGCTTCAAGTAAAACATCTTCCTATTAGACACTTCAATGTAAAGTTGTTCCAAAACATATTTCTAGACATTTAAATATGAGATTATTTATAAACCAGTAAAATAGGAGAATAATTTCCAAGGATGGCAACTTTCTTTTTAAAGTAATTGATTTAGAAACCTTCTCTCTTCTAGGATTAGAGAGCAGAGTCACTTTTTAAATTAAGGCTACTGCTAGATTATGATGCTAAAACCATGTCATATTTATTAAAAGAGAATGCCTGCATTTCTAGATCATCTGGACATGAAAGCATATTATTTAGGTATGAATTAAAGATATAAGAAGGGAAACAAGAATGTATACTCATTTTACTCATTTTGAAAATTAGTCTAAAGCATCAAGAGACCATTTTACCAACATTCTCTAGGCTCAGATGCAGTCTATGATCTGTATTAACAGTAAAATATAAAAGCTTCCCACAGAGTCAAAAACTAAAGAAAAGCCATTTAAATCTATAATATTTTATAATTAGTTTAATATTCCTGGCATTTCATAGAAGAGTACAGGTTTACTAGTGAAAGTGATAGGCCTCCCTGATCTTACTAGATTTCTGCATCAAACACTAAGCTAAGAAATATACATTTATAACTTATCAAACATAGATTGGAAACTTATACCACAGTATGTTTATAATTTAGAAAAAAATAAAAGATTGCTTTGAAGCAGTGGTTCTCAGCCTTCCTAATGCCGCAATGCATTTTCATTGTCACAATCCTTTGGGTGAGAACCGCTGCTCCAGACCCTAAGAAGCTGCAGTACACTCATAGCCTGGGAAAGGTAAATAAGAGAAGATTGGAACCCAGCAGTTTTTTTAGTGGTCTTTAAATGTTCCTGGTACAGGAAGTCTTTCTTGGGTGGCATTTAGTTATTGATGACTGTACTTCACCATCACACTGCTTATCTCTAAACATATTAATTTCAACTTGACATTTGCTTTATGAACATTTGATTCTTCGAGTTAAGAAAACAGCTTAACTAGGAGAACAGATATGCAAAATTAAAGGTTATTTATATAATCATAATACAGTGATGTTTAAGACTCTTGGAACTGCTGTGAAATTTTAAGGCTATGATATCATGCCATATACTTTGAAAAATTAATTCAAATTAGTTTGAAAACGAGCACTTTTGTATCCACTGAAAATTTCATTAACAATAGAAATTTAGGTTTATAATCAAAGAACTGGTACAACACTATGTCTACAGAGCTTAAAATTGGGCTCTTTTTTTACATCTTCATTAAGGTTCTAAAAGTAATAATGAGCAGATTATTCAGATGGACAAATATTAAGGAAGAATAATAAAGTCATTAGAAAAGAATTATAAGTACTTAAAATTAAAATAAAAATTAGATTAATTTAAATGTCAAAGATCTGGAAAATAAAGATATTAGAAAAAGAGACAGGTACTGCCCAATAAATACCCTTCCTGCTTATATACTTCTATCACAGAGTCTGTTTCCCAGGAAACCTGTACTGCATTGTTACCACTGTATGTTATTTAATGTATATGATATTTTGCATGGAAAATATATTTCCTTATCCTTGTGCTTGGACATAAAGATCAACTCATGTAATAAAATTTGTTTCAATTTTAAAAGTATACAAATTTTAAGAAAGGAAAAAACTAATTTTTAATATTTGATATATACTCATAACAGAGGACGAATACAAGTCATGTTTGAGCACCTCTTCTAGGTGCAGAAGTCAAGCATGACTTGAGTATTACAATTTTAATAGTTTTTTCTTTCTTAAAATGTGTATACCTTTTCTTGAAACACTCTGTTTATACATGTGTATGTATGTGTATAAATATATAAGGTATATACATACATATACATGTGTATGTATGTGTATAAATACATATATTTATACCTTTTTGTGAGAATAAATTCAAAACATGATACTTTTGCCTATTTAAAAAGAAAAGAAACAGAGGATCAAAGATCTGAAAAACAATAATGGAAATAAATTTATGTAGAAATCTCAATATTATCTGAAAAGATGTTCTATTACACCAGAAATATTGATGTTTTCTACGTTTTTTAATAAGGCTTAAGCTCCTTACAGTTCAGGAAATCACCTTATATAAGGAATTGACTATTGTTTTACAGTTATAGTGAACAATATAAGGCAACTATAAACCATATCCTTTTCTTCTGGTACTATTGTATCAAAACTGATATACATGATTTTTGAATTATGGTGGAAAGATAACCAAATATTCAATGCTCCTGAGCAAGCAAATTTTCCATGAGTCTCCTCTTCCATATGTTATACTCAAACCAGTGTAGGAGACCATGCACCAAGTTTGTGGACGCATTCACCAGCTCTTGAGGGAGGCGCTGGGAGCGGGACAATCTCCTAGCTGGCATGGAGATGTTTGGCTGCCCAGAGACAAACCCTCAAGAAGCTGCATGCATTAATGAGTTAAGATCTGTTGATCATTAGCAAGCAGGTGTTATACATTGGACATTGATAGTGCAGCAGGGTGGGAGGCAAGCTCAGGGAGAAAAAGCACTTAGTGATCATTAGGCACGTAGCTCCAGTAGGTGGGCCCCCAACACCTGTTCTATAATGCTTCAATAAAAGGCCATGGCAGAGGTCGCTCAGGGCTCTCCCTGGAATATGGGAAGTCCCCTCTTATAGGCATTTGTACCTTCAATCTGTGGTCCCCGCACAGCAATGGGATGACCACAGTAGGCACTGACAAACCACAGTTACTTCCCACCAGTTAAAGTCACCTACTTTGTGCTGATTCCCAAGGCTTCTATGGAAAGACTCTGTCTTCCTCATCTCCAGCTAATTATGTAGCAATATCAGAGCTAAGGCCACAATAACATAACATATTCTCTCAAAATGGTATACAGTATATTATTTTCCCATATTACGTAGGGTCACTGGGTGCCAGAGTAGAAACAAAGGGAATCATTAGAGACTCTGGCTCTGAATACATCTCCAGAGAAGCAGCCATGGCCTTGACCACAAGACTCTGTAGTCTGCTCCTGGCTGAATATTCTAATGTATTCACCAGAAGCTAATCATAGTATTGAATTTGTCAACACTGTCTAGCATGGAGTAAAAGTCCACACATTTGATATATTCATAAAGTCCCTCTCAGGGAGCCCTGAAACAGTGTTACTGGAGCAGCAGTTTTTGAAATTAGGGAGTAAAGGTAAATTTCAAAATGTATTAATGAATGGTCTTTTTTTTTTTTTTTTTTGTAGCTCAAGAGAAGCAATTAAAGAATGACATGTCTTTTCAACAGTGCCAATGATGGCTTGATCTTTAAACTCAGGAGACAGTGGGAGAGGAGCAATATCAATCTCAGGCAGCAAGATTCCCATTTGAAAGATTATCAAACCATGTCTCCACCAGTAATATAAGTAAGAGTCAACGATGATAAGGCCAAAAGTACAAGACTGTAATTCTGCCTGGGTCAACCCTTTTGCAGTTTTTGCAAATATCAGAAATAAACAGTCTAAAAAGGTTAATGCTCATGACATTGACCATTGAAAAATGAGCTTAGATATCCCACACGTATTCCTTTGGGATAATCATAATAAATAGCTGTTCCCTGTGGCTAAACAATTGAGAAATTACCAAAATAATTTGTAATAAAAAGACATTTATAATATAGAAATAAGAAAAAAATGAAGTGACATTTCAAAGGCATTCTGCAAGAAGAAATCTTGCAGTTTTCAATTGAAAGGTGTTGTTTTGGCACAACAAACTAGATCTGCAGAAAAAGTTGATCTAAGATTGCTGTTATTTCTTCAAATATATTCTCCAAATGATATTCTTTAGCACATTTTTAAATTAATATTTTAATATCTAATATTTTCAATGTGCTAAGACCAAGTAAGTCATTCATTAGTTATTCCTCAATACCAGAAGAGGTAAAATCATGAGTAACTGTATTTCAAAGATCTGGGGGAAAAAGGCAAAGTAGTTCTATTATCACTCAGATTAATATGTTAAAAAAGGAATAAATGGATACACGAAAAGTGGAGCAATTTTAAAAATACATGCCCTTAAAAATATGGTTATTGCCTAAAATCCTAACCACTTTATAAATTCTTGTCTTTGGTCAGAATCAACCAGAAAGCATAAAGTGGAATAAGTTCATCAAGTCTTTTTGCTTTATTGCTGGGAGTGCTTTTTCTATTTTTGTTTTTGTTTTCACTTTAGAATGCAATAAACTACTGCTCTAGAATCCCTTCCTCATCTGTGCTTCTTTAAGCTAGGTTTAACATATTCATCAGTCATAAAGTTGAGCTGCAAAAATCTCAATGGCTTCACTGTAACTAACTCAATTCTTTTTTTGTTTATTTTTTTATTTTTAAGTCATAGCAGTGTACATTACTACTATCATGGGGTACAGTGTACTGTGTCTGTATACAATTTGAAATACTTTCATCCAACTAGTTAACATAGTTGTTTTCTTAGTTATTTTGTTAAGACATTTATATTCTACATTTAAAGAGATTCACATGTACCTTTATAGGATGAACCATAGGCGTGATCCTACCAATCACCCTCCCTCCTCTCCTCTTCTCCCTCTCTCCTCTCCTCATATTCCTGGGCTAAAATTGGGTTATGGAAGAAAAAGTATCCAATGTATTCAGCCCTACTATGAAACTAATTTATAGCTTTCATAGGAAAACTAACTCAATTCTTCCTCACTGGTTTTGGCTCTGACCCTGTCTCCATCCACTCAAACATCTAAATGTCTTTCTCTTTCCAAAATTAATGCTTGAATAATGTTGGTCTATTGGTTCTTTTCCTTCCAAATCATCTTGAGTACAGTGCATCAAATTATGATGGTTTTTAACTGTACCTTGAGGAGGGAGTCCCACGTTAAGTTTCCCTCCACTGTTCTTTCTCTCTTATCCACAGTGGATGGTTGACATATTTAATTAAAAAAAAAAACAAGATTCTTAATTGAATTTGAATTTCAATATACAATAAATAATTGTGTACATATATATTTCCCAAATCTTGCATGGAACACATCTGCAATATTTAGGAAATATTGTGAAATATTCTTCACTATCTGAAATTCAAATTTTGGATTGGATTTTACCTGGTAACTTCACTAAGGGAGAATATAGATTTTTACAGATCTTGATCCAATGAGGAGAAAGAATCTATCTAGATTTGAGTTTTCAAATCTAAAATAAAAAAGAGTTAAGCAAGAAAAAGTTTAAATTTAGCAAGTATTTATTAAGCATATATTATGTGCTCTGCACCGTAAGAATTACTGAATATTCAGGGACAAACATAACAGACATAGGTCTAACCCAAGTATATCACACAATAGAAGAGACATATAATAAACATTTAAACAAGCAAATCAGTTCAATTTTATTAGCATCCTTTATAAAATTTTTCCTCAGACACTCTCTCATGAACACTTACATATACAAACAAAAACATACACAAATATACATACACAAGGATATTCTGAAAGCAAATAGCAGTTGTAGTTATTTACAAGTTTTATACAGCTTTTACTTTTCTTATGATTAAGAAACATTCTCCTGTAGGAAAGACACATACCAATTCTTCCCGTGATATAACAGAAAAGTAAAAATGGTACTAAGGTTATCATCATATGCCTTGTAGAATTTTTTTAAGAACTTGATTTGAATTTAATGTTTTTAAGCAGAATAGAAATTCATTGTTTTCAACTAAACTGCAGTAGGTTTACCATGGATAGATTGTCCGAAAGCAAGAAAATTCCTAACAATACCATCATCCAGATTTGCCTTAAGATTTATTCTATTAACATTCACTGCAGCTATCTTCTTATTACCACAAAAAAATCTTGGTTAGTGGTAATGTTAACTAGTTCTTTACACAGGTTGGAAAAGTCAAGAAGATATATTTTCAGGTCCTTTATTGGCTTGAGATGATGTAGGTTAAAGAAAGTGGTGTTGGAGAAATGTTTAACAATACTTTCTTAGATAATATTGAAGCAGAACAAAGACATTTCAAAGATAAAAAGTTGAGAAGTCCTTTCTGGAATTGTTCTCTCTGATGCATAAGACCTGAATAAGGAATAATTTGTCTAAAACTGTTATTCACCTCTGAATTCCAAAAGCCAGCACCAGAGGATAGAAACCCCTTCCAGCAGCAAGCTCTGACACAACTGGTATGATTGGCAGGGCTCCTGCTGAGACCTTCCAAGTCCTCAATTCAGCTTTCCCATAACTCCTGCTTCTTGTCTCTCTCCTTCATATCCACCTACAGGATGCCAAAACTGACCAGGCCTTGAAGGTCAAGTTGAACAGACTGCTTTTCAGCATTGCTGACTCTGCATCCAGAGGATTTCCCAACCGAACTATCCTATCCCCGTTGCTTTGCAGCAGATAGATTAAAAAAAGGACAACACTGTTCCCAATTCTAATCACTAAGTCTGTATTTATACAATTCAGTTTCAAAAGTCTAGATGTCAAAAAGTTTTCATTCAATCAACTTCACGTAGGCTACATTAAAAATTCTACTGGAAACTGGAAGTTTCCTCAGCGCTTACACAAAGCCTGGGGCCATTTATAATATAGGTTTAAATTATGACTTATATTAAAATAGAGCTTTATTACTATTCTGCATGTTAATATCTGAAATCAGGCCAACTCAATGCTACCTTGCACATATTTTACCGCACAAAATGTAATTGACACTAATGGTATTTATGTGTTCGACGAAAGTTTGAGTTCAGTGATTACTACATTTGGATACCAGAAGAAGCACCAAAAGGTACAACTATAAAAAATAACTTTGTTAACACTCTAATGGCTAACCTATTGGTTTATGTAAATTTTTCTTTCTAACTAGTTGATACATATATCTCTGGAAAATAATAGTAACTGTCATGTGTTGCATAATGACATTTTGTTAAACAATGGACTGAATATATGATGGTAGACCCTTAAGATTATAATGAAACCACAAACTTCCTATCACTTGGTGATAGGCCATTTTCATGTTATGTACCACAATGCATTAATTGTTCTATTTCTTTTTTTTTTTTTTTTTTTGAGACAGAGCCTCAAGCTGTCGCCCTGGGTAGAGTGCCATGGCATCACAGCACACAAGCAACCTCTATTTCTTGAGCTCAAGCAATTCTCTTGTCTCCGTCTCCCAAGTAGCTGGGACTACGGGTGCCCACCACAACATCCGGCTATTTTTTGGTTGCAGCTGTCATTGTTGTGTGACTGGCCCAGGTTGGATTCAAACCTGCCAGCTCAGGTGTATGTGGCTGGCTGGTGCCTTAGCCATTTGAGCCATAGGCACTAAGCCTGTTCTATTTTTAGATATATTTAGATACACAAGTACTTGCCATTGTTTTACAACCATCTACTTATTCAATACAGTAATATTTAGTAAAGATTTGTAGCCCTAGGGGTAAAATGGTATACCATATACAGTAGGTGTACAGTAGAGTACAGTATCTATGATGTACACTCTGTGATGTGCACACAATGATAGAATTGCTTAATGGTACATTTCTTAAAATGTATCCCCATCATTAAGCAATGTGACAGTATTTAAAGCATTAGAAAATGGGCTTCTGTGGATGGTTAATGTATACCATGGAGGACTGTTCAGGCATAAAAGAAGATAGAGACTTTACATCTTTTGTATTTACCTGGATAGGGTTGAAACACATTCTTCTTAGTAAAATATTACAAGAATGCAGATGCAAGTATCCAATGTACTCAATACTAGTATGAAACCAATAGGAAAACAATTACATGTCCATACAAGAGAAAAACATAAGTATTTCAAGTGGGTGAAGGGGGGGGAAGGGGTGGAGGGTGGGGCATTGGTAAGCTCTCACCTAATGGGCAAAATATAAGGTATATAGCACACCTCTGGATGAAGAGCTCAACTACAACTTGAACTTTACCTTAGAAACACAAACAACATAACATAATGTACATTTGTACATTCATATTAATCTGAATTTCTTTTAAAAGTAGGGATATGAATAAATACATACAAATACATGTAAATATAGGTGGAGCATCATGTAGTAAAGAGTGAATATTAGTTAAGGTTCTATTTCTAGTCAAAGATTTACACAGAACTTAGCTATATCCTGCAATGTCCTATGTTGTCACCCATCGCATTGCACCTTTTCAAATAAAGAGATTATCGATGATTTATCAATGAGCATTCACATGTGCACAGGATAATCAGGTTGCTATCACCTTGTAACTCCCATTCTTGCTCATCTATATGTTGTCCTGTAGCATCCAACACAGGCTGGATATTTGAATAAATATTGGAGTGCAATCCACCTAAATAGTACACTGTCTTCCTTTTTAGTCTAGTGCATTGCCTCGAACAACATCAGTGCTTAGTAAACATTTCTTGAATAAATTATCCCACTTAATCAAAACAGATCTTTAAGATAAAAGATGTTAGAAACTTGCCCTAGGTTCCACACTTAGTATAGAAGTTTTATTGAAAAGATAAACAAAGAAAAAGAAAGAAAGTGGGAATGAAAGTGCTCTGTAAATTCAAGAGCTAATGTGTCAGCCTAAAAGGTGCTCCAGGAAAACAGCAGCTGTGGCTTTCCATGCTCAGAGCTGTCATTTGTTTTTCTTTTTCTTTTTTTTTTGAAATCATAGGTGTGTACATTAATGCATTTATGGGATACAATGTGGTTTTATATACAATTTGAAATACTTTCATCAAACTGGTTAACATAGCCTGCACCGTAATTTCTTATTATTGTGTTAAGACATTTATACTCTACATGTAGCAGATTTGACATGTACTTTTGGAAAATGCGCCGTAGGTGTAGTCCCACAAATTACCCTCCCTCCACTCATCCTCGCTCCTCCCCTTGCCTTCCCATCCTATTTCCCCTTCATCTTGGCTGAGTTGGGTTATAGCTTTCATATGGAAGTGTGGGTGCTTATGTAATTGTTTCATAGCAGGACTGAGTACATTGGATCCTTTTTCCTCCATTCTTAAGATACTTTGCTAAGAAGAATATGTTTCAGCTCCAACCATGTAAACATAAAACAAATAAAGTCTCCATCTTTTTTAAGGCTGCATAGTATTCCATTGTGTACATATACCACCATTTATTAATCCATTCATGGACTGATGGGCACTTAGGCTTCTTCCATGACTTAGCAATTATGAATTGGCCTTC
Source organism: Otolemur garnettii (assembly GCF_000181295.1). Taxonomy (NCBI): domain Eukaryota; kingdom Metazoa; phylum Chordata; class Mammalia; order Primates; family Galagidae; genus Otolemur; species Otolemur garnettii. The sequence goes on from NW_003852400.1 coordinate 28,277,072, forward strand.
AGTAAACATTCTAGTGCCAATATCTTCATTATAAAGTGATTTTTGGTCTTCTGGATATATACCTAGAAGAGAAATTGCAGGATCAAATGGCAGATCTATTTTTAGATCCCTAAGTAATCTCCAAACATCTTTCTAAAAGGAACATATTAGTTTGCATTCCCACCAGCAGTGCAGAAGTGTTCTCCTTTCTTCACATCCATGCCAACATCTCTGGCTTTTGGATTTTGTGATGTGGGCTAACCTTACTGGAGTTAGATGATATCTCAAAGTGGTTTTGACTTGCATTTCTCTGATGATTAAGGATGATGAGCATTTTTTCATGTGTCTGTAGGCCATGTCCCTGTCTTCTTCAGAGAAGTTTTTATTCAAGTCCCTTGCACACACTGAGATGGGATAATTTATTCTTTTCTTGCTAATATGTTTGAGTTCTCTGTGGATTCTGGTTATTAAACCTTTGTCAGAGACATAACCTGCAAATATCTTCTCCCATTCCGAGAGCTGTCTGCTTGCTTTTCTTCCTGTATTCTTGGCTGTGCAGAAGCTTTTTGGTTTGATCAGGTCCTAGTAATGTATTTTTGGTGTTGCTTCAATTGCCAGGGGGTTCCTCCTCATGAAATATTCTCCCAGGCTGATTTCTTCAAGTGTTTTCCCTACACTTACTTCTATTATTTTTATAGTTTCATATCTTAAGAAAAGAAAATCATAGATCAATATCTATAACAAATATAGATGCAGAAATATTCAATAAGATCCTAGCATGCAGAATGCAGCAACATATCAAACAAATTATATAACATGACTAACTCAGTTTTATCCTAGGGTCTTATGGATAGTTCAATATATATAAATATAGTACATCACATAAATAAAATAAAAAACAAAGATCATATTATTTTCTCAATCGATGCAGAAAACGCTTTTGATAATATCCAGCATCCTTTTATGATCAGAATACTTAAGAAAATAGGTATAGAAGGGACATTTCTTAAACTCATAAAGGCCATCTACAGCAAACCCACAGCCAATATTGTATTGAATGGAGTTAAATTGAAAGCATTTCCATTCAGATCAGGAACAGGCAAGGTTTCCCATTATCTCCACTGCTTTTTAATATTATAATGGAAATTTTAGCCATTGCAATCAGGAAAGAGAAGGCAATCAGGGTAGACAAATAGGCGATCAAGGGTATCCAGATGAGATCAAACTTTCACTTTTTGCAGATGACATGACTGTATATATGGAAAACCCCAGGGACTCAACTACAAAACTCTAAGAAGTGATCAAGGAATACAGTAGCATCTCAGGTTGCCAAATCAATAATCACAAATCTGTGGCCTTTATATATACCAACAAAGTTCAAGCTGAAAAACAGTCAAGGGCTCTTTTTCCTTTTTTTTTTTATTAAATCATAGCTGTGTACATAAATGCAATCACGGGGTACAGTGTGGTGTTTTTATATACACTTTGGAATACTCTCACCAAACTGGTTAACGTAGTCTTCACGTCATTTTCTTAGTTATTGAGTTAAGACATTCATACTCTGCTTTTAGAAAGATTCACTTGTACTCTTGTAGGATAAACCATAGAAGTGACCCCACCAATCACCCTCCCTCCCCCCATCCACTCCCCTCCCCATCCCATATTCTAAGGCTATAATTACATTATAACATTCCTATGAAAGCTTTAAATCAGTTTCAAAATAGGGCTATGTACATTGGATATTTTCTCTTCCATTCTTGAGATACTTTGCTAAGCAGAACATTTTCCAGTTCCATCAATGTAAACATGAAGGAGGCAAAATCTCCATCTTTCTTAAAGGCTGCATAATATTCCATGGTGTACATATACCACAATTTATTAATCCATTCATAGGTCGATGGGCACTTGGGCTTCATCCATGACCTAGCAATTATGAATTAAACTTCAATAAACATTCTGATACAAATATCTTTGTTGTAATGTGATTTTTGGTCTTCTGGATATATACCTAATAAAGGAATTGCAGGATCAAATGGGAGGTCTATTTTTAGTTCTCTAAGTGTTCTCCAGATGTCACTCCAAAGGAATGAATTAATTTGCATTCCCACCAGCAGCGTAGAAGTGTTCCCTTTTCTCCGCATCCACACCAACATCTCTGGTTTGGGGATTTTGTGATACGAGCTAATCTTACTGGAGTGAGGTGATATCTCAAAGTAGTTTTGATTTGCATTTCTTTGATGATAAAGGATGGTGAGCATTTTTCATATATCTGTAGGCCATGTGCCTATCTTCTTCAGAGAAGTTTTTATTCAAGTCCCTTGCACACACTGAGATGGGATAATTTATTCTTTTCTTGCTAATATGTTTGAGTTCTCTGTGGAT
>NW_003852400.1:28281325-28300420 GCF_000181295.1 Otolemur garnettii
TTATTTCATCTTTACTGTTTCTGATTGATGAAATTAGAGATTTTACTCTTTTTTCTTGGTTAGGTTGGCCAAAGGTTTATCAATTTTGTTGACTTTTTCAAAAAACCAACTTTTTGATTTATTGATCTATTCTATAATCTTTTTTTTCAATCTTATTTAATTCTGCTCTAATTTTTGGTTATTTCTTTTCTTCTGATGGGTTTGAGATTGGAATATTCTTCCTTTTCCAGCTGCTTGAGATGTCCCATTAAGTTGTTAACTTCCTCTCTTTCCGTTCTCTTAAGAAAGGCTTGCAATGCTATAAATTTCCCGCTTAGGACTGCCTTTGTGATATCCCAGAGGTTCTGATAATTCATGTCTTCGTTATCGTTTTGTTCTAAAAATTTGGTAATTTCCTCCTTGATCTCATCTCTGACCCATCTATCATTCAGAATAAGGTTATTTAGCTTCCATGTTTTTGTATGAGTCTGCACATTCCTATTGTTACTGAGTTCAACTTTTATTCCATCATGGTCCGAGAAGATGCAGGGAATAATTCCTATTCTTTTAAATTTGCTGAGGTTAGATTTGTGACCTAAGATGTAGTCAATTTTGGAGTATGTTCCATGTACTGCTGAGAAAAATGTATATTCAGTTTTGTTAGGATGAAATGTTCTGTAGATGTCTGTCAAATCCAGAAGTTGAATAGTTAAATTTAAACCTAAGATTTCTTTGCTAAGCTTCTCATTGGAAGATCTATCCAACATTGCCAAAGGAGTGTTAAAATCTCTAACTATTATGGAGTTGGGAGAGATCAAGTTGCTCATGCCAGTTAGAGTCTCTTTTACAAATTGAGGCAAGTTCTGGTTTGGTGTGTAGATATTAATAATTGAGATCTCATCATATTGAGTATTGCCCTTAACAAATATAAAGTGGCCATCTTTATTTTTTGTTACTTTTGTTGGTTTAAAACCTATTGTCTCTGCAAATAAAATTGCAACACCTGCTTTTTTCTGCTTTCTATTAGCCTGGAATATAGATGACCATCCCTTCACCCTGAGTCTATATTTGCCTTTTAAGGTAAAATGAGATTCTTGTATACAACAAATGTCTGGTCTGAATTTCTGTATCCAATAAGCCAATCTGTGCCTCTTTAGGGGACAATTTAAGCCATTTACATTGATTGAAATTATTGATAAGTCTGGTAAAATTTTAGGTATCAAGTTGTTCAAAAGTCCAGTGGACATTTTTAATCCTTTCGCCACTGTGGAAGTTGGGGTTTGATCAATAGTTTCTGAGTTTACTTTTGTGGTGGAGGATTGCACTGGTCATTATGGAGAATAGGTCTGAGAATTTCCTGGAGAGGTGGTTTAGTTATGGCAAATTTCTTCAATGCATGGATGCCATTAAAGTATTTAATTTCTCCATCATAAATGAAACTTAGTTTAGCTGGATACAGGATCCTGGGCTGAAAGTTATTTTGTTTTAAGAGATTAAATGTCAATGACCACCCTATTCTTGCCTGAAATGTTTTGGCAAAGAGATCTGCAGTTATTCTAATATTCTTCCCCTTGTAGGTTATGGTTTTCTTATGTCTCGCTTTCTTCAAGATTTTCTCTTTCATATTAACTTTAGTGAAGTTAATTATGATTTGTCTGGGGTATGTCTTATTTGGGTTGAGTTGTGCTGGGGTTCTAAAGCTGTCTGATATCTGAATTTCAGGATCTCTTGACATATCTGGAAAGTTCTCTTCCATAATTTCATACAGAAGAGCTTCTGTGTTTTCCGAAGCAACTTCGTCACCTTCAGGGATTCCTATAAGGCGAATATTAGTTTTCTTCAAATTATTCCAGAGGTCTCTCAGAGAATCATCCGTTTTTGCTTACCATTTCTGATTCTCTTTGGACATTTGGATATATTGAGAAGTTTTGTCTTCTATGTCTGAAAGCCTTTCTTCTGCTTCCTGTATTCTGTTACCAAAGGCTTCTAGCGTATTTTTCAGATCTTTGAGGCCTGCAATCTCTTGCCTCAATGTTTCAAAACTTTTGGTGGTTTTATCTTTGAATTCATTGAATTCTTGAGTGAACTTTTGGAATGTTCCTTGAATTTCTAATTCTATCTTTGCCTCTATTCTATTAATCTTATTTGCAATCCAAATTCTGAATTCTATTTCTGACATCTCAGCCATCTGTTTACAAAGGTGATCTTCAGTTTCTTCTGCTACATCCTTTCTTGGGAGGTTGACCTACTCTGGTTATTCATATTACCAGAGCTTGTCCACTTATTGCACCCCCTGATTACTTTACCCCATTTGGCTTTTCCCCTTGAGTTTTGTCAAGGACCTGTACAGTGTTACAGCCTGAGAGACTGGGGATCTGCTTGGTGTGGTGGGGGCTAAGTGGCTCTGTCTTATTTTCAGCTGGTCTCTGTCCTACCCTAGTGGATCAGTTACTCTTAGTTGAAGTCTCTGCTGTAGAGAAATATCAGCAATTAAGTTGCCCTGTCCCCCACAAACAACAACTGGGCAAGGAAAATCAAACCTTCCTTCACCCATACACCCAAGGTGCCACTTTGGATTGTCTTTGGGTGATTTGCCCAGTTCAAGTGGCACCAGCCCTTTCCCCCTCCACTCCTCTCAAGGAAATGCCCAAGAATCTCTACTCTATGGGCAAAAAACCTCCAGACCTCGGGTGAGAGTGGGGGCAGAATCCTCAGAGTTCAGAGTTGCAGGTAGGGAATATATACAGTTTTATGCCTGTCAGGAAGGTGCCATGGCATGCCAGCAGAGGTAGCAGGTCCAGTTTTTAGGGGGTCTCTCCCATGAGATAGAGTAGGAGGATATTTGAACTCTGCTCACTTGTATGTATGGAGTAAACTGCACTTCTTGTGGGGGAGGGGACTCCCATCCACTTGGTGGTGGATTTTGTACCTTTTGATTGTATTTTTGGGGTTGCAGCTCACCTCAGCAAGGTTGAAGTGCATTCTTCAACCTTCTCTCATGGCTCTGCTGCAAACCATCAGCTCCCTTGCTAAACTTCTGTCCTTTAAGTCTCCTTCTGGATGGGGAGCCTCTACAAAATACTGGCTGCAGTCCACCATCTTGTCTCCTCCCAAGGATTTTTATTTTTTACAGTAGTGCCAAAGAAGATGAAATATTTGGGAGTTTACATAACAAAGACATAAAATATCTCAATGAAGAGAACTATAAAACTCTGAGAAAGAAATAGCTGAAGATGTTAACAAATGGAAAAAGATACCATGCTCATGGCTGGGAAGAATCAACATTGTCAAAATTTCCATACTACCCAAAGCAATCTATAGATTTAGTGTAATCCCTATTAAAGCACCATGGTCATCCTTTAAAGAGCTTGAAAAAATAGTGCTTCATTTTATATGGAATCACAAAAAAAACTTGAATAGCAAGTACATTACTCAGAAATAAAAACAAATCAGGAGGTACCATGTTACCAGACTTCAGGCTATACTATAAATCTATAGTGATCAAAACAGCATCGTACTGGCACAAAAACAGAGAGGGAGATGTATGGAACAGAATAGAGAACCAAGAGATGAACCCTGCTACTTATTGTCATTTGATCTTTGATAAGCCAAACAAAAACATTCAGTGGGGAAAAGACTCCCTATTTAACAAATGGTGCTGGGTGAACTGTCTGGTGACCTGTAGAAGACTGAAACTGGACCCATGCTTTTCACCATTAACAAAGATAGCTTCTCGCTGGATAAAAGATTTAAACTTAAGACTTGTCATTTGTTTTTCAAACAAACCATGAAAGACATTACCTTGGATTTCATTATGCTAAAATCATCTGCTGTTTTTAATATTAAATGTTTAAATGAATTATCTTTAAATAATAACTAGTGTTGAAGTTTACACAAATCTTTAAGTTTAGAGAGAATGGCTGAATTCCTATAATAAATAATGTCTATAAAAGTTTTCACCTGTAAGGAAATTCAAAGATGCACTAACATTTAGTTAATAATGCCACTAGCTGAGTTGGCCTTAAAGTCAACCTTGTTTTACCTAAATCTTAGATAGGCCATTTACCAACTCTAAGCTCTGGCCTCCTTTTTTTTTTCTGAAATGTTACCTTTAAAAAATTTGAAATTTGAAATTCTTTCTCTGCCCCTTTGAGATATAAATCTTTTTAAAAGCTTCTTGACAGTTTTACAGCTTAGAAATGTCTTTCTTAAGGACCTGAGAACCACCCCTTTGACATGTCATCATCAGAGATAACAGCAGCACAATCACCCAGTTTCTGTCAGAGGTTAGGAGTCTTACTGCAAGTCCTAAAATGACCTTCCTTCTATCATAAAGATATAAGAATTCACATTTTCCTTTGGCTAAAGCTAATTAGAAAATACCTGTGGGCTGTGATTTCCCCAAATATTCTCTAGCACTTTTCCACTAACTCACCCCAGTCCTTAAAAATAACCTACCCTCTCTGCTTCAGTGAAGTTGGGTTTAAACTTATATATACCAACAAAGTTCAAGCTGAAAAAACAGTCAAGGACTGTTTCTGTTTCTAGTTTCTAGTTCTGCCCTTTATCCCCTATTGCAGTAGCAATAATGTCTTCCACACCTGTCTAACTTTTTCTGGTGCAATTTTCACTTGAACTTCACATTTATAGATGAGATTTACATGGGGTAGAGAGAAGTTGTCTATGTAAGTAAAATGCAAAACCAAGAGTACCCCAATGCTCCCATTTGTCACAAAGATAACCAATTTTAGGTCAAAACATAAATTTGACAATGTCAAGTTTATAAACTATTGTCTGAGATAAATGTTTCTGACAAAAGTAAATTGTATTTATTCAAAAGGTTACATACACGGGGTGAAAGATGTAGAAGCTATCTATACTTGTATATATGAAATCCATTAATCTTGTGATTATCAGAAATCTAGAAACTTAAAATAAAATATAGCACTTGAATTTAAAAGGATGCCCAAATATTTGGAATTGCCAAATTCACAAAAAGGACTTATACTAGGGAGCTAAGTAGCCAAGTTTGTTCAATAATAAATCCCTACTGTACCTATAATACAATGACACATCCTCTTCTTTTTTCACTGTGGCAAATACAAGAATAAAGAATAGAAAGAAATCAAGCTGTTTGCTGTAAGAAAATGTAAATGAGAAAAAGATCAAGAAGACTGAATACAATCGGCAACAAAGAATCATGTGAAGTAAAAATGAGTAAAATCAATCTAAATGTCTAATACAAAGATTAAAATTAACATTACCAACATTGAAAAAACTTATATTTAAATTAATTTAATTAAACTAATTAATACAATTTAAATATTGGGATGAATTCAAACATAGGCTAAATGTATTCACAGAAAATCTGCCTATTCTCATAGCTTAGACATAGTAATAACTAATTTTTAGGTACATAATGTGAAATTTCTGAAGAAAACAAACCAAGATATTAAAATAGAATCTAAGTTTACATAAAGCTGGAAGATAATAGAAAATTAGGTATATCCCTTGTCCTGGAAGAAAGAACAATAATAAATTTGGAGTGTGGGCACAGGAGATATATGAAGGTATAGAACACTGTTGAAGAAGCTTTCTATTTGATAGAAATAATCTTTTTCTAAAAATTACAAGTACAATATTTACTAAAAATCACCCAATAGTCTCAAATGATGAAAGTATTTTATATATATTAATGGTTTTAAAACTCAGAAATGCCAGAAAATAACTTGGAGAAAAGAATACACTGTCACCAGAATCAATTTTACATTTAGAAACATTATTTGACCTTAAGAAATTCCCAAGCAATAGTTAATAACCATGAATCAAAATTATCTCTAATAAAATGCTATTACTATTTCAATTACATTTACAATAAAAGTTCTGACTGTCAAGAAAAAGGAATAAGAACCATGAAACAGAAAACATACCTAATATATCAACTTTGTTTGATTTATACAGCACAGCAGAGATTAGCTGAAGAAAATAAAATTCAATTATATAGTTAATTCAGTTCAGTGTTATTTATCAAACTAATTATATGAAACAAAAGAATACATACTCTAAAATTATTCTTAAATCAAAAAACTCTTTATTCAGCAAGTGTTACATTGGATCTAGATCTCTGTGTATAAAATCCATTACCTCATCACATTATTGTATGGAGAATTTACAACCCAGAAATTGAAAAATATATTTCTAATGAATTCTAGACACCAATAGTGTGCTCTGAAAGACTTATTAATAACACTTACAACAAATACATGAAATCAAAAATAGCTTTACAAACATTGTCATTAAAGTATTGATTATATAGTCTCCACAACATGATTTAAATTCAATGCTAGTTCTGCACCAGAAAAAAAGCAAATTCTTCATTTGCTTTTTTTGTCTTGTGTAATAATATATGCCATAAGTCTCAATATTTAATATCTTATTTATGTTTTTTCTTACTGACTCGTCAGCTGAATGAGTCAGTAAAGAACTTCTGGACCATTGTTGTTTTCCCTGAGAACATTGATAGTTTTAGCATTTAACAGTACTACTGTTGTAGTACTCCTATGCATGTATTCAATAGATGTTCTATCAAAGAGTCAGTATAACACTCAGGCTAAAGCATGAAGACTCTAAATTAGAAATCTGTAAATCTTCACTGTAAGAAACCAAGGAAATTATAATTGTTTCTTAGGAATGTTTTCCAAGAATAAATTTCAGTGTTTAAGAAAGAAGAAAAAAGATTCCATGATTTTTTTTAGTTATATTTGCATTGTCATCCAGCTTCAGTAAAGGCTAATACTGATGTAATTGAAGTCAATACATTATATCATAATTGATTAGTACTTTTATTCCATTACTAAAATTTCAGTCTCACTATTAATAATTTTTTTAAAGTGCTGGCACCACCATTATAACAAACACCATAATTACAATGCTTGTGATAATATTTTACCTAGTTATAATTTTCTTTTAAGTTTATATATTATGACCTTGTTGATTATAAGTGGGGAAAAAAACCTGCATTTTGTTGTCTTAAAGTTTAAACTTCTAAAATTAAGAAGTTATATTTTTGTTTATTACATATGTATGTATATGTAGATATAAAATTGAATGCAAAAAAAGTATTGGTTATTTTTCTGTGCTTTATTTAAAATACATAGCTGAACTCCAGAACTGGTATTGAGAATCACCCAATTTTAGCTGAAAAGTATAGAAGTCATGAGGGCCAAACTATACAATGAAAGAATCTTCCTCTATAAATCTTGAAAGATCCTCTGTACTCTTCCTTAAAACCTTCCACTGAGAGAAAGTTCAAACTCCTGCAATAAATTCTTATTTCTTTTTGGACACTTACAGTGATTAAGAAGCTATTCTCTATATCAAGCCAAAAAAGTATATTTTCCTATCTAACATTAGCCAGCCTCTTTCTAGAGCAATGCTTTAACTATTTGAAGACATATATGATTTCTTTCTCATTCTACTTTTTCCTTTCTCTAATTGGGAAAATTTGGATTTTAAAAATTAACATACAATTTTGCATTCATCATTAAAGAGGCATATTTCAAACTATCAACAGTGATCACCCTAAGTCACTGAACAGAGGCAGATCTAAGTCAAAAGAAGTCACTTAAGGGCATATTTAGTAAATAAGACACAGACACCAATTAGTCCATAAAATAAAGTTTATATACATGGTCAAAAGCCACTCAGCTGTACCACTGACTATAAAGCAGGGCCATGACTGAAAAGATTATAGACATCAATATCAATTTTGGTATCCCTATGTGAAAGGTATCAATACTCAGTCACAAATATTTCAGCATTTTCATCATGTTTGACAATTAAGCACTAATTCCCATCTGCTGGTATTAGTATTATATTCCTTGAAGGGAGGCTTTTATCTAAAATAGTCAACTCCATATTCTCTCTTTTTCTCTCTAAGTGCTATGGATCTGACTCTCAGGGAGGGAATGTGAGTCAGAAAGGAACATCCAGACCATTGTCTTTTCCCTGAGTACAGTGATAGTTTTAGCATTGGATGTGTGAATCAAGTACAGAGAAAAATCTGAGAACATTTATTAATGTTGTATAAAGATCGTTATGCTTTCCTCTCCTAGATTTTAAACAGAAAAGATGAACAACTAGGGCAACTGTCAGCCTTCCTGTAAAACATAAGGTCTAACTTGAGAAAAGAGAGAAGTTATCTCAATATACTACAGGAAGGAGGAACAAAAATGAAACCAAACCTGAAATTATTTTAAATATAATATTTGTCTTTCTGGTTGATTTACAAGTCAATCTGTTCCCCCATCCACCTACCCATTCATTTTCTCAAGTATCTATCTATTCTCCCTTGACAGAATTATCTATATTCCTCATCCCTCTCTCTCCCTTGTAAAAAGAAGGTATATAAACTTATAGAACCCATTGAGAGACTGAGTAATCATTGTATGATTCTTCTCCCATGTAGGATAAATAAACTTCTTTTTCTTGTGAAGGAAGGAAGGAGAGAAGGAAGGAAGAAGGAAGGAAAGAATGAAATGAAACTAAGTCAACTTGAAAGAAAAGATAGTGTACTGTGCTAAATAATATACTATGCATAGATGTCTATGTCTAGTTCCCAGAATCTGTAAATATTTATATCAAGAGAGTCTGTGTGAAAGGATGTTAGTCAAATGGCCAAGTAGGAAGTTTTCTTCCCTAGCAGAAACACAGATTTCACAAAAATATACAGAAAAGACAACCTCTGTGAGAACTTTAGAAGTCAGTGGAGAAGCTCAAGAGTACAGGCCATTGTAAAACCAAGAAGAAATTTCAGAAAACAGGGTAAAGAAATTCCTGATGTTTGGCATGCTCGTTCATACCTTCCTCTCCCTGTGGGTAGCATAGTACAGAGCAACTGGAAAGAATCCCCATATACAAGGGCACATTTCTTGAGATGGAAACAAACTAGTGGATTATCTGTCCAATATTCTGGTTTGTCCTAGAGCTGGCTGAAGAAACAATTTCTTCCTTGCTTGATTCAGAGCTTGATTCATACGAAACCAGCACCAGTGTTTGGAAGCAGCTGAAAATAGAGATGAGTAATACATTAGTTCTGTAGTTCTCCAGGCAGAATCCAGAGAAAGCAAGAGGTCATAAAAGATTTTAGCATGCTAGGTCCTTCAATCAGGCTAATATTGAAGGCCTTTCCCTGCTTAATGCCAGTACACAAAAACTAGAAGAGATTACTGTTCTTTTTAATGTCCACATCCCAGAAAAAAGTTATAAAGCATAAAAATAGGGAAACATGGCCCAATCAAAGGAACAGAAGCCAAATGTAAAGAAATAAGTAGAGAAGAAAAAGAGCAGAGAGGGTATTTGAAGACAATAGCCCAAATCTGAGGGGGAAAAAATGTACATACAGATTCAAGAAACTTAAAGAACACCAACTAAGATAAATCCAAAGAAAAATACCCAGAGACACATAATAAATTATCTAAAGTCAAAGTAAAAGAAAGAATCTTGAAAGTAGCAAGAGAAAAGTGATTTGTCACACACAAGGGAGATTCCATAAGATTACCACTAGTTTGTTCAGCAGAAGCTTTGGAGTGCAAAAGGGAAAGGAATGATATATTTAGGATATTGGGAAAAAAATACAGCCAACCAAGAATACTGCATCCAGCAAAACTGCTCTTAAAAAATGAAAGTGCAATGAATATCTTTCCAGATAAACAATTCTTATGGAGTTCATTATCACTAGACCTGCTCAACAACAAATGTTAAAGGGAGTCCAAATAGACATATAAAGACCACATTCAAAATAAAACCACATGAAAATATAAGGTTCTCTAGTAAAGGTCAAAACATAGAAAATGAGAAACAGAAATGTGGATACATAGAATTTAAATTAAAAAATATTATTTAAAAACTCTATATTTCTGGTAATGTGCGTACAATATAAAAAGATGTAATTTGTGACACTGATTACATAAACTGAGGGCATGAAGCTATAAAGGAGTCGAGTTTTTGGATACAATTGTGCTTAAGTGGTTATCAGTTTAAAATAGACTTTATAACTTTAAAATGTTTTATGTAATTGCAATAGTAACAAAGAAAATATGTATAAATATATACAAAAGGAAAGGAGAAGGGAATCAAACCAAACCACAACACAAAGGAAGGTAATAAGAGAGAAAAGAAAAGAGAAAAAGCTATGACATACTGAAAACAATTAGAAATGCCAATAGCAACTTCTTCCCATTCAGTAATTAATTTAAATCTAAATGGAATAATCTCCCCCAATCAAAAGACATAGGTTGGCTAAATGGATAAAAAAATAAAACTAGGATCCAACTATATGATATCGGTAAGAGACTCATTATAGATCTAAGGAAACAACTAGACTGAAACTGAAAGGATGAAAAAAGATGTTCTGTGCCATTGTAACCAAAAGAGAGTCCTGAGTAGCAATATTAATAGTCAATAAAAATACACTTTAAATTAAAAAGGATTCCAAAAGACAAAAATATTACATGAAGAGAAAATTATCAATTTGCCAGAAAGATATAACAAATATAAAAATTTATGTACCAAATCACAGACCTTTTAAATATGTGAAACATATTTTGACAGAACTGAAAAAGAAATAGTGACATAGTAATAGTAGAGGATGTCAATATTCTACTTTCAATAAGAAAAAGGACAGCAAACAAAAGATCAATAAGAAAAATAGAAATTTAAACAAAACTATTGACTAATTAAAACCAACAGATGTGTACAGAACACATCACCCAACAACAGAAAAATATTCATTCTTGTCAAATGCACATGAAACATTCTTTAGGAGAGACTACATTTAGGCCACAAAACAAATCTTAACAAATTCAAGAAGATTAAAATCATATGAGTATCTTTTAAGATGACAATGGAATGCAACTAGATTTCAATAGTACAAAGAATCTAGAAAACTACATGAAAATTAAACAACACTCTCCTAAACAACCAGAAAGTTAAAGGAGTCACAAGGAAAATTTAAAAATACCTTCAGACAAATGAAAATTAAAACATACCAAAGTGTATGGGATTCAGAGAAAGCAGTGGTAAAAAGGAAGTTTATAGCTGTAAATGTAAATGTATACATTTAAAAAAAAAGACAAAAAAGTCACTATATAATTATAAAGGGGCCAATTTGGTAAGAGAATATTAAAAGTATGAATATATAATCACCCAACTTCAGAGCACTTAAATACGAAAACAAATATGAGGAGATCTAAAGAGAGACATAGATTACAACACAATAATACTAGGGCATTTCAACAATGGACAAATTGTCCAGATAGAAAATCAATAAGACAACACTAAACTTGAACTACACTATAGAACAGAATATATACAGAACATTACACTCAACAGCAACAGAATAAACATTCCTCTAAAGTGCACATGGAACATTCTCCAAGACAGATCATATATTACAACATGAACTAATCTTAAAAAATATAAAATCAGAATCATATTAATTATATTTTATACCTACAACTGTATGAAGCTAGACATCAATAATCCAGAACTAGAGTATAAATGTTTTGACACAATGACTAAGTAAATGACATGAAGTCTATGTTAACCAGCTTGATGAAAGTATTTCAAATTGTATATGAAAACACTACACTGTACCCCATCTTTGCATTAACATATACAGCTATCATTTAATAAAAAAAATAATAGGAAGAATCATAGAAAATTTTAAAATGTATGAAAATTGGATAATATGGTTCTGAACAACTGCGTCAGAAAGAAATTATTAAAATAAAGGAAAAATTAAAAATACTTTGAGATAAACATCACAACTTATTGTATGTAGTAAAAACAGATTTAAAAGAGAAGTTTATAACTATTGATGCCCATATCAGTTAAAAAGAAAAATCTCAAATAAACAACCTAATATTATACTTCTAGGAAGTATAAAGAGAGTAAATTAAGCTCAAAGTTAGTAGATGAAAGGAAATAACAAAAAATCATAGCAGAAATAAATGAAATAAAGACTAGGAAAACAATCACAAATATCAACATAACTAGGAGTTGGTTTTTGAAAAGCTAAACAAAATTGACAAAGTGTTAGCTAAACTAAGAAAAAAAGAGAATACTCAAATAAGTAAAATCAGAAACAGAGGAGACATTACAATGGACAATGCAGAAATACAGGCATCATAATAGCATACTATGAACAATTATATACCAACACACAGGACAACCTAGAAGAGATAGATGAATTTTTAGAACCATAAATCCTACCAAGACAGAATCAATCAGTCAATTTCTCTCCCCACACACACTCCTGTCTCTCTCTCTCTCTGCCTGGGTTCTCCACCACATACCCCCCCGCCCCCCACCTGGGTTCTTTGTCTAGGAGTATATATGTAGTGGCATGGGTCCTTTGTAGTTAAATTAGGCCTGGACTTGGTAACAAATGAATGAATACAGTCCTTTCCACTGGGATAAGATGAATGAGTGCATTAATGAATGTATACAGTCCATTCATGAAATTGGCCAGGCCTAGGAAACTTACATGAAATTGACCAGTCCTAGGAAATGGGGATTCCCTATTAAGCCACAAGTGCAAGGGGAGGGAGACACTAAGGCACTGGTGTCTCCCCAGCAGCAGTCTGGCCCTTCTGGCTACTGGAGCCTCCTGTGCCACCCACCCCCCGCCCCCCAACCTCTGGTTCCTCTGCCAGCTGTCCCCACGATAACACCTCCAGGGCTGAGGCTGCAGGTTCTGCCCTCAACTCTGCCAAGCTGGCTGGGCACCACCCAGCCTGTATCATACCTACAAAAATCAATAATGTTTCTATATACTAACAGCAAACTATCTGAAAAAGAAGTTTTAAAATAATATTGTTTATAATAGCATTTTAAAAATTAAATACTCAGGAGTAAATTTAAGTAGATGAAAGATTTGTATACTGAAAATTATAAAACATTGATAAAAGAATTGAAGATGACACAAATAAATGGAACAATATATTGTGTTCATTCACTGGAAGAATAGTTGTTAAAATGTAGATATACTCAAAGATCTCTACAAATTACTATCACTATCTAAATTCTAATATTTTTCTTCACAGAAATAGAGAAAAATCCAAAATTTGTATTGACCCACAAAAGATTTGTCCAAAGCATTTTTGACCAAAAAGAATAAAACTGGATGCATCCGGCTACTGGTTTTCAAAATCTATTACAGATTTTAATACATCATCATTCAGTACATATAAGTAACATAATTATATTTTCTCTTCAATTACATAATCTAATTGGTCAAAGTTTTCAAGCTCACATATATTACTTAACCTTCTCTTTATATTTCCTTACCATCAAAATGAGTATTTTCCATCAAAAATTATATATATCTACATACATACACACACACACATGCACACCCCTTTCTGAACACATAGATCACAGGTCTTAGTACAGATTAGATTTGTATCCTGATTCTAAAAAAGAATATTTATCCTCCTTTTACTGAATTATGTTTAAGTTAATGTCTGTGTGTATATGAGAGAGAAAGAGAGAGAGATTTTGTTGTAAATTATTTATTCACAATATCCTAAAATTAGGTCTAGAAAGAACTGTGTATTATTATAGAAGTAACACATTTGAATGAATTGAATCATGAATGAAATTGTTTATTGGACAACTGTCTATTGACCAATGGAAAAGTCCATTGGAATTGAACCATTGAGTTAAAAATCTCAGTTTACAAGAGATAGATAAATATAGTAGAACCTCCATAGTTGACCACGTCCCTACATTGACCACTTCCTTAAGTTGATCTAATTTTCATAGACCAGACATGTGTCACATGTACATATCAATACAGTGGCCTAGTTCCTTATGCTGGACCACTTCTGTATGTTGACCAGTTTGTTACAGCCCCTTTGGAAGTCAACTTACAGAGACTGTACTGTATTTTAAAAAGGCATAAAATATGGTACAAAAATTTAAGCAAGAGCACACACAGAGCCCAGTGACATAAGAATATAACTTAAATATTTCAAAATGTTTTTGCTATTAGAGCATGATATCCTGTATCTGGATTATAGAAATGCTACTACTTCTTGAGTACATATCCTCTCTTAGGGGATTCTCACCACATCGGAAATATTTTATGAAAATTAATAGTAGAAAAAGGCCCAAGGAGCTTTAAGTTTCTCAGAAGAAAAGCATAAAATAAAAGCAAGTAATTGTCCTTATTGTCATTATTATGCATTAAACATGTCAGATTACTTTAGAAAGGTCACTCATGGGACTGGAAAGACTAGCATTAGAGTTGGCAATATATTAAATCAATTAATATTAAAAAAGGGATAAAGAACCATTGTCTCTCAGGATATTACCTTTCACTACTCAAATTACTAAATATAAGTATTGAAGCAGTACTCCATGAATATCAACAAACTCAGAGTTCCCTCAAAGCAAATAAAAAGACTAAATTTGCCTTCAGGCACATGCAGATTTGTCTTCATATATAATAACCCACAAACAAAATATAAAGTATTCAAAGCTCTAGACTTTCCATCTAACTTCTTAAGTAATCCTATCAGGCACTAACTGAATAATTATTAGAAATGATATATATAGCAATAGATGATATACAGATTTGAGAAATATATAACTTTTTAATAAGCATCTTTTGTTGTCTCAAAAATTATAAACCATCAAATCCAGTAATCTAACCTTTAGAAAAACAAAAGAGTATTTCAATTATTTTTTAGATGTACTATTGATGCTACCCACTTTTGCATACTCAACAGACACAGAATCTTGTAAAAGTGTATTTTAATATTAATGAGGCATTTTGTATCTTAATAACTTAATGATGAATCAGGATTCAAATGTTTGCCTGCTCAATGAATCCAAAAAAGTCAACCAATTCAAATGTAGCTATAAATTCAAATATCTAAATAATTATGCTTATTGGACATAGCTAGACTATTATGTACCAATACATAATTGGATAGAACATGCATTATTCCATAAAACAAATCTCAATAAATATAAAATGATAAATATAATACAAATATAATACAAATACAAATGATAAATATAATACAAGAAACAAAGTATGTTTCTTGACTGCTAAGAAATAAAGTCAGAGAAAAAATGAGGAAAGTAAAAGGTAGAAATTTAACAACACACTTCTAAATAACTAATAGGTCAGGAGAATAAAAATCAAAAGGGAAATCAGAAAATATTTCAAGATAAGTAAAAATGAAAAAAATAATATACCAAAATCTATGGGTTATAGTTAAAACAGTAGAGGAAACCTTAAATCTGTTAAGTGGCTATAAGTCAAAAGAGCAATCTCAACCCACTTTAAGATATAAGAAAAAGATGTGGACACTGAATCTAAGAAGAATGAAGAAAATAATAAAAATTAGAGTAGAAAGTAATGGAGTAGAGAATAAAAAATAGAAAAAAAAAAAAAACCAACAATGAATCCCAAAGCTGGTTCTTTGAAAAGATTGAGAAAATGGGCAAAAGTTTAGTTAGAGTGATCAAAAAATAAAAAAGACCACTTTGGAAAACAGTCTTTTAGTTTCTCAAACATTAAACATGTTTCTCAAACTATATTAAACATATAGTTGCCATATGATCCAGCAATTCCACTGTAGGTATACACCCAATAAAAATATATCTCCACATAAAACTTGTACATGAATGTTCATAGCAGCATTTTACATAATAACTAAAGGACAGAACAACCCAAATGCCCATCAAAAGAGAAATGGATGAATAAAATGTGACATTTCCATATAATGGAATCTATGCTATAATAAGAGTAGACTTTGAAAATGTGCTAAGTGAAAGAAGCCAGCCACAAAATTCCATATACTATATAATTCCATTCATCTAAAATTCGAGAAGAGGTATCTCTATAGAGATAAAAAGCAGATTAGTGGTTGCTTATAACTAGGAACTGGGGACTGGTGGAGTGTGGAGGAGTTGGGAGGAGGAGAGGGGTAATAGGTAAAGGATGCAGGGCTTCTTTTTGAGGTGGTGAAATTGTTCTAAATTTAACTGTAGTGATGAGTGCACATGCTTATTAATATACAAAAAGCCATTAAATTAGAAGTTTTAAAGAGGTTAATTTACAGTTTGTGAATTATCTCAATAAAGCAGTTTTTTAAAAAACCACACATATATGAAGTGCTTGGAATCATCTGTGGCAGAGCAAAGCTACGCTATATGATATCTGTAGTTTGGCACAAGACCCTCCTCCAGAATCACTGTTTAGAATCCTCTCTTACAAATATGCCACTGTCACTCATACCTTCTGATTGTGGCTGAAATGTGTATCATTAGTAAAATGTCTAACCAATATTTATTCCATTTTTATCAGTTATAAGCTGGTATTCTAGGCTATAGCAAAACAGCAGTAAACAAACATGGTCATTGCCTTATGACCTGTATATTCTAGTGGAAAAGGTTGATAAAACCGAAACATCCACAAGTTATTTTCAGATCATCATGAATATTACAGAAGAAATAGCCTGGGCAATTTTGTAAAGAGAGATTAAGGAGAGGAAGACAATTTTAATGTATGGTTAGGGAAAGAATCTCCAAGTAGGCAAGATTTTAGAGGCAAGTATAGAGACAGGATAGGACAGGAAAGGAAAGGACAGGACAGAAGAGGACAGGATAGGACAGTACAGAACAAGAACAAGGAAAGGAAAGGACGAAAGAAACTCCATGTACTCAGGAATCAAACTGAAGCCAGAGTGATAGTAACAGGAAGGAAAGTAGGAAGCAGGGCTACAGGAGCATGGCTGGGAGTTGGGTGTTCATCCTGAGAGTGACGGGAAACACTGAAGGACTGTAGGCATTGGGTAACTCTAATTTATATTTCTGTGCAGAATGAGTAGTTGGAAGTATGACAGTTTGGGGAACAATGCTCCAGGAAAGCCTCTCTGAAAACATGTGGCTACATAGAAATAGTGAGAGATTTAGAGGGATCTTCTGCATTCTGGGCCTTATTCTAGGAAATTCATTCACATCTTCTTATTTAAATCTTCAACAAATTCACAAAATTGGTAACATTACCTCTTTTACACATTAGAAAACTAAAATTCAAACAAGTTGCCTAGATCACATAGATAGTTGCCAGGATTTTGTTCACTAAACCAAGCTGTTTATAATTATGATCAAATGCTTTGATTTTATATATACCTTTGCAAACAAATAAGTACCAGAGCTAAACTGTAAATTGTCATCATATTCCAGGGATTCAAATTCTCAATATAACTGTAATAATTAAAAACTTAAGCACAGGATTCCCCTAGACTTTCAACGAGATAGAAAACTTTTCCTTTGATTCTTAAATATGTGGGTATAATTAGCATGCACAAATATGGCATTGCTGGTCAACTCCTCATCCCCAGTCAAAGATAGAAAACAAAAAATGGTGCCCTGCAGCTGCGCAGCTTCAGTCCTGTCTAGCTCAGACAACTTAGGAGCACATTGCTTAGAAAGCCTCTATCTGGCCAGGGTTTCCATTACTATCAAGTCATTTCTTCAGTCTTGGTAGACTTAATTTCCTCTTGCTTTCTGTCTCTCTGCCACCTCCCCCTGCACACCCTGCCAAAGTAAATTTCAATGAAATAGAACTTGAAATTTTCATTTATTCATAACTTTTGTCTTCATATTCACCTAAGAAATAGCCGTAATAAAGTCCATCCCTTGACTTTTAGCCTCCCATCTGTTTTTACAGTTCATGCATGTGGATTTTCTATATTGGCAAAGCTTTGGAATTATATTTTATATCCACCAGCTAGCTACCAGTCTCACTCTTGCCCAGTACCAAATGTGAAGAAAAGACCCTGATGTAATACAGTAGACCTCTTATCTGAGGGGATACCATCCAAGACCCCCAGCAAATGGCTGAAGCTGAAAATAATACAGATCCCTGTATATACTAGGCCAGGAGTCCTCAAACTTTTTAAACAGGGGGCCAGTTCACTGTCCCTCAGACCTTTGGAGGGCCGGGACTGCTGGTCCCGGGACAAGTCGGCTGCTAAGCAGGACAGGCAGCAGGTGGCAAAAACACCTGGTGGGCCAGATAAATGTCCTAGGCAGGCTGCATGTGGCCCATGGGCCATAGTTTAAGAACACCTGGTAGGCTTTCCCATATACATAAATATAATAAATTAGGCACAGCAAGAGACTAACAGAAATAATTAACAAAATACAATGGTTATAACAACAGTCCAGAGTCACTACTCTTCCATTTTCAGGACATTATTAAGTGAAATAAGCGATACTTGAACACAAGCACTTGCAATGCCATAATAGTTGATCTAATCACCAAGACAGTTACTAAGTGGCTAAGGGCAGGTATTGTCTTTACTGTAGATACACTGGACAAAGGGATGATTTTCATCCTGGGAAGGCTGAACTGAGATAATGATAAAATTCATAACACTACTCAGAATGGCATGCAAAACTTACTTATTTCTGGAATATTACATAAAATATTTTGAGATGATGGCTGACTGTGGGTAATTGGAACCACAGAAAGCAAAACTGCAGAAACAGGGGGATAACTATCATATATCACCCTTCCCCAAAAGGTGGGCATTTGAAATTCTTATCTCATATGAAGAAACAGTTAATTATGAAATAGTAGATTTGGTTTCTTTGAATAAATGGGTCTACCATGAATCCTGTTTTAAGTAACTTTTTTCAGCTTTGTCCTATATGTCCATGGATGGTGTATGAATTTCACAAGATAGAAAAATAACAAACCTTAGTAAATTTAAAAGAATAGAAATTATTCCATGTATCTTCTCAGACCATCATGGAATAAAAGTTGAACTCAGTAACAATAGGAATTTGCAGTCTCATACAAAAACATGGAAGCTAAATAACCTTATGCTGAATGATAGGTGGGTCAAAGATGAGATAAAGAAGGAAATTACCAAATTTTTTGGACATAACAATAATGAAGATACAAGTTACCAGAACCTCTGGGATACCACAAAGGCAGTCCTAAGAGGGAAATTTATAGCATTACAAGCCTTCCTCAAGAGAACAGAAAGAGAGGAAGTTAACAACTTAATGGGACATCTTAAGCAA
>NW_003852400.1:28303111-28307470 GCF_000181295.1 Otolemur garnettii
GGGAAGGGAGAAGGGAGGGGGGAATGGGTGGAGGGAGGGGGTTTGGAAGGATCACTTCTGAGGTTTATCTTATAGGAGTACAAGTGAATCTTTCTAAGAGTAGAATGTGAACGTTTTAAAACAATAACTGAGAAAATGACATGAAGGCTGTGTTGATGAGTTTGATGGAAGTATTTCGGACTGCATGTGAAAACCTCACACTGTACCCCAGAAGTGCATTAATGTACATAGTTACCATTCAATAAAAAAAAAAGGAAAGAAAAATAAGAAAACAAGATTATTATATATAATAGAGTTACTATGAAAGATTCATGTTAAGACCAAGGCTACCCTTACTCTGTAGATAAAATGTGTAACCCAAGGAACTTAACTTTGCCTAAGACATGAGTTTGTCATATAACAATGGCCACTTCCTTGAATTACAGGACTTTTATATTGTGGAATAAAACATTCAATAAAATACTAATACACAGGTGTGTGTAATAGGTAACAAACATAGGTAATAGGTAAAATTTTTACTCACCAAGAATAACATCACCTTTTAAAAAAATTATTGGATTTATATATTCATGTTATAGGTTCAAAGTATTTTGGCATGTAGCATTTCATTTGATCCTCACATAAAATCCAGGCTAAAACAAAATAAAGTATCTCCTTACCAATAATATTTTCATTTTTACAGTGAAACAGAGCTAAAAGTCATTCCGTGTCATGCATTTTATGAAGAAAAATCATGGTTTTCCTTCTGATGTTCAAGAGGGTCATCAAGATCACATGCTTAACATTTAGCTAGTATAGATTTATGCCTGACCTAGGCTATTACAAATGTATGAATTTTTTTAAAAAGTAATTTCTATTTGCAGTTAATCAAATGAGTTATTTCCTTAAGATAGTATCCTAGCAACTTCAGACACAAGAGGAAGTCCCTGCTGATGTTAGAAAGAGATTTGTTTATCACATATCCAGATCTAACTTCTGAATGTGCTTCAAAGTGTTGCTTTGATCAAACAACTATCAAAACTTTTCTGTTATGGAACTAACAAGGTTGTAAGAATCTTCATTTCATAGTTTGTGATTTTAAGATGCTCATAGAAAGAGAACAGTGGTTAGCATTTAAGTAAACAGGTTTTTTTTTTAAGGAACATTTCAATGAAACTAATCTCAAACAAAGCCAAATATTTAACTGAATATTAACTAAAACTTTCAAACGTTATTGGGTTGACAAATAATTAGACATTTTCTAACTAGTCTTAAACCTTACCTCTCATACTACCTAGCTACATATCTTGGTCATCACCAAATGAAGGCAGTTTGAGCTACAATTGTCCCCTTCAATCTTATGGGAGTCTACATTTGTTACATCTGACCACTATTCATATTTGAAGCCAGAACTTAAAAAACAAAAACAAAAACTCACCCCAGCAAACAAGCATCGAATTTAGTTCATTCAGGGTATTTCATGAATTTAAGTCTCTGAAAACTCATCTCAAATAATGTGATATAATAAGAGAAACCCTTAATTGGAGATGTAGCCTTCACCCTACAACTTCTAACGCAGATGTACAAGGGCCCTATCCATTGGTCATATTAAGCCAAAGAAAAGGATAGGGAATACAATAATCAAATATAAATGCAAGTACTGATATCACAGGAAATTATCTAACCTAGACCATAAAATAAGTAACTCAACAGTGAATCTTAATGCATTTATACTAGGGGATAAAATTTTTTGATGTTCTGCATGAAATTCATATACTTTACCTATAAAAACTCAAGGAACAAGAATTTGAAGAGAAAAAATTATTATATTCCATTGTTTAGTTATATAGCATTCCAAATAAAGGAAACACTAGACAAAAATACTGCTATACTGTACATAATGTACAAAATCGTATTTCTTACCTCAAGAGCTGGCAATAGCTACTATTCAGTGTGATAGTCAACAAAACACTTCATATGTAAGGCAACATCACATTTTTCATATGAAAAAGTCAGTCTTATGACACTCAGCAGACCACACTTGCATTCCCTGTTTGACTATCTCATGATTCATACCATCATAATGTGAGTCAATGTTATGCTTCTGAGAAGATCTTCCTCTTAAGTAAGGTTCTGGAAGATGACAGTGGGTCGCCAGATAATAACATAAATAACAACTCCAAAAGATCCATTGGCTTCTCGTTATGTGTTTTATGCAGTTGCCCAGCATTTTGTAAGACCAGTTCAAAACAGAACAAAAGAGGGCTTGACTACCATTTCTTTCATGGACTGATACCCAGTATTTATCAATGTTGTCATCAGCTTTGTCTATGCCTCCCATGAAATGGTTATATACTTTGATCATGTTTGGCTGCTGAACTTGGATCTTCCTTTTTAGTTTCTGGGAATAATAATTGACAAGACACAGGGGAACGACACCAGCACCAGATGAGGCAACGGTGACAACACTGTTATCATTCCTTCTGCAGACACTATTGACAATATTGCCTTTGCCATCAATTTGATAATTTAATGTGTTTCTTCCGAGCTACATCTGAGTCTGATGGAACTTTGTCAATGTGATCCTTTCTCATGATACCACTGCATGATGTCCCATTGAACTGAGCTTATCAAGAAATGCAATACTTATGAAAAAGTTATCAAATACAAAAAGGCATTGTCCAGGGTGTGCCTCTATAAGTGCCTCACTAAACTGAAGGATGAGTGCTTCACTGACACCTCATTCCTGATGTTTAATATTTGGGTTTTTACCCTAAAATGACTGAAACCAGTTAATGTAAACCAGACATGTTGTATCATACCAAAGCTTACAGTCAAACTGAATGAGCTTGCCTCTAATAAATTATTTGCACCTGTGACAACCAAAATAAGGAAACCATGTATTCATCAAGGCTAAAATATATTTTATTTGGAACAAATTTTATAAATCTCTTATGGAATGTGCTTAGAAGAGGACAAACTTGAAAAACTTATCCATTGGGTCCAAATGTTCATTGTTAGCAACATGCAAATTAAAAAATATAGTTTCAAAGCGGTCACATCTCATGGCAGCGCTAAGGAGTATATTACGCACATCTGTTCTTCATTCCCATAACATATGCCTTTTAGAAACTGAGACATAACCACACAGAGAAGTAATTCCCAGAAGACAATTGAATCTGGAGCAAGTCAAGCCAATAAGTTGGAGTATGTGACAATGAGTTCAACTGCCTCATGATCAAGAAAAAATTTGAGAATTTCTGTGGGAGTTCTAATTTTGGTGAAAAAAAATTGGTGGTTCTGTAACTCTACCTGCTATGGGCTGTCCAGTTAGGTTAGCTTTTTTCTACTTGTGAACAATTTTTGTCACTTCTTTTTCTTTGATAGAGGAGATTACTGCACAGAAGACACAGATGATCTAGGTGGAACTTCATTGTCCACAGAGTCATCTCCAGGTGTATATGAGGGATCATCTGAGCCAGGCTCAGCATCACAGCCATCTTGAGTAAGATAGGCAGGTGCATACAACAAAGAACTTGGCAGACTACTTATTTTTCTATCTTCTTAATCTTCTGAGTCCTCATCAGAAACAGGCACAGTAGCATTTTCAGATGGTTGTATCACTACAGCACTTGATTCTATGCTGTCATCTGTCTCTAACAGGTCAATTATTTCATGTACACTTAGAGTTTGAGGCATCTTGAGACTTATAAATAATTTCAAACAAAAAAGGGGAAAAGGGTGTTGTTCCACAACACCTGGCTAATTTTTTTTATTTTTAATAAAGACAGGACCTCACTCTAGCTCAGGCTGGTCTTCAACTCCTGATTTCAAGCAATCCTCCCACCTGGGCCACCGTGACAGCTAGGATTACAGGTAGGAACCACCAAGCCTAGCCAGTTTTTTCAAGTTTCACAATTTGCAACACTATAGGATTTTATATTTTCATGATAAAGATATGTATCTTGAATCTTGTAATTCATAATTCCTATAAGTAAAGGTCTTGCTTAATGCTCCAAAACTGGAACATGAAAAATGTCAAACCCACAACTAATACAATAAAATAATAGCTTCGGTATTTTCTTAATACAACACAATAGCATAACTAGTAGAGAAGTAATAGAAAAAAAATACTAGTATAAGATGTATTGTAATAAAGTTGTATTTACCTGTCTGGAGGGCTCTTTAAAATTTTTCCAAAAGTTTACATCACTTTTTGACAAGCTCCCAACATGCCAGTATCTGCAGCTGTGACTAATTTTGTGTACCACATGACAACATGTATCCTCAGGGGGCAGACATGCAACAAATCAGACCTCAACAATGACCTGGAGCAGTAGAATATAACTAACTCCCACATCACTATGTTTTTTTTTTTTT
>NW_003852400.1:28318711-28415749 GCF_000181295.1 Otolemur garnettii
AACTTCTTTCTGGGCTCAGCTCCCCGTCTTTGACTTCATAGATTCTGATTCCAACCAGTTTTTCTTCCTTTGTTCAGGAGCCTCTGACCAGGGTTGCTACCAGTCGGCCATCTTCCCAGAATCCCCCCCACTATGTTTTTAATAATGGAACAGGAGACATAAATCAGTTTAAGGAGATCAGAACAAGATGTGCAAAGAAAAATCTCAGTTTCTACAAAGTTTTTGTTTCTGTTTTTGCTTTTGTTTTTTGAGACAGAGTATCACTCTACTGCCCCAAGCTAGCTATGGCATCAGCCTACTTCACAGCAATCTCAAACTCCTGGGTTCAAACATTCCTCTTGCCTCAGCCTCCTAAATAGCTAGAAATACAGCTGCCTTCCATAACACCTGGCTAATTTTTTCTATTTTTAATAAAGACAGGCCCTCACTCTGGCTCAGGCTGGTCTTGAACTCCTGATTCCAAGCAATCCTCCCACCTGTGCCACCATGAGTTCTAGGACTACAGGTAGGAACCACCAAGCCTAGCCAGTTTTTTCTAGTTTCATAATTTGCAACACTGTAGGATTTTATTATTTTCATGATAAAGTTATATATCTTGAATCTTATAATTCATAATTCCTAGCAGCCAAAAAAAATTAAAGTCTATAATATCTTTTAAGTATATGTTTTTAACCCTGGATATCATAATTATAAAGAAAAATCCTACAACTATTAAATACTGCTTATTGACTTTCTGACTACTTTCCCTAGTCACTATTAAAAGAATTATGTTAGGACAGGAATGATGAACATCATAGATACTTGGAATAATAGTGTAAAAAAGCAAGATGTGGAACAATTAAATTAAATCTGTAGAAAAAGGAATTGTTTACCTTTAACTGATGCCAAAAACCACAGCAATATTAACATCTAACCTCTAATAACTGCTAGACACTGTATTGAATTCTTTACATACATTAGCTCACATAACTTTCCCAATAAATCTAAAACGTAGAAATATTACTATGCCCAATTTACAGGTGAATGAAGTGAGACTAAGAGAGGTTAGAAAATGTTTCCAGAGTTATCCAAAAAGTGGCAAAGTTGAAATTCAACCTCAGTCTTGATACTCCCAAGCTTGTAGGTTTATGTATGACACTACCCAGCCTTCTAACCACCCACTTTCTTCTCAGCAATATCAAATGCTTGTAAAGAATGTGGTATGCCTGGTTGTAAAAGCCAGCAAATCTTATAAATAAGATTATATTTAGAAGGCAGAAGCAATGCCCCAACCCTCATGTGCTGTTTCCTCATAGAAGTAATTTCAATTTGGGAGTCCATCAGGTAGGATTAGCTTTGTCTTCTTATAATAGAAACCCCCATTCCCAAATAATAATACTTTTATCAACATGTTTCATTTCCTTAAAGTAGAAAAAGTTTAGAGGTATAGAGTCCAGAACTATAGCAGTTCTGGCAGTTCTGAAAGAACTAAGGTTTCAAACGTAATCTGGGTTCCATTGACGACATTGTCTCATGGTCCAAATGACTGCTCTAAGCATTTGGCCATCAGTTTAAGACAGGAAGAGGAAAGAGGAGGGAAAGAGAGAGGAACACCCCTTACCCAAAGAATAAACATGCTTTAAAAATTAAAAAAACAGTTCTGTAGAAGCACTAACACTACATCTTGCATTCACATCTCATTGGCTTAATAATTTTAAGGAAGGTTGACAATATAGTCTTTCAGCTGGGCAGACTGCTGTTAGTAAAGTAGAAGAGTTAATAGATTAGCATTTTCTATCACTGAGAGTTAGACACAATTGCTAGTAGAGCATCTTAACACCTTCTTAAGAAACAATCTCTAAGCCAAAGTCATTAAATAAAAGATGGCATCTTTAGATTAGAAGGAACACTTATTGACTCCCTAAGAAACATGCAAAGGGATGCAAATTTCATAATAAAGATTCCATTGCTGGTTTAATAAAAAAAACATTCTTCTGATCATTTATAATTTAAAGTTTGCTATTTAAATATGAAATATAAGTTTGATACAAATAATAAAGGGCTAATAAGAATAATCTTAAACTATATCTATCACATCTGTCAAATTTATTCCATTTCATTTGGCTGTTTATTGGAAGGATTTCATGAACTTATGGAAAATTCTGGTCTGATGACCAATGCCTGTAATTAACATTTCCAATCTCATTATCTGTGTTTTCTTTATTTTCTTCATTAACATATGTTATCTCAGATGCGGCACCTTCTCTTCTACCTCCATTAGCCTACAGTTCAGAAATATATCATCTGGACATACATTTAAACTTGCTCATAGTCAAACATTCTTCTTTCTCTGACAATTTATTGAGAGAAAACCGCAGTCTCTACCTATGTTTCTTCTTCCAAAATTTTTCTGTTCCCTTCATGTATCCACATGTGAATTTGTCTTCTCTCATTTATCCTGAGTAATGGTCTTATATGCTGAAATGTGAAAAAGTAAATATTTTATGTGGCTTCATGGTATAGAATGTAAGCTTACAGGTAAAGGTAATAAAAAGGCAGATTTAATATATGACTTTCCTAACCTTTAGAGTTGTCCCATGATGGAGAACACTATCTCAAGGGAAAAGCAATAAACATCATACATAAATAGACAAAGGTTAAATATCAACTTAAAAAGATACTAAAAAATGAACGATATTGAGTGGAGGGTCAGTTGGTTTCTAAACATTCTTTCCCATTAAAAAAATTTATAGAAATTGTTTATCATCTTGAGCTAGTTTAAATTTAATATTAATATGTTAATGCTATAGAAATGTGTACAATTAAAGATGTGATCCATTTATTTTATCCATAAAACTATTTATAAGAAGATATAAGAAAAAATTGACTCATATAAGACTTTCCATTTGACCCCACAATCCCATTACTAGAGATCCCACTCAAAAGAAAAAATAATAATTTTAACATAAGAACATTTGTGCTAGATTATTTATCATAGCTCAATTTACAATTGCCAAGATGTGGAAACAACCTAAATGCTCGTCATCCCGGGAATGCATTAACAAATTGTGGTATATATATACTATGGAATACTATTCACCCATTAAGAAATGGAGACTTTACATCTTTTATATTAACCTGGATGGAGTTAAAATGCATTCTTCTTAGTAAAGTATCGTAAGAATGGAAAAGCAAATATCCCATGTAGTTAATACTAATATAAAGCCAGTAGATGATCTAATTCATCTACTTTTCCCTATGTCTCTTTCAAAGAGAAAAACTATATTCAATTCAAGTTGAGGGCAGGGAAACAAGGGAGAAGGAAGCGAAGTAGGGGGAAAATTGGTGTGCAACCACTTAATGGGCACAATGTGAGGGTGTATAGCATACCTCCACCTCCTGGGTGAAGGACATTTACTAGAAGAGGGACTCTACCTAATAAATTTAAATATTGTGACCTGGTTGTTTGTACCCTCACATTAACCTGAAATTTAAAAAAAAAGAAAAGGAATGCAATACATCTACCAGAAACCAAATTATAACATATTCTGAACAAATGTTTGTGATTAATGGAGATTAACTACATATTAGCCAGCAAAAGAAGCTTGCTCCAGAAGGAAAGTCAGACTTCTTTAGCCATGTCCATATTTGTGTTAACACTATGTTATTCTTATTACATTAATATTTAATAGTACATGATGACAGAATCATGGAGTGAACTACAGTTGACCCATGGAAAAACAAAGAAAAAAAAGAAAAAATGGCTTACAATAGTCATAAAACATTGAAATTAAAGTTACAGTTACATCTGACAATGTGGGTAGATGTTCATATGATATTAATATTTAGTAAAAAGTTCTAATCTAGAAAATTATGCACTATACTTTTTATAAAATTAAAAACATAAAAATAATAAAAATGAGCAGTAATATTTAGAAATACTTATAAAATTTAAACTTTTTTCAGATTAAAATGAGGATACATACAATTAGCTTATATAGCTATACTTTGTAAAGTAAAAGTCTGAGTTGTAGTTGTACCCTTCATCCATAAAGTGTACAATATACCCATCCAATGTACCCATTTGGTATAGAAATTTGAAGGAAGTTAAGTTGCACCACACCCTTCAAATAATAGCTAATTAAACAAAATTTACTGGATATTAACCTACCTGATAAAATTATGCTTGGCTTGCTTGTGGGAGTGCCTGTAAAAAATATCTATTATACAGTAAATTTCAGAGTTAGCACTGACAGGGAAGAGAAGAGTATTATTAAATAAAGATGATAATCTTGCACTGATTTTTATTGCTGTTAAGAGAACTTAAAACTTCATCAGCTCTTCAAGTGCCTCCTTATTTACATTAATGACAAAGGATTAAATAGTGGAAGAAAATGCTGAGATCTCTAAGGAAAGCTAAGGAAAGCTCTATCTAGCCACGTTAAATGTAGTTAAATAATGTTACTACAAGATAACAAGGAAAAGGTCAAAGAAAATATGCCAAATGACTTCATCATCCAAAACTATTGAGCAAATTAGCATAGGACAATTTTAAATTCTTCCAAGATTAAAAAAAAATTCTATTAATCATATCATCAAGTAGATTATGGTCATCCTAAATCTGGACTTTCAGATTTCCATAATTTTACCTTTTTAGAGCTATGGGTACAAAGAAAGAATGTTTAAAACCCATTTGGAGTTAATACTCCACAGTACATGAAGTACAAAGCAGAATCCGAATGGAGACAAGACCCAGGGATCAATGCGTGTGCAGGACCACACATTTTTCTTTTGATCTCCTTGTCAGTATTATGTCACTTTAGTGAGAAATGAGGCATTTTTTCATAAAATAAGCTATATTTTTACAAAACAAGATAAAGGAGTTGATGCTAAAGAAAATGTGCTTGTGACCTAGAACTTCTCAAAAACACTGTTGAAAAATATAACTAGCAAAGAAATTTGCTGAATTTAATTTATGAAGAGAATTAGGAGAACATGAGGCACAAGATGCTGACTCAATTTCATTTTCAAATTGGAAATAGCAGTATTAACATAGTTATTAAGATAAAAACAGCTTGCTTGTATTATTGCAAAGCATTCTAAAAAATTGATATGACGTTTAATATTAAAGTTGTCTGTGCTTTTAAGTTTTTTGGTGAAATTTTACATTAATTGATCTCTAAAGCGGTTTCATCTATACAACATCAGTTTGCTTATAGAAACCTCTGAACTAATGTTTTGAAGGAAGTGTATTGCAATTATATGCATAATAAACCAAATGAGTATAAGGCTCGGTCTAGACTCAGGGATATTGTCTGATATGAAGATAGCATACAGTAGCAGAAAGAACAATGAGTTTTGAAGTTAAGATGTGAATCTTGGTGTGTACTAGTATGTGAAATTACCAAGCTAGTGAATCTTTCACAACTTTACTACACTCATATGGAAAAGTACAATAATAATACTAAGTCAGCCTGTATATCTATATCCAGTGAAATGCATGGAATATAGCAGATGCTCATAATTGACGGTCATCTGCCCCTCTTTCCATCACTACCAACAATAGGCTTTCAATTCTTGGCAAACATGAGACAACCAAATGATAACTTTTGCCACAAGAAAATACATGGAAAACATCCAGTCCTTAACAATTCCCTTTACTCAAGATACTATTAAATTATATCATTAAATTCAAATTATTTTTAGACCATTTAAATGCATAGCATATTTCTGATAGAGAAAAAAATACTGAATGAGGAAACAGAGCAAACAAAGCCACAGTTTAGGATCCACAAAAGGGGAAGGAGCTAACTAATGAGCAGAATCTAAGAGAATCCCCAGGAGATGCTATGAAGGCAAAAGTCAGAAGAAAAGGTGGAGTGTGTTTAAGTGCTATGAACTAAACTTCTTATCACCCTCAAATCTTCCTTCCTAATCAGAGAATAAGGTGAAGTCAGAAATTAAAAAGAGATAGGAAATTTAGTTTTTAAAGGAATTCATTGAACCATCTATGAAGAGTGAAGGCAAGTAGTATGAATGTTGGTGTTCCAGGACAAAACCTTTCTACATACTGGCATTTTGTCTTAATGTTATAAACTTACAAATTGACAAGCTCACAAAGCTATATAGAACTCCTAGCTTATTTTTCTCATGCCTTGTTTTAAAATACAATTAGATAGCCACGTGACAGAAAACAAAAGGAGTATGAATTTGTTTACTCAGAGAAATATAAAGCAATATTGCATCCAGAAAATAAGAATCGATATCTCTGAAAAAAAAGAATAGATCATCTGTAAATATATTACATCACATAAATAAAATCATAAAAAAGGCCCCAAAAAAGAGTTATTGGATAAGAAAATTAAGAATATGATTACTAGAAGAGTGGAGCTGGAAGTACTCAGGGAAGGACACATAATTGGAGCAGCTGCTCACACCAATCCCTTTCTAAGACAGTCCCCACTTATCATGGGATGATAGTCCACTGTCTTTGATTGGCCTACATCCTCACAACCTCAAAAAAAACAAGGTTTCCCTCAGCTCCATGAGTAGAGATTTTGAATCAGCTTGATTTTTAACCCTAATCTTCCTCTCCAACTTTTCTTTACTGAAACTGAAACCAGTCAGCAACCTTCTACAAAGCCCCAGATCAATTAACACCTTCAAGATACAGGCATGATATCTCTTAATCCCAATGAGAATGGCCCACATCACAAAGCACTCAAAGCAATACATGGATGTGAAGAGAAAGGAACACACACACACACACACACACATTCTTGGTAGGATTGCAAACTAGTACAATATCTATAGAAAATAGAATGGAGATTCCTCAGAGAACTAGAAGTAGACCTACTACTTGATCCTATAATCTCAATACTAGGTATTTACCCAAAAGAAAAAGAGACATTTTATCCTGAAGACATTTGCATTCACAACTGCAAAGATATGGAAATAATCCAAGTGCCTTTCAATACATGAATGGATTAATAAACTATAATATATGTATACCATGGAATATTATCCAGCCATAAAAAAATGGCAATCTAGTATCTTTTGTAACAACCTGAATGGAATTGGAGACCATTCTCCTAAGCAAAGTATGGAGACTGAGGTAGGCAGGAAGGGGATGGTAAATTCCCACCCAATGGGGACATTACAGTTGCCTCACACACATTCTAGGTGAAGGACACACCTACAATTTGGACTTTAACCCTCTAAAAACAAACTATGTAAGCTAATCATACATACCCCCACATTAATCTGAAATTTAAAAAAATAATAAAAAGTTATATTAGGTCATAAATATAATTAACTTTTTGAGTAAAGTAATAAATTTTTTAAAAGATATAGGTACAAGTAAGAGAACTTTAGGAACAGTAGGACCAAAAACACAACACAAGCCCTAGTAAGAAGCAAATCCTAAAGAGCAGTAGAAGAAAGCATGGACTTGGGGTGGCTGTAGGCTCCAAGTGATTTGGGGGCATGTGAGACAGTAACCTGCCACTTTGCTCAGTATTGCAAATCTCATAATCTGGGAGTGAACATTGTCTAGCTGGACATACAGCACTAGTAGAAAATGTGGGACCCCAGGTTTAGCTCTCAAGAAATTGAACTCTACAAAAAAAGAAGAAAAAATCATATGCCAATACAGGCTCACAAAACAAAAGGCACACTGATCCAGAAAATAAGTAAAAAATAACAGGAATGGATATCTATGCAACTGATAGGCAACTGAAGGTTGCATTATTTGTGGCTTATCATATATAAATAACTGTCTATATAAGATAAAATACATGGTCTTCTTTCCTGAGACAGTGTTATCAAGATGGGTCGAGATTTTCCTTCTCTTACTCCCTGTATTTTTTATCTTATTAAATCATAGCTGTGTATATTAATGCAATCATGGGGTACACTGTGCTGCTTTTATATACAATTTGAAATATTTTCATCAAACTGGTTAACAGGGCCTTTATGGCATTTTCTTAGTGATCACGTTAAGATATTTATATTCTACATTTAGTAAATTTCACGTGTACCCTTGTACCCTTGTAAGATGCACTGTAGGTGTGGTCCCACCAATTACCCTCCCTCCACCCTCCCTTCCCCTTGCTCTCCCCTTTTCCATATTCTTGGGCTATAATTGGATTATAGCTTTCCTATACAAGCTATAACTTGGTTTCATAGTAGGACTGAGTATATTGGATACTTTTTCTTGCATTCTTGATATACTTTGCTAAGAAGAATATTCTCCAGCTCCATCCATGTAAACATGAAAGAAGTAAAGTCTCCATCTTTCTTTAAAGCTGCATAATATTCCATGATGTACATATACCACAATTTATTAAGTCATTCATGGGTCAATGGGCACTTGGGCTTCTTCCATGACTTAGCTATTATGAATTGGGGTGCAATAAACATTCTGGTACAAATATCTTTGTTGTAATGTAAATTTTGGTCTTCTGGATATATACCTAGTAGAAGAATTGTAGGATCCAATGGCAGGTCTATTTTTTAGGTCCCTAACTGTTCGCCAAAGACCTTTCCAAAAGGAACGTATTAGTTTGCATTCCCACCAGCAATGCAGAAGTGTTTCCTTTTCTCCACATCCACACCAACATCTCTGGTTTGGGGATTATGTGATGTGGGCTAATCTTACTGGAGTTAGATGATATCTCAAAGTAGTTTTGATTTGCATTTCAATTTGACACTGGGGACCTGCTTGGTGTGGTGGGGCTATGTGGCTCTGTCTTGTTTTCAGCTGGTCTCTGTCATACCCCAGTGAATCAGTTAGTCTGGGTTGAAGTCTCAGCTGTGGAGAAACACCAGCAGTTAAGTCACCCCACCACCCTGCCATGGGCAACAACTATAATAGTTAAGTCAAACCTTCCCACAACCACACACCCAGGGTATCACTTTGTATAGTCCTCAGGTGATTGGCGCAGTTCAAGAGGTCCAAATCAATTGTCCCAGTCAGCACCAGTCTCAGGTGGGAGACTACAAATGTTCCTCAGCCAACTAGATAGCTGGCAGTTCAAGTATGACTCACTCTAGTCCTCCACAATGTCAGAAGGACCCACCCAGCAAATGAGTAAGTTTGGGAAGGTAGATGTCTCCTTCCCCACCTTGCACCTCTGTCACACCCAGTCACTGGTAACCCCACAGGGCTGTGACCTAGTTCCCTCCAGTGAGCATATGCTCCAGGGGTTTGTGCCTCACTGAGCCACAGGGAGATCTATGTCTCCTCAGCCAGGCCACTGCTCTCTGCCACTATCTGGCAGGGGGAACTGAGGCCTGATAACCTTGGGTGCTTAACGGAGGCTGGGGCAGTTCACTCAGTTCCAGTCCTGCCTCTGGTTGATGCTGCTGACAGAACAGAACAATTACACAGAATTTCTTTCTGTCCTGGCTATATTCCCCTGGAAATCAGATGCTGTTTGAGTTCACAAACTGCAACTCAGCCCCAGTCTGTGTCGCTGCCCAGAGCTGGTGTGTCTATCTCAGCTAAAGTCTGAGTTGGGATGGGCATGGTTATAGCTCACATTCAGCTGTCAGTTCCAGCCTCTGCCCACCTGCCTGTGTCTCATCTATAACCCGCTGAAGGTGGAGTGCTTCTTAGGCTCACTAAAGCAGCCCTTCTGGCTCAGCCCCACCCTGGGAATATACCATCTCTGTGCACATCCCTGTGGCACTTCACCCAGGCAGGTATCACCTCAGTCATACCCTTACCTCATGGGGCCTGAGTTTCGGTCCCAGATCTGTTCCACCTGTGGCTGCCACCAGAGAAAATGTCCAGCTTCCTCTGCTTGCTCAGAGAGGCAGGGAATGTCTCTCCAAAATATCCCCAGGGGTGTGAGCCCTATTGTTCCTGACACTGCTGCTGCTACTCTGTGCCCTTGGGCACCACCTCTCCCTCTCCTGTATGGTTCCCTCAGTTCACACTTTTCTCTTTACTCCCATGCTGGAGAATCATCACAGACCAGCAATAGCCCATGCTCTGTCCACACCTCTTGAGAAAATGCTCAAGAATCTGGACTCCCTGAGGGGAGGGCAGGCCTCCAGACCTCGTGATAAGAGTGGATTAGGGAGTGCTGGGAGTTCCGAATTGCAGGTAGAGAATATATACAGTTTTATGCCTGGTGGGAGAGTGTCATGGCACATTCGTAAGTCCTCTCTAGGAAAGGAGTTCTGGTTTTTACAGGGTCTCTCCCATGGGATAAAATAGGAGGGGATCGGAACTCTGCTCACTTGTTGTATAGAGTATACTGTGAGCTGTCCTCATGAGGGAGGGGACTCCCATCCACTTGGTGATGGATTTTGTACCTATTGTTTGTTTCCTTGGGGGCATAGCTCACCTCAGCAGAGTTTATGTGCATTCTTCAACCTTCTCACTTGGCTTAACTCCAAACCATCAGCTTACTTGCTATACTTCTGTCCTTTAACTCTCCTTCTGGACAGGAGCCTCTGTGAAAAGCTAGCTCCAGTCGACCATCTTGCCTCCACCCATTCCCTGTACTTTTTAATGTCAATATTTATAAAACTATGACTCTCACTTGTTTTACTGAAGAAGGTATTATTCTACACAATATGGCTCCTGAAATAAAACATTTCAGTGGAAAGTCAAGAACATATCCTAACGTGTGGATCCAAGAATCAACCCAGATTCATTTCAATTAATTTGAATTTCAGAAGGAAAAAAAGTTGTTGAGAAACAAGGAAATATCAAAAGTGAAAGGAGATTTGAGACACCATATGGAAAGGGCACAAGAGAGTGAACCAAGATGTATTTATTTATTCACTCTCCTCCTCCACCATGTGACTGAGAAATTTCACAACACTAAAAATATAAATAAGATTCTTTCCCTCTATCCCATCTATTGTGTACAATGTAGGGATATATGGCACACTTCCTAGATGAAGGATGCAGCCACAACTCAGACTTTGGACTTTACCTTACAAATAATGTAAACTAGTCATATATACACTCATATTAACTCTAAACTTTAAAAAAAGGATTCTGAAAGATGCTAGAAGAGAGGCAGCAATAATACAGGCTACCTACTAAACAATAAAAATTAAATAGAGATCTCCTTTTTAAAACATGGAGAAAAAATCCAATTTATATACAATATGAAATGAATTTAGTAAATGCCTGGCTCAGTTGTTTTTATTACTCTTCATACCATCGTGTGAAAAAAAGACCATTCTTCCTAGAAAATAAACAGAGAAAAATATAAGAAATATATTCAAGTGTGTATTTATGTATACAAATGTGATTTTTCTGATTTTTAACTCATTAATGATATGTGCTTCCTTAACTAAAATATTTATGATTAGTGGAGATGATAAATATTTTTATTTTAATTTTCTACCTCATTTACCTCATGCTAACTCCATTTAGAAAGTTTGGCAGCAAATATACAATGAATCTTTAGACTTAGGTGCTGTTCTCCAAATCAAGCTGTGTTACAGCACATTAAAACTACCAGGGGATTGCTGGATTTCCAAAACATCAACATTTTACCTTCATCAAAGTTTTGAACCAACCTGAAAGCAAAAAGAGGAAAGTACCTTTATTTTAGTTAAAGTCTTAATAGAAGAAAGTGATTTAATTGTGTATTAACAATGAGCTTTCTAATCACTCAGCCTGGAATGAGGCTGCTAGGGCCTGAAGTTATGACTTTCTGAAAGGCTCAGAGAAGATCAGAGTGGAATAGAAAGAATGAAGATTAAACTCTAAAAAGGAAGAGTGGGGTGAAGAGGTTGAGACTCTTCCCAGCTCACCAATGAGGAAAGTAACTCTGCTTCCCTTGAAAAAGGCAAAGGATAGGCAAAAAGCCAGAAATATTAATATGTGAGGGAGGGAGGACTGTCTCTTTATACAAACCACAGTAAAGGGGAAAAAACATATCCCCTACACATATGGAAGTTTTTTGTTTATTGTTTGTTTTATTGTCTCATATACCGACTGAGGCCTGAGCTGAAACTATCAAATTGGAATCTCTGAGAACAGAGCATAGCATATCTATGATGATGGACATCCTTAATTAAACACCACAGAAGGAAGTGAAAAAGAGATAAAATCATTCTGATTCAAATTTAGAGCAACCATCAAATTCACTTAATATACAGTCTAGTTTCTGAGGATGTCTAAAATGTCATAAAGTAATTTACTGATTCAACAAAGATTGACTTCTAACTGTGTGTCACACTCTGCTCTATTTTATGTCTTACAGGAAGAAATCAAAGAGCCCTTCCTGGGGAAGCTCACATATTCCAACTGCAGAGAGAGGCATGATCCATTATTTTAATAGGTTAAAAGGTGATTAAGTATTATGGAATAGAAAAGAAAACTTGAGCAATCAAAAAGATACTGGGACTAGGTGTCAGCAACACCAGGTCATGTAAGACCCTGTAGCCTATTGTAGAACCTGAGCTTTTTCTGTGAGTGAATTGAGGTCAGTGCTGGCAACATAATTTTTATTTAAATTTTAAAAGAATCACTGTGGACCTCTAGCTTTATCTTTGATGTGTATGAATTTAAAAATTGTCATTCCTCTGTTTAAAATAAGAAAAAAAACTAAACAAAATAAAAGTCAATAACTTTCTTGAACCCATCAGGGAACCAAGGTTGCAGGGCAATCATCACTCTGAACACAAAGATAGGTGAACCAGAGGAATTCTAAGCTAGGAATTACCTGGAGCAGAAGCCATGGGAGCTATAATTGAAATGATGAATGCCTTTAATGGGCTCATCCTTAGACAGTACAGAACTGAAGAAAGAAGCGAGTCTAAAAATATGTCAATAGAAGAAGCTTCCGAAAATTAAATGCAAAGAGAGAAAGGAATAAAAAAAAAAAAATAAAGAATGCCCAACAATTATAGTACCATTTTAAAAGGTTTAGCATTTCTAATTTTTAAAATTAGGTAAGAAGGCTAAGAAAAGGCTGTGACTGAATAAGGGTAAGAGTGCAGAAAAACACTTAGGAGTCAATGTCAGAAATCCAGAAGAAAGATTGTAGTGAATAGGTTACTATGATAATACTAGGGCTGGTGAGAAGTGTCCGATTCCGAATATAGTTTGAAATCTTGGTAACCATTCCTTATAATATAATGAGTAGTTTTTTGGGTTTTTTTTTTTTTTTTTTTTTTTTGAGTCATGAGTTACAATTCACATGCACTGTTGGATCTTAACTTTGTAAAATTCCTAAAAATATAAAAACAATTTATAAATGACAAAACTGAGATCTGTGGTAATACCAAAGGAGGCTATCTAATGCCAGGACTAGTGGACTTTTGCCTACACACTATTCAAGGCTAATTTTGATCCTCTTGGTAGCTAACAGAGAAAATATTACTTTTGAAAAAGAGACTGTACAGCCATACCTTATTTTAGTTGTCTGCTTTTATTGTCCTCATAGATATGACACTTTTTATAAATTAAAGTTTTGTGGCAACCCTGCATCAAGCAAGTTTATCAGTGTCATTTTCCAACAGTATGCATTTCCTTTATGTTTCTGTGCCACTAAATAATAATTCTTTAAAAAATTACAAATGTTTTTAATTATTATTTGTTGGTTATGAGGGTCTGTGATCATTAATCTCTGATGTTATAATTGTTTGGGGACATAATGAACAACATGTACTTGAGATGGCAAACTTAATAAATGTATGTGTTCTG
Organism: Otolemur garnettii; assembly: GCF_000181295.1. Classification (NCBI taxonomy): domain Eukaryota; kingdom Metazoa; phylum Chordata; class Mammalia; order Primates; family Galagidae; genus Otolemur; species Otolemur garnettii. Next base: position 28,332,372 of record NW_003852400.1, read on the forward strand.
CCTACTCTGAAACTGGGAATTCTCACTCTTCTCAAGCCTCCCTATCTCCTGAGACATGACAACATAGAAATTATGCCAATTAATAACCCTACAGTGACCTCTAAGTATTCAAGTAAAAGGAAGAGTCACACATCTGTCACTTTCAATCAAAAGTAGAAATGATTAAGCTTAGTAAGAAGGGTATGTTGAAAGCCAAATAGGCTAACAGCTAATCCCCATGTGTCAAAATGTTAGCCAAGTTATGAAATAAAGGAAACATTCTTGAAAGAAATTTGAAGTGCTACTACACTGAACATACAATAGTAAGGAAGAGGAACAGTCTTATTGTGGATATGGAAAAAGTTTTAGTGGTCTGATAGAAGATTAAAGCAGCCACAACAGTCTTTTTAGCCAAACCCTAACCCAGAGCAAGGCATTATCCCTTTTCAATTCTATGGAGGTACTGAAAAGGTGAGGAAGCTGAAAAAGGTGAGGAAGCTGCAGAAGAAAAGTTTGAAGCTAGTAAAAGTTGTTCCATGTAATTTAAGGAAAGAAGCCATCTCTATAACATAGAAGTGCAAGGTGAAACAGCAAGTGCTGATATAGAAGCTACAACCTATCCAGAAAATCTAGCCAAGAAAACTGATAAAGTTAGCAACACCAAACAAAAGAGTTTTAATGTAGATAAAAATAGCCTCATATTAAAAGATGATGCCATTTAGGACTTTCATAGCCAGAAAAAAAGTCAATGCCTGATTTCAAAGCTCCAAAGGACAAGCTGACTTTCTTGTTAAGGTCTAAGGCAGCTGCTGGCTTTAAGTCAAAGCCAACATTCAACAAATTTAATCTTCCTGTGCTCTAAAAATGAAACAAAGCCTGGATAACAGTACATTTGTGTACAGCATGGATTATGGAATATTTTAAGCTCATTGTTGAGGACTCCAGCTCATACAAAATGATTTCTTTGAAAGTATTACTCTCATTGACAATGTACCTAATCACCCAAAAGCTCTAGTGGAGCTCTACCAAAAAAATGAATGTTGTTTGCATGCCTGCTAATACAACATCTACTCACAGGCCTATAGATCAAGGAGTGATTTGATTTTTAAGGGTTTTTCTGTTTATGAAATACTCTGGGGGAGGTGGAGCATCATGGCAAATGGGATAGATGTTTAGCTCAGCTCTCCTGGAACAATAGGTGAGAGGGAGTATGCTAGATCATTCCTGGTGTGGAGTATTGGTGTGGAGTGGCAGTTCAGGATGTGCAGCAAGGTGCCAGATTACTGGACTTGGAGTGTAATCCAGAGCTGGGGAGACTGCCAGGAAAGCTTCTGTGCCATGGCTGCTGAGGTTGCAACCAGCCCTCCCATGGAGGATTATAATTCCTAGTTTGTGGAGAAACTAGATGTTGTGTGGAAATATTGATAAAGTGTGGACTCCCGAGAGCAAGACGGCATAGGGAATGATGGCTGACTGGAGCCAGCTTTCAACAGAAGCTCCCATCCAGAGGGAGAGATAAGAACCCAACAAAGCTGAAGGGTGGGAGCTGAGCTGAGAGAAGAGATTGATAATTACACGTCCTTCCTGCTGAGGTGAGCTGCAACTCCAAGGAAACAAATTTCAGGTACAGAACTCATCCCAAAGAGGATGCATGTCTGTCCCCTCCACCAATATAGTTGCTTGCTTGCTGTTTGATCTCTACTAATGAGCAGTGAACTGAGGTTCTCTTCCCTCACCCCATGGGAATAAGTTGCTGGAAGCTGGGACTCTTCCTCCAGAGAGTCTCTGCTGTGAGCCTGGGCATTCTCTTGTCTGGCAGAAAGGTTGAACAAATGTTTTCCCTGTCATTTTTAACTTCCAGTCCACCCTTCACCCCTGGCCTGGAAGTCTAGAAGGCCAACCCCTGCAGACACCAGAACGTCCATGGTTCTTTATTAGGACTGGACATTGCATGGATTGCGGCAGTACAGCTATGCTGTATCCATGAATCAGGATGGTGTCTGATTCTGAAAGGGGGGATTCTGAAAGGGGGGAAGGTGTCTTGCCTGGCTCTGAGAAAGTGCAACTCACCAGCAGGTGGAGGCTTGGGTCTCTTCAAAATGGGTGGAGACTAGGGAACCACTAAGGTGTGGGAACCTGAGTGGTGACATCTACCACTCAGCATCAGCGTTAATAAAGCAATCCTACTGGGGTCAAATTTTAGAGAGACACTTCCCCAATTCTGACAGCTGCCAGAGGGAGGTAGACCTCACATTGCAAAGATACCAGAGGAGCAGAGCAGCTGGGGCAGAGGCACAGCCTCTGAGGGTGAAAAACATTTGCTGCTTTGTTAACCTTTGGTTTGGAATGAGCTCAGGTGGTACACTCCCCAGTTTCCATTGAGCACCCGAAGTAGTCAGAATTCAGCTCCCCCAGCTAGCAGGTGACAGAGTGTGGTCATCTGGCTGATGAGGCATTGACTTCCCTCTGACTCTGGCAGGGCCAAATCCCAGTTGTATTTTCTCTTTGGAGGAAACTGGGCCATAGCCCCATGGGGCTACCAGTGCCTGGGTATGACAGAGGTGCAAGGTGGGGAAGGAGGCACCAGCCCCTCTGGATTATTTTGCTGGGTGGGCCTTTCAGACTCTACAGAGCACCAGAGTGAGTTACACTTGAGCTCCAGTGGACCCCCGCTGTGTAGTTGCTGGAGACCTTTTGAACTCTCCCACTTGATCTGTGTTTATGTTGACTGGAATGATTGGTTTGGAACTCTTGACCTGGGCCAATCACCTGGTGACCCACCAAGGTTGTACCCAGGTTGGGTTGCTGTGGAAGTGTGGGATTCCCCTCTTCCAGTTGTTACCTGTGGGAGAGGAGGGGTGTCTTATTTGCTTATATATCTCCATAGCTGAAACTTCAGCCTAAAGCCACTGATTCAACAGGATTGGACAAAGACTAGCTGAATTCAGGACAAAGACATCTAGCCTCATCACACTAAGCAGGTTCCCAGAGTTCAAGCTATAGTACTGAATGAGACCTTTCTAAAGCTCTAGGGGAAAAGCTGCAATAACCAGTCCAAGTTCCTTGGTAAATGGCTGGTTAATTTAAACTCCAGGAGCACTTGATTCAATTTCACCTTACCAGCTTCTCTAGCCAAACAGTGAAAAATAATCATAGGACGAAATCAGCAGAAAAACTCTGACAACATGAATAAGCAGAGTAGATCAACTCCCCCAAGAAATGACATAGCAGACACAACTGAAGATCCCATTCATAAACAGATGGCTGAGGTGTCAGAAATCAGATTCAGAATTTGGATTGCAAATAACATTAACAGAATGTACCCTACGTTGGAATTAGAAATTCAAGGAGCAATTCAAAAGTTGTCTCAAGAATTCAATGAATTAATGACAAAATCACCAAAGATTGTGACATATTGAGGCAAGAACGTGCAGCCCTCAAAGATCAGAGAAATACAGCAGAATCCCTCAGTAACAGAATGGAGCATGAGAAGAAAGGATCTCTGACATTTAAGACAAAGTTTTTGAACACTTCCAAATGCTCAAAGTGGAAGAAAAGTGGAGAACAAAAATGAATTATTCCATGAGAATTGTGGGACCACTCCTAAAAAGCAAACATTTACCTCATAGGAATCCCTGAAGGAGAAGAGGATGTTCCAAAAGGCACAGATTTCCTACTTCAAGAGATAATTAAGGAGAGTTTACCAAGAATGGCAAGAGATAACTGAAATTCAGATAGCAGACAATTTCAGAACCTCAGCACAACTCTATCCAAATAAATCATGTCCTAGCACATTGTAATTAACTTCACTAAAGTTAATATGAAGGAGAAAATCTGGCAAGCAGGCAGATATAAGAAAATCATAACCTACAAGGAGAAGAATATTAGAATGACCGCAGATCTCTCTGCTGAAACTATTCATGCCCGAAGAGGATGGTCATCAACCTTCAATCTCCTAAGACAAAACAATATTCAGTCCAGGATCCTGTATCCAGCTAAATTGGGTTTCATTTATGATGGATAAGTTAAATACTTTAATGACATACACACATTGAAGAAATTTGCCATAACTAAACCAGCTAATCAGGATGTTCTCACACCCGTTCTTCATAATGATCAGCACAATGTTCTACCATCAAAGTAAACTCACTAAGAAATTATTAATCAAGACCCAACTTCCACAGTGGTGAAAGGATTAAAAATGTCCACAGGACTTTCGAAAAATTTGACACCCAAAATACTACCAGGCTTATCAATACTCTCAATTAATGTGAATGGCTTAAATTGTCCTCTTAAAAGGCACAGATTGGCTAACTGGATACAAAAACTCAGGCCAGATATCTGCTGCATATAAGAATCTCATCTTACTTTAAGGATAAATATAGACACTGAGTGAAGGAATGGACATCTATAATCCAGGGAAATGGAAATTAGAAAAAGCAGGGGTTGCAATTTTATTTGCAGATATATTAGGCTTTATTACCAACAAAAGTAAGGAAAGACAAGGATGGTCACTTCATATTTGTTAAGGGAAACACTCAACATGATGAGATTTCAATTATTAACATTTATGCACCCAACCACAATGCTTCTCAATTTATAAGGGAGACATTAAGAGACCTGAACAATTGAATATCTTCCAGCACCATAATAGTTGGAGATTTTAACACCCCTTTTGGCAGTGTTGGATAGATCCTCCAAAGAGAAAGTAAACAAAGAAATTTTGGACTTAAACTCAACAATACAACAATTGAATTTAACAGACATCTATAGAACGTTTCATCCTAACAAAATTGAATACTGAAGTCTTCTCATCAGCCCATGGAATATCCTCCAAAATTGATCACATCTTAGGTCACAAGTCTATCCTCAGAAAATTTAAATGCATAGAAATTATTCCTTATATTTTCTAAATCATCGCAAAATAAAAATTGAACTCACCAATAACAGGAATCTGCATACTCATATGAAGACATGGAAACTAAATAACCTTATGCTGAATGATAGCTGGGTCATAGATGATATTAAGATAGAAATTGTCAAATTTTTAGAACAAAATAATGAAGACACAAATTATCAGAACCTGATACTGCAAAGGCAGTCCTAAGAGGGAAATTTATAGCATTGGAAGCCTTGCTCAAGAGAATGGGAAGAGAGGAAGTCAATAACTTAATGAGACATCTCAAGCAATTAGAAAAGGAAAAACATTCCAACCTCAACCCAGCAGAGAAAAATAAATAACTAAAATTATGGCAGAATTAAATGAAATAGAAAACAAAAGAATTATTCAAAAGCTCAATGAGTCAAAAAGTTGTTTTTTAAAAAATTCAACAAAATTGATAAACATTTGGCCCACCTAATCAAAAACATAAAATTAACATCCCTGATATCATCAATCAGAAATGACAAAGGTGAAATAACAACAGACACCTCAGAAATTCAAAGAATCCTTAATGAATACTACAAAAAACTCTATTCTCAGAAACATGAAAATCTGAAACAAATTAACCAATACTTCAAAGCATGCCACCTTCCTAAACTTAGCCAGAAAGAATTGGAAATGCTGAACAGACCTTTATCAAACTGAAATAGCATCAACTATACAAAATCTCCCAAAAAAGAAGAATCCAGGACCAGATGGCTTTACATCAGAATTTGACCAAACTTTTAAATAACTAGTATCTATATTATTTAACCTTTTCCAAAACATCGAAAAAGAAGGAATACTTCCCAACACAATCTATGAAGCAAATATCACCCTGATCCCCAAACCAGGAAAAGAACCAAGAAGAAAAGAAAATTATAGACCAATATCCTTAATGAATATAGATGCAGAAAGATTCAACAAGATCCTAGCAAACAGAATCCAGCAACACATCATAAAAATTACATACCATGACCAACTTGGTTCTATCCCAGGGTCTCAAAGTTGGTTCAATATATGTCAATCTATAAATATAATATATCACATAAACAAACTAAAAAACAAAGACCATATAATTCTCTCAACTGATGCAGAAAAAGGTTATGATAATATCCAGTATTCTTTCATGATCACTTAAGAAAATAGGTATAGAAGGGACTTTTCTTAAACTGATAGAGACCATCTATAGCAAACCCACAGCCAACATCATATTGAATGGAGTAAAATTGAAAACATTTCCACTCAGACCAGGAACCAGGCAAGGTTGCCCATTGTCTCCACTGCTTTTTAACATTGTAATGGAAGCCTTAGCCATTGAAATCAGGCAAGAAAAGGTAATCAAGAATATCCAAATAGGGTCAGAGGAGATCAAATTTTCACTATTTGCTGATGATATGATTTTATTCCTGAAAAACCCCAGGGACTCAACCACAAAACTCTTAGAAGTAACCAAAGAATACAGTAGCATCAAAGGATACAAAATCAGTACTCACAAATCAATAGCTTTTATATATACCAATAATAGTCAATGTGAAAAACAGTCAAGGGCTCTATTCCTTTTACAGTAGTGCCAAAGAAGATAAAATATTTGGGAATTTACCTAACAAAGGATGTGAAAGATATCTAACACAAGAATTATGAAACTCTGAGAAAGGAAATAGCTGAAGATGTTAACAAATGGTAAAACATACCATGCTCATGGATGAGAAGAATCAACATTGTTAAAATGTCCATATTACCCAAAGCAATATACAATTTTAATAAAATCCCTATCAAAGCACCACTGCCATATTTTAAAGATCTGGAAAAAATAATACTTTGTTTTATATGGAACCAGAAAAACCCTCAAAGTGCCAAGATATTACTCAGAAATAAAAACAAATCAGGAGGAATCATGCTACCAGACTTCAATCTACATTATAAATCTATAGTGATGAAAACAGCATGGCATTGGCACAAAAATAGACAGGTAGATATATGGGACAGAATTGAGAACCAAGAGATGAACCCAGACACTTACTGTCATTTGATCCTCAATAAGCTTATCAAAAATATAAACTGGAGGAAAGATTCCCTATTTAACAAATGGTACTGGAAGAACTGGCTGGTGACTTGTAGAAGACTGAAATTATATCCACACCTTTCACCATTAACAAAAATTAACTCTCACTGAATAAAAGATTTAAACCTAAGACATGAAACTAAAGATTCTTGGAGAGAGTGCAGAGGACACACTTGAAGAAATTGGCCTGGGAGAATACTTTATGAGAAGGACCTCCCAGGCAATTGAAGCAACACCAAAAATACATTACTGGGATCTGATCAAACTAAAAGTCTTTTGCACAGTCAAGAACACAGTAAGCAAAGCAAGCAGACAGCACTCAGAATGGGAGAGGATATTTGCAGGTTATGTTTCTGACAAAGGTTTGAAAACCAGAATCCACAAAGAACTCAAACTTATTAATTAGAAAAGAATGAGTAATCCCATTTCATTATGGGCAAGGGACTTGAACAGAAGCTTCTCTGAAGAAGATAGGTGCATGACCTACAGACACATGAAAAAATGCTCATCATCTTTAATCATTAGAGAAATGCAAATCAAAATCACTTTGAGATATCATCTAACTTCAGTAAGAGTGGCTCACATCACAAAATCCCAAAACTACAGATATTGGCATGGATGTGGAGAAAAAAGAACACTTCTACACTGCTGGTGGGAGTGTAAGCTAATACGTTCCTCTTTCCAAAAGTATGGAGATTATTCAGGGTTCTAAAAGTAGACGTGCTGTTTGATCCTGCAATTCCTCTACTAGGAGTATATCCTAAAGACCATAAATCACTTTATAACAAACATATTTGCACCAGATTATTCATTGCAGCTCAATTCATAATAGCCAAGACATGGAAGAAGCCCAAGTGCCAATCAACCTATGAATGGATTAATAAATTGTGGTATACTTATTCCATGTAATATTATGCAGCCTTAATAGATGGAGACTTTACCTCTTTTATGTTTGTGTGGATGGAGCTGGAACACATCCTACTTAGTTAAGTATCTCAAAAATGGAGGAAAAAGTATCCAGTGTACTCAGTACTATTATGAAACCAATTTACAATCACTCACACTTTCATATGAAGAATATATCACAACTATGGCCCAGAAGGAAGGAGGGAGGGTGGGATGAGTGGGGAGGGTAGAGGTCAGATGGAGGGAGGGTGAATGGTGGAACCATGCCTATGGTACATATTGCAAGGGTGCATGTTGGATCTATTAAGTATAGAGCATAAATGTCTTAACACAATAATTAAGTAAATGATGTGAGGGATATATTAACCAGTATGATGTAAGCATTCCAAATTGTATATGAAATCAGCACATTGTACCCCATAAAGGCATTAATGTATACATGATCTACCTCTTTATGATTTAATAAAAAGAAGAAAAGAAATACATTGGGTAAGGCAACAGCTGGCATAGATAGTAATCCCTTCGATATATTTGGCAAAAGTAAGTTCAAAACCTTCTGGAAAGGATTCACCATTGTAGATGCCATTAAGAACATTCATGATTCATGAGAAGAGACCAAGGCATCAACATTAATGAGTGTTTGTAAGAAATTTATTCTAACCCCAAGGAATGACTTTGAGGGTTTCAAGATTCCAGTGGAGAAATTAACTATAAATGTAGTAAAAAAAAAAATCAAAAGAATGAGAATCACAAGTAGAGTATAAAGATGTGACTGAATTGCTGCGATCTCCTGATGAAACCTAAATAGATGAGGAGTTGCTATGGATAAGCAAACAAAGTAGTTTCCTAAAACGTAATTTACTACTGATAAAGAAGCTATGAACATTGTTGAAATGACAACAAAGAAATAAGAATATTATATCAACTTAGCTGATAAAGCAGTAGCAGTATAAACCTTGACTTCAGTTTTAAAAGAAGTTCTACTATGGTTAAAATGCTATCAAACAGCATTATATGTTACAGACAAATCTTTCCTGAAAGGAAGAATAAATGTATGTGGAAATCTTTACAGTTATTCTATTTTTAAAAGTGACACAGCCACTCCAACCCTTAGCAACCACCACCCTGATCAGTCAGCAGCTATCAACACTGACACAAATACCTTAAACTACCAAAAGATTACAACTTATTGATGGCTTAATCAGGGGAGTCCAAACTTTTTTCCTCTGATATAAGTTGGAAGAATAAGACTTCTATTGGGCCACACATTAAATACCCAAACTCCATAGAGAGGTGATTAGCAAAGAAAAAGTCCCTGTGTACTTTCTGTGATATCTGACACCACAGGTTAGAAAAAAGTCCTCACAAAATCAGCTTGCAGGCTACAGGTTAGAGACCCCTGGCTTAGATGATCTTTAGCATTTTTGAGCAATTAAGTATTTTTTAATCGAGGTATTTATACTTTTTAGGCATAATGCTATTACATATTCAGTCTGCAATATAGTATAAATATAATTTTAAATGCGTGGATAAACCAAAAACTGCATGACTCACTTTATTGTGATAATTGCTTTATTGCAAGATCTGGAATCAAACCTTCAATGTAGTCAAGGTCTGCCTGTACCTATATAACCACATTTACAGTCGAAAGAATACCCAGCAATGACACAGGAGTATTCTCAATCTTGTTTGAACTGACAAGTTAATCGTGCTTTTGTGGAACCACAATTACCACAAATTTCCATCTGTTTATTTTTCTCCATTAATGATTATAGTGAATTTATTCAAGAGAAACTTACAGTACAGGAAAACTATGTAATAGTTTGGTTCCTTTGCACATAGACATAATCAATAGCAGCATTTATTATCTGCATATTCATTAACATGAACATTTAAATACACTAATCATGTTGGATAGTAACACTGGTATACCTATTATTAATAAAATAACACCTGTTGTTGGCACATTAGTATAATGCTAGGCAATATGCAGTCACCTCCTATATATAATAACATCACCTCCCCTGTTCATAACTCTTCTCATCCATGTCCTATACAGTTTTACAAACATTAAGACTGACTTTACCTCTGTGAGACGGGGAATTGCAAGAGTCATCATCTTGATGTGATGCTAGAGATTAAGCCATGTTTTAAGGAGCATAACAGTGCTAGTATTAAAAGCAGTGCTAGGATTAAACCTCATGACAAACATTTAGAATATGAACTTTTAAACAATATAAGGAATACCGGCTTCACCGTCCTTCATTTGTACACTAGTGATACTTTGTAGCAGATATCAAAGGATTTGTAGAAATTGAGCACACTGTAAAATTTTTCAAAATAAAATGTATTTATTTTGCATATCTCCATCTTAACACTTTCAAGAGTTAAAATTCTTTTAGTAGGTCATCTTCATTGGTATCAGGAGTTTAATCTTTCACAGTCACTTTGAGAAGGCAATCAGGCTTTCAGAATGTTACTCCCAACCCCCAACATTAGATAGCAATTTAGTTGCAGGGTCTGGAATCGAACGTCTGGTCCTCGAACTTTTCATCTGACTTGCTCTACTGAGCCATGCTGCACTGCACTAAAACAAAGCTTGCTAAGAATTTGAATTCACTTTAGAAGGTCAGCTTTGCCAGAAGATTGCTGCTCTTTTCCTCACCGTTAAAAAGAAGAAGTAAAAAATAAAAAGTTATGTTCTGAAAAGTTATCCTATATTGTATCCTCCACACTTTAATGCAAAATTGAAAATGTTTCAATACTGCTGATCAAATCACACTGAAGAAGCTTCTAATTTTCTCACAAATTATCTTCTCTTTCATTAAGTGTCCTGTTAAAACACCTAAAAAGAACTTTCATTTTATTTCACAATTTTTTATTATTTCCAAAGTATCAGCATTAAATCTAGATCATTTTGATTGCTCATAAACATTAGCATAATCATGTGGCTTTATTAAGTACAGTTCTACACTGTCAGTCATTCTTTTAAAAGTGGATCTCTTGATAACTAGCATCTACAGACAACTCAAATTATTGAACAAAAAAAGATCCAACAATCCCATATATCACTGGGCAAGAGACATGAATAGGACAACCTTTTCTAAAAAGGACAAGATGAATGGCTAAGAAACATATGAAAATGCTCATTGTCCCTAATCATCAGAGAAACACAAATCAAAACTACTCTGAGATATCACCTAATCCCAGTGAGAATGGCCCACATCACAAAGTCTCAAAGCTACAGATGCTGACATGGATGTGGAGAGAAGGTAACACTCATACACTGCTGGTGGGACTGCAAATTAATACAACTTTTTTGGATGGGAAGATGGAGAATCCTCAAAGAACTCAAATTAGACCTCCCATTTGATCCTGCAATCCTATGACTAGGCATCTACCCAGAAGAAAAAAAATCCTTTTATCATAAGGACACTTGCATCAGATTGTTCATCACAGCTCAATTTACAATTGCCAAAACAAAAACAGCAAATGTGGAAACAGCCTAAATTCCTACCAACCTAAGAATGGATTAACAAGGTGTGGTATATGTATACCATGGAATACTATTCTGCCATTAAAAAAGATAGAGACTTCTTAATAAAGCATCACAAGAATGGAGAAGCTAGAATCCCACGTACTCGATTCTGGTATGAGGACCAATTAATGACTTAGTACATGGTGTAGGGTGGGGAAAAGGAAGAGCAGAGACAGGATAGGAGGGAGCGGGTGGAAGGAGGGAAGAGCAGAGAGAGGGAAGAAGGGAGAGGGGTGGGGAGGTCACAGTGAGTGACACACATTTTGGGGGTGGGACACAATTATAAGAGTTAATTTACCTAACAAATGCAATTATTTGAACTTGGTTCTTTGTACCCTCAATGAATCCCCAATAATAAAAAATAATAATAATAAAGATGGAGACCTTATGTCTTTTGTATTAACCTGGATCAAATTGGAACGCATTCTTCTTAGTAAAGCATCACAAGAATGGAGAAGCAAGAATCCAATGTATTCAGCTCTAATATGAAGGCAGTAGAGGATCTAATATAAGGTGAGGGTAGGGGAATGAGGGATAGGGAGAGGAGAGGAAGGAGAAGGATGGGGGTCACGATGTATGGCACATTTCTTGGGGGTGGGACACAAGCATAAGAGGGATTTTAACAAATGAAATCAGTGTAAACTAATTCTTTGTACCCTCAATGAATTCCCAAAAAGAAAAAAAAGAAAAGAAAAGTGGATCTCTATGTAAAGATAAAGTGACCAGTCTCAGGGTTTTGCACCATCTAGTCTAAGCCTTTTAAAAGCAGCAGGCAGAATGAAGCACAAAACAAGAGACACCTCCGTCTTTTAACTACACCTTCTTTTTGTGGACAAGGGTAAAATGGCTTACCTCTTTTATATATTAAAGTGACAGACCCCATACTTCCAGATGCTGTGGAGCAAATGCTAACTAACCTATACAAGCACTTTCAATATTAAATTACCATCAACAGTGCGGCTACTGCCCATGCCACCAAATATAGCAGGCTCTTTATGCAAAGGAAACTTTAATATTGTCTGGCTCATAATGTTGATATTGATGTTTACTTTTGAACAAAAGCTCCCTAGTTGGGAAAATTAAATAATTATTAAATGATGTAAATTGTGTCTATATTTTACCATCCTAGTTACTAATTTTTCAGGACTATGTGAGACAAGAAGAGAAAAACTTCATTTATTACTTTGGGTTGTTATAAAATGTAAAGAGAGATGTGTCACTGGATATTTTTAAGAATTACTGGATAACCCTTGGCTAACTAAACAAAAAAAAGATATTCACTGCATTTTGAATATGTTTTCAACTTAGGATATATATTATAAGGATACAAATATACCCTTTTTAAAGAGATTACATTATTCACTGTAGGATTTGTATTATTTAATATCTTGGAGTCATTACTAAAATTCTAAAACTTTGTTTCCTTAAGAGACAGAATCTCTCACTTCATCAACCAGGATGGAGTGCAGTGATGTAATCAGAGCTCACTGTGGCCTCAAACTCTTGGGCTCAAGTGATCCTTCCCTCTCAGCCTCCTGAATAGCTGGGACTATTGATGCACTCTACTGTTCCCAGCCAATATTTTTTAGAGACAGGATATTGCTGGTCTCAACCCTCTGGCCTCAAGCAATCCGCCTGCCTCAGCCTCTGGAGCTATGAACTTCCAAAACCTTTGAAAGACAAAAAAAAAGAGTCAAGATATAGCAGAAGTGTTATCTATTTCATTATAAATCCATTCTCTTACTTGTTTATTAAAATTTGGGGGGAAAAATCAGCCAAATTTCTTAAGTCATAAGAAAAAGAGCTTGATAGATATATTATTTAAACAAGTTGTTTTTTGCTTTTATTTATTTGAAGAGATTCTAATTATGTCTGAAAATTAACATATTAAAATATATTAAGTTTTGCTTAGTAATTTTGGCACCAGGTAAAAATATAGAATCATTAACACTATCTTAGTAGAATCATCAATAATATGGCAGCAAAATATTCAGTTTGAGTGAAAGATTCTGAATCAGATTTTGACTGAGCTCTCATTTTACCCTTACAGAGTATGGCAGAGATTATTTCACATGTAAAAATTTAGAGCAAGTATAAATTGTTGTGTCCTCGATAGTAGAAGAACATTCAATATTATTTTTGTTGCTATGAACAACTTTATGCTTTAAGCTGCATTGCTTTCTAAATCACCATTCATCCTGACATAACTAAGGATATTGGTCCAAATTGATAATGGAATTATTTAATATTGTCTATTTGAACTTTGAAGATATCTACCTTAGACAATTTGAATACCTGGTTTGACATATTTGATTGATACTGACTTGTTGATTGCCACAATAGACAAAAGGAATGTTTGTTTCCCTTGCCCAATTCTAATTCATTAAAGCCATCAGTATGAGAAGTAGATTGGTCTGTATCCCATCTTGGTGGAGCATTCATCCATATCATCTGTTGTATATCATCACGGTATCAGGATATAAATTACAGAGACATGGTCAAAGACACAATTTTGCATCAAGTGGGAGTTATATATGCTGAGTCAGGAAAACAATCTCCACTCACTAATTATCAGAGTTTATAGGGAAGACGGGCCAATCTACACAGAATTTATGCAACTCATTCCATTGCTGAATTCTGCCAATGTCCAATGAGACAAAAGAACATTATAAATACATTTTCTAAACATTTTCAACTTTATACCTTAAAGGCCAGAAGTTTGGCTTATCTATCAACAAGGATAATTTAAAATAAATTAAGCAGTTCATAAAAAAGTCATCTACTTTTTTTAATCTTTCATCTCTCCCTATTTCCCACCTTTAAGATGAAAATAGTGCTGACCATGTTTTCTCTTTCCTTAGGAAACTTTGAGAACTTAACTCACTTCAAGAACAGTTATCAGTCACCTATAATTTGTAAGATGTATTCATCTGACCACATGATATGTGTTTTTGTTTACTTCATAACATCATGACATGAGAATCAAAAATATTTCTCTGTTTTGTAAGGAGTCAGAAATCCCAGTCCCAAGATTACTGATGAAACCCTGCCGAGGCCAACTGTATGATTTATAACATCTCAGTGAAACATTTTTCTATGCCCTTGCCCTTTGTATACTGCAATAATCACAGCGGAATTTTCCAGGCACATTCCCTACCTGCTGTTTAAGAGAACTTAGTCTCTCTGTCTGAAATATTAATAGCTACAAACAGCTGATTTGGACACATAAATCAGCCACAATAGTAGGAACTCCATGATTTTATATCTGATTGTCTTTTTGGAAGCTTTTTTTTTTAGGACATAGAATTATACCTTTATTTTATATTAGAGAAAGGGAAGAGAGTGAGGGGAAGAGATGAGAAAGAGAGAAGAGAGCAGAGAGCAGGAGTGAGAGAGAGGAAGATTGGGGAGGTGAAAAGGAGCGAGAGAATAGTGAGGCATCCAAAGAAAGAAAGGCTGAATGCCAGCCCTGAGATTTTTTAAGTTTTCTATACAATGATCATATAGATATAAAACACCAAATGATCTACACATACATACAAACTCTGAAATGAAGGGACGCTAACCAAGGAAGCAAAGCCTATTGCCCATTACTTTCTAACTTGTATTTATGAACTCTATCTATTTAAATAAATAATCATTCCTGATGGGAGAGCAGAACTTTCACCCTCTTATTTATGTGTCTATTTAGTTTCAAATTGCCAGTATCAGCTCTTTTTTTTTTTTAAGACAGTCTCACTTTGTCACCCTTGGTAGAGTGCTGTGGTGTCACAGCTCACAGCAACCTCCAGCTCTTGGGCTTAGGTGATTCTCTTGCCTCAGTCTCCCAAGTATGTAGGACTATAGGTGCCCACCACAACACCCAGCTATTTTTTTTTGTTGCAGTTTGGCCAGGGCCAGGTTTGAACCTGCCACCCTCAGTATATGGGGCTGGCGCCCTACCTACTGAGCCAAAGGTGACGCCCCTACCAGTATTAGCTCTTGAAGCTTCATAATCTAAAACCTCTGAAGTAGTTTCCTTCTATGACAAATTCGATAATATTTGTCCTGCGAGTTCTTTCTCATCTTTCGTTCAAGTTCTGAGGAAGTAAGGCTCCTAAACCTCCTAACCCTAATGTACTATATATTAACATTTTGAGCCAAATAATTCTACAGATTTCTTTTAGGATTTTGGGTTTTGTTTTGGGGGGTCCTTTGGGGGACAAAGGGAGATGAGGTGAAGTGCCATATACTGTGTAAGACTTTTGGTAGCATACCTGGCCTCAACCTACCAGTGGTTCTCCCTTAGCTTTGAGACAATCGAAAATCATTCCAGACATTTCCATATGTCCTAAGGGCCAGGATGAAGGAGAGAAAAAATTATCCTTGGTTCATAAAACCTTCACCTGATTTTTAATTATAGCCCTATCAGTTCATACCCCACCTAATTTTAGCCTTAAAAAGAAAAAAAAAATCTGTTAATCTGAGATTTTTTTTCCTACCAATGCTATGGAAACATTTTTTCTTCTCTATTTAAGCTCCTACTCACTGACTTCTTTCAGAATTATAATAGCACTTTTTTATTAGAAAAAATTCCCAAGAGATGATAAATATAAAATGCTTAAGAGTGTCCATATATTTTAGCCAAGCAACTAATTCTTAATATATCCTAAGAATTACACACCAAAATGTGGGTGCAACCAGCACAGGTTTTGATAGGAATAAATTGGAAACTTCACAACGCTCCAACAATATGGAAGAGAGTAGAAAAACTACAATCCAGACACATTGGGAAATGTTACTCAGTTGTTGTTTTTTTAATGTCAAAGAATAATATTTGTAGACAAGAAAACTTTTAGAATCTTTTGTGAAAATCTCACATACAGCATGTACATTACAGTCCCATGCAGCAAATGTAAAATACACATCGAGAAGATTTTTAAAATACAGTCACAAAATTATAGACAATATATATCAGGGGGATATATATATTGAGGGTTTTTTTGTTATTTTCCTTTGAGATTTTTATGTTTTATACATTAGGCATGTGTTGCTTTTATTTATAAGAGTCATGGGGGGGGTGATGTATTCATTTTTAGCTATTAAACTGACAATTAAAACTTCTTCATGGCTTGAGTTTCTCCAAGATGTGTCAATTTTACTGTATATTAACTCTTTGGATGCATTTATGAATCTTGCTTTTACCACACCGATTAAGGTTATAGTCTGCACCATGAGCTTCTTAATTTAGCAAGAAAAATTATTCTTTGCCATGGTGCTGTGATCCGCTCAACTTGGTATTTGTAATTTTACTACAAAATATATTATTATTTAATGTAGAAATTTTAAATTGAATTGTAAGGGTTTTCACAGTAATACTAGATATTTACCTTTAACAGTATTTCTAAAATCTTTACTTTGGCTCTATGAAGGAGAGAAAAGGGATCACGATCAGAGCTGACTAGTTTTCTATTGAAGCATCTCATGATGCTGATATAAGCTGGTATAATTTAACTATGAAATTCTGCTAATAGAATCAAAACATTAATAATTCTCACTTCAGTTTTCAAATATGCCTGAGAAAAGTTGAATTTGAAAATAAGCAAAACTAATTTAGAAGACTCATCTAGTTTAAGTAAAATTCATGTTTGAAAGAATGGGATGTAAATACACTTTTTGCAGCCATTTGGGATAATTCATCATTTTTGGTATTTTCTAAAAGGAACTAGCAGTTTTGGAAATAGATGCCAATGCTTCTTCAGCAGATGTTGGTCTTCTAGTTTTTATGGTCAGTGATATCACTATTGCACCAATACCAGATGGTGAATGTCCACATTTTGTAAGTTATACATTTATTATAAATAGAAACTTAGCATTTAATTTATCTTTAAATTGGTACTTTTTATAGTTGAACTCTTACTTTGCCAAAAAAAAAAAAAGGAGGGTTTTCTTGCAAAATAAATACAATACAGAATAAAACAAATAGTTTTAAATCCATACCATAAAATAAATGATAAAATCATCCTCACAAAGATGTTTGGCAGGGTTAGAATTAGGGTGAGATGAATGAAGAATTCCACCAGGCACAAAACTTAAGAGGGCACTAAAATGACAGTAATCAAGAAAAATAATGTTTACATGCAATATTTTGTAAAAATGAAAATTAATTCAAAAAATCCACGATGAGCAAAATACAAATTTTACAAGGAGGACAGTCTGTTGTTGTTTTAGGACACTGCACTATTATGCAACTGAATCAATGTGCTCATAATTTCCCTGCTTGCCTAGTGGGGTTGTGGCATCCCCTGGTGGGCAAGTTTTTGAGCGTTGACATTGACAAGCAAATAAATGGGGCAACATGGGGCTTTATCTATGTTCTTTTAAAAATGTACACAGCTTATGTACTGAGTTCTCAAGATCATATTTTCAAAATTCTAAAATATAATGTCTATATTCCAGACTTGTAGGCTTCTATTGCGAAGCAATTTGGTTGTTTATTCTAATAAGAATATTCAAATTCTTAAATGAATTATAAAATATATCTGCTATAAACAAACGCAGATCCTCATTTCATGGTTCTTAAGAGATATATAAAAGGAAAATTATAGATGTTGAAATTGTTCTATTTAGTAATAAGATGGAGTGCTATTTTCAATGAATATTTCTCATAGTAAAATTGTATTTGTGAAGCACTGTCCTCAAAATTGCCACTTAATTATATGTGAAATCTAATCAGGTCACTTATTTAAGGAAAGAGATTGCAGGATTCCATTAAACACTAAAGCAAGAAACAATTGAATTCTGGAGTTTATTTATTCCTCTATCAGTATAGGAAGTTATCTAGAAATATTACTTCAATTAGAGTTCTTTGTATTAGCTTTTCTTATTCTTTCAATGCTAAAATATTTTTATATCTGAATAATTTAAGGAATTTTTCTCTAAAGCCAAATAACTACTATTTTCCTATGGTCTATTTTTCTTGGGTTAAAAATTCTGTTAGGTCAATTATAAGTAAAATATCAATAAGGAGATAAGAGCTAGCATAAAGACATCATGTTCCACAGACTGCACTGATTAGATGCAAATTGACTTAGGAAGAAGAAAAAAAACAAGTCTCCAACCTTCACATGTTATCTCTCCTCCACCACACCTTTAAGAAAACCCTTCCAAGTAACATGAAATAATCAATAAGTTTGGTTTTAATAGGCAAGATTTGCCTCTAAAAAAGTCAATGAACCCCCTCCTTCATAATTGTTTTATTTCTCATCTTTGCATGATTAGACCATGTAAAAAGAGCACTTTAAGCTTGTTTAAATGAGTACCCTTCAAATCTTGTCCCATCAGTTCTGTGGCAGTTCAATCAATATTAGATAACATCAAAAATCTATTCCCTGTCCCAGACAAAAGAAGGAGGTCCATAAGATTACCTGTTCTGAATGGCAAATGCAAACTCCGTTCTATCTCAAGTTGCCTGACACTTTTATTTACCTTCATACATTATTTGAACTATGGTCAAAGGCAGGTTCTTTTAATTACATAAAACTTTAATTTTTAATTATGATTGAAAGATAGTGAGAAGATAAGCCACCAAATCTCCTCAAAGTCACTAAAATCCTCAGCTCTTTCTCTGCTGGTTGTTTTTATTCATATTAACCAGTTATAGACAGTCCTTAAAAATTAATTTCCTTCAAGTGACCATCAAAAATCAAATAGAGGGTGCCAGTGAGATTCTGAGAAAAGTATGTGAACAACTGTCAGACATAGTTAATAAGGGAAAGGAAACACAGATCTTAACAGCTTTCTATTGTTTTTCAAGAAAAAAAAATTAAAACATAGAAACTCATCACTACCTTTTATAGAAATATCCAAGGCACACATACTTAAAATCCATGTTAGATCAAGATTCCAGTGCCATCTTTAAAAGAAGAAAAAAAAAAAAAAAAAGCAAGAGTAGGGATTGTTTTTTAATTCAAGTAATTAATTTAAGATCAAACATTTCCCTTCTTTTGTTCCTATGACCTAATTTGTTGATTTCTAATTTTATCTTTATTATTTCTCTCCTGCTGCTTTGGGGGTGATATTTCTAATTTATCTACTACTAATGTTATAACTCTCTTTTTTGTTAGCTTGATTTATCTTTTCTTGTTCTTTAACTTTTAAACATCCTACATCCTTTGTTTTAAATATGGTAAAAAGCATTGCAAAAACTGATTAATCAAATCTAATGCTTTTAAAAAACTTTTATTTTGGGATTTCAATACATTTACATCTATTAGCAATGCTGCTAAACTTGGTGTTCTATTCTCATGTTGGTTTTGCTTTTTTTAATGTTTACTTCAGTTTTTTTCTCATTTCTGTAAAAAAAAAAAAAAAGAAATAGTTTCTTTTCCTTCAGCTATTCAAGAATTGCATGTATTTGTTTGAAATAGTGATTGTATTCCATTTAAAAAACTATACTTGAATCTAAATGTCTCTAATTATTAGTGTCAATAATGTAATCACATCTGTTCATTTGCACCTATGATAGAGAATAAAATTAGCTTTCTTTTATTTCAAATCATTTCCTGACTTTGTCACATAATTGAACAATTTAGAGAATGTTGATTTTTTTTTGTTTTAACTGTGTTCTTTTAATAACAAAAATAGAAAATTGAATATATAACAATTATACCTTTTATTTTAAAAATAAAAATTTTATAATGTTTATTCTATTAGTATAGATCAACACATCTAACCAAAATTATGATATAACAAAACTGGAAGATGGAAGAAGGAGAACTGAGCATCATTATTGGGGGACAGCAGAACTGTGGGGAAGGAGAGCTAAATCCACATTGTCCTCACTATGAAAAAAATCAATAGATAATTTTGAAACTAAAAAAATGAAGTAGAAATATCAGTATAAGAAGATCCACTCAAAGATGTGGATGTAATGCGAGAAAAAAAAAATCAGTTTAAAAAGATAAAGGAGAGAATTCTGGGAATATGGCTAACTGGTAGCAACCCTTGGCAGAGCTCGTAACCAGAGGGAGAAAAACTGGACAGAATCTGACACTATGAAGCCAAAGGTGGGGACAAGAAAGAAGTTGTACCTCCAACTTCTTTCAACTTGCTTCAGTTAAAGCAAGCTGTAACTCCAAGGAAGAGCTTTCAAGAAAACAAAGTATAGGTACAAAGCCTATCAACTAGAGGATGGGAGACCTCTTTCCCAAGTGGGAGTTCCGCCCCTGGCTCTCTAAGAGTGAGCAGGGAACAAAAGACCTCTCATTTTACCTCACTGGAGAGAACCACTAAATACTAGTTTTCTTTTTCCAGCAACATCCCACTTATGAACCTAGATACCACCCCACCAGGCATAAAATTGAACAGGTATTTTCTCTCACAATTCCAAATTCTCAGTCCACCTTTCCCTCCCCTTGCTTGGTGGTCTGAAGTTCTGCCCCCTACAGAGCACAAAGTGTTTGATCTTTTCCTGACAGATCTGGGCATAGTGTGGATAGGAGACCATCACAACTGAATCTGTGACTAGTGGGGAAGAAAGAGGATGTGGAAAGAAAGGAACACTCAGTGGGAAGAGGATCAGTACCCTGATTATGATTTGCCTAGCCAGTGGTAGTGTTGACCCTTGGTTTGGGCTGTGTCTAGCAGGAGGCGGTGCAGAACTCCAGCTCTGATGGCACCCACAGTGGGAGAGTGGTTGCCTGTTGTGGACTGAGTTCAGTGGGTAGGGCTTGTTTCCAGCCCCAGCTGAGCCTGTGAGCAGAGGCTTACCAGGTTTGGACCCCTGACTCCAATAGAACCCTCAAGCAGAGGCTTGCTGGGTGTGGACTGAGACCGGTGGGCAGGGGCATGGACCCCAGCTCCAACTGGGCCTATGAGCAGAGAAGCTGACAACAGTGTAGACTGAGTCTAGAGGTGGGGGTGTGGATCCCTGGCTCCAATTGTGCTGCTGGAGACCCTTGAGTCCCTTTCTGTTGAGGAGGGTTTGCACTCCCTGAGACACTTTAATTGGAACTCATGTCTGGAGCTGTCCACCCAGGGGCACTCTGAAGTTGACCTTTGATATTCTGTAGCAGAAAATTACTGAAGGGTGGGGCTGGGCACCATTGCCATCAGTATCTCTTTACAGCCAAGAAATCTCTAAACCTAATGCCATGCCTTCTTTAGGATAGACTAGAGGTTGGCTGATATCAAAACAGAGCTAGCTTGTGCTATCTCACCAGGTAGGTCCTCAGAGTCTCGGGCCAAAATTCTGAAAGGGGCCTTGGTAAGGTTGTAGGACATAAACTACAATTACAAAGCCTAGCACTTTGGTAAGTGACTGATTATCTCTACTACCTGGGAACTCCAATTCAATCTTACCCTACCAGTTCTAATAATCAAATGGTGGAAAATAAGCATGGTGTGGAACCAACGGAAGAACCCTGGCAACATGAATAACCAGAGTAAATAAACACTCCCAAGGAATGACAAAGGAGATTCAACTCAAGATTCCATGTATAAACAAACAGCTGAAATGTCAGAAATAGAATTCAAAATATGGATGGCAAATAAGATGAATAGAATGGAAGAAAAGTTAGAAATTGAAATCCAGAGAATAGTCCTTTGTTTGTTTTTTTTGTTTGTTTTTGTTTTTTTTAGTCAGACTCACTTTGTTGCCCTTGGTAGAGTGCCATAGCATCACAACTCACAGCAAACTCAAACTCTTGGGCTTAAGCAATTCTCTTTCCTCAGCCGCCCAAGTAGCAGGGACTATTTTTGTTGTTGTTGTTCTAGTTATCATTGTTGTTTGGCAGGCCTAGGCTGGGTTTGAACCCACCAGCCCTGGTATATGTGGCTTACGCCCTAGCCGCTAAGGCACCAAGCCACCAAAGAGTAGTTCTAAAGTTGTCTCAAGAAATTAATGAATTCAAAGACAAAGTCACCAAAGATATGGAAATAATGAGAAAAGAGATAGCAGAGCTCAAGGAGATGAAAAAGTTAGTCAAGGAGCTCCCAAATACAGTAGAATCCCTCAGTAATACAGTTGGCCAGGCAGAAGAAAGGATCTCTGAAACTGAAGACAAAACTTTTAAATATTCCCAAACACTCAAAGAGGCAGACAAATAGAGAACAAAAACTAATCATTCACTGAGAGAGTTGTGGGATTACTCCAAAACAGCAGTTCTCAACCTCTGGGTCATGACCCCTTTGAGGGTGGAATGATCCTTTCACAAAGGATCTTCACCAAAGACCATCATGCATATCAGGTCTTCACCAAAGACCATCTTGCATATCAGATATTTATACTGCAATTCATAACAGTAGCAAAATTATAGTTATGAAGTAGCAACAAAAATAATTTTGTGGTTGGGGGTCACCACAACATGAGGAACTTTATTAATGGGCTGCAGCATTAGGAAGGTTGATGCTCTACTCCAAGAGATTATAGAAGAGAATTTCCAAGCATGGCAAGAGATATAGAAATTCAGATAGCAGACAGTTTCAGAACTGCAGCAAGATTCACACCAAATAAAGCATCTCCTAGAAACATTACAATTAACTTTGCCAAAGTTGAGATGAACGAGAAATTTTTGTAAGCAGCCAGACATAAGAAAAGCATCACTACAAAGGAAGAAATATCAGAATGACTGCAAATCTCTCAGCTGAAATGTTTCAAAGCAGAAGAGGATGGTCAGCAACCTTCAATCTCCTAAAACAAAACAACTTTCAGTCCATGATCCTGTATCCAGCTAAACTGAGTTTCATTGGTGATGGAAAAATCAAATACTTTAATGACATACACATGTTAAAGAAATTTGCCATAACTAAACCAGCGCTCAAGGATATTCATAGACCTATTCTCCACAATGACCAGCAAAATGCTCTATGACCAAAGTAAATTTACTCAGAAATTTCTGAACAAAACCCAACTTCCACAGTGGCACAAGGATTAAAAATGTCCACTGGATATCTGTAAAACATGACACCCCAAACACAACCAGGATTATCAATTCTCTTAATTATTATGAATGGTTTAAATTGTCCTCTAAAGAGGTACAGAATGGCTGACTGTATACATAAACTCTGACCAGATAACTGCTACATACAAGAATCTCATCTTACCTTAAAGGATAAAAATAGACTCAGGGTGAAGAGATGGACATCTATAATACAGGCAAATGGAAACCAGAATAAAGGGTTGCAATTTTAGTTACAGATACAATTGTCTTTAAACTAACAAAGATAAAGAAAGATAAGGATGGTAACTACACATTTGTCAAGGGAAACACCCAACATGCAGAGATTTCAATAATTAACATTTTTGCACCTTACCAGAATGCTCCTCAACTTACAAAGCAAACCCTAATGGATATGAACAACTTGATATCTTCCT
Organism: Otolemur garnettii; assembly: GCF_000181295.1. Classification (NCBI taxonomy): domain Eukaryota; kingdom Metazoa; phylum Chordata; class Mammalia; order Primates; family Galagidae; genus Otolemur; species Otolemur garnettii. The sequence goes on from NW_003852400.1 coordinate 28,356,136, forward strand.
GCACTATAATAATTGGAGATTTTGACACCCCTTTGACAATTTTGGATAGATCCCCCAAGAAGAAACTAAACAAATAAATATTAGACTTAAATCTCACCCTAGAACAAATGTTCTTAACAGAGCTCTATAGAACATTTCATCCTAATAAAACTGAATATACATTCTTTTCATCAGCCCATACATCATCTCCAAAATTAACCATATCTTAGGACACAAGTCTAACCTCAGCAAATTAAAAGAAAGAAATTATTCTTTGTATCTTCTCGGATACACCTTTAAACCACCACCATGGAATAAAAGTTGAACCCAACAGCAACAAGAATCTTCATACTCAAAGTCATGGAAACTAATTTTAGGCTGAATGATAACTGTGTCAAAGACAAGATTAACAAGGATATCATCAAATTTTTGAAACAAAATGATAATGAAGACAAAATAATCAAACCTGTGGGATACTGCAAAGGCAGTTGTACGAGGGAAAATTATAGAACTGGAAGTCTTCCTCAAGAAAACAGAAAGAGAAGAAGCCAACAACTTAATGGATCATCTCAAGCAAATAGAAAAGAAAGAACATCAAGGTAGTGCCTGTGGCTCAGTGAGTAGGGCACTGGCACCATATACCAAGGATGGCAGGTTCAAACCTGGCGCTGGCCAAACTGCAACAAAAAATATCTGGGTGTTGTGGTGGGCACCTGTAGTCCCAGTTACTTGAGAGGCTGAGGCAAGAGAATCACCTAAGCCCAGGAGCTGGAGGTTGCTGTGAGCTGTGATGTCACAGCACTCTACTGAGGGTGACAAAGTAAGACTCTGTCTCAAAAAAAAAAAAGAAAAGAAAAGAAAAGAAAGAAGATTCCAACCCTAAACTCAGCAGAAGAAAAAAAATAAGCAAAATTAGGGCGGAATTAAATAAAATTGAAAACAAAACAAAATCAGAAGATCAACAAAACAAAAAGCTGGGTTTTTTTAAAAGATTAATAAAATTGATAAAGTGTTGGCCAACCTAACCAGAAATAAAAAAATAAAATCTCTAATATCGTCTATCAGAAACAATAAAGGAGAAATAACAACAGACACCTCAGAAATTCAAAACTTACTCAATGATTACTACAAAAACTCTATTCCAAGATATATGAAAATCTTAAGTAAATAGACCAATACCTGGAAGCACACCACCTTCCTAGACTCAACCAGAAAGAATTAGATTTCTTGAATAGACCTATATCAATCACTGAACTAGCATCAACAATATGAAATCTCCCAAAAAAGAAAAATCTGGGACCAGATGGCTTCACATCTGAATTCTATCAAACCTTTCAAGAGGAACTAGTACCTATATTATACAACTTTTTCCAAAGCATTGAGAAAGAAGAAATACATCCCAACACATTCTATAAGAAAATATCACTCTGATCCCCAAACCAGAAAATGATCCAACAAAGAAAGAAAATTATAGACCAATATCATTAATGAATATTGATGCAAAAATATTCAATAAGATCTTAGCAAACAGAATTCAACAATACACCAAAAAATTATACACCATGAAGAAGTTGGTTTTATTCCAGGGTTACAGGGTTGCTTCAACATACAAAAATATAAAAATATAATACTTCACATCAATAAAAAAAAAAGAAAGACCATATAATTTTCTCAACTTATGCAGAAAAAGCTTTTGATAATATCGAGCATCCTTTCACAATCAGAACACTTAAGAAAATAGGCATAGAAGGGAAATTTCTTAAACTGACAGAAGCCATCTACAGCAAATCTACAGCCAATATCATATTGAATGGTGTAAAATTGAAAACATTTTCACTTAGATCACAAACTAGGCAAGGATGCCCATTGTCTCCACTGCTTTTTAACTTTGTAATGGAAGTCTTAACCATCAAATCAGACAAGAGAAGGAGATCAAGGATACCCAAATAGAGTCAGAGGAGATCAAACTCTCACTCTTGGCTGATGATATGATCCTATACCTGGAAAATCCCAGGGACTCAACTACAAAACTCTTAGAAGTGATCAAGGAATACAGCAGCAGTTCAGGATACAAAATCAATACTTACAAATCAGTATATGCCAACAATAGCCAAGTTGAAAATATAGTCAAGGACTGTATTCCTTTTACAATAGTACCAAAGAAGATGGAATATCTGGGAATTTACCTAACAAAGGATGTGAAAGAGCTCTATAAAGAGAATTATGAAACTCTGAGAAAAGAAATACCTGAAGATGTTAACAAATGGAAAAACATATCATGCCCATAGCTGGGAAGAATCAACATTGTTAAAATGTTCATACTACCCAAAACAATTTATAGATTTAATACAATCCCTATTAAAGCACCATGGTCAAGCACTTTAAAGAGCTTGAAAAAATAGTGCTACATTTTACATGGAATCAGAAAAAACTTCAAATAGCAAATACATTATTCAGAAACAAAAACAAATCAGGAGGTATCACATCACCAGACTTCAGGTTATCCTATAAATCTACAGTGATCAAAACAGCCTGGTACTGGCACAAAAACAGAACAGTAGATTTATGGAACAGAATAGAGAACCAAGAGATGAACCCAGCTACTTATCATTTGACCTTTGGCAAACCTATCAAAAATAGTCAGTGGGGGAAAGACTCTCTATTTAACAAATGGTGCTGGTTGAACTGTCTGGTGACCTTTGGAAGACTGAAACTAGACCCCTTACCTTTCACCAATAACAAAAATTGATTCTCACTGGATAAAAGATTTAAACTTAAGATGTGAAACTATAAAAAATACTAGAAAAGAGTGCAAGGAAGACAATTGAAGAAATTGGCCTGGGAGAATATTTTATGAGGAGGACCCCCCAGGTAATTGAAGCAACATCAAAAATATATTACTGGTATCTAATCAAACTAAAAGGCTTTTGCACAGTCAAGAACACAGTAAGTAAAGCAAACAGACAACATTCAGAATGGGAGAAGATTTTTGCAGGTTATGTTTCTGACAAAGGTCTGTTAACTAGAATCCACAGAGAACTCAAAGCAATCAATATGAAAAGAATAAATAACCCCATTTCTATGTGGTCAAGAGACTTGAACAGAAATTTCTCTGATGAAGATAGGCACATGGCCTACAAAAATATGGAAAAAATGTTCATTATCCTTAATCATCAGAGAAATGCAAATCAAAACTGCTTTGAGATATCATCTAACTCCAGTAAGATTAGCCCATATGATAAAATCCCCAAACTACAGTTGTTAGCATGGATGCAGTGAGAAGGCACGTCTACACTGCTGGTGGGAATGCAAGCTAATATGACCTTTTTGGAAAGAAGTGTGGAGAATACTCAAAGAACTAAAAGTAGACACACCATTTGATACTGCAATTCCTCTACTAGGTATATACCCAGATGATCAAAAATTATTTTACAACAAAGACATTGCATGAGAATGTTTATTACAGCCCGATTCATAATTGCCAAGACATGGAAACAGCCTAAGTGCCCATCGATCCGTAAATGGATTAACAAATTCCATTTACACCATGGAATACTATGCAGCCATAAAAAGATGGAGACCTCACATCTTTTATGTTTACCTGGATGGAGCTGGAACATCTTCTTCTTAGTAAAGTATCTCAAGAATGGGAAAAAAAGTATCCAATGTACTCAACACTACTATGAAATTAATATATAATTAATATATAATATATAATTAATATATAATTCATATGGATGGTAAAACATAACTATAGTCCAGAAAGTAGAAGAGAAGAGATAGGGTAGCGGTCAAGGATGGGGGAGGTTATTTGGGGGGACTTCACCTAATGTGCATGATGCAATGGTACATTTCAAAACTATTAAGAAAAGAGCATAATTGTGATGGATGTGTTGCTTAGTTCAATGTAAGCATTTCACATTGTATATCAAATCAGTGCACTGTGCCCCATATATGCATCAATGTACACAGTTATGATTTAAAAAATAATAAAGATAAAGGAATGAGATATGGGGAAAAATAAATAAATAAATAAATTATAAAGCTTATTGCATTACAAAGATACCAAACTGTTGCAGCTGTCATTAGATTCTCTTTTAGGGAGAGTCTGTATGTCCACCCCATTAGTAGATACATGAAAAAAATGCTAATGTTTCTTTCTGCTTCTTTATAATGAATGTATTATTTAACGAATACTCTCTTGAGTACTATGTTCATTTTTTCATAAGCATCTTATTGCTATTTGTTTGACTTTCTGCTTAAAAAGGAGTCATGAGTGAAAATCTCTCCAAGCCTAGAATTAAACCAGGGGCAGCTCTCCTTGGTTGCTCTTTTTTTTCCAGCTTGTTATTTTAGAGTTCACCCCACGGATATCCAAAAGTTTGACAGGCATAAATTTATATCATTATTTCAATAATTTTGTAGTCAGTGAGGAGAGGTGAGAACATAGGCACTGGAAATGGATTTCCAGACTATATCTTCTGTAGTGAAGCCACCACAATGGAGGACAATTGTCTTTTGGCTTGATTCAATTTCCATACTTTGCACAATATCAGTTGTGCTTCTGACTGGCACCTTTTCTAATGTTGTTTTCCACCTTGTAGGAAACCTCCAACTACTGCTGACTTTCTGCTTGTGGTATCCAGTATGAACAATGTGGGGGTTATTAAGAACACTTTCATGCTGTTCACCCACAGAGAAAATGGTTCCTAAAATTTGCCTCCAGACTTCACTTTTATTGAGTCATACCTGATTCCTGCATTGTTTTCAAAGCAGAAATAGTGAAGAGGAGCTGCTAATTAATTTTCATGGACTTCTATTTCAGTCAGCTGGGGCTGCTATAACATGGGTGCCTTAAACATTACATATGTAACTGTTAGAATTGTGCAAAATCTGGAAAGTCCAAGATCAAGGCCCCGTGTCTAGTGAGGGTCTGCTTCCTGACTTACTGATAACTACCTTCTCTTTGAATCCTCTCATTAGAAAAGGAGAGAGGGCACCCTCTACTGTCCCTTCTTAAAAGGGCACTAATTCCATAATGAAGGCTCCACCCTCTTCACCTAATTACCTCCCAAAAGCACTATTTCCCAATAATATCACACTGGGAAATAGAATTTCAATATACAGATTTTTGGCAAATACAAACACTTAATCCACAGCAATTTCCTCTGATCAGGGAGGATATGAGTCCTTTCTAACAAAAGTTATTTAATTAGTACACAAGGTTCCAAAAATCACCATTCATGTGTTACAGAGTAAAAAGGTACTTATTAAGATATGACAAGTAAAAATAACCCCCTAATTCTTGGCTTCTCAAAGATAAAGATTCTTGTATTTGGGGTCAGCTCCTGAGTTAACTTTGTCATGCAAAATCTGGGTAAGGAGGTAAAGTAAAGGAAAAAAATGACAGAAAAACTAAATAACAAAGTTGATTTATCTCTCTCAAAAGAGATTAGCTAGAGAGTCAGAAAAGAGCCACATGACTTAGGTGTCAGAGAAGCTTCTAGGATTGGGATTTGAGAGTGTACCGTGTTTCCCCCAAAATAAGACCTACCCAAAAAATAAGCCCTAGCAGGATTTCTATGCATTTGTTAAATATAAGCCCAATCCTGATAATAAGACCTGATGATGGGCGTGCATTTTGGCACAGAGCAGTAAGGAAGACTGGAATACCTTTTGTCTGCCACAGCTACTTTCTCCAAGCCGTTTGCACTTGCATGGATGCACGTGTGGTAACCTCGGTCTCAGGCATCCTATTGTACATGGCTAGGGGAAAGGAGTTCACACATCACTAGCACCAGCCCCACCAACAAGGTCAGCTCCCCCTGTCAGGTTCCAGAAGAAGATGACTTAACTGTATTTGAATAAATGTAGATTGTTGTATTATACTTAATAAAAAATAAGACATACCCTGAAAATAAGCCCTAGAGTGTCTTCTTGAGAAAAAAATAACATAAGACAGTGTCTTATTTTCAGGTAAACACAGAAGAAGAGAGTTTCGAGGGATGACTGGCATCACTGGAGAAGATATAAACCGTGGGAGTTACAGGGAGGAAGGGTTTTACTTTTATAGCTGTGATGGCCAGATTGTTGTCCCCCCAAAGACATGTCCATGTCCTAAACCCTGTGATTGTTACCTGATTTAGAAAAAAGATTTTTGTAGATGTGATTAATAAAGAATTTTGAGATGAGAAGAATATCTTGGATGATCCAGATAGGTCATGAAACCATCACTATCGGTGTATTTATAAGAGAAAGCTGGAGAGACATTACACAACACACTGATGAGAAGTCAAGGTGAAGATGGAGGCAGACCTGGGAGTGATTTGGCCTCAAATTCAGGAATACCTGCAGCCACAAGACCCTGGAAGAGGCAAGAGGTAGGTCCTCCCCTAGGGCCCTGCTGATACTTTGGTTCCAAACTTCCAGCTGTGAGAAAATTAATTTCTGTATGGCAATTTGATAAAGCAGACGCCAAAAACTAATTCAGCAATTAGTATTAGTTCCTATGCATTCCTACTTGAGACAGTTCTCAAAGATGAGGTAAGAATTTAACGTATTTTTAATTATACTTTAGCTACCAAACTATGTTTCTTTAAATACTGTTTAAGAATGGAGCAATGCAAAGTGATCGGGTCGGGACACAGGATAACTACTCGCATTAACTGGATGTTTTCTACATGCAGACACTTTTCTGGATACTGTACATATATTAATTCTATTCCTCATAAAAGAAAAAGCAGAGGCTTAGCGACTTTGTGCAACTTACCCACCATCACAAAGCTAATTGTCAATGGTAAAGCTGAAATCAAAACCAAGGTCTTCTCAATTTAAAACCTGAGCTCTTAGTGGCCTCTCATTACATTTTCAGCTAGGGGAATAGTTACATGCTTATGTGCTTGTTCACTTCTTATCTACATAAATTATCCTACATAAATTATCCTTTTCCCTTTTATTAATTAAGATATTAAAATGGTGTTTTAGTTTGTATAAAAATTTATCTAAAGTTACATACTGATATTGTATAAACACAACTTTGATGAAACACAAATATCTCTGCTACTGAGATCTCCACTGCTGATAGTAGAGGTACCCAGTTAGAGCCTGTTGTTTCCAACTAACATGCAGCTCCCTAACTCTGAGAAGCCTTTTCCCTCTACTCTTGACCAAATAACTTATAAGTGTTACCCTAGGCTCTCTCAGACCCTCTTTCATGAACTCTGTTTTTTACCTTTAAAATATTTATGAAATCACATTTTAGGATAACTATTGTCTAAACCAGAAAATTGTTGAAACTAAAAGGGAGTCTGTTGATTAATTATTCAGGGACAAAAGGCTTAAATCAGACTGTCTTGGGCAAACTGGGATTTATGGTCACTTTAGTTATTTATTTAGCGGGTTGAATTTTTTTTTCTTATTTTTTTTTATTGAATAGTAACTGTGTACATTAATGAACTTCTAGGGTACAGTGTGGTGTTTTCACACACAATCCAAAACACTTCCATCAAACTGGTTAACATAGCCTTCATGTAATTTTCTTAGTTATTGTGTTAAAACGTTCATATTCTACTCATAGAAAGATTCACTTGTACCCTTGGCGGGTTGAATATTTTGATCCTGTCTTCCCTTAGGGACGTTAAGTCCCAAAGGACAGAGACATGATTTATATCTGCTCTTCATTTTATCCCCTCTGCCTGGAACAGTGTCTGGCATACAATGAATACCCAATAAATACTTGATAAATAAGTAAATCAAACTTGAGAAGGTATTTTTTATATGGTGATGAGAGGTATGACTGATAAAGTATACAGTAAAAATTCTTTAAGATGACTATGTACCTACTCTGAAAAAATACTGAAATTACTACTGAATTTAAATTGTTGAAAACAACCTATGTCAAGGCTTACTCCACACGTCCAAATCAGATTAGCACCAACTCACATGGGGCTGTTTCAGCCCAATGAGGCAGGTGCTTCTTTGCTTGGGCACAGCACAACCACAGAACACTTGCTATGGCAAGTCAGACTTTATTCTCATCCAATTTGATCTTGTTCCTAGAGCCACAGGCTGAGTCACCTCTAATATGTAGTCCAATTCATTACAGCATTATTCAGTGAGAATGCTGTAGTCAGAATTTTGTAAAACATTAAAATACATTTCTTACTTTTAGAAAAATACTATTAAAAATTATTAAAATGTAGAAGGCCAGGGAAATTATTTTTAATCCATGATCTTGCTGAAAGAGCTAAAGCTATTGGGTGATTCCTAGCAAATTGGTAAATAATTTTAAGATCCTTGTCTATGAAAGCCAGTACTTCCATGGAACCCCTACAGTGTTACTTTATCATGTTTAGTAAGGCTCATTCCTGTTGTTTTTAAATATAAACAGATTATATCCAAGTTTTATTTTAGAAAAGAATGACTCTAAAGGTGCTCACTACTTCTCAGACTATTACTTGGAAGTAGAAATAGGTTGAATTTATGTCTTATTAAATAACTTCCAAATTTTAGCCTCTTTACTTGTCTGAGCTGCTTGAAAGCATAATGGGCAACACATAAATAGATGTACAGATTGTCCTGACTGTAGGCTTGTAATTGGGCAATTAATAAGAACTAAGTGCCAGTGTGCACTTTTCCTGAGAAAATATGATAAGGGCAGCACAGAAAATCTGGCATCCTTACAGTCCCATTATCGGCTCCAGAAAACTCTTGGCTGAATTGAAGCAGAAAAACAATTTACCACATCACCAGTTGAAACAGGATGTTCCAGCTCACCCAGAGTCTACTTAGTGTACATTTGATTCTATCCTCCAAGAGGCTTAGAAATCATTCATGGTCAGATAACCAGTTACCGAAAGATAGGCCAAAAAGCGCAATGTAGGAAAGGTAGATGCTTGTACTGATTTAGCTCCAGCTTATCATGGTTGAGCTGCTCAATCTCTAAGGAAGTAGAAAGATAAGGAATAAGCTATATAGACCAGAAACTTCATTTATACTTTAGAAGAGAAAGACCCAAGGCATGAAAAATCCTAATTAAATCAAAGATGTCTCTCTCTCCATATATTTCACTCTTTCAAAATTTCTTTTCTCCTAAAGCAAAAATAAATAAAATACTTAAAATACTTTTTCTTTGAAAATTTCACACATTAAAGTATCTATGGATGCGGTTCTTGAAAAATATCTGTCTACGAGTTTATGAATCTCAAGACATCTGCATTGGATAACATATTTAATCCTAACAGAACTGAGAGAATGTTGGAGGTTAAATGTTGAAACAAAATGAAGTAGAATCAAAACACTTGGTCTTTACTTGAAAGGCTCTCTGAAGATTGATCAATGGAAAGATATTCAAGTATGGAAATCAATCCATCTGTCAGGAGAGTTTCACCCTTGTCCTTTAGAAAAGGTTAATAAGAATTTATTATTAATGGGACTGAACTTACGGTTCCAAATGAAATGTGAGCAATAGTAGTAAGCCAGGTACATCACTTAAGAAGTAAAGTAATGGCATGAGGTTATTCTTGGGGCAGCAAATGACATTACTTCATCCTAGTGCAACAAAGAAGTGAGAAGTATGTTCCTCACCAAATGTACAATGGTCAAATCATAGTTTCTGGAAGGTAGCTTGAAGCACTCAGCTTTTCTATCTTATCAGTGAAACTCTATACTCCTGGAGAACAACATACCAGCATCTAAGACTCTCATGATGTGGCTACTTTGATGTGTCATGGCCAGATGATGGATCAAATTTTATAGTCTTGTCTAATTCCAAAAAAATCAGCTCAGTTTTTCTCAAAAAGTATATTTTTCTGAATATTCCTTAAGGGTAATACGGGTTTATAGAATAGAAAGAGTACATCCTGCTAAGATATAATAGAAGATTAAATTTTCTATTCCTTCATTCCTGTCCAAATCATGTACTTTTAAAACCACATCATCCTACTGTCATCATATAAAACAAAAGATTCTGTACTATTTAAATTATATACCTGTTATATTGCTATTTAGCACTTTTTAAAGTAATCAATAGGATGATTTCAGACTAAGGATTTGCTGATGAATATGAATTTTATCTCTTCTTTCTTCCCTAACTATTCTTCTGCAGTTATTCATCACCATTGTAACACAGGCTCTAACATTCTGGGAGATAAATAGTCTCTAGAAGTTACAAATCAAATAATAAGCTCTTACAAACTTCTAAGCACCCTCTATTTAGAGAATTAACACGTACTAACAGTAAGTTATATTCTTCCCTACTGAGCTTCTTTACTACTAAGGGGAAATCATATTTAGAAAATAGCTTTTCTTAAATTAAAAATAAGACTTTCTCCTTAGGACAGAAAGCATGGGTGATTAATCTATTCTAACTTGCTTCTTCAGAAAGTCAATAAAAAATGAAAGTATTAATGTTCAGAAAACTGGCCGTACATGATAGTACAGACACTTTGCATTTAAAACACATAGGAGTTTCTGAAAATAGATATGTAAATTTTGTAATATTATTTTACCATTGTGTACACAATTACAAGGTAATATTTTCATTTTCTATTAGTCAAAAAGTCAAGGGAGCGCAAGTCAGTCTACTTTCCCCTGCCTAGCTCAGGTCAGTTAGTGTGCCTGAAGTATTGACCTCCCAAGCTTTCTAAAGCAACAGCATAACTGCCTGCTGCCATCTCTAAATAGGGCCTCCAAAGTTACATAAGCTATGACGGAAGCAAAATCACCCTAGGCTACATGGCCGCCCTACTCAGCACTTGAGTGCCTAAAAGACCAATTCTTTCTTTCCCCAGCTTTATAATGTCCATATACAATGGTATAATGGACAAATAAAAATTGTATACATTTTTGGTGTACAATGTGATGTTTTAAGATACATATATATTTTGAAATGATTAAATCAAGCTAGGTAACATTTCAACTCACACATAATTTTTTGTGGTGACAGCGTTAAGATTTACTTTTTAAGAAAACTTCAAGTATACAATATATATTTCTTTGTTTTTTAGAGACAGGGTCTTAACCTGTCACCCAGACTGGAGTGCAATGGCATGGCCATAGTTCACTATAACGAAATAAACATATGATATAATTGTGGCCACCATGCTGTATAATACAGCTCCAGAACTTATTCATAGTTTCCAGCTGAAACTTTGTGTCCTTTGACCAACATCTTTCCCACCAACCCTCTACTCAAATCCCAGTAACCATTCTGTGTTTCTGTAAGTTAAACTTTTTAGAATCCATATATAAAGTGAGGTCATGCAGCAATTGTCCATGTCTAATTTATAATGTTCTTCATGTTTATCTGTGTAGTCACAAATAACAGGATTTCCTTCTTTTTTAAGGCTGAATAATATTCCTCTGTATGTGCGTCTATGTGTATATTAAACAGTTTCTGTCCCCATTAATAGATACAGGTTGATTCTATATCCTGGCTATTGTGAATAGAGCATCAAGAAATATATATATCAAGAAGACTAAAAATCATATTATAACAAAGATACATATACCAGAATGTTTATTGCAGCCCAATTCATAATTGCTTAGTCATGGAAGAAACCCAAGTGCCCATCAACCCATGAATGAATCAATAAATTGTAGTATATGTACACTATGGAATATTATGCAGCCTTAAAGAAAGATGGAGACTTTACCGCTTACATGTTTACATGGATGGAGCTGGAACTTATTATTCTTGGCAAATTATCTCAAGAATGGAAGAAAAAGTATCCAATGTATTCAGTCTTACGTTGAAACCAATTTATAGTGTTATGATGAAAGCTATAACCCAATTATAGCCCACAAAGAAGAGGAAAGGGGAGAGGAGGGAAGGGGAGGGGGAGGGAGGGTAATTGGTGGGACCATACCTAGGGTGCATCTTATAAGGTTACATGTGAAATTTACTAGGTGTAGAATATAAATATCTTAACATAGTAACTAAGAAAATGCCATGAAGGCTATGTTAACCAGTTTGATGAAAGCATTTCAAATTGTATGTAAAACCAGCACATTGTACCCCATGATTGCATTAATGTACACAGCTATGATTTAATAAAAATAAAGAAACATGGGAGTGGAGATATCTCTTCAAAATATTGATTTCATTTCTTTTAGGTAACTGAGGTTGCTAAGCCATGTGGAAGTTCAAGTTTTAATTTTTTGTGGAACTGCCTTACTGTTTTTCATAACAGATGTGCTAATTTACTTTTCTATAGTATACAAGGGTTCCCTGCCTAAAAGACTAATTTTAAGAGAATGAGTATCTTGAGAAAAATTGCCCATCTTTTTCCAAAAGACTCTGAGGCTTGTACCTCATCAAGCCTTCATTCCTTATTTGTTTCAGTTACTACAAGAGGTGGAAACCACCCGAGTCATCTTTTATTCACAAGCAGTCTGTGTGATCTCTAAACTGGCCCAATTCTTGCCTTTCCACAGTTCTCAAACTCTGCCACTGGGCTACATTGTATTCTTAATCTCTTCTCTAAACCTCCCTCACCTCCATAACTGAAACACTGCTGTGTATGAAGAATTTATTTGCCCTCAGCCCCCAAATCATGACTATTTTTTCACTCCTACTTTCCCATACAATGCCACCCAGAAGTGTGCTAGTTTTTCTTCAATTTCCTTTCAATAATTGGCATTTTATTTTTCCTTAATATTGACAACTTCCTTTCAGGGCATTCCATCAAACCTGTACCCTCCCCCCCAACACACACACATATATACAACCTACTACTAGTCTTCCTTGTTGTGCTCCTACAGTGATCCCTCATCTCTAACCCTCAGTTTTTGAAAAATTTTACACCTAGGTTACTATCTTACTCTGCTTATCATCCCTATAAGATTTTCTACCCAGCTCCTCACTTTCAGCTCTCAAATATTCTGCTATGTATCAGCTAACAATCTCTATCAATAAGTGCACCACCAGCAAAATTTCTATTTCTAAGACCCACTCTCTTAAACAAAATCTCCCATCTTTCCAGTTTACTTAGTTTAGTACCCTCATATCCATCTTTATCCCAGTGGTACCTAAAATTATTTGACATATCTTACTTAGCTTTGTATTGCTGCTATAACAAATTAGTCAGAACTAATGGATTAAAACAACATTTGCTTACTATCTCAGAGTTTCTCTAGGGCAGGAATCCAGGTATGATGTGGCTCAACTAGTACTCTGCTTAGAGTATCACTGGACCCCTATCAAGGTGCTTTCCTTCCTGAAGGCTGTGGGGATGATTTGACTTCTAAGTCTATTCAAGCTGCTGGCAGAATTCAGTTCCATGAAATTCTAAGACTTAAGTCCTCATTTCCTCGCTAGTGTCAGCAGGGGTTGCTTTCAGCTTCTGGAAACTACATTGATTGGCTTGAGGCCTGTTTTCTCTATCTTGAAATCCAGAACCACAGGCCACCAAGGTCAATCCTTTCATGCCTCAAATCTTTCTGACCTCACTTCTATCTCATCTCTTCTCTGCTTTTAGCCAGAGAAGATTCTCTACTTTTAAAGGTTCATGCGATTAGATTGGACCCACCCAGATAATTCAGGAAAACCTCTCCATCTCAAGGTCTGTAACTATAATCATATCTACAAAGTCTCTTGTGCTACATAATACATCTGTGATTCTGGGGATTAGAACACGTCTTGAAGAGGCCTTTCTTACATTCTCCATCCTAATGTTTACTGCACGTAACCCACCTCATCTTCTTTTTTCCCTGCTACTCAGTTTAGACTTCATAAAACATCACTGTATCTCCCTCTTTATAAAATTCTTTCATCACTTTATCCCTTTTCTTCTATTTTATTTACTTGGAAAAATCCTAAATCTGGCTAAAAACAACTTTACTCTAATTCCTCACACATTCCCAATAAACTGAGCACTGCTGGAGAAAACCATTCAGGATCAACAGCATAAATCCTATCTTTGTTGATGTCTGCCATGTATTTGTTATAAATTTGCTCTTCTTCTCTTCAAGACAACTATTTCACATATTCTTCACTATTCTCAAATCTATAACAGTCTCCTTTTCAATTCCTTCTCAGAAGATGATCTTGTTTCTAGTTTTACTGTACAAATAAAAGAAATCAAAAAGAAACTGTCTCCAGATTCCCATCATTGCATTTAATTTAAAGTTTGCATGTTTTACTTACACTACAGTTGACAAATTTTCTCTTCTCCTTCCCTTCTCTTCTGTACAAATGACCCCTTCACTAACGCAATGAACCAAATACTGTTACTTTTTCAAGGAGATAGCTTCCACAATTATCAGTCCTTTTCCTACACCCTCAAGTTTCTCCATGCCTCTACATCATTCCAGTCATAATATAGGTGTGGTGTATTATCTCCCACCTTAAGGATATCTTCCTTTAATAACCCTATTTTTTCCATTTATAGAAAGTGTTCTAAAAGGAGTTTTCTATGCTTGCAATATCTTCTTCCTCGTCTTTTCTGAATTCACTGTAATGCTGTTATCCCTTTCTTTCACTGAAATCATTGTTTGATCATTGGTGACCTCCATCTTGATAAGTTCAAGGGCAAATTCTATTTTCACCACTCAGCACTTCTTGGCAGCACCTGACACTACTCACCATTTTCTCCTTCTTGGAATATTTTGTTCATTCACTTTCTACAACACTGCCTCCCACAGTTTTCCTTGTACTCTCCACTTACTAATCTTTAGTCTCATATTATAGATGTTTTCTTCTCAACTTCTTATGATTAGAGTGTCCCACACCTCAGCAATCTTGGCTGTTCTTTTCCTCTGTCTGTGCAATATTTGTCTAATTGATTTCACTCAATCTCATGGTTTCAAATAACATCTACATGTGATGGCTCTCATGCTCTCATATCTCCAGTCTCATATTTTTCCTAATTGAATACCCAATCATCTCTTCCTCCATTAACTTAAGATCTAATTGTCATTTCAAAACCAAAACCAAACTTTTAAATTTATCTTTTGTAACAGAGGCCAACAGTAGTTCCCACATACTCATTAATTTCTTTTCCTTTATAAAAAAATCTCCAATTTTCAACAGGGCTTATAGCTACTTTGAATAAAGACTATACTTCTCAGCCTTTATTATAATTAGATGTGATCACATAACTAAGGCTGAGTTGATGAAATTAAGTAGAAATATGTAAAACTTATGGAAAGTGCCACATACCACATGCAATGTGTCCTCAAAGGGAAGTAAGAAACTTCTTTGTACCTGGCCATGCCAACCCTCAAAAGATAACATATTTCTTCCTGGATGGGCACTTTATGACTGGATTATGCTGCCACCTGGGGGGAGAATTATGCATTGTGTAGAATCTCTTGAATTAACAATCAATTTTCCTTGACAAGGGAAAGTTGACTAATTTTTCATTCATTTACACTCTTTACCTCCCTTCAATCAGCAAAAATCCATTAACCTGGATCAAATATAAAACACATTCTGTTAAAAAATCTAAAATGAAAATTTCAAACAAAAATATAACCACAATTCCACTTTTTGTTCAGTGTTCCACCTATTTCCAGTCAACCCATCATTCTGTAAACATCTCAGAGAGTTCACCATGTGTAGAGCACTGATTTGAACACAGCGGCCCCTTACCTCTCCAAGTATCCTGGAGTGGCTAAGCAAGGATGAAACCCTCAAACCAAATAGAGTTCTAAAAGCATATTTGTGCCCCCATCCATCTATACACATAGATAGTTATGGGGTAAGAGGCTGTATGGATAAAGGAAAAATTTCTCTTTTGCCCTCTGAAATTTCACTGAAAAACAAACCACAAAGGTAGATGAATTGGAGAAAAAGAATACAAATTTATTTTACTTGTATACACCAGAGCCCTCAGAATGATGACCCAAAGATACAAGGGTAATTGTCCATTTTATAGACAGTCAAGTAAAAATATGATGCAAAAAGAGTATGCTCTAATGCTAATACAGTGAGTAGGGACACCCAGCAAGACCTTTCCAATTAGATACTTCTTATCTTCTCTGAGTATGCATTCCTTCTTCTGTGTATGGGGAGGATCCTCTCTGGAATGGGAGTTTTATGATCCACAGTCAAAGTAGGTCAGATAATTTTATGACCAGTTTTTACACAGAACAGCAAAGGGGAAGGTTAGAGTAATATTTTTAGGTTTCATGGCTGGCTTTGGGGAGAAAGACTTCTCATTTCTATGGCCCACCTTGGGGAAGAAAGATTCTAATATCTATGGCTAGCCTTGGGGGTGAAAAGGAGTGAGAAGCAGGAGGGTAAAGGAAGTTCAGAGAAAAACTTTTGCTTCTAAGACTGCTTCTGCAGCCTTCATTTTGGGATATTATTTTCTGAGTCCCAACAAGACTAAACAATTCCTAGATGTGCCAACAAGCTGTCATACATATTATGCTCACATGTATCTATAAATTAGGCATTCCACAGTTACTCTTCCACATCTGTGGGGCACTGCTACAAACTGATTATCTTTCTTTACAGACCTATTTGAAGTTATAAGAGGTCATGTTGACTTTTCTCCTTAATAATCTTAGTAAAGCATTCTGTATGAGCATTTCTCTATGCTAACTTTATCTTTCCCTTCATTATTTTGCTATGCTATTTTCGCATTCCTCATTCCCTTGGTTATTTATTATATCTTTTTATATGACTATATTTCTATGAACTACCTAAAATTCTTTGTGGAATAAGCTGGGATGCTTATACAAATAAAATAAAAATCTGGTGTCTGCAATGGGTTAAGAGAACTCCCAAAGTACTCAGCAAGAGGGAGTGTGGATTCTAGACTAATGGTTTATTTTTAGGTGACAACTTGGCACTTCTTCACCACAAAAGAAAGATTCTAGTTTTAGGAGTCTGAAATCCTTTGCTTAAATTTTAATTGATTATGCATTGTTACTCCTTAAAATTAATCTCACCTTTTTAAGTGTGTTTTAAAACAGCTGACTGATTTCACCATTGTGACAGAGAAGTGCTATCTGGAATAGGCCTTTCATAAACCAATCACTTTTGGACTTTTTAGGCCATCAATAGTCATGTTCTCATATAGAAAAGCAAACATGCCCTACCAAAGTCTTTGGTAAGTCAAGGTTGAAATTATTCAGAACAGATGACGTTCCATTGGAATAAAATTAGCATAAACAGAGAAATCAGGAAAGCAATGTGAGGAATCAGCTGGAAGGATATGAGGTGATACTGTCCTGCTATCTGTTGGATAAAAGACAAAAATTATTGAAAAGAAACTATGCAATAAATGTTAGCATTCTATTTCCTTTATGTGCTGAGTTATTGGTGAGAGTAGACATTTTACATCTTCAAGGGTGACTCTCAAACATTATTTCAATGAAAAGAAATGTGAACAACTAAACAGACTACTCGTGTCTCCTTTTCCCTGAAACCTGATGTTATCAAGGAGAAAAGAAAAAATCAGAACTGTCATCCATCATTCTTTACTTTTCATTCTTTACATCATATTACCTAGTCACAATTTCCTCACATTTCAAAGATAATATGTTAGTATTTTTACACATTTCAGATACTAGAAAGTCAAGCATGGGGTCTACATTTTGTACACACTCTGTTAACTGATATGGAAGAGCAGTACAATCAGGACCTCATTCATATGATAATTTCTTACACCACACAGACACTTCCCAGGGCAGCTCAAAATCTAGCAACTCGAAATAATTATTCAATGAAAATACAGCTGTAGGTATAGCATTTATTTTAAAAACAGAAAGGAGGATCGCTGAATACATGTCTTAGGTGATTTAAAAAGATTAACTCTTTATGTGAAATCTCTCTGCTTGTCATAAACACCAATCTGTATCATGATACACCAATTTGTATCAGCTAAGGCCCAACTACAGTTCTAAGAATTCCCAGACCTACATATTTCCCATGAAGGCAGGCCATGGAGAGACACTTATGGGAGACCGGGATGGCCCACAAGAAGAGCAGCCATTGTGTAGTGCAACTCTATTATTGTTCATTGGCTGATTCACCTTATGTTTTTATTAGGGGGGTTGTTTTGTTTTGGTTTATGGTTTTGTAGAAAGAGTCTCACTCTGTTGCACAGTCTGGAATGCTATAGATCAGCCTAACTGACAGCAACCTCAAACTCTTGGGTTCAAGGGATCCTCCTGCCTTAGCCTCCCAGTCCTTCAACTGGAACTATAATGCCCAGCTAATTTTTTCTTTTTCTTTTGTAGAGATAGGGTCTCATTCATCCTCAGGTTGGTCTCATACTCCTGAGCTCAAGCAGTCCTCCCACCTCAGCTTCCCAATAATGCTAGGATTACTAGCACAGGCATGAGCCACTGTGCCCTGCCTGACTCACCTTGTTGATATGAGGCAGCAGGAGAGCCTACAAATACTGTGTCTTCTTCTGTATCATCCACTAGCTTCTCCAACTCCTAGGCCAGGTGTATATGTTTAGTTCCCTGACAAAGGACCCCAGCTTCTGTAGGAACCCCATATTATCAAAGTCAGAGACAATAAGAACTGACACACATTTCAATCCATCTTCATGAACTCTAGTTCATGCTTGCTCTCCTTCACCCTACTTCACATCCATCTTTTCTTGCAACTGCCTGCCTTGTAGACTTCAAGCTCCAGGGTTAAGACAGGAAAACAAAGACCTAATAGAAATTGCTTCAACAGTTCTAACAGTTGTATAGGGTCAAATCTTTATAACAAACCCAAATTCTTTAATACGTATGGATATACAACTTGTAGTGGTTCTGCTTCTCTAATTGAGTTCTGATTGAATAAATCATAATCTCCACCATGTAGAGTCCCCTGTTAAAATCAATAGCTACATGTAATCTCATGGAATACTATTTATAAGTCTGCTAGCCTGGGAAAAGGGGAATAACCTCATTGATTTTCAGAGGCAAAGCACAAAGGCAATTACTTTGTGGTTCTGAAATATTTAAGTACCACATTTTCTCCTGTTAATTCCTACACAATGTCCCAATCCTAATGCTTTTGTGATCATTGAACTCCCGTCAACTCCCTGTATGACTATGGACTGTAAACTGTCCTTCAATTTTGGCATCTCTTTACTCCTGTCTTGACCTCATAAAGGTCTCACCAGGATAACTCTGTTGTTTCTCCATATAAAGAAGGGAAATATGCAGATTATGTGCACAATAAGAAACAAATATTATGTTTATGCACAATAAAAAACTATATGTATTTATATATGTATTTATCAAGTTGTATTAATCAAGTGGTAATACTTAACATTTGTGTGTATCTAAGTTATATCTCAATTAACTAACCAAAAATAAAAAAAGAAACCCACATTTTATGTTCCAGCAATAGCCATAGCACATACTTTAACAGAGCACCTTAGAACAGAGTCAGGACAAGAAAGCTCAGATTACAAGCTCTGTATAAATTAGGTCTATCAGTATATTGTTCATTATACAAAGAAAATACCATATCATTAATTTTTCCCCAAAATTATCACATATAATTGACATCTTTACAAATCAGTATGTGCTCATTATAAAAAGAATACATTCAAAAATTGGGGAAATTTCGTATAAGGAGGAAATGTCACCACCCAGCAATAATCATGTGGGAAACTTTATTCTAAATCACTATCAAGGGTTTTGTAACATACATGTATGCCAACAGAAAAATAGCTAGCTAAATAACTTGATAGTGAGGCAAATAAAACAGTTGTAACAATGAAATCGAACCACAGCTATATAAAGAGCACTGGCTTTGCTTCAGTTCAATCTTCATATTTTCAAATAAATTGATCAAGTTAAATGAACTTTCTGCATCTCTGTTTTCTCATAAGCAAAACTGAGATAAAAGCAGAATCTTATAGGATTGTTGCAAAGATGAAATAATTATTAGGTGTGAAACATATATACTTGATAAATGTTAAGTATTATTTTGTATATAAGAGTATTTTAGTCTACAAGGCTTTTAGAGAGGAAAAACTAAAGAAGGAGCTGATCAATCTTTTTTAATACTACTGCCTAAAGATCTCTGTAACCACGAAGACAATTGTTAAAAGATATCAACATGTTGGAGTTATTTTCAGATACATATGTTTCTCTCCAGACAGTATTACTGATAACTTGTTAATAAGAAAAAGGGGGATAAAGAAAAACACAGTTTGATCCCTCAACCCCATTACTAGGCATCTACAAAGAAGAAAAAAAAATCATTATATCATAAGGACATTTGTACTAGATTTTTTATTACAGCTCAAATATAATTGCCAAGATATGGAATCAAACCAAGTGCCTGTCAACTCATGAATGGATTAAAAAACTGTGATATATGTATACTGTGGAACACTATACAGCCATAAAAATATGGAGGCTGTATATCTTTTGTCTTAACCTGGATAGAGTCAGAGAACATTCTCTTTTGTAAATACCCACAAGAATGGAAAAGCAAGTATCCAATGTATTCAATGCTAATATGACGTAGACAAACTAACACAAGTCCACACAAAAGAAAAACTCAATTATTTCAAGTTAGGGCAGAGAAGAGGGGAGGGAGAAAGGAGATTATTGTGCTCTCACTTAATGGGTATAATATAAGGGTATGTGGCATACCTTCTGTGTGAAGGCTGCAACTACAACAGGGACCTTACTTAATAAACACAAGCATTGTAACCTAATTATCTGTACCCTCATAATAATCTGAAATTTTTAAAAGTGCTTATTAGTTATATTATTTTTCTTATTTTGTCAAGATTTATAAATTTTTTTACTAATAATACCTTCTGCTATATGTGGTTTATGTGTAAGTGGATTCAATAGTGAAATGAACCAGTCATCCTATTGTTACTTCTGCATTTCTGAGTTCTTTGTTTAATTCATCTCTTGAATTAAATTTTGTTTAATTAAAATAAATAAAATTCCTCTGAATTTCATTTTATTTAATTATTCTCCTATAAATTGGGGGATTCTATTATCCCTCTATTCATCCACATTTAAGAATGTCTTCGTATTGCCTTAATTCCAAAATAAATACTTAGCTGAATACAAATAACATTCTTTGACCACAGTTCACCTTTAGAAATCTTCAGAAACCCTTCCATTGTCTTCTGACACTGACTGCTGGGGAGAAAACCAAAAACAGTTATAATAAGGGAAATTTTTCTTCATAACTGTACCCACTTTTTCTCATCCATTTGTTGGCATCTACTTCAGGAAGGCCAATTATCCTTTTCTCTTCTTTGTCTTTTACAACTATCTCTATTATAGCCGGGCATTGTGGCAGGCACCTGTACCCTCAGCTACTTGGGAGGCTGAAGCAAGAGGATCGCTTGAACCCAACAAGAGTGTGAGGTTGCTGTGAGCTAAGACATCACAGCAGTCTAGGAAGGGTGACCAAGTGAGGCTCTGTCTCTAAAAATAAAAATATTAAGGGAGTAGATACACTTGGGTACTTAATGAAATGGATAGAAATAAATGTTCTTATAGCATAATTCTACTTGATTTCTATGAAATGTATTTAATAAGGCAAAATAATTCTAGGATGTAGAAATATGGAAAGATCATTACCTAGGATTAACTTCTCAGGGGATTTTTTTTTAATGTTAATTCGGGCAATTAACATCAGTTCACTTTATTGCTAGTCTTGGCAATATTTGACTGAATTCAGTTGTTATTTATACATTCACAGTGACTGTTTTTGGATACATGAGAGTACATGTATTATACATGCACAACAGGTTTGCATGAAAGAACTGTCATTGTAATAACACTATTTGGTAGCCTAACTTTATATATGTATTCTTAATTGCATAAAACATCAATAATTTGTCACATTGGGGTTTTGAATATTTTCTTTAAGTGTCAGCTATTTCTATGTTTTATAAACCAAAACAGAATTTCCAAAAACAATGAAGGAAGCCAAAATAAATATTTCTGCATTTCAAAAACAAAAAACAACTATCTCTATTCTTGGTATGCTATGTCTGCTTTTTATTTCCTCCCCTTTATAATTACTAGTAACTGCATTTAAGTTACTCTATTTTTCTATTGTTAGCTTATTTGTCAAACCTGTAACAGAGTTTTCTGTTGTTGTTGTCATTTAATTTCCCTGTTCTTCAATCTCACTTTGCTTCTTGTTCTATTGTTTAATATCCAGTTGTATTTCAGAATTTATACTATTTGTATCTTGGGGAGTTTTGGTTCTTGGGTTTTCTTATAAATTAGGTTATTTTATCTTTCACTGTGATGTCTCTTTTAGTTTTTAATTTTTGTGATAATGTGTTTACTTCGTTTTTATATCAATGCTTCAATCAATGTGACTTTGCAGCTCCTCCCAAGAAAAGATGAAATCTATTCATCATCCCTTAACTTTAGTCATCTTTTTTAGCCAAATAAATATAGTATATTTGTTGAAAGACTAGGCCTCAAGAAACCTTGTGCAGATCTTTAGCTGTGGATCCAACTGCAGACCATGCAGCAGCCTTGTGACCCAGCCCCAGCTCTGCTCTATCACCACCAGCTCAGTTGCTCCTGCCTGAACAGGGGCCTCACAGGTGCTCCTGGGTACAGGTCTAGCCAACCTCAGTCTCAATTGTGGATCCTGATGTGGCCCTATGACCTGGCTCACCCCACTCTCAGCCTTGCTCACCTATGGACCCACCAATGCCCGTCTGTGTCCCTGCTAACAGACCCACTTACCTCCCTCCTGGCTGTGGACCCTAAGCTCAGTCTATAGATTGGCTATGGACCCCAAAATTTCCTTAAGATTCAATTCTATCACCACACCCTACTATGCAGCTGTCCAGAGGCAGTCCTGCCTGCCCAAGGAACCTGTGGGACACAGGCCGGTGCCAGCCCCTGGTGCCAGGCTTGCTGATGTTGGTCCTGACTGTGGACCCCAAAGCAGCCTTGTGTAATCTGGCTCCAGCCACAGTATTCCATGGTCCTAGAGGCAGTCCCATCCACCTAAGGATCTGGTAAGAACCACATCCAGTAACACAGGTCTACCAACTTCAGACCCACCTGTGGATCTCCCAATATAGCTATAAGTTGTGGGTCCAGCTTTAATCAACTGGGATCACAGTGGCAGTCCCTTGAGTCCAGGGACCTAGCAGGAGAAAGTCTTCTACTAAAACTAATTTGTAAAGATAGAAAGAGGTGTTTGTTCCCTCAAATGCACAGACATCAATGCAGTGCTCTCATGCACACGCAGGCAACTAATCTTCAACAAATGAACAAAGAATGTACCATAGGGAAATGATAGTCTTTTCAATAAGTGATGCTGAGACAAGTAGATATCTACATGCAAAATAATGAAATTGAACACTTCTCTGACACTCTATGCAAAATCAATTCAAAATAGATTAAATACTTAAATGTAAGACCTGAAACCATACAACACCTGGAAGAAAACACAGGGAGAAAAGGTCTTGACATTGGCTTTAGATAGAAAACCAAAATCATAGGAAACAAAAGGAAAAATGAACAAGTGAGACTACAGTCATGTGTACTTTAAAGACAGAAATACTTTCTGAGAATTGTGTGTAGTGTTACGCAATTTCTTCCTAGCACAAAAACATGGAGTATGTTAACATAAACCTATATGGAATAACCTAGTACACATCTAGGATGTAAGGCATAGCCTATTGCTCCTAGGCTACAAATCTATAGAACATGTTACCACTGGATACGATAGGCAGCTATAATATAATCATAAGTATTTATTATATAAATGTAGAAAAGATACCGTTATGGCATTAAACATTTTAGGAAAAGGTATTCCTGTATGTGGCAGCTCCATTATAATCTTATGGGGCCACTACCATTTATATAGTCCATCATTGATCAAACTGTCATGCAGCATGACTATATTAAACTAAAAATTTCCTGCACACCAAAAGGAAACAACCAACAATATGAGAAGAAAACCTATGTAATGGGAGAAAGTATTTCAACCCACATAGTTAATAAGGAATTAATATTGAAATATATAAAGAACTCATAGAATTCAATACCAAAACCACCAAATAACTCAATTCTAAAAAAATGCACAAAGAACTTTAACAAACATTTATCAAAAAAAGATATACAAATGGCCAAAAGATATATGAAAAATTACTGAACATCAGTAATAATCAAGGAAAAGCAAATCAAACCTATAGTGAAATATCACTTCACAGATGACTGTTATTAAAAAGATGAATGGTAACAATTGCTGGTGAGGATGTGGAGGAAAGGAACCCTAGTACTATGTTGGTAGGAAAGTAAATTAGTACAGCCATTTTGGAAGGCAGTATAGATGTTCCTCAATAACAAAGCTATCATATGATCCAGTAAACCTACCGTGGGTATATATCTAAAGGAAGTGACACTAACATATTAAGAGATATGTGCAGCAGGCGTGGAGGCTCATGCCTGTAATCCTAGCACTCTAGGAGGCCAAGGCAGGTGAATTGCCTGAGTGCACAGGTTTGAGACCAGCCTGAGCAAGAGCAAGACCTTGTTTCTAAAAAAAATAGCCCGGTGTTCTGGTGGGTGCCTATAGCCCCAACTACTCAGGAGGCTGAGGCAAGAGAATCACTTGAGCCTAAGAGTTCGAAGTTGCTGTGAGTTATGGTGCCATGGCACTCCACCAAGGACAACAAAGTGAGACTCTGTCACAAAAAAGAGAGAGAGAGATGCGCTCCATTTTCACAGTAGCACTATTCACAATAGCCAAATGACCTAAATGTCTGTTGATGAATGGATGGGTAAAGGAAATGTGGTGTATACACATAAGGTCAGACAATTAACTTTGTGCACTCATCCTAAAAAGAGTGCTATATGCCTCATTGTTGAATGTCACTGTGGTCACCTTCAAAGTACTCCCCTTGGGAAGCTATGCACTGATGCCAGCGCCTAGTCCACCCTTCAAAGAACTTTTTCTAGGATGAGCTTGTGAACTCAATTGTCACACCTCATACAATGACAGCGCTAATGGCCATTCCAGAGAAAGAGTTCCAGAACTGCTTTGAAGCTTGGACTAGGTGCTGGCATTGGTGCATAGCTTCCCAAGAGGAGTACTTCAAAGGTGACCATAGTGATACTTAGCATTGAGGTATGTGGCACTTTTGCTAGGATGAGTTCATGAACTTGATTGTCTGATCTTGTACAATAGAATATTATTCACCTTTTATAAAAAAGAGGAAATCTTGCCATATGCAACAGTAAGGATAAACCCAGAGGGTATTTATTAAGTGAAATAAGCCAGGCACAAAAAGGCAAATACTGCAAGATCTCACTTACCTGTTGAATCTAAAAAATGCAAACTCAAACAGAAAGTAGAAGAGTAGGAACCAGGGGTTGGAGATAGGAGTTTGGGGGAGATATTGGCGAAAGGGTATTAACTTCCAGATACAATGTAAATAAGTTCTGGAGACCTCACATATATCATTGCAACTCTTCAGACACATATGCTAGACATTTACAACTGTATTGTATACCAAAATTTGCTAAAAGAGTGCATTTTAATTGTTTTCATCACACATACAAAAAATGGTAACTGTAGTCTGTGAGGTGATGGCTATGTTAGTTTTATTGTGGTAAATATTTCAAAATGTATATGTATATCAAAGTATCATAATGTACACCTTCAATATGCACAATTGTTATTCGTCATCATGCCTCAGAAAAGCTGGAAGAAAAGAAAACTTGTGCATTTCTGCCTCCTTTCTTGAACTCTTGTCCAACCATAATGTAAACAATCCTGGGCTAGCCTTCTGGGGGATAAGAGGCCACAGGCGGTGCAGTCATCTTAGTATCTGGCACCTGACCACAGACTCATGAGTTAGCACAGCTGAAACCAGAAGAACTGCCTTGCTAAGCACAGGCTGATTTTCAAACCTACAGAACTTTGAGTTAAATAAATGCTTGTTGTTTTAAACCACTAAATTATGGTAGGTTGCTATGGAAGAAAATGTCTAGTCTCCAGTTTACAGCTTGGTATTATGCCTATTTTTTCTTAATTTCTTGCTACTTATAATTTGGAGGTTATTTTTTCTTACCATTTTTAATTAATTTTGGATATAAAGAGTAAGAAGACTTTTACTTTATTTCATGAGTTAGTCATGCGTGTCACATTACACAAGGTTATACACCATAACATCACATTTCTCCATTATTTTCCTAAGACGTAAAGCCCAGAAACATAAAACACTTCATGAGTCTGCAAAAGTAAACCTGTCATTTCAACTATGTAGTTACTCCTGCCCTGAAGATTGTTATGACTAAAAAGATCATGGAAAAGACTTGTGATTTCTTTTTTTTTTTTTTTTTTGAGACAGAGCCTCAAGCTGTCCCCCTGGGTAGAGTGCCGTGGCATCACGCTCACAACCACCTCCAACTCCTGGGCTCAAGCGAGTCTCCTGCCTCCGCCTCCCAAGTAGCTGGGACCACAGGTGCCCGCCACAACGCCCGGCTATTTTTTGGTTGCAGCCGTCATTGTTGTTTTGGCGGGTCCAGGCTGGGGACTCGAACCCGCCACCTTAGGTGTACGTGGCTGGCGCCTTAGCCGGCTGAGCTATAGGTGCCGAGCCAAGACTTGTGATTTCTAACTTGGTGACTGATAATACTTAAAGCATGCCTTCACTGTTGGGAGAGCTCTAAAATGCAAACGAAATCAGGAGGCCAGCAGTCATAGGGATCCTAAGCCTGTGGATCTTTTCTCTTTATTCTCCTAGCCAGAACCGCTCTGATGAATAACATGTTCTCTGAGGCCTAATGCTTACCGTGCTTCCTTTGTCCTCCTGTTTAAAAGGACTTTATGTAGGAGAATCCCTCACATTCTGACTTTTTTAAGTAGAACTTCGGGAGACACTCACTTTCAGCTAGAGGGGGGTTTTATATTTGCAGCTTATTTTGTGATTAAGCATATAGTAAGTTGGTGACCTCCTTTCTCCTATCTGCTATGTAGAGTCTATTTAATTTAACCTTTTTGTGAAAAACTGATGTCAACTAGGAGAAAACAAAAAGGGGTTAAAGAGTCCTGCTGGGAACTCGCAAGTTAGAATCTCCAAATGCTCATAGAACTTAACAAATGATTAGAGG
Organism: Otolemur garnettii; assembly: GCF_000181295.1. Lineage (NCBI taxonomy): Eukaryota > Metazoa > Chordata > Mammalia > Primates > Galagidae > Otolemur > Otolemur garnettii. The sequence goes on from NW_003852400.1 coordinate 28,383,154, forward strand.
AAAGACTTCAAATGGAACCCTGAAGACAAACATCAAAAGTTCCCTCATTTTTTGCCTCTTTCAATGACTTTTGACTAACATGTTTCTCGCATGTTTCTATGATAAAGGGATTAAATTGGGAAGAATTTGGGCAAACTGGTATAATTAGACATAAACTACATAAATTATCTGTGAAGTTGTCCCTTTTCAAATCAGACCTGAATTGTCTGCCACAATGCCTGTTTTTATGTTGTCTCAGTTGCATAGTATAGAAATCATACTTGGCACTGAGAGAACCTTTTATAAAAGAGAGGATAGGGTGATAGTGTAAGGTTAGGATCCAGGGGCTTACACACAATCCGTGCGTTATTTCTAAAAACTGAAAATAGTGTTTATTGTAATAATAATAATAATTATCCTAATTAAAAAACAAATACATTTCCATCATAATCATTGAAAATATTTAGAAAAATAGAAAATTCTTTCATTGCTGACACTTTCATAATTGTTCTTTATTGTTCAAAATATTAATTGCAGAGCTGGGTATAAGGAGACATGAGTTAGTTTCGTATAAGCAGCTTCATCACCCTCTAACTTTGATATAGGGACCCATTTCTACTCTTTTCCACACAGTGTGGCAGACTATTGTTTAGGATACCTCACCCTTTCTCCTGGCTTCGGGGTGGTGATTATAATGCCCATGCCTGGACAAGCAGATTCTCCTCCACTCCAAACTGAGAATTGAAGTCTTACGCATAATGGCATGAAGACTGAAAGCAGTTGGCTTTCACCATCCTAAATGTACAACTATGAAGAATGATTCACGCAGGCAGTTTTATAAAGCACTGCTAGCTGGGTCCACTTAAGTGGATCTTGACTTAAATGGTCTACGTACAGCCTGTGCATCAGGCCTTTAAAGGTTGTGTAAGTTATGAGTTCGGTGAGAACAAAGAACCACTGCTCTAGGTCGAAAGAAATACCTGTTAGTTCCTCCTACCTTGGTCTTTGAAAATGCCTGCCTGCTTCATGTCTTTTCACAGGCTGATTCTTCAACCTCTTTTTTTTCCCCACACTGTGAACTACCCACTATACATGCACACTTTATTCCAATAAATATTGCCTACATTAGCCAAAGTCTATTTCTGTTACTTACAACCAAATAGTCTTAATTGCTACAGTGTTCAAGACTGAGTATAAAGTATTAACTTTTTGAAAAATACTTTCCCCAAAACTCTTCCATCCCTCTAAAAGAAAACACTCCTATCCTACACAACATCACAAATAGTTGAGCAAAGTATTGACTGCCCAAGGCTCTTAGCAGAGAAGGGATTGGGTACTATAATTCAGCCTACACTCTTCTTGCCAAGCCATGTACCCTGGCACGGCATTGATCTGCACAGAAGAAAAGATACTTTAAAAATAAATCGCACAGAGAGCAGTGCCTGTGGCTCAGTGAGTAGGGCACTGGCCCCATATACCCAGGGTGGAGGGTTCAAACCGGGGCCTGACCAAATTGCAACAAAAAAATAGCCAGGCATTGTGGCGGGCGCCTGTAGTCCCAGCTACTCGGGAGACTGACGTAAGAGAATCGCTTAAGCCCAGGAATTGGAGGTTGCTGTGAGCTGAGTGACCCACTTTATCTACCACAGGAGATAAAGTGAGATTCTGTCTCTACAAAAAAAAAAAAAAAAAAAAATCACACAGAAAGACAGTCTTTCTTAGTTACCCCTTCTTATAAGAATCTCTTCTTACCCTCCCTCCCAGCCTAATTTCCTGGACTCAATTCCCACATTTGGACTCAAATTACCTTCTCATGGGGACACCTAAACTATGAAACTATGTACCCATAATTTGGGGTTGGTTAACCAATGGGTCTTTTGACACGTGTACAAAAGTTTCAAAATCTAAGAAAGAGTTCATTCCTAGTCACTCTTGTAGACATGAACATGAAGTCTTACAGAAAGATTAGTTGTAATTTGGTATTAATGTTCACTTTTTAAATTTATGAGTTTATAAACAGGGAGAACAAAATTTTATTCTTTTAAACACAACATTAAGTGCCTACTGAATATATAACATTGTACTAGTCAGCATGGAAGAAATAAGACTTTGACTTAGCAGGTAATGTAAATCCTCAGGACTGTGGATTCCAGTGTGGGCACAAAGGTCTGACATCTGTGGTTTGGTGCTTTAGTCTTTGAAGGACATAGGAATAGGTCTACAGTTTAGGAGAAGAGTTGAAAAAGCAATAACAATGGAGAAATAGAAGCATCATTGAGCAGATTTTGTGTTAACAAATGTCAGTTTAAGGGAAAAAAAATTCCGGTAGAGCTGGTCTAGTTATGACAAATTTCCCATTACTAGTAACTACCCCAAAGAACAAAAATCATTTTACCACAAAGACCTGTTTATTGCAGGTCAATTCATAATTGCTAAGTTGTGAAAGCAACCCAAATGCCCATTGGCCCCTGAATGGATCAACAAACTGTGGTATATGTATATCATGGAGTACTATTCAGTCATTTAAAAAGATGGAGATTTTTACATCTTTTACATTTACCTAGATGGAGCTGAAATGCATTTTTCTTAGTAAAGTATCACAAGAATGGAAAAATACATATCCAATGTATTCCATACTAATATGAAACCAATATATAAATAATTACATGTTCATATGAACAATAAAATACAATATAGTCTAGTATGGGAGGAGGAGGAGAAGGGGAGGAGAGGGGAGAGGAGAAGGGAGGACATGAGGTGAGATCTCACCTACTGTGTACATTGTGAGGGTGAATAACATGCCCCCTGAGTGAGAGGCTCTTTTACAACTGGAAATTTACCCTGTAAGTAAGAACAATATAATCTAAAAATTTGTACCCTCATATTAATTTGAAAGAAAAAAAGAAAAAAAAAATTCACACAAAGGAACCATTTGCTTTTTAAGCCTTAAACCCACGGAAGTAACTTACTGAAAAAGGATGTCTTTGTCTAATTTGCACAATGAAGACATATGAGGAGTGGCCCTGACAGTCTACTTTATAACATGATCAATCAATTTTTTTCACTTTTAAATTTTAACACTTAAACAGTTAAGAATACTTAAACTGTCTAAAGACTCTCTGTCTCTGACTTTTAAAATCTACTCCATGAACACTTTCTTTCAAATAACTCACAATAGGTTATAAGAAAACAACTTTTTATATTATTCATATATGTATTTCAAGACTTAGTTATTAAACATTTTTATATGTCTACAGAGGATTTTGATTCACCTGAGAAAAGTGCCTCTTCTGATCACAAAGCTAGAGGTTGAGGAATAAGGAACTAAGTAAGTTAAGAATCATAACATCTATCACTGCTTTGAAGTGGTGGTTGTATATTGGCTGTTTTCCTTACCTCAGACAAAATGATTAATAAAAAGGAAGTACTGATTTACCTGTCTAGAAAAAAAGATATTAAAATTTTTCACTGAATTCAATTAGTTCTTAAAAGAAACAGAATGTAGTCTTTTTATAAGATGGCACCAAAAGCAAAGAAGGAAGCTCCTGTCCCTCCCAAAGCCAAAGCCAAAGCAAAGGCATTGAAGCCAAGAAGGCAGTGCAAAAGGCATCCACAGCCACCAAAAAAAAGAAGATCTGTACATAATCCACCTTCCGGTGGCCAAAGATTTTGAGGCTCCAGAAGCAGCCCAAATATCCTCAGAAGGGCACCCCAAGGAGAAGCAAGCTTGACCACTATGCCATCATCAAGTTCCCCCTGACCACTGAGTTTGCCATGAAAAAGATAGAAGACAACAACATACTTGTGTTCATTGTGGATGTCAAAGCCAACAAGCACCAGACCAAACAGGATATGAAGAAGCTTTATGACATTGATGTGGCCAAGGTCAACACCCTGATCAGGCCTGATGTCAAGAAGAAAGGATATGTTTGACTGGCCCCTGATTATGATGCTTTGGATGTTGCCAACAAAATTGGGATCATCTAAACTAAGTCCAACTGGCTAGTTCTAAATATATAACTTTTCACTGTAAAAAAGAAAAAAAGAAACAGAACGTATTAAGACAAATTTTTGCTTTCAAATGATTTGGCAGGATTGCATAGTTTCAACATATTTAGCCAATTGGCAACTGTATATAGTCTTCTAATGATGAGTTTCTCATACCAAAACCCTAAACTGTCTCATGACGAAAACAGAAGATTCTCAGCCATAATATCTATTGCCTACCTTACCATGATCCAGAATGTGCAACTTTTCTTAATTAGATCAGAGATTGGTGATTATCAGCTTCTGCTTGCATTTGAATAATATCACTGGCCCACAGGATTTTATTCATCACTTCTACCTGGAAACAATTTTCTTATAATAATTTCACATGGCCAACTAAGGTTTTCTTTTAGCTTAGTTTATTTGAGTTTATACTTTATCAATCTCTCAGCATAAAATTTAACAGATCATACCAGTTTTAAAAGATAGCTGTAGATTACTAAACTATTTTTTTTTAAGGTTCACACACAAAAGCACCCAATGGTGTTTATTATTTAAGGAGATCAGCGTGAAATGGAAAGTGTGGTTCTTTCAGTTTAATGTTAATTAAGTCTTACAAAGAGTTCATAGACATCTGAGACAAAAACACAGCAACCATAAAATATCCTGGAGATATAAGGTGCAAATATCTGAATTCATGAATTTAAGCCTTCAACTAGCCCCACAATTTTATAGAACCCCACAGGGAAGTCATTAAAATATGATGTTGAATTAGAAGAAGAATTGTGATTATTAATAAACTGACATTCAAAAGACATTGTTTAAATTGCTACACCAAAGTCATTGTCTCTTCTCTGGAGCTATGGGATATTGAGCCCTGATCCAAGCTCATAAATTTCCATTGAGCTCTCATATAATGGAGCTTAATTATTATCATAGAACAATTGGAGAGCTTTTGTTTTAGGTCTGATAGAATAGTATAGTGATTAGTGAGCAGAAAGTAGAAAATACCTCACAAAATAAGCAATCCTTCAGTAATGGTCTAAAATGACTTATTTTCACAAAACTCAGGTCATAAGAATATGACACTAGGTAAACAATGAACCTCTTCAGAATTTCAATAAATCTACAATCCTTACAGTTGTTTCTAGTTCTATACTGTGAATATAGTTTATAGGAACTAGTTAGTGATCTAAATTATATAAGTTATATGGATTTGTTATGAAGATAAAATTTGCATCACTTGAGTTTGCTAATATATGGATTTTGTGTTTTCAAAGAACCTGTGCACAGTAATTAAAATTCCTTTTTGTTTAATTGCCTTAGTAATCTCCCATATATGCATTATTTGGAAATTTTGAAGGAAGAAATGAGAAGTTTTTTTCAATTATTCTTGACTTTTTTTTTTATTGTTGGGGATTCATTGAGGGTACAAGAAACCAGGTTTCACTGATTGCATTTGTTAGGTAAAGTCCCTCTTACAATTGTGTCTTGCCCCCAAAAAGTGTGGAACACACCAAGACCCCACCCCTCTCCCTCCTTCCCTCTCTCTGCTATTCCCTTTTCCACTCCTCCCTCCTTCTTCCTCTTTCGGTTCTCCCCTTCCCCTACCCCCACCATGTCATTAATTGTCATTAATTGTCCTCATATCAAAATTGAGTAGATAGGATTCATACTTCTCCTTTCTTGTGATGCTTTCCTAAGAATAATGTGTTCCACTTTCTTGACATTTTTATCACTTGGCATTATTGAACATGCCCTTCTTAAAACTGCCTTTTTCTTTAGGTTCCATCTTAAATAAAATATACATATACAGTAGAATCTCTAAAGTTGACAACCTCCCTCCATTGACCACCTCCCTGCATTGACCACCTCCTTAAGTTGACCTAATTTTTATAGACCAGATATGCACCACATATACATGTCAGTACAGCAGGCCTACTTCATTATGCTGACCCCCTCCATATGTTGACCAGTTTGTTACAGTCCCTTGGGTGGTCAACTTATAGAGGTTCTATCTCAAAGACTGAGCCACATGGTTATTATATATATACATATATATATGATATATATTATATACAATATATTATATATATTATATATATGTATATATATTATAAAATTACCAAGTATTCAACTCTTTCTTCAGAGTATTTAATTTCAAACATATGAATACACACAATTCCAATCAAATTAACATAACATTTGAATAAACTGCTGTACTAGTCATTGATTACTATAAAAAGAGTACCCCAAAACTTAATAACTTAAAACAACAAACATGCATTATCTCAGTTTAAATGTGTCAGGAATCTGAATGTGGCTCATGTGCGGGCCTCTGGCTCCCAAAATCTCTCAAGAGACTGAGCTCAAGCTAAGGCTGTAATCTCATCTGAAGTTCAACCTGAGAAAGGGAAGTATGTTTCCAAGTTCATTCGTGCTTGTTGGCATATGTCAGGTTTTTGCCACACACTAGGACTCCAGTGCAGGCAATTGAAGAGTAAAAGCAAGCACAAGATGGAAGTTTTTATCATTTTTATACCCTTCTCAGAAGTAATAACCCTCTTCTTCTGCTATATTCAGTGCTGTATTTGGCTATACACACTCAAAAAGAGATTTATGGATGTGAATCCCAGGAGGTGAGGATTATTAGGGGTCATTGTAGAAATTCCTTACAACAACTACCATTCTCAAATACAAAATAATCCTTAATCTGTGATTATTTTTTCCCACATACATGATCCTCCTTGTTTCTTTGTAATTATATCCTCTCCCTAACATTATGGGTCAAAACTCCATGTGTCTTCCACACCTATTGAAACCCTGATATTATTGAGCTGAAGCTCAATAGTCTCTTACATTGTCCTTGGCTGTCCCCTTCCCATTTCCACAGCCACAGTCTTAGTTCAAACACCATCAACTTTTTCCTGGTCTATGTATTTATCTTTATAGCCACTCTCATCCTTTAATAGTGTATTTCACACTACCACGAGAATAACCTCCCTTCAACATAACTTTATCAGGAATTCTTACTCTAAACCTTTCAGTGGCCTCTCATTGCCTGTAGGACTGATTCTAAGCATCTTAACCTGACCTCAATCTGCTTTTCTACTTATTTCTCCCTATTTTTCTGTATCAATCTTATATTCCAGCCAAATTAGTACATTCACTGCATCCTATGCTATGTATTGTATGCTTCTAGCATGACATCTATGTTCACAATTCTCCAACTTGGATGACTTTTTAACAATTTCTAATCCCACCATCTTTCAAACTTTATTAAAATCCAACATCTTCTTCATTTATTCCTTTATTTGCTTATTCATTCATTCAAATGATAAAAGCACTGCTTGCAAGATACAGTTTATGTGACAATAATCACATTCCATTTCACATTATTAATTACATTTTTAAGCTTACAGATTCTTTAACCCACCTAGATCATAAAATTGTTAACTATGATATTTTTGTGCTTTGCATATGTAGGCAGGCACTGAAGATTTATTAGATTGATAGTTAGATAATTCAAAGGAAATAAATTATTTTAGTTTAAATTACATCATTAATTAAGGCTATGAAGTTCTTTATCATTCTGTGTTTCTTTTTAATGTACCTCTGATTTATCATCTCTAAGTGATTCTCCCAACAAATACTTGAGTATCTCTTCTCCCTAAAATGGATTGTGTAGTCTAGTTGCCCCATTAGAGATAATTAAACATCTGAAGGGCTTTATTCTTAAAGCATGTTCATTTATTATAAAACATCATTTAGCCCTTCCTTAAGGAAATAGGAATTTAACTGCCTCAACCATTAATATTGATCAAAGAATAGCATCAATACCTTATATATTTGCATCCAAGTAAGCAATGTCAAAAGATCAGAGTTTAATTATTCAAAAGATTATGGCTCCCTAAACAACCACCATCTTCCCCACAGCCTCCTTCCTTCCTTTCCAGGAGAATTCTAAATCTGCTCAGTCTTTTTGCAAATAGACTCAGAAATAAGAATACATTTTGAATCAAAAATGTATTTCAGAAAAGAAGAGGGAAACAGGGCTGAGAATTCCTGCACCCCGACTTCTTAAGGCACCACAATTATTGCTTATCTTTTGTATTGGCACATTCCCAATCTTCTTCTCGTCCACCTTGTGATGAGCAGGGAAGAAGCATTCTTGTGACACTCATATAGAGGAGATGAAACCTGAAGATTTTTCAGCAGGTTGAGAAAAAGAAACCTTTAAGATCTAAATAGGAAAACTTCAAAACATTTATTTGAAAGGACACAAAGAAGATAGACGTGAAAGTCATAGTATTTATCCACTAATGCACACAGGGATTATCAAGGGGTTATATTTGTCCACAGAGTAAAATATTGAAGTTCTACAAAAAGACCACAGTGTTCATCCTAAGAATAAAAATTCAGAATATCTCTGTTAAATGAGATCTTTATCTTTTAGCAAACATGATACGAGATTCTGTTTATGATGGATGGGCCAATTTTGTTAACATGAGCTAGGATACCAAAAGATTAGAAGAGGCTTCTCCCTAGACCCCTACTATGAAATGACAGATGTAAATTAATCATTGCAGACACATACATTTTCAGTGACTGGTTTAGGAAAAAACATGTAAATAAGTCCTGGCTATTAAATATTAATTTCTTGGTAAGTTTAAGAGCAATCTTTGTGTTTAGAAAATAAAAACCTATTTGTACATTTTTTAGATTTTTTAAATTTAAATTTATTTTATAAAAATCACATATAAACAAAATTAGTTCCCCTTAAGCTTGCAGTTATTAGAGTTTATCATAATTCCATTAATAACCTAACAAGCTATAGTAAGGCCTTTTGATTAATGTTTAACATCATTTACAAACTTAACTTTAAATATTTTAAGCTATATTTTTAAATCAAACATTTTCAAAATGTAAAGTATTTAAATTATTCTACCTAAAAATAATGTTTTCTGAATTGTAAACAACTCTTTTATATTTAATAAATTTAGCTTATTGGCATGATGAATCATATGTTCCTACAAATGTTTCAATATTGTGTATAAACGTAAGAGTTCAACTGAAAATACAAGTAAAAATCAATAATTTTATCTTTCAAAGGAAAATAATAAAGCCAACTTGTATCTCTACTAGACCCAATTTCATAAAAATTACAATCATATAAAATATAAAACACTCATGTTAATGTGATGGCTTGATTATCTTAAACGTTTATCACTATCTTGGCCAATTTTTGTGTGGCTAAAAGAGAATACCACACTGGGTTATTTATAGAGAAAAGAAATGTATTTTTCACAGTTCTGGAGGTTGGGAAGTCCATTACCAAGGTGTTGGCATCTGGTTCCAGCCTTTGTGCTGTATCATCCCACAGTGGAAGGTAGTTGGGGAAGAGATCAAATTTGCAGCCTTTTATAAACAGCGTTTATCCATTCATGAGGGTGGAGCCCACATGATCTGAAATCTCTCAGGAAGCCCCATCTCCAAACCCTGTTGCACTGGGAATTAGGTTTCTGACACCGGCTCCTGAGAGTGGGGCAAGATGCGGGACACCTTCAAGTAATCACTGTTCTCACTCTTCCCATTGTTAAAAGGGCCTTAACTGTAAAGCTGATAGTTATGTCATAACAGGTAATTTTAAAGAATAACTTCTCCATAAGTAATAATTGTTTAACAAACAGGTTTTAGCAGGGTCACTGACTGCATTTGTTTTTACGGTTTCTGATAGAATATTCAGAGTTCTTATAGTCTAAAAGAAAAATTTTATAACTAAGAAAATAGATGGTTATCATGTCTCAGAGTCAACAGAATCTGTCTCCAGTTTACACATGTTAATTATATTTTGCATTTTTAGCTCTTAAGACAAGAAAATGTTTTGTCTAACACTAAGATTAAGCTTAACATAATTCTGCTCTTTTCTTCATAAGCTCCCTAACTTTAGAATACCACTTCTATGATATAAAATGATATCTAACAGGATCCCAGAGATCCCTGGTGGTGTTGCCTGATTAATCAAGGCACTTTCACTATCATTTGACTGACACACTGACTAATGGCCCCTGAAGGGAAGCCTGCTGTGGACCATTGCAAAAAAATAAGATAGATGTATATTAATAGAAGGAAAGTTAGTCTTTTTTAGCTGGATGTTTTCCTGGGAAAACAATAGTTCTAAGAACTTCAAGAGCCTCTTGTCACCCTGAGGAGACAAATCTAAAACCTAGCAGACATACCGAGATTGATGGACCCAAATCTGGGAGGTGTGTTACCCCTAAGCTGCTTATTACATGAGATAACATATCTTTTTGTTCAGCCACTATCAGCTAGTTTTGCTGTTGCTTATCACCCAAATCTCCCTAACTAAGAAAATAATACATCACAATGTCCACATAATCAAGATAAAAAGTTCAATCCACATGACTGGGTAACCTGGATATAGAGAGCCACACTGGCTAACTCTATATGTCAAATAATACCACTAGTTTAGTCAGAGTCATAGCAGTATATCCAATGCAGTGGATTTCTGTAGATTAGATCCCACGTACAAAGGTTCTCTAGGGTCTTACTAGGTAGTGGTTAAGCAAGGTTAGTGACAACCACATAAACAAAAACTACATAGCTTATATTACCAGTGCTTTAGCCTAAATACATAAGCAAATGGTCAGATGGGTTACCATGCATTCTGGTTATCTATGGCTGCAAACAAACCACTCCAGAGCAGCAAAACTTATTTATTGAAGCTAAGATCTGGGCAGGACTAGGCAGGGACAGAATGCCTCTGCTCCAGTCAGTGGATGATGTAGTTATGCAAAGGCCCAACGTTCAGGGAGAACTCAAACACCCAGGGGCTGGTGTAGCTGAGGCTCCTCAGACATCTGTCTCCATGAGCTCTGTCCACAGGGTCTCTCGAGCATATTAGTATCTGGACTTATTATGCGCTGCATGTCCCAAAGGGAAGAGAGCCAGGAAAAAGCTGTCTCATTTTCTGACCTACCTTTGGAATCATGTGGCCTCACTTTTACCTTATTCTATTCATCAAAGCAGTCATAAAAGCTCATCTCAGTTCTAGGAGGAAGAATTAGACTCTCCCTCAAAGGGAGGGTAACAAAAAGAACACATGAGACCAGAAATATGAATGCACCCATTATTGATACAATCTACCACACTGTGACATCATGGGTATTTCTCAGTTACATCAAAGGTGATTTCTTAAAAGAGACAGATATTTTAATCAAATCTTCAAGAATTTGAGAGACCTGAGCTATCACATGCAGTCTGTTTTTTTAAGATAACATGTTTTTAAAGCAGTCATTTAAGTATACAGTTTATATCAGAAGCAAGGAAATAGTTCTACTTAAAAGTTCTCAATGGCTTCACTATCTTAACTTATAAATACCCCAAATCCAATCCTTGTTCCCCTTATCTACATGTGCAAAATAATCTTGAGAGTAAACATTGTGGAAGCTTTTTGTGACATAGAATTTGACTAAATAAACATAAATGTCTTCAACCTTTAAACCTTTCCTCAAGCTTAAATGAAAGTAAGTATGAAATAAACTCCAGTGGATTCTAATACAGAGAAAAATCAGCCTTCATAGTCTTGCTTTGAACTAAAATGCAGGCTCTTTTATTTCAAGGATTTCTGTTCCTTGTGTTTAATACACCATTGTAGTCTCCATCTTGCCTAGAGCACTGCTTTGCAAATAATAAAATGAATGCATAAATAAATAAAACTAGTATGTATAGGATGTGTATAGATTATAAAGCACTTCCACATATTTTGCCTCACAATAACTTTTAACATTAAGTAGTATTTCTTGGTCCCATTTAATAAAATAGGAAAGGTGAGAAATCAGTAAATTTTCCAAAGTCACAGAGCCATGTATACTGAAGTATTAGAAATGAAAGTTGGAACTCAAATTCCTATGTTATTAAAACCCATACTCTTACCACTTATAATTAATAAACTTCACATATTTTCATAACTTTTATACAGTATTAATTTCCGGCATGGATTTTTGCTTTGCTTGATACTCCCAAATCCCCTCCGAATATGTTAAGCCATCATCCTTTGATATCACAGCTTCACTGTCACGATTATTGTTACATTTTTAATTTTTACATTTAACCTTCGGGATATTCATCTTTTATTTCATTAATTTGTTAACATTTCCTCAAATATTTTCAACACCAACAGCTATCATGTCACTAAAACTTTTCAACCAGATCAGATGATGCAGACTTCATTCACAACATTAAGGTCAGAAAAAAAACTTGTGAAAGAAAGGGTCAATAATCTAGTAGCATGTTAATTTACAGAAGCAACGATAAATACTTAATACATGGAAATATATAACAACAGAAACCAATTCTGTTACAAGGAAGGGCATATTCATTTGCAATGCACGGTCATAATTAGGGTACATTTGCATATTTTCCTTGGGGAACTTTTCTCAGGGAATTTAATTTGCATTTTGACCCAGAATATCTCTGAAAAGAGATGTGGAAAGAAAAATGGAAGGATCTTTCCAAATTCACACATAGAAGAGTTTAAAAACTTTCTGGTACAATTTTTCCATATATTCAGGATTGTTGAAAGAATATATGAAGGCAACATGCTCAGAACAAGAGACAATCATCAGCTCCATTTAATTATCCTCCACCTTGTCATTCCCCATGAATAGAACACCTGTCCCCCCAGATCCAGGGCTCAGAGGAAATTACCTCCTTGCACAAACTTCAGAGGAGGAAGGGGAAGAAAGGGATAAGGAAACAAGCTTTACCTCAAAAGTTAACTGTGAAATAACATTTTCAGATATTTTCTATTTGGGAAACATGGAGACCAGAATTTATCTTTAGGATAACATGTTCTCTCTTGCTGGGAAAACATGTAGGAGATCTGATGGCTTTCTAAACACAAAGCAAACCTGGTGGGTTGTATGGGAATGAAGGCACCAAAAACCCGAGTCAGTATAACACTACCTAGAAGTCTTGGCAAAACTCCTGCCTGCCTACCCTGGGGAGTAACCTTTTAGAATCAGGAAAGACTTAATCCCTAAGGGAAGGCCTGCATCTAAACACTTAGCTGAACTCTTCCTGTCTCAGGAGAATCAGTGCACAAAGTCTTCCCCATGTGGGAAGCAGGAGAGCAAGGTAGAACAGGAGCATTTTGCTGGGCACCAACACAAAACTTATAGATGGGGAGCTGGTCAGAAAACTTAAACAAGGCACCATCTATGTGTAGGGTCAGGGCAGAGGGGAGGGGAATGATGAAGTCACAAACAAAGCAAAAACTCAGATTCTAGAAACTGGCCTAAACATAAGCTAGTTGCTTATGTCTTGTGTTTGTGGCTCAGATGAACACAGCCATCAAAACACTGCCCTGGACTTCCTCATTGTCCCTGTTGGAACTTCCATGTCTTCAAAACATGAAATAGTACAAAGCCTGGAGGAAGGGGATGAAGTGGTCTTAGCAGGTGGGTACCACAACCACAGGAATCTTAAGGAACGTAGATGATGAATCATTCCCATTACTCTAAATTGTCTCACAGATGAAAGACCAGGAAGCCTCCATCAAAGCTGCTGCTTGAATCCACACCTGCTGAGTGAAAGAACCACTGGAAGCTGAACCCCAGGCATGAGAACTGCTGCCGGCAGAAGAGGCTTCCACCAGAGTCACTACTGAAAGAACAGCTACTGGAAGCTAGTACAGGAAACAGCTGCTGAGGGCGACACAAGGACCCTTGGCCTCAGGCACTGCTCGGAGAAGCAGATGGTTACATGCTGGCCAACACCTTCCAGTTCAGAAACCTCCAGCATACTCTAGTTTCCTTAGAATTACATTTGGAAGAAAGAGGAGTTATTCCCCCATCAAAAGGCAGAGTGGAAACTATGTTCTTCATTTTCTTTGTTTATGGCAATGAAAAGACTGAACATCATCTGGCCCTCATATTTCTATCTGGAAGGGAGAGGGACAGGGAAAGAGTTCCATGTATAACAGTGTGTGAAGAACACAACTTCAGAATGAGCAGGCTTTGGAATGCCTTTCTTTCTCTCTTTTCTTGTTTCTTTTCTTTTTAGGATTATTCTTTTTCTAAGCCTCTAAACTAAGGTCAGTTGTATCTAATTCTAAAGAACACAAAAATTAGTTCTCAACCTTTTCCATAAGTGATATTTTTTGTTGTCAATATTGTTGTTCAAGACCAATTAATCCTGATGTATTTTTATGAATAATTGACCTTTTTTTATCTCCCTTCAAGTTTTCAGAATATAGGTCCTTGGTCTCTGGGTTAAGTCAGTCCTGGTTTTATTAAAATTAATATGCCTTAGAAAAACTACCTAAAACTTCTGTAGGTTTTTATTGTGTTCCTGTGCAAACTATGATCTCTGTTGGGAATTTTCACTAAATTTTCAGTAAACAGGGAGAACTGTAGTTTTGTCACAATCAAAAGACAAGAAAATCTAACACCAACAACCAAGTCCATCCACAAATGACCAAACATTTTTAAAGCAAATAAATGAGAACAGATAACTCTCCTCAAAAGGTATTTTAATACTAAGATTGAGAGTTAGGATTTACTTCACATGAAAGCTTGCAGCATAATTTGAAGAAATTCGTTTAATCTATATTTTCAAATATAAAAGGTAGTGACAGTTCTTTGAAGCAAATATTATAGAGAGACCTTTAAAGTAAGATGAGAGCTATTTGATGAAAATATATTCTTTCTCTGCTTAGCTTAAAGCCTGATTCAAATCAGGGGTCATATAGCATTCTAGATACACACCACTGGCCGTTTTTGGATTAGTTATTCCTCTCCTCATTCCTACTTTCAGGAGATAATAAAATTTTAGGAGAAGGCAACAGAGATCCACCTCTCCCTGCATGGACAGAGAAATTACATATTCCTTAAATATTTATCAGTGATCATTGATTTAAGATACTGTGCTTAAATATTGCTATAAGTCACCCAGGGAGTCATTCTACAGCTAATATGCTCAATAAAGGTAAAACTGTCTAGGCATAGTTGTTGCATTTAAAAGCCCCTTTTCACTAGCTTTCAATCTTTAGATAAGAATAGATGAAGGAAGGTCTGGGGTGGGCTGTCATGTAACACTATAGATGTAAGTTGTAAAATATCTTTGATAAGCTCAGCTAATGATTTTAGCCATGAAATAACTTAGATCTTCAACTATGCACTAAATACAGGGATTTGTAAAAGTAAGTACAGCAAAGAAATCAAATATATATTTTATAAAGCAAAAATACAAATTTTTTAAAATACCTTTTTTATATTTCAAATTTCAAATAAGGAAAATGTATCATTCTATAATCAAAAATCACACATTTGTTTAAAATATATGGATTCATGTCCCTGTGCTCCCGAGCACTGGCAGTGACAGCCCCACAGCCACCTGACACCACTTGAGGGCAAAGGAGGACAACCTTTTTCTTCAGCTATTCCAGCTGAGGTATCAGTTATGTGGGTAAAGAAACCATCTTGGACATCCAGTCCAGCCTACCTGCTTTCTAAGGACAACCACGTGAGTAGACCCAGCTGAGCCCAGTCAATCACAGAATCAGAACAAAAAATAATATTCAAAGCTATTTTGGCACTAGCAGTGTTGATCCATAGCAAGAAAGATGAGCAGTCTGTTCCAACCAGTGAGATTTCCAAGGAGACTTCAGAGAGCCAAGACAGTATAAAGGAAAATAGGAAAAAAGACTCGTTTGATATTATTAAAGACATGAAAGTTGAATTAAGCACAGTAAAATGTACAGATCACAAAGCCACCCAAGAGAAGACCACTTAAAAGTTTGGGCACTACAATTGGTAGGCTTCGAAAAACTATAGAACATGCCAAGAAGAGAAATGAGACTCTGAGTTCTGAGCTGGTGGCAGCTGCCCCTGCTGTTGCAGATTCCCTCCCTTCTGACAAGCAGATGACCAAGTCAGAACTGCTTAGGCAGCTCCAAGAGCATGAGGAAGACTCAAGGGCACAGAAAGATGGAGAGACCTAAAATTAGCTTTAGTAACATAGTATCAGATATGAAAGTTGCCAGATCGGCCACAGCCAGAGTTAATACAAGACCAGAGCATCAGATTCAATTCGATGAAGAACTTGACAGTTATATTGGCCAAGAGAAGACTAATAATCTTAGAAAAGGAGAGACTTATTCAAGGGGAAGAGACGTAATATTTTTGACATTAAGGCATTTACTGAAGAAGCACCTGAAACAGACACATCACCTTCACTTTGGGTTATGGAATTAGCTAAGCAGTTAGCCGCAATAACTGAACAGCCCTTTCAGAATGGGTTTGAAGAGACGATCCAGTGGACTAAAGAAGGGAAGCTGTGGGAATTCCCTATTAGCAATGAAGCAGGTTTTGATGATGATGGTTCAGAATTTCACGATCATATATTTCTGGATAAATACCTGGAGGATTTCCCAAAACAAGGACCAGTTTGCCACTTCGTGGAGCTGGTGACATGTGGCCTTTCCAGAAACCTATATCCGAGTGTTAAACAGAAGGTGGAGCACACAGAGTGGAAGTAACATACAGTTCAATTAAAAAAATAAGAATAATAAAATATATTTTATATTACCAATTAAATAAATCAAATAACACCTAAGTGAAATTTTATACTTAAATCTAAAACCAAATAATCAACACCAAAAATGGGAGGAAAGAGAAAATTCCATTGATGCCATTGTTTCTTGTTGCTTCATGATATGGTAATGATGCTGTGCTCTGCCCAGACGCAAGTCTTCCCAGGTGCAGTAGTTGAAATAATTTTCCCAGGCTCTTAATTAAAGTTAACACACACCCTATTGATCAGAATCACATAGGAGTCTCAAGCAGTGGCTGCCTTAATTGAGTCAACAAAAATTAAACAAACTCTTAATCTCTAGGCCGTGGCTGCCTCTAGACTCTACCTTTGAATAAGGTGTCCTGAAAGTACCTTTACTTCAATAACAAGGTCTATGCCAAGAAACCCGATGTCTACCTCTTAGACCAGGGGTCCTCAAACTTTTTAAATAGGGGGCCAGTTCACTGTCCCTCAGACCGTTGGAGGGCTGGACTGCGGGCCCCGGGACTAGTGGGCTGCTAAGCAGGACAGGCAGTGGTGGCAAAAACACCCGGCGGGCCGAATAAATGTCCTAGGCGGGACTCATGTGGCCTGTAGGCTGTAGTTTGAGGACGCCTGTCTTAGACCTTGGAGTCACTAGTATTTTTGGTGTCCTCAAAGTGAACATCCTATTTATCTGCAGTCTTAGAGACAATCCTATTATGTTTACTTTCCAATCACTTAGCAAATCAGTGGCTTGAATTAGGACTAGGATCAAAATTCAGATGTCCTAAACTTTGAGTCCAGTGCTACCCATTGGGAAACATTTTGGCTGCTTCTCTACCACAGTTCTAATATGTCACCAGAAGATGAGAACCCCCTACCCCAAACACACATTCTATCATCCCCCTCCCCCCAAAAGTATAGATGTATATCTAAGCCTTTCCTGGGAAAGTCTCAAGGTGTTAATCACCATCAATTTGAAAGTATCTTGAAGGTAAGTAGATGAGACCGTCAATTTGTAGAACTCAGTGACGACTTCTGCAAAGTATTGATTACTTTTTAAACATGAAATAGACTGGAAAAATGAATCTGTTTAATGTGAAGATAATTTTCTCATAAGAAATAATCAAGGAAGGGAAATATTTTCTATTGTATTAGATAACTTCTGCAAGTAAGTAACATTCTTCTTCAGGCAACACTAGGCACTTCCTGTAGGCAAAAGAATTTGGTATCTATTTCTCTTGGTGGTTACTTCAGAGCAATAATTAAACATTTCTGGAAAGGAGAATCAAAGGAGACAACTGTTATAAGATTGATAAACAAGGAAGGAAGGGAAAGTCCTAGCACACATCAAGAAGGAAGTTGATAAACGACACCTTGGATTTGCAATGGGAGAGAAAGGAAGATTGAAAGGAAAAAGCTACTAGAAGGGGTAGGAAGTGGTTTTCTCTGCTTCCTGGAAGAGGAAGAAGATGCAATAAATGAGAGAATTAAAATGCTGATACAGTTCACCTGCTAAAAATAAGAACTTGCTCAGGAAAAAGACAACTGCTGCTTAAATGAGTAAGAAAGGACCCAGCCAGAAGCCAGCACTGGACCAGCTTCCCCTTGAGAACTGAATTGTAACAACTAACGTTTACTGAACACTTGCTATGTGCCAGAAAAAATTCAAACACTTCATCTTTATTAACTCATTTAATCCTTATAATAACTCCATGAGGAACTGAAGCCAAAGAAAATCTGGGAACAGAGTACAGGGTGGAGGACAGAAAATCTATCCTGGCTCCTCAAGGATTATGACAAATCTAATGTCATTCTCACCACTGAACTCCATGAGCCTGGACACAGAGGGATTCTTGATCACCTTCCGTGGGCTACAGATCTAATGTTTTGTGTTTAAAAAAAAAAAAAAAAAACTCCTTAATGAAGAATTTAAGCAAGCAATGCTGTAATAATACCTAGTGTGTTTTCTAGAACCCAACCAAAGTCAAATATGCTACCAGAGACAATACTGACAAAGGCCTATAATTATGTTCAATAAACTACTGATGTTCAATAAACAGACTGCTTCAGCCTTGCATCCGGGGGAAAAAACTCATCAGCCAAAGTAATTATATTTATATGTAAATTTGTCATATATAAAAAACCAGAAATATAGAGCCACATATCTGAGAAAAGTGTCTAATAGTTTCTTTGGGGCTTTTGTGGAGGGGGTGGGGGGTTAAATTTTAATAGAATTGTTGACCTCAAAAAGATAAGTGGGGAAGGATATATAAAATATATAAAGAAACAATAGAAAATACAAACAGAAGAGATATGTATCATACTTGTTTTCACAATTTCTTGGTGATATTTGAATTTCCACTTAAACCAAGAAATAACTCAAAAGAAGTGTAAAAACTCAATTTTTTAGTAAAAAAGAAAAAAATCTAGCCACTTCATGAAGGGTGCCCATTCTTTTTATTTCAATTTTATGCAAAAATTTCTCTCTGCTCTCTCAGCAGTATTCTTTGTGCCTTTAAATTTCCAAACTCTCTTCTGAAGCTGCTTTGTGATTATTTTCAAAGACTCTGGGAATGTATTGGAGAGTTTGTGTGTGTGTGTGTGTGTGTGTGTGCGCGCGCGTGCGTGCGCACATAGGCATACACACATGCACACACACAAGTGCATTCATGTGTGTTTTTAACAGTAAAAATAAGAAACTACCTTTCCATTTGGGTTAGAACTGACATGAAATGAGGAATGGCCGCCACCAAGCAGAAAATGTGCTCACTTTATGTGTGCCAGTTAATTACGACACTTCAGAGGCGCTTCCGAAAGGATAAGGCAAGCTGCATAAATTTAGCTGTAATCCAGGCAGGCAAAACTAATTTGCAGGGGATGGCCTTATCTAGCCACTGCAGCTTTCTCAGAAAATTAACCTTGGATATTTGGGCCCAATTCAGAAAGTGTTTGATTTTTTTTTCCTTTCCCTGCTCAGCATAAGAGAATTTTTGAATTCAATACAATACCTGACTTTTAAGAGGCACGATGAATGCTGTAGGCAGTTCAGAGTTATTACTGACAAGCAAAAATATATTTTTTATATATACATATAGATGATTGTCCTTCATGCCCATTATCCTGCCTTCTTACATGTGCATCAGAGGGTTTATCAGTGTAGGTATAAGGGCTTTCTCGGATTAAGAGAAGGATGCAACTCATTTTTAATGTACTTAGAAAAATTCATCAAAGTTCATTGCAGAATAAGTCATGCACACTGACTTGTTCATTCCAGTGGAAATGAAGAAATCCCCATAAAAATAGAAGTTTAATGAAGTGTTGGAGCCAACTCTTGCCTGTCATTGCAATTATCACTGATTTAGACCCTTCTTGATCCCCCACTATTAATTAATCTCACGTAGCACAGATAAAAGTTTACCTTAGAATGAATGCAATCATTCATTCTATCAATATTTACTGAAGTCAGCATGTTTTTGATATGTTTTCTCATTTAATCCTTAGGCAAGCCCTGTTTTTATTTCACTAGTTTCATCAGTACAATAAGTAAAGGTTTTATATGTCAATATTTCCAATCCATTCAAGTATTTCTCAAAGCAATGAAAGTATATAAGCATAGAATTCTACTATTTGGATGGAAAATGTAAAAAATTTTTTCCATAGAGAAAACAATTTTAATATTTTAAATAGCATCTTTAGAATACAAACATAGTTTCTATTTTTCC
This sequence comes from Otolemur garnettii, assembly GCF_000181295.1. Taxonomy (NCBI): domain Eukaryota; kingdom Metazoa; phylum Chordata; class Mammalia; order Primates; family Galagidae; genus Otolemur; species Otolemur garnettii. Next base: position 28,403,424 of record NW_003852400.1, read on the forward strand.
AAATTTTAAAATACAAATTGATTTTCTATCAACCAGGTTTAATAAATTCATAATAAGCTCCCCATATGACCATTGATAGTGACTGAGCTTAACTTTAAAAAAAGTATTTTAATATCCCATTTAAACAGTATAATTACTGTTTCACTCATTTCAAACTATGAGACTTACTTATTTTAAAGTGCCACGAACTCACTTGGCAATAATTGTTCTTGAGGATGTCACAATTAGGGAGAAAGGAACATATTTATAATAATAAAAGAGCCATTTTAAAACATAGATTGCACACCCAAATCATGAAATGTGAAGTAATGACTCCCATTTGGATCTAAATTTTCCTCCTGCTTGTTCAATAGCCAAGGCTAAATGTTATGGCTATTTATAGTTACACCCCAGGGTGGAAGGGGGAGGGAATTAGATGTCATAAAGAATCATACATAATACATAAAGACTTAAACTATGTTTTATGAGAACTGAAAACTTTAAGAAACTCTGACTGAAATATGGAAATGTCATGCTAAACAGAATTTAGTCATGTACAATAACATTAGTAAAGATTTAACAGACATGAACACAGTAAGCCTTCCAACCATTGCAGCGTTATCTGCATCTCTGCTAACATATAATTCATTTTAATGAATAATTTGAATAAATACACTGAGTCTAACTTTGAAGGTCACTAGAAAAAAGACTATAGATGCCACTGCATTAAATACTGGCTATCTGTGGAATCGAGATTACAAGACAACTAAACAGATGCCTGACAAAATATTGTTACCTAAATAAACCATTTTTATTTGACTTGTAAAAGATATTTTAGTTGTCCATTTAAACCATTTTTAATTGACTTTTAAAAGATTTTCTATTTCAGGCAATTTCTTAAAAAATGATTAGCTAGATTATAAAGAGACCCAATAACTATAAAAACATAAAGGAAGATTCTACAAATGATCCCACCTTACAGCAATCACCCACAACATTTTAGATCAAAGACCCTACATAATTGTTCTAATTCCTCCAGGTCTATTGTGGAGACTCTAATACAGAGGACACACAATGAATCCTGGCCAAATGAATGTACGATTAAATATATGCATGGATGCTGGATAGGTGAATGAATGGATGAATGAGCAGGTAAGCTAGCAAAAACAGTTTAATTGTTTAATTTTCAAAATGAGCTCTGTGCTGTATCATCTGGGGTTTTCTTGCAGGTGGCTCAGGGAAAAGGACCTAATAACCACCCTTGCTAGCTCTCCCTGCCTCTGTACTCCCTGCTCCATCCATTTCTCCCACCCTCCAAACACACTTCTCATCCACCTTCAGAAAGAGTAATTCTAACATTAAGAGTTTATAAAATGTGGTGATACTTTGAAAGAACACTTCAAATAACAGTTGGATGCACCTGAAAATTTCAAGGGACACATTCTAGTATACAAAAATAATGTACACATGTTATCTATTGTTCAGCATTTCTGAAAGGAACCATTAATCTTATCAGGTCACTTTTGCTACAAAGAATGTGAGTTTTGTTTTCACTTATTTGATTTTAGCAAGCAATTATATTTACTGTTTCATAGTGGAAAAGATATTTCTATTTTTTAGCATACATTTTCTCAGTTCTTCTAAAAGAATCTCTTGTAGTTTACTATCATTGCCTAAACTCAAAATTAATCTTATAACTTTTCCAGAGACTGCCATGGATTTTATGGAATTTACTAAACAAATGGGTTTTCATTAGTATAATGAAAAGAGAAGGATGCAACTCATTTTTAATGTACTTAGAAAAATTCATCAAAGTTCATTGAAACTTCAGCACGCCCCAAAGTTTCCTCCTTGCTTACTTGCTGAAGACACAGTGTAAGGAATAACAGGAACCAAACTGCCCACTAGGCGAGCAGCATATTAAGAAAGGACACGATGCAGCTCTTCAAAAGTGGGATCTAAAACTCACAAATATACACATAAATTCATGAATTCTGTACAGAACCACACATTTTAAAACACCTACCTGTTATCCTTGTGCCACCTTTGGGGACAAATTCATTGTTTCATATTTTTCAGAACTTTACGTATTGTCAATAGTTTTATTGAGGATCATAGTTCCAATTTGTCTGATTCTCTAACAGTAGCGAGTAGTCTCCAAAGCTGGCTCACATCTCTTTTTCATGTGTTAAAAAAGATTTATTAGGGTACGGGAAAAACAATATTATTATTTCAATCATTAAGATAACTGGTTGATACTAGCACTTCATCTGGCCCACATATCCTAAGGAAACCATTGACGTTCTACCATGTGGAAGGGGTGGTTACCCTACTTCCCCATTTTTATTCCATTTTATCATATTATGACAAATTACAGTTCACATTATACGTTAATTGATCATGTAGCAGAAATAGTCAACCGTCAGAAAATGAACATATAAATTTAAAAGATCCATATAATCAGCCTCAAATTAAGAATACTATAAGTTCAAATGAACAGTAAGGGCTGGACCAGCACTCCTACTCCCAATGCGAGTTCTCTATTGCTCATGCTGCAAGACCGAAACAATGTAAATCCCACCTGACAAAATATCCAAAAAATATCCAAAGTTGTACAACTACTTAACTAACAGGCTTATATCTACTCTAATAAACTTTGTTCTATTAAAAAAAAATCCCAAAGAGATTTTTAGAAAATGTTTTCATCCAATATTATTTTTCATACAATGTACATTACCATATAAATTACACACAAATAAATGAATAGCAGAAGCCATGCACAGAATGTTTTATAATACTAATGAGCTTCTCAACCCACAGAAGTAAACTTTAGGGCTACCAGGACTTTAGGGCAGCAGATACAAATGCCCCTTTTCATCTTCATAGGGATCTTGATACTCTCCTACTTCCACAGACAGAGGATGATGACTGAAAAAATACACAACTATTACAGAGGTGAAATAATTTCAATTCTATTATTCCTGATAGTACATATCTCATTTGAAATTCCCATAAAATAAATTCATGCAAATAGCCTTTTCGGTTACCTAAGAAAGATCCAGAAAACAGGTTCTAAAATAAATAGCTATTTTTTGCTTGTATTAATATTTAGCCTTATAGCTGATAAAGGAAAAATTTAGGAAGAAGGTGGAAGTTTACTTAACTTTTTTGAAGGTTCATACAAATAAGATTTCAGTGTCTAAGCAGATTGGTAAATGAGGTTCTATTATTGAAAACATTAATCTGATCTCTCTTGGTTTGGAATTTGGGGATCTGCGGCATTATGAGGGCACACTGGACAGGTATACAGCCTGGTTAGCCTAACCACACAGATCCTCTAACCCAGTAGAACATCAGGCCTGTGACTAACTACAAGCCATAGGAAGACCAGAAACTGGAATCTATCTGTATTGGGACTTTAAAAACTCTCCTATGTCTGTAATTTCACATGACAACATCTTTGAATTCTGGCCATATGTCCTGTATTCCAGGTTTTCTTTGAACCTGACTTTGGGTCTATGCCCTGATTTTCAGATCACAAACCCAGATGTTCTATTGCCTTCTGGATTCATATTCAGCATTCCCAGAGTATTGAAGAGGACGAAGGAGTAAATAAACAATGAAGAAACTCTGTGGTATGTGAACAAAGTGACAAGTAAGCAGCCATCAGCTTTCGGGGTACCTTGGAAACACTTAGCATCGGTTGTATTTAAAATAGGTCCCCAAAGTGACTCACATGGCGAGAGGGATAAGGGCTTGTTCAAGGGGAGTGGGCCACACATAAAGAAGAAGGGAGGTCTTCACAAGGGAACTAAAAATTCACCAGGGGGTGTGGAGTGACTGAGAATTGTATCTGCAAAGTTGAGAAATGGAAATGTAGAGAAAGGAGAAAGCAGCAGGATGTGAGGCCAGGGACAGATTAAGATCAAATCGCATGGCGCATGGGGCTTTTATGTTTTTCAAGAATTTAGATTTTAAACCTGAGGCATTCTAGAATCATCATTGGTTGCTTCTGAAGCAATATTTACTACAAGTTTTGACTGTGTGTTTCCAAAGCCTTGACATTTTCCTAATGGTGCCTTGCCTTGCCCCACCATCCATCACGCAGGGGCCTTAGGCTGCGTTCTGGCCATGTAGCTTCCCACATTCTCTATACCCTCTATCACCACTCAACCTTGACTTTTGTTCACACAAATATATGTAGATAAGCCATAAATCACCTAATAAAGAAAAACTTTGAGTATTGTACTTTTCAGATTCAAAAACTTGTATTTTAATGTTTCGGGGAATTTAAGACTGCTGAAATTTCTCTAAAGAGAATTGAAACAATCGAACACGTCTTTTCTGATCCTGGTAATTTAGGAAAGCAAGTTAAGAACAATGTCTTCAATTATTTTTTGTTTTATTACTTCTATAAACTTGTAATGAAGCAAATTCCCCTTTCTACACATTGAAGGTGAAGCCATGGACCTTTATAAAAGTTATTCAGCTCCCACTGAACAACTCTGGCTGCAGCACAGTTGTTAAGAATTCTTTATGCCAATACTCAACATATAGAACTTTGGGCTGCAAGAGGTCGTAGAAAATAGGATCACTGAAGCAGAAATAGTTGAATGACTCCTGAAACTGTTCACAGCCTTATCCTATTTTCCCATGTCCCCACTAACAGACTTACATTTTGTCATAATCAGGCTGGATTAAGACAGAAATCAAGTTGAAGGTAACACTTTACACTCTTGTTCTAATTTCCTCAATTTTTAATGTTTGCAAGTTAGTCACAAATATATAATCAAAAAAGCCCTCTATGATGGCTTTTAAAAATGCAAAAGCATAAACAAAGCATAAGAGACTGAAAGTCAACTAATTATTAATAATTTTTATATATTCATTATTTTAAAATATTAATTCCCAAAACATCATTTTCACAAAATAACTTCTATACTTGTCATTCCTCTATGCAAGATTTTGCAGGGATTACTAATGGCAAGACGTCAAAATGCCAAGTGGTTACTCTTTGATTTAGCCCAAGTTAGAATTCTGTAGTTTAAAGTCAGTGACCCATTGTGAAATTCAATTTCCCAACTGCTTAATTAATTCATGCATACAATATAATGATATTTAACATAATACATACATTGAAGATGCAGTACGCTACCAAATAAAAATCTAGGATAGTATTCCAAAATACATGAGGTTATTTTTATTCTGAAAAAAAAAGCATTTAAAAAATTAACTTTGTCTTACCCATTGTGAATTATGCATATTAAAAACCCAAAAATCATAAGTCATTTACTTGTGAAATACAAAAATGAATAGTCTAAATGGCTTCCCCCACCCCTGTACTTCTAGCTGCTGTTTCCACTACTCATTACTCATTGACAATACCAGACCAGCCTCGGCACCCGTAGCACAATGGTTACAGTGCCAGCCACATACACAAAGGGTGGCGAGTTTGAACCTGGCCTGAGCCAACTAAACAATGACAACTTCAACAAAAAGTAGCCAGGCATTGTAGCAGATGCCTGTAGTCCCAGTTACTTGGGAGGTTGAGGCAAGAGAATTGCTTAAGCCCAAGAGTTAAAGGTTGCTGTGAGATGTGATGCCATGGTACTCTACTGAGGGTGACATAGTGAGACTCAATCTCAAAACAAAAAGTACTTACATTACTCAATCAACATATATTCACCTAGCAACTTGACTTAAGTGAAGTGCAGAACTATGGAGATAACAGTCTGAGTATGTGTAAAACTTCTGTCCCCTGATCTCCTGGGGTTTACTTTGTAGCCAGTGAAACAAAGATTAGAGAGCTAACAACACAAAGCATTAATTTGTATTAATACTGGCTCGGCACCTGTGGCTCAAGTGGCTAGAGTACCAGCCACATACACCGGGGCTGGTGGGTTCGAATCCAGTCTAGGCCTGCCAAACAATGACAACTACAAAAAATGGCCAGGCATTGTGGCATGCACGGTCCCAGCTGTTTGGGAGGCTGAGGCAAGAGAATTGCATAAGCCCAAGCATTTGAGGTTGCTGTGAGCTGTGACTTCACAGCTCTACCCAGGGTGACAGCTTGAGACTCTGTTTCAAAAAAAAAAAAAAATGGTATTAACACTATGTTTAATTATGACAGTGACAGCTCTGAAAAAGCAGCATTTCACAAGGAGTTTTGACCTTGCTCATCAGTCAGAGAAAACTCCTGGAGGAAGTGGTATCTGAAACAGGTTTGAAAGGATAGGGAGTAATTAACTATGTATACTGGAGAGGAGATACCTAAAGGGAGGAAGAAAACAATTTGGGTAATGGCCCTAGAGCAGAAGGAGTGTCTGCTTCTCTGAAGAACTGGGAGAGGGTAGGTGGAACAGTCAGGCAGAGGGGAAGGGAGTGGTGGGAAAGGAAGCTGTTGAAGGCGGGTCCTACCACTCTATTGAATATAGTTTCTTTCCCAAAGGCAATGGGGAGCTACTGAAATGATTTAGGCAATGAATTGTCTTGGGATTTTTGACATCTTTTGAGATCATCACTTTGGCTTCAGTAGAGAGAATGCATTAGAAAGGGAGCAGTGTAGGTGAAAATGTAGGGAAAACAGCTAGAAAACCATCACAGCAGTTCAACAGCCATTAGTGATAGTGCAGTGACAGCAGAAATGGAGAGAAATCAACAGAGTCAAACAACATGTAGAAGTTGAAATTGCCAAGACTCGGAAATAGATTGTATTGTGCATGAGAGGGCTGTTTTTGACACCCTGAGTGTAACATGCCTATCAGATTTTCAAACAGAAATGCCCACTAAGTAGTGGGGCATATGGATTCAGAGCTCAGGGGAGAAGTCAGAGCTATAAATATTAAGGTAGATACGCATACACATATTACCTCATTTATCTGTTAGGAAAATTCAAGTACCTAACAGTGCCTGGAACTCAGCAGGTGCTCGTCTCTCTCCTAAGCAACCTCCTCTTCTACTTGGTTTTATTCCCTGAGTGAGTATAAGCAGTCCTGGGTCCCATTTCCCAGACTGCTAAGATCAATACATGAGAAGTAATTATTTTAATTCCACATAGTATTTTGGTCCTTTCAGATGACCTTGAAGGCTTCTAGGACCATTCCACAGATGCTAGAAATAGGAAGTTATGCATTAGAGCTGCTTCCAGCAATTTGGCTGGAGAAAAGACACAAATAAAAGCCCAGGATTCATGTAAAGAAACCTTCAAATACTAGAGAAAGCTTTATGTGATAAAGCATTCATTAATTCCACAATGTTCAAATTCCAAATCACCATGCCACATTTCTCAAAAGGACCTGTTGACCTAAGAAATAGCTACAATCTCAGACTATGTGCTTCCCCATCGACTACTGTGGACCCTCAGTCATTTGAGGATTCCTTATATGGTAATTATAGTTTGTATGCAACCCTCTCAGAAAAAATCCTATTTGGGGAAAATCAGTCCTAATAACAAGATATACTTAACCAGATTGTAGGTACAAGGTTAGTCCCAAGCAAAAAGTGTATAGACTTTGGTCAAGGGGAAGCTTGGTCATAAAAAATAAATAAATATGTCCCCCCTATCTAAGCAACAGATAAAGCAAAGATCTTTCTCTTTTTTCCCCTAGAGCAGGTTATAATTAATCTCAAGAAATTAAGTAAAGTAATATAATCCATATTCAGAATTTGTGGCATATGTCCAAACTTTGTGCATTTCAGTTTTTAAAATAATCTGCAGAATATAATTCTTGTCAATCAGCCAATAACTGCCTACATACTGTTTTAAGAACAATTAGTTGGTGCTTTTATTTTTGTTTCCTTATATGGGGCTTTTTTTTTTTTTTTTTTACCTAAAGAGCTTTGGATTTGCCCAGAAGTTATAAAATTATGCTATTGAAAAAAACTCTTGAAATCTGAAACTAAATTTTTTCTTGCAAAGATAATTAACAGTTAGATAAACAGATGATAGATGGATACACACATATATACATCTTTACTCCACATGTAAAACCTTTAAATTTTATGTCAGCTAAATCAAGGAGATCATTCTTGTTTTATAGCCTAAGAAATCCAAATTTCCACCGAGTCCACAAAAAAACTGCATCAATTAAATTTTTATAAAACATAAAATCCTGAAAAACGAAGGACACAGTATAATAGAAACTTTTCATAATCTCTTATTAAAAATTTAAACTGAAATGAAAGTACGATCTAGTAACCTTAAGTCAGAGCTTATATATTCTCTAAGATAAAGACTGATAATGATTTTCAACATGTGAAAATCACCAGACTATTAGAAAAAGGCTACCTACTTACTGTGGGACTTCTGACAAGTCACTTAAATTATTTAACACCTACAAATAGAGTGATAATTTCTATCAGGCAAAACTATTTGAGGATTAAAATATTGCATGTGAAGCTACTGTTGTCTAGTAAATATCCATAAATCAGGGGTCATCATTATTTATTATTATGATGATGATTATTATTGATCTGAATTTTTAAGATTATTTATTTTATTATTGCACTATTTCTTACCCAATGTCAGTTTATTAAGGGAAAATAAATGTTCATTGTCAAGAGACCTTGGTATGCATTGCTCAATAATTAAGTAGGCTAAGGTATTTTCTTTCAAAATGTCATCTCAAGCCTCAACAACATCAGTCAGACCATTAACTGTCAAATTACTATGTTCCATCAAGTTGCTAATCTTGCTTATGTGTTTTATTTTGTAATCAGAAGGTGGTTGTAACTTTTGTTTGCTGGTTATTTACAATGAGAAATAATTAAAGACTACTTTTTTATATTGGATTGGCCTAATTAGATTAATCATTCTGACTTATATAAAAAGGGATAAAGCCATAATTGGTACTAAGCAATTATGTAAAAATATGCCAACGAATGTGTTTCTAAAATGCTGGAGTAGAAACCCTGTAACAAGAAGAGGACATATCTTACCCTAATCTACATACATCTTTTCCTTTTAGTTGGTGAAACTCTGAATTCTTGAAGTAACATTGCCATATTATGTCTGTAAATACTGCATAATTTACTGTAATTTAAAAGAATTATTTTTTCAACATTAGATCTATAACACTATTCTACATACCATATCTGTATGAAAATTATAAATTTTAGATAAATATCCAGAGACATTTTCTCTACTATTTAGAAAGATAATATCAATAGTGAAAACATCAAGGAAATTAAACAGTTGTTTCTTCTTTTGCCCAGATGTTCAGTATTTGTTAGATGAGAAGTTCTGTTTTATTTGCATATAAACATACAAACTCAGAAGGAGAAGAAAGTTAAACTTTTTATTTAACATCACAAAAGTAAAAGTAAATGGAGGGAAAAAACAGTCCTCAACATCATATTAACTAAAAGATTCAACTTTTGCAAATGATCGTGTATTTCTATTCTCACTTCAACTATACTTAAACTACCCAAGTGTAAATATATATTTCCTCTTGAGCAATTTACTAAGTCTTCCTGCCTCAAAGTGGTTTTCCTCTTCTCTCACTGGCAATCCAGACCTCACCTCACACAAGCCACAAGGTTAACCACATTAGAGCCCAGCTCTGCTTATGAGCAATCTTGCCAAAACCATCAATGACTTTCACTGCCTACCAAAGGAATTCCATATGTTATAAATTTGGCAATCTAATTCCAGAATTTCTCCCCTTCCTTACCTCTTACTATTCCCTAACACAGTTCTTTCCAAAGCCTTTTCCTCAGCCTCTTGTCTGACTAAACAGCCTTCAAAAGAGAAAGAAAATGAGTTGGGAAGAATTTCTTGCTGGCACCTCTCCTGGCTTTCACTAATGTACTAACCTTTGGAGGAAATTAATAAATATTCTATAACAGCACCTGTGGTCCCAGCTACTCAGGAGGCTGAGGCAAGATAATCGCCTAAGCCTAGGAGTTGGAGGTTGCTGTGAGCTGTGACGCCAGAGCACTCTACTGAGGGCAACAAAGTGAGACTCTGTCTCTTAAAAAAAAACCAAAAAGAAAAATATATATACATATATATTCTATAAGAAACTATTATGTTCCTTTAATCTAGCACAGTAGCATTTTCTTTACTTCACTCAAAACTAGCACACAAATGAAACTGACACAGTTACTATCTCTTTTTCAAAGACACTTGTTCACATTTGTTCCACAGACACCCTTGGGGAAATTCTGTTCTTTTTTTTTTTTAATTGGATTCAGAGTCCACCCTATATCCTGAGCAGAGTGCAATGGCATCATAGCTCACTGCAACCTCAGACTTAGACTGTGGACATCCCCACTGCCTTAGCCTCCAGGAAGCTGCTGGGATTACAGGCACTCGCCATGGAGCCCAGCTGGGTTTTTCCATTTTTTTAGGAGTCGGGGTCTTACTCTCGCTCAGGCAAGTTTTAAACTCCTGAACTCAAGCAATTCTCCCTCCTCAGCCTCCCACAGTTCTGAGATTATAGGCATGAGCCACTGAGCCTTAAACTTGCTAGAAATTCAGGCAGATTGAACAAGTACCCACTCTCTGATTACACCCTTTGCTAATGTTGCCCCCTCATCCCTAACACCGTAGCTTCCCATCTCTCCCTAGTGACTTGTGCATTTACCTTGGTTCTCCAACTGTGCTATAAGCTTTTGAGGGCCTGGTTAATTTCATACAATCTTAATCAAAACTATTAAGAAAGAATATAACTGTGATGGATGTGTTAATCAGTTTATTGTAAGCATTTCACATTGTGTATCAAATCAGTACACTGAAACCCATAAATGCATCAATGTACACAGTTATGATTTAATAAAAAAAAATTTTTTTAAATTTCATACAATTTTTCAAAACATCTTACAGCAATAGTTTTAACATTTTTAACACCTTAGAGAATTCAAGGTGACAGCATACATGGCAAAGGCCCTCAGGGAGGAAAGGGGATTTAAGGGACTCTGGGAAATGTATGAGGAAGGAACAGTGAACATTGCAGGCAAAGACAGTACCTCCCTCAGCCAATACAATCAGAAGAATATTGCTAGGATCACTGGTGGTTGGGATGAGACTCAAATAGAGCTTTTTTGCTTGCTTGCAGCATAGAGAAAGGGGAAAAACTAAGGAAAGAACTATAGCTTAGGTCAGGGTTTTTCATTGAGATACAGATCTCCTTTTCTCCTTTTCTCTCACACTTCCAGCCTGTCATGTAACAGCTGTCTCATGGTCACTGCTTCCCAAAGGGAAAATTTACCAGAGCAGCAAATTAATAATAATTTAATAATTATATGTAGAAATTTATAGTATAGTGTTTTGATCAATTGTATGTTAATATTTCAAAAAAAAGTCTTTCAAGGGTAAAAGTATATCACATTAGGATAAAACTTTTGCAGAAAGTGGAATGGAAGGACAAAGTCAAGAACAACGTAAAATTTCCAACTATTACATTAGCGCTTATGTGCAATATGTATGTGTGTGTGTATATATATATAATAGACATATATACAGACATATATATTTTTAGTCACTAGAATGAACCTATTTATGACTTTTTTGAGACAGAGTCTCACTTTGTCACCCTCAATAGTGTACCATGGCATCATAGCTCCCAGGAACCTCAAACTCTTGGATTCAAACAATCCTCTTGCCTCAGCCTCCCTAGTAGCTGAGACTACAGGCACCTGCTAACAATGCCCAGCTAGTTTTTTAAAGACCAGGTCTCACTTTTGCTCAGACTGGTCTGGAATTCCTGAGCCCAAGCAGTCCACCCACCTCAGCCTGCCAGAGTGCTGAGATCACAGACATGAGTCATCGTGCCTGGAGTTTATGAATATTTTTGATATTGCCTTAAATATATCTAAAAGAGTATGGAAATTTTTATTTCTTCAATTATACATATTGAAAATTTATTTTCAGGCTGTATCTGCAAGTTCACACCTGCAGGTTCCCATCTGCAATTTCAACCAACTGAGGATTGAAATATTTGAAAAAAAATTATAAAAATTAAGACTATAATTAAAAATACAAGTAAAAATGAATACAGTAACTACATAGAAATTACATTATATTATACATGATCTAGAGATGTCTTAAGGATACAGGGGGATCTGTGTAGATTATATGCAAATATTATACCATTCTATATAGAGAATTAAGTGTCTGTGTATTATAGTATCTTCCAGGGACCTGGAACCAATCCCCCTTGGATGCTAAGGGATGACTATACCTAGAAATTACATAACTTCTAACTACTTCAAATTTTTTCTCAATTGATTGTAGAAAGTAAGAAATACCTACTATGAAAGTATACTTTCGGCTCGGCGCCTGTGGCTCAAGCGGCTAAGGCGCCAGCCACATACACCTAAGGTGGCGGGTTCGAATCCCCAGCCTG
>NW_003852400.1:28416073-28426304 GCF_000181295.1 Otolemur garnettii
AAAGTATACTTTCTAAAACATTACTTTTAGAGATATGTGAGAAAAAAAAAAGAGAGAGAGAAAGTGACCACAGGCTTAAGGCTGAAAGGAAGAGGCTTGCAGCTACTGAGCTACCACCCTACCTCTAGATTACAAAAAGATGAATAAAAGCAGCAGCTATATATATACCTACTCCTTTCCTTTACCGCACGTAACTCCCTTCCTTTGCCTATCTCCTCACCAGCTCCTCCTCTGAAACATCTGGTGGTGAGATCCAAGGGGATCTTAATTCTGGGGCAAGAATCTTAAGACCAGAGCAACAACCTGTGGGTGTCACCTCGTTCCCACACCAGGTGGCTAGACGATACAGCACGGTATGAAGGTTCCCAAGAAAGTTGCAGCCAGAGCCTTGACCAGGACAGGGAGGCCCAGGGAGAAGTCTAGCTGGGTTGAGAGTGTAAAGGCTTTTTGAGTGAAGAAGGCACCAGGCACATTGGAAGCTGAATAGTCCTAAAGCCAAATCTATGACTGGAGATACCTGTTAGCTCCACACACAGCCTAAAAGTGGAGCATTCAGCTGTGTAGAGAGATGCAGTGGATACTTGTAAGCCTTTCAGGGACCTTGTCAAGGGTAGGAGACTTGGATACAGAGGTGAAGAGTTGAGAGCTAGAAGACCTGAGAATGTAGCCCTCAGGGCAATTCCTGTGTTCCTTGACCCTCATGTCTCAAGCTGAAGACCTCTGTGGTTATTACATGGGTCACACTTAACATCTTTTGTTCCAAGAGCTCTGAAAACTCCTCTTAGAAATGCTTTCACTCTGTCCTCTTCAATGTTGGTGACAAAAATCACACTGATGGCTAAGGAAATATTACTTAATTAAGGTTTAAACATGCACAATTGAGGGAAAAATAGCTTGAGATGCTAAAATTTTTCATGTTGATTTTCCACATTAATCAAATTCTGAAGATAATTACTTAATCTTCCACTTCATTTACCAATGTAGATCAGGCTGCCTCCACCTGAGGGGAAACACCAGATCCTGATATTTTCAGGGCTATTTTCAGAACTTGGGGATAGCAGATATAGCCCTACCAAGGGCCATGATGGGGAGGAACAATGGAAGGTATGATATCAATGATTAGCATCACCAAAATATGTCAGCTCTTACCCACACAAAGAACATACATTTTCAAATACTTGCCAATTCACTTTAGATAGTTGGTGATTGTTTCTCTACAGATGATAGCCAAGAAAGTACGCTTCAGCAATTTATTTCTGACCAAAGAAAGTCCTCTGGATTTCCCTTGGATAAATATTCTTCTATGCCTGGGAACTGTGTGCTATGACTTGGAGAGATGAACATGCCCCCTAGAGTCAGATGACCCCAACTCTCTACCTTTATTATTTGTGTGACCTTAGCACCAGTGAAGACACTATCTTCCCAAGATGTTGTTAAGTAAGAATATAGGTTTCCCAGTATGAATTTTTTTTCTCTTCTTCTTAACACCTGAAAGGTATTATCACAGCACAAAAATATTTGGCTTTGAATGGGTCTCCACCTAAGAGCAAAAAACCAACAGAATGAAATAGAAATAGATAATAATTAGACATTTTTGTGGGTACAGCAAAAAGATCACCATTAGAAAAAGCAAAATCCTGCAAATAATATGAATCTAGGTTAATTGCTCAGGAACGTTTTCTGGTTTCAGTGAACAGTTAGTTAGAAACTTAAATCACTTTCATTCATGAATATTAAACTAAATACAACTAATTTGGTTTAAATTGATCTCCCTACATAAATGAGTCATATGAGTCACACAAGAATATTAATTTTTTTAATGAAAAATACCATGATCCACACTGTACCCCATGAGTGCATTAATGTACACAGCTATCATTTAATAAAAAAAAAAAAAAGGAAAGAAAGAAAAAAAAATACCATGATTTGGTTGTAAGGAACTAGCTTTATTTTTTTAGAAAGCAACAAAAACCATAGAAATGCCAATGGAAAATATCTTGGGTAATAATAATGATGATGATAATGCTCTGGTGATAATTAGCTAAGACTGACCAATACATACGTTCCAGGTACTAACTGGGTGTTTACTATGTTACAGGCATCAATGGGAAGGTTTTACATACATTAACTCCTTTCAGCCTCACATAACACCCTATACAATCAAGTATTACTATATTATTATTCCCACTATCAGGATGAAGAGTTTAAGGCATAGAAAGTTTCCCCAGCAAGAACACTGAGGAGCTAGGAAGCAACACGAGAATCTGTATACTTAAATGCTAGCCTGTAATACCACTAAAAATAGTCTGTGACACCTGAGGAAATTAGAAATTAAAAGGAATGTGCCACAGGAATTGTTCTTTCTGATTCTCTTTTCACTTCATGTCTCTATGGAGCAGATATAAGCCCAGATCTGTTATAGCCAAGAAAAGGAGTATATTCTGCCTAAAATCACTTTTATTAGTGCAACTTTAGGTACCCTTTCGTAGTATGACTTGAAATAATATTAACAAAAATAACACTGGAAGACTTTCATTTTTTTTAGTGGTAAGAAAGGCAATTCTAATGAAATACTGATATAATTGATAAATTTAAAAACATACAGCTATTTTTATATATTAAAAATAAATTATAATATGTCAAATACTGTTATATTATTTAACAAAGAGTTAAATAATATGTCATATTATTTAACATATTAAAAATATTAGTACATGTTATAGTAATAGGTTCCCATTTAATAAGTTGATCCAAAAACTAATAACTATTTTCTTTAATACTCAAGGTATGAAAAAGTAGATATGTTATTAGTAAAGTCTTTGCTTTAGCATTATTATTATTATTACTATTATTTTCACTTCAGAACTTATGGAAATTTTCTCAGAAACTGCATTCTGCTAAGAAAGCAAATCCTATTGGCCTTTGGCCATGGACAAGACAATCATCTCTAATTCATGCCTAAGATTTCAACATGATCATCAGATGTTCACTGACACTTTAGAAATTCAGCTTGAATGACTGTCAAAACTCTACACAAGTGCCTTGGAGCTATCTCTAATTTTTAACAGCATTTATGGGTCTCAAGCTATCATATTGTACTCACACTTTTGTAGAAAGGGAGTGACAAAGGTTGATTAGTTCTATCTTTATCTTCTGGTAAGAAGAAGAATAATTGGTATAATAAAAGCAATAACCAAATGAGCTGTATTTAAGGTACCAAATACTATTTGGACATGGCCTAAAATTCACAATGTCTACTTCAGACCTATGTAAGACTCAAAATTCTTTTAGCCATCAAGAAATTTCAGGTACCTGTCATTAGCTATCATTTTAGGTCATGACACATATTATACTCACTGGTTTTGGTGAGCAGTTACAAAGTTAAATCACTTTCAGGTGGCACCCTTAGTTCAATCAGCAGGGCACCGGCCACATACACATAGGGTGGTGGGTTGGAACCCAGCCCAGACCTGCTAAGCAACAATGACAACTGCAACCAAAAAATAGCCTGGCATTGTGGCGGGCACCTGTAGTTCCAGCTACTTGGGAAGCTGAGGCAAGAGAATTGCTTAAGCCCAAGAGTTTGATGTTGCTGTGAGCTGTGATAGCATAGCATTCTATCGAGGGCAACAGCTTGAGACTCTGTCTCAAAAAAAAGAAAAAAATGACTTTTATTCATGAATATTAAAATAAATACACCTAATTTAGTACAGTATAGTATAGTATAGGCATCATGATAAAGTGAATATTTAGCAAACAGACACAGTCTCTGACCTTGTAGAACTCAGGGTCTGCATCTATTTGCACTGGTGGGGACTTGATTCTAAGTGGAGATCAAGCAATGACAGATAATGGTAAGAAGGAAGAAAAAAAGAGAAAAAGATGAAGAGAGTGAGATCATGAAATACGTTTGAGAATGAGAAAGCAAAAAATGGTCCCCAGAACTCAGAAATACCAGCACTGTCCTATCATGTATCTAAGAGTAATTTCCTTATAATTTTTCATAATACCAAAAACATTTCCATTATTAGAGTAGTCTTTATTGAAGAACCTAACTTTATATTCTTAGATTAATATTTATCATTTCTAAGGCAAATAGTACATTTCCATATTTTATTATATTATCTTTCTTTTTCATTAAAACGACCATGCTGAGAGATCAAGAACTAACAACGAAATGATAAAAAACTGAAAAACTGTAAATGTCAGCCCCTTACGTGGCCATACAGCTTAATGGCTGATACCATGCCAACAACAGTTGTAGATATAATATATACAATATACATGTATTTTAATTAATATTTTATCTCTTGAATTATATTTTAGAAAGTTACTGTAAGAATAAATAAAATTAACTTCTATGAAACAATAAAAATTATTTATAAAATGGATAGCTTTTTCATATTAAATATGTAGATAGTGCATAGTACATAACTTTGTATCATATACCATGCACGTTCAACAGTGAAAAACTATTATTATTTGCAAAAGAATTTTTTTTCAGTCATTAAATTCTTTGGAATTTTTAAACAACTTTATTTTAATAAAATTGCATTATAGCGTGCATAATATTCACTGCATTGCTTTATAACCTTTCCTATAATCTGCAATTATACTAAATTACAGATTAAAGGAAATACATTTTATTCCCATTATTTAACTATTTTGTGGACATTAACTGAATTCTCTGTCTTTGCCAAAAATTTTTACATGATTTGCTTTAACAATAATTATGGAAACTGACCAAGACAATATTCTTTATACAAGGAAAGTAGCTTAAGCATAACCTCAGTATGTCTGTTGTAGGATCAAATATGATTTAAACAGGATCCTCTAACAATGGATAACTTCTTAGGTAAATTCAGTACTGGAAATTCAGTGGTGACTGAAACAAACAGAATTCTCTGGCATGTTAGAGAGTTCAACCCAGTAAGAGGAATACGAACATCAAGAGGGGATCTCTATGCTTCAGGCATTGTAGGAAGAACAAATATGATTATTCAAGAACACTCAACCTCCAGTGTAAAATACGCCATGTGAAACTTATGAAATATTCCACATAAGACGTCGCTTTGGTGCTGTATGTTAAGATAGTATGAAGCTAGTATTATTCCAAACCTGTTCCATTAAGTACTTACCATATTTCTAAAACGCCACTGGCTATAAGATGTATTTTTTGTGCGTTTTAGTAAGAGTTAGAAAACAGATGGCACAGCCTCATTTATAAGCATATTTCATGGTATGAAAAAATGTGTATCTTGGAATCAGTGAAACCTAATAGAGAAAATCTCACCCAAATCTCCCCCTGGTCTAGCCTTTTCATCATTTATCTCTCTTCAGGGTCCTAAGTTGACTTATGTCCCATTACCATTGTCAAAATGGTGACACTGGTTATGGTGCAGCCAGCCTTCTTTAAGAAATTCTGTATAGTTTGTCCCTCTGTTTCTGATAGATCAACAGAGCCACTTCAGAGAGTGTCCTGAGTATCTGGATGCCTCTTTTCTAAGACTGCTCCTAACATCTATAGTACAGACTGATACAATTCCTGAGACTAAGGAAGCTCATGGTTCTCTAAAGTACTTCCTGCCAAATGTCTCGTTACAGTGATACCACCTACTAGACTGTTGTCAAAGGCAATGCTGGAGTGATTAATGGAAAGACAAGAAAACAAGGTACTTCATTGGAAATAAAAGGCTACATGAACATGTTGCATGAAGTAAAGGGAAGCAGAGCAGGAAATCCAAGATTCCCAGGACCTCAAAACTCCACAAGCCTCCAGGCTGACCGCCGTTGTCACCTGGATGGAGCAAAGATTTTGTTTTGAGATAGTCAATGCCTTCCTGTTCTCCAGCCTACCCACGACTGCGCTAAAGACCCTGGATACACGACACCTGCTTGAGCAAAACGTGCAATAACCAGTGCAACTCCAGCACACTCCTAACTGTGAAGACCTAGTGAAACAAAGGTCAATTTCTCAGACATAAACCCTCCAGACAAGACAATATTTTGAGATAGAAATAGCTTGTCACTGTATACATTTTTTTAAAGGAGCGAGCACCTTTTGTGTTGAGTGTTAACAAAAAGAACAGAAGAAGTCTCTTACCGAACAGGCATTAGGGACTCGGTCGCATTCCAAATCACCAAGCAGGGACTTCCAGGGTGGAAGCTGAGAGCTGAGTCTTGGGAAAGTCAACTACAGGCGAAGCGCAGAGTTGCCTGGGAGGTGGACACAGGACCAGCACAGTGGCTCCCGGGACCAAGTGAGGCCTAGGCCCAGGAGCCGGCTAGTGGCTTGGTGGTGCTGGGCTCCTGGCCAGGAACCTGGAGTTTCTGACCCCCGGCTCCAGCAGACACAGTCCATCCTTACACAGCTGGATGCACCTTCCTCGGCGGATGCAGCTGGTTTCACAACCAAAGCACTCTGGGGCCTTACGATGGCTGTCAGATGGAGGCTGATGGAGGACAGTCATGCCCCAGCCAGACCCAGGACCCAGCACAGAGGCCTCCCGCCTGAGTTCCCGACAAAGGTCTCTGTTTCCAAGAGGCAGCTGATCCCAGGAAAGCTTTCAGCTGGCTCTGGCTCCAGGAGCTTTTTCTTTTTTAAGACCAGCTTGGAGATTTAAGCTAATGCAGTGTTGATTAGCTGTTTTAGGTCACCCGAGACTCTATCATACCTGTTGCTAGGCTAAAGAGTCTTCTACCTCCTTTCGCAGTTGGAGTGCTGAGTTCTGATTGGTGAGTTGGTGGGGCGGGCCCTCCTACCCGGTGTGAGCAATCGCCGCTCTCACAGCTTTTGAGCAGCTGCGGCCTGAAGTGCGCGCCAAGGAGCAGATCCTGGAGCTGCTGCTGAAGCAGTTCTAATCCTTCAGCCCCAGGAGCTCCAGAGTAAAATACAGGCGCTGCATCCAGAGAGCGGGAAGGAAGTGGTCACCTTTGTGAAGGATATGCAGGGAGAGTTTGGGAGACTGAAGCAGCAGAGTCTCACATCCCCGTCAGGAGTCCCGGCCACCCGAGTGGAACAAGGAGGAAAGCCAAGGGATCTCAGTGTCCAGAGTTGCAAGGAGGGCCTGAGCCCCAGAAACCCAGTTCCAGCGGAAGAGAGATTTGAGAACCTGGAAGGAAGCACTCAATCTGTTTCTCCTCAGAACACCCACCCTCAGACCCTGCCTCCTTGGTAGGCTGGAAGGAGGCTCCTGGAATCTTCAGCAGGGAAGAACTCGGCTGAAGGGAATTGGGAGCTTCCTCCAGAGGACGACGGAACGGAGCAGCCTTTAGGAGCAGCAGCAAGTTACTGGGAACTGGAGTGATCAAGAGCACTAGAGCCTACAAAACTCCAATTATGTCCCTTATGTGGCAGAAATTTCTCCAACAACACAAATCAAATTAGGCACCAAAGAACACCTGTAGCAGAAAGACTGTGTGGGTGTAAAGTGTGGTATAATCTCTTGTAGGAACCCACACTTTGCTCTGCACAGAGCACACCTGGAAGAAGAGGCCCCTCAGTGCCTGGAATGTGGAAAACACTTTGATACAAGACAGGTGGCATCCCAGTCAGATGGGTGGAGCTGGGGGCGGGGACAGACCGGCTGCCTCCACCTTGGCAGTGTTGGTTCCCTTGGCAGTAGCAGCAAGCAGAGGAACTAGCAGGCTGGGGGGTGGGGTGGGGAGGGAGCGCCGCAGGAGGTTTCAGCAGCTGCAGGGCCCTGCCAGACAACTGCTGGGGAGATGCCAGCACCTTAGGCTTCCCTCCTCTTGCACTTACAGCTGAACAGGGAACCCCCATTTCCTAGACCTGGTCAATTTCATACCTGGGAATGAAAGTGATTGTAGCCATTCATTGATGTCCCAGATGCATCACAGAGGGTCCCAGACACACTGTATGTAACTACTGAAGGTCCCAGACATGCTAAATGTAACTACACAGGGTCCCAGATAAGTCACAGAGGGTCCCAGACACGCTAACTGTAACTACAGAGGGCCCCATGTGACTATATATACCCCTAGAGAGCCTGGGGAGAGAGACAGAGAAAGAGAGAAAGCTTTTCTCTCCCAACTGGGAGCTTTGATGTTTTTGTATTCTTTTCTGTAAATAAATCCTGTCTTACCACTGATCTGCGGTCTGTGAATTCATTCTTTGAATCACAGAGACCAAGAACCTACTGAAGATGAAATTCCAGTATCAACTTCAGTCAGAATACTCATCTGACTTGCCACCTGCACACCCACACAGTTGAGAAGCCCTATCCATGTAACATGTAGAAGCTTCTCTTGCAACTCTGCCCTTCTCCACCATCAGAGAACACATACAGGGAAAAGCCATACCCATGCCCTGAGTGTGGGGGGATCTTTGCTCATGGACCCAACCTCCTTCAGCACAGGAGAATTCATACAGAGGAGAGAACCTACCCCGTAAGTATTCTAAGTGTGGGAAAAATTTCCCTTGAAGTTCACACCTTGTGATTCATGAAATAACTCAGGAGAAAAACTTTACTCCTGCCCTGAGTGTGGGAAAGCTATGACTGGCAATGCCCCCTTTTCTTTCAAACTGTGGAGCCCACAAGACAGAGAAGAAAGTCTTTGAATGTTTACCTTGTAGAAAAAGCTTCCAGCAAGGCATGCACCTCCCCAGACATTAGAGGACACACACAGGAGAGAAACCATATAAATGTACCCTTTGTGAGGAAAACTTTTCTCATAGATCCAAATTAATCAGGTACCTAAGAACTCACACGGGAGAAAAACCCTATATCCCTATATCTATTATGAGTCAGGAAATAGTTTCTTATACAGCTCTAGTCTGATTTGTTACTTAAGAGCCCACAAAGAAGAGAGAAGTTATAAAGTTCTGAATGTGGAGAAAGCTTCTCTAGGAGTTCATGTCATGATTCATCAGAGAACTCACATCAGTTAGAAAGAATGGGATTTCTCTTTTCTCCAGATAAGGTGGCATATTCAGAAGGTCCTTCTGTCAGCTGCAATTCCTTGCCCAGTTGACCAATGTCCTCTGCATTTTTTAGGTAATAAATAAAAAGGAAATGGCACCTCATTGTAAGGGAGGTACAGAGTCACTAAAGGATTTGCATAAAGCTAAAAAGTTCTATCCAACTGGTAAGGTCTTTGAAGTGACCTACACAGGCAGAATTCACTATTAGATCCATTCTGTCCCAAGGTACCTATCCCCTCATACCCTCCTTGTATATTTAGCCAAGGTGTGATGTGGGTGTCTTACTGTGTGCAGTGTTTATCCCAACAACTTTGGGTGTCCATGTGATCTTTCTGTTTATACTTCCTCATTTGGGACATTCAGCAGGTGCATTTGTACTCCTGGGGCCCTTGAGACCAATGAAGAGGACCCTGGAAAACTAGCTGGAGCTCAAGAAAAGACTGGTTGTGAGTTGCAGCTTTTCTAAAGGCCCTGGCTGGGTAGCTATGGACAGTTCAGGTTAAGCCACCATATGCCCCTTATACGGGTGTGCCCATTGGCAGATCATGCATGCAAATGGGATCTCAGACAAAGGGGAACCAGAGACCAAAGGTAAATAATAAGGTGTAATTTGAAGGTCATCCCAGAAATTGAGTGATTAGTTTATCCTTTTCAGAGATTGAGTCTTCCCCTTACTTGTGTCAAAAAAGGACAAACAATAAGGGGTGTTATGTCTGACTCTAGAGGAACAAATGGATTCCATGAAAGATGAATTCCCTGGGAAACTTGGTAAAGGTAGATCCTAGGGAAATTAGGGATTGTGTCCTTCTCCTTTGGAAATATGTGTAGATGGTTAATAAATATCTTCAGGAAATGTGAAAAAAATGACATGAGCAGGCATTGTCCTGTCTATGGCAACACAGGGTATAAATATTTCTATACCAAATCATACAAGTACAATAATCTATGGAGGTCACAGTGCAAAGTGCACTGGCTATTAGAATTTTGAATCCTTGGGTAGAACTTACGGATTTTTCTAATGGCCCTTTGTTAAAGAAAGAGAATAAGATGGCCATTTTGAACACAGGAAAGTTCAATTCTACCACCTCACCCAGAAACATCTGTAAAGTGGCTGGTGAGAGAAAAATATGTCTTACAATGAATGGATACTGTCTCTGAATTCTTTCAGTTCAGTTCTCACATCAAGAAAAATAATCGGGGGCGGAGCCAAGATGGCGAACTGCAGCCAGCTTTTTACAGAAGCTCCCGTCCAGAAGGAGGCTGAAAGGACAGAACCTTAGCAAATTA
>NW_003852400.1:28433067-28446780 GCF_000181295.1 Otolemur garnettii
ACTTAGAATCCGATGTACATTACACTGATGAATCCATTTCTGTGTTTATTTCAATTTTATATTTATAAATTAATTTTAAAATGAAGATTTTTAAATTAAACAAATACCAAAAATATGCAGGAAATTTTAAAGCTAATAATTCAATAAAGCACATTTTAATGAAAAAAAAAAAAGAAAAATAATCATTAGGGATAAGTGCCTATGCTGAATTATTTGTTGCTCTTTTGAGGAGAAAATTACTATTTCTTTTACTCCCTAAACAGAACGGAAAGTATTCTTTTATGGTCTAACAGTATAAAGGATTCTGCTAATTTTTCAAATTATGGGGAAACATCCTATATTATATTATAAACGGAGAAAACATTATGAAGCATAGAAGTAAAAAATTATTTGAATTTTCTAAAATTCTCCCTTGGTTACAGATAAGTTCAGCAACAACCTGGTTCAACATTCAGTGACTGGAAATGGTCCTGAGGATGCTGTCACAATGGGGACTGGGGCCCATTTCTGTATGAGTCACTGTGGTAGGTGATAGCAGAAATACTCTGCTTTTCCACCCCAGTGGACCTGAGGATGTCACCACCAACTGAACTACATGAAATGGGTTCTCAACAAGAGGGAAGAGCTGATACTACAAAGGGCACTGGAGAGGCATAGATAATAAAAGATTCACCTCAGAGAGATTTTTGATAATGGACCCATCATCAACCCTAAATCCTCTGCTTGTCATTTATCTTTCGCTTATTGTACTCTCCCGACAAGGAGCAGTGTAATAATACCCTGCTTCCAATGTCATTACAGACAGCATGACCTCTCTACGTCTGCTGAGATAGGGGGTACATCATAACCACCCAAACATTCAGAGATCAGCAACCTTCACTGGATCTCAACCACAATGTTGGGTTAATAGTTCTAACTGGTTACTGACTCCTGATTCCTGAAAAACATCTATGTATTCACTACCACTGGTTAATTATTGTTAAACAATAAATGAAACCTATTTCCCATGCCTTAGTTGCTTGACTCAGACCTATTTTATGCACTCTATTTTCAGTTTTGGAGGGCTTTATTTCAAAAGAAAAAAAAATTAGACCATCCTTTATACTGGATGCTGAAGGTATTTTTAGTTTTTACTTTAGTTAAAAAAGATATTTATGGTAGATTGAGAATTACTTGGTAATCAAAAGACTGAGATTTACAGGGATATGTTATTTGCTTATCTTCTGCAAAAACTCGCCTGAAGAGTTATATATATATTAAATATGGTTTAACAAAAGCTATTTAAAACTATCATTGATAAATAATAAGACATAAAAAAAGAAAACACTGAGAATTAGCAGTTTCTAAAGAAAATCAATTATTAATGGACTACTTCATTTAGAAGTTCAAATCCAATTTATGTAACTCCTTGACTAACTATATTATTTAGCTTTGGTATAGAAATATAGTGACTCGCTATATTTTCATGTTTATCCAGCTTTTAAGATTATAGTTTGCACTTCAGACAATTAAAAATGTCATATATTTTATCATGTATCTATCTGTTAGGATGGTTTCCATAGTAAATAAAAGTACATTTAACTTAAACTAGTTTAAATTTTAAAAATTCCTGGCTCACCAACCTTGAAGACTAAAGCAGGATAGGTTTTAATTTGACTTAATTAATAGACTTCTCTATAATCTTTTATGCATGAGCATCATATTCAGTCTGCAGCAGTCTGGGCCTCACATCTGTGTAGGACAACACGTAAAAAGAGGAGAAATCATTCCCAGGTCTCCCTAGAGAACACAGGATGCTTTTCCAAAAGACTTTGGCAAATTTTCCTCACAACACTTTAGCTCAAATTGCACCAAATGCCCATTTCCATACTAATCATTGATAAACATAAAGAACAAATAATTTCAACCTATACAGTGAGTGTGTAAGGAAATCAGTTTCTAAGAGTAACAAGCTGCACTAGAGTTATTATAAGAAGGAAACAATAGCTATTGGGTAAGCAACCAACTACTGCCCTAGCATGAAATTCAAGCAAATTATTTTGCTACAAAACATGGATGAAATTACACAGCTTAGAGAGATGTTCCACATTTTGGCTTTCTTGAAACCCTGACTGCTACATTATTCTAACCAACCACGGGAATTTTCTATAGACATCATCTTTGGTCACAAGCATGAATCTCGTATTTGGGCGGTGTACAGATAAAGATGGAAAAAAGTCAGCCATCATCCCCTCTCCATTGTTACCTCTGGTCCAGCTACACAAAATATTCTTAAGTTGAACAATGTAGCCAATTTTATTTTAGATAAATAAGCATGAATTTAACTATTTTCAATTGTTGAGAAGTTTTTTTTTTTCACTGTAAAAGGAATGTCATTTAAAACTACTGAAAATCAATTTTAAAATCACTAGTAATCCCACCCTCTAAGTTCATCTTTCTCAAAATTATGACCTCCTTTTTTCCCCACCAAGTATATTATAAAGTTCTCTGCATAATATTATGTAGTTTTTACACCTCTTATATTCTTAATATCTGCATAAAATTATGGCAAGAATATACATATATATAATACAATATAATTGGCAATATCTAATTGGAGAAAATAAGTCTAAAATGTTTAGCTGTTTCCTACACTTTGCATTGCTTTCATGATTTGAGGGTACTAATTTCTTGTTTTCAGCCCATCCTAAAAATAATTTCAACAATGAAATGTGTATAAATCTTAAAAAGTATAAAGCATATATGGGGAAAACTATAAATTTGGATTAAAAAATGAAGAACTAAACAAATGGAGAGATACTCCATGTTTACATATAGGAAAATGCAGCATTGCAAGAAGCCAATTCTTCCACAGTTGACACTTAGATTCATTGCAATCACAATTAAAATGTGATTTAATTGGCACAATTAAATTATTGTGATTGAATGTGATTTAATTGGCACAATTAATAACTGGCACAATTTAGCCAGTTATTTTGTGGATATTAGCAAATTGATTCTATAGTTTACACTTACTAAAAAGCTACATAACCAAGATAGTGTGCTAATAGTGAAAGAACCAACAAATGGATAAATGAAACAGAATACAGAGCCCAGAACTAGACCCACCTAAATATAGTAGAAGTTCCATAATGGACCACCTCCCTACATAGAGAACCTTCTTTTAAGTTGACCTAATCTTCATAGACCAGACATGCATGTAGGTACAGTAGGCCTAGGTCCTTATGCTGACCACCTCCATAAGGTGACCAGCTTGTTACAGTCCCTGAGGTAGTCAATTTATAGAAGTGCTACTGTATAATCCACGGATATTTGACAGAGAAACAAAGGGAATAAAAGAAGAAAAGATAGCCCTTTTAACAAATTGTGCTGAAGCAACTGAGCATACATATGCAAAAAAAATCTAGACATAGACATTACAGTCTTCACAACAGTTAAGTCAAAATGAATTATAGACCTAAATGTAAAATGCAAAACTATAAAACTCCTTGAAGATGCTACAGAAGAGAACCTGGATGAACTTGAGTATGATGATAAATTTTAGATACAAACCCAAAGTATTATCCATGAAAGAAAAAATTGATAGCCTAGAGTTCATTAAAATAAAAACTCCTGCTCTGTATAAGACAATGAAAGACAATGTTAAGGGAATGAGAAGAGAAGACACAAGACTGGGAGAAAATATTTGCAAAAATCACACCTGCTAGAATACTGCTGTCCAAAAATATATTTTTAAAAACCTTAAAATGCAACAATAGCACAATGAGCAATCCAATTTAAAATTAAGCCAAAGACCCAAACAGACATCTTCCCAAAGAAGATATACAAATGCAAATGAGCCTATAAAAGATGTTCAACTTCGTATATCATTACAGAACTACAAATTTAAATAGTGGCACACCTTTCAACACCTATTTGGATAACCAAAGTTGAGAACACAGACATGAAATCCTAGCAAGGCTCTCAAGCAGCAGGAATTCTCCATCTTTGCTAGTGGGAATGAAACATGGTACAGCTACTTTGGAAGACACTTGGGTAGGTTCCTACAAAACTAGACATACTGTTACCCAAAGATCCACCAATTGTGCTTCTTGGCATTTAGCACCCCAAACTGAAAACTTAAGTCTACACAAAACCTTTTCAGAAGATTTTTTCATATAGGGTGGCCATAAATTTACACAAACTTTAATTGTACACAAACTTTATAGCCACCCTGTAGTTGCCAAAAATATAAGTTTGCTTCTAAAGCAACCAAAATATCCTTTGGCGGGTGAATAGATAAATAAGTATATCAACCTATTGGAATATTATTCAGTACTAAAAAGAAATGACCTATTTAGCCATGAAAAAACACAAAGGAAATTAAGATCATATTACTACGTGAGAAAAGCAACACTGAAGAGACTATATATATGGTGCTCTGGAAAGGGCAGCGGAGTCAGGAAATGTATCAGTTGTTGCCAGGAGTTAGCACAGAAGAAATAGGAGGAGTACAGAGAATTTTTAGGGCAGTGAAACTTTAGGTAAAATATTATAATGGTAGATACATGTCATTACACACCTGTCAAAAGCCATGGAATGCACACCACCAACAAAACCCTAATGTGCACTATGGACTCTGAGTAATAATGATGTACCAATGTAGGCTGACCAGTTGTACCAAATGTTATGTTGTAAGGCAGGATGTTGATAGTAGGAAAGGTTCTGCATGTGTGGGGAAAAGGTGTATATGGAGATTCTCTGCGCTTTCCACTTTATTGCACAAACCTAAAACAGCTCCAAAAATAAAAGTTTATTAATTTTTTAAAAATAAAAATTTTGAGGTCATTGTTCCCATAAGACAAAAATGGAAGCATGATTGTCTCTCTACCTGACTGTCATTTTTAGACATTACACTCTAGATGCCGGTAAAGGAAAGAAATATTTCATGACATGATATAAGTAAGGAACATGATGTTTTTAAATGCCAAAAAAAAAAAAAAATCAAAAACATCATTCAAAAGAAAAGCATAATAAGCTATCAATCACAAGACATACCATAGTGCAATACTTGGTATAGGGTATAATATTCCCATAGGTTGATGCACTATTTATCTATTCACCAGCCAAAGTTGGTGAATCTTTGAAGTCTCTTATCCTTTTGGGGGGGAGGGGGCAGGGGCTGTGGGGGACCTGATCCCATTCTGTCACCTGGGCTAGAGAGCAGTTGTGTCATCATAACTCATTGCAACCTCAAACTCCTGAGCTCAAGCTATTCTCCTGCCTCAGCCTCTCAAGTAGATGGAACCACAGATGTGCACCACCATGTCTGGCTAATATTTCTATTGTAGAGATGGAGTCTCACTGTGTTGCTCAGGCTTGCCATGAACTCCTGGCCTCAAAGGATCCTCCCACCTTATCCTCTCAGTGTGCTGGGATTACAGGTATGAGTCACTAAACTGGGCCATTAACCCTTTAAAATTTAGCCTGTTCATATGTACATGGTCCAAGTACAAAATGGGACAAGTGGTCACTGTCCCTGCCTGATGCCCACAGGTAAGAAGATTAAGTCTGATAGTACTTTATAGTTCCTAAAATAATCTTTACTTTTTTTAGTTATAAAAGTAATATGTGCTCATTATAGAAGTTTTTAAATTTCAGGAAAATATTTAAAAAGTAGATATGAGCTACCTGTCCTGGCTGTTTTTTTGTTTGTTTGTTTGTTTGTTTTTAAGACAAGTTCTGACCAGGCTGGCCTCAAATTCCTGGGCTCAAGCAATCTTCCCACTTCAGCCTCTTGAATAACTGGGGCTGCAGGCATGCACCAACATGCCCAACTCCCGAGATAACTTCCAATATTTTCTTTGATGTTGTTTCTACAGTTTATATTTTTAATGGCATAAAATTAGACATAATTCTGTGTACTTCCACTGACACTTCACATTGTAAGGGTAGACTTCAAAGAACACCACATCAATTTAAACTTCAGTGATATATCATGACAGACTACACAGTATGTCAGGGAACAAATCAAAGATTGATCTTCAAGATACCTGCATCAAGTATTTCTTTATAAAGTGGGCAAAGCAAATTCCTCTCACTAAGCAACAGCCACAGAAGCTTGCATTGCATCCCTGATGTTGCTGCTCTCTTCCTCCAGAAATAGCAAAAATGCAGGGCACACAGTGGGTCATCAGGGATGGGTTTATGGCCCCACTAGTGCTGCATTACCCTAGCAGAGGACCAGCTATCCACTGGTTTAAAAATAAAACTTTTCAGTTGCAGCACTTCTCCAGGTTTGTCCTGGAAAAACAACATAGAATTTTTTTTTGCAAAGCCAACATGCCCCTTATCTGTATCATATCATGGAATGCTTTTTTCCTTTATCTGGATTTAGAGTTTATTGTCTAAAAGTGATATGCAAGTGGAGAGACAGGCAGTCATGCTACCATCTTTGTCTGATGAGAACAATGACCTTGTGTTTTTAATCAGTAAACTTTATTTTTTAGAGTAGATGTAGACTCCAGGAGTCAGGAATATATTCTGTGGCCTATGTGGTCTGAGTGTAACGACCATCAGCTCAAAAAAATATGCATGGCTTGGGTGGCGTCTGTGACTCAAAGGAGTAGGATGCCGGTCCCATACGCCAGAGGTGGCAGGTTCAAACCTAGCCCCTGCCAAAAAAACTGCAAAAAAAAAAAAAGAAAAAAAGAAATATGCATGGCTTTTCTTCTCACTGACAACAAAGAGGAAGCTTTTGTGTATGAATGAAATGCAGCTAGAAACACCAACTTCAACTTTTGCCTCTCCCTTGACATATTGTTGTAATTCTATACTTGTATTTTCACCAGTTTCAGTTGTCTACGTGTGCTTAGTCTTCCATCTTTGATTGTCACATCTGCTTTTTAGTGTAACTATTCATGAAAGCAGCATGACAGAATTTGGAATCAGAACTGGAAACCAGTCTTAACTTCAACACTTACTAGTTATGTGACTTCAATCAAGTGCTTTGAGTGTCTGTAAGCCTCACCCTGTTGTGTGAAAATGGAGTGAAGGTCAAGCCTTCTCCCATTAGAGCTCCTCTGAAGTTCCAATGCAATCATGTTTACTTGAAAGTTTCCTCACTAAAGTGCAGATACAGTCTTAACTTCCTCACTTAAACCCTGTAATATTTCCTCTCTCGTTTTAGAATGAGGTCCAAAACACCTACAAAGTCCTTCATTCTCCTGCTCCATTTTTAGCCATCTCATCTCCCTCCTGGCACTCAGCATTCCAGGCACACTAGCCCACTTCACTGAGTTGTTTCATTTTCAAATGTAAAATGAGGAGAAAAGGTCAATTTAAATCTTTTCAAAACATCTGCTACCTTAAGGTAAAGGCTTCCAAATTGTGCCCGCAAATGAACTTTTGGAGTATAAATCACAACTGCCAGACCATTCATGCTGTTCTGCAAATACTGGGGAAGATGCTTTGAACAGCAGAAACATAATATTAATATCACTTATCTTGTTATTATGAGTTTATGTCTGATTTTCATAAAAGATCATTTGCTCATTTCAAAGCTGTAACTGTTTCTGCATCAACAGGTGTTGAGCCCTGTTTAGCTAATTCAGAGTGGAGTCAACAGCAGACGGAAAAACAGCTTGGCATCTGGCTCGGTCCCTACTGCATAATTGCCAAGAGAAGCCCAAGCCTCCTGCATCACCTGCCTCTTCTGTTGTCATGTGAATGGCTTATTTTGTGGCTTCAGCAATGCTTGAAATTGGCTGTCTGGTCTCACAGAATGCCTGACCCTTTCCAGGGGGCAAATGTCAAACCCTGCCAGAGTGAATACTTGGTTTCAAAATGACTAGCAAAAGTTATTACTTAGAGAAAAGGCAGTGTTCTGCTTTGATGCCAATTATCTCTAAAATCATTCCATCTTTAATTTAAACATTCACTAAGTTGATTGCTAGTCAGGTATTATGTATGGTACACATACTAAAATTATAAAATCATACCCCCTACTTTTATTCTTTCTCCTATCTTTCCTATCTTTTGTATTTTCACTCAAGTGAGTCTGACTGTGATGAGTTTGTCTTAGGTCAGATTTCCCAGAAGGAAAGCCTACAATTGGAGAAGTGACCTGTCAAGTTTTGAGACACAGAAGGAAGCAGGCAGGACAGGGAAGAGGCTAGACAGGGAC
Organism: Otolemur garnettii; assembly: GCF_000181295.1. Taxonomy (NCBI): domain Eukaryota; kingdom Metazoa; phylum Chordata; class Mammalia; order Primates; family Galagidae; genus Otolemur; species Otolemur garnettii. The sequence continues at coordinate 28,441,232 of NW_003852400.1, forward strand.
ATAGCTTCAGAAGTCTGGCCTCAGTTTGGTCCCCAAGGCAGCTTGGGAGTATGAATCAAATCCCAAGGTGGGTGTGAACCAGACACAGTGGGGTTGAGATGCCACCCCTCCAAGGAGCCAGTCATTGGCTGTGGGCCTCCCAAGCATCTTCATAAAGGTTGGTTCTTGTCTGCTAAGAGTAACCTACAGGAAAGGGTGCAACTGTGAACTTTCAGCAGCCACGGAAGCTGAAAATGGAAGCCTCAGCCTAGTTAAGTGCCTCTGGAGGACCCAAAGGTCAAACGCAGTTCATAGGCTTCTTATATTTAGCTCACTATCATAATTATTATGATATTATCATGACCACTGTTTTCATTAATAAAGCCTATATGCAAGTAAGATCTATCTTTAAGCTCTAAGCTGGGCCATTACCTACTCCAATCTCTTAAAGATAGCAAGAAACTGAGAATTTGGAAAAGACATAATTAACTTTTATTCCAACAAATTACAGATAGCTGATTGTGGTCTATAGGAAATTTTTATAAAACAAGGGATATGTCACAGTTGGGTTTTTTCCTGTACTGCAAAGGGCTATTCTTAGGAAACAAATTAAAAGATAATCTGCTTTTCAAGACTCATCATCTACAACAAAATAATGATTTATCTCACCAGTTAGAATTTAGTAAAGCTCATCTTTATTTCACAGGAGCTAGTACAGCATGGCGATCCTGAGTGCAAACTACAGTGTATTACATAGCATTTTGCAAAAATAATTGTATCATTGAATTCTAGTGATTTGGACAGCTTTCAGTCGTGGGTTTTCATTGTTGTTTTTTACTGTTGTTGTTTTAGAACTTTCAAACACCAAATAATGACTAGTCCTAATGTTCTTGTACCCAAATACTCACAAGCATTTCTTCCTTTTTTTTTTACCAGATTCCTTCAAGGCTAAAACAAATAGCTATTTTGACTTTCATCCCTCAACTAATGTTTTGTTCTATTCTTTCTTTATTCAGAGGACACAAAGGTCTAATTGGCCAAATCGAAAAAACGTAAACTGAGTGAGTTCTTTGCAGCTAATCTTGATACTACATCAATTGCAGTAGGGCAGTATTGCAAACATACAGTAACAATCGCCTACTTATTTCTCTTTAAGGGAATGGACTGACAATTTAACTCAAGACCCTAAACTAATGACTAGTAGAGAAATTGTCTTCAGACCTTTTCCTTCCCAAATACTCCAGAAGCAAAGGCAGCTTGAACACAAAAGTAATGAAGATTAGGTTTCAACATCCTTTCTTCACTCATGTACTGACCAAAGCCTAGAAGAGGCTCTATAACATTTTCCCATGGTCATTTTTTTTTTTTAATTTTGCAAAAGCAGCATAATTCAGGCTCTTTTTCTTAAAGAAGTCTCCAAGATTATAAATTTAATTCCCTATGAAATTTGGATTCTGCCATGCTTACCTTATAACCAAAAGTACATTTTTTCTCCCTAAGTAGCCATGTTGGGAAGTGAAGACTGAAGCTGATTGTCTAACCACCAGAGACCCGTGCATCTTGGGACAAGGCAGAAGATTCAGAACCTGCTCTCATCAGTTTATTACCAATGGCTACAATCTTTATTTAGAAATGCTTATCTTGAGTATGACTGCCACATCGCACAGAAATAGCACTCTGCAAGGCACAGAAATGAACAGGCTTCATGGTCTTTTTGGTTTTCCTGCCCTACTTACCACATACCCTTAAAGGACAGCCAGGCAATGGGCTCTCAAGCATTTATCTGGGATACAGGATCATCTCTCTTTTAATGTGTCTGCAGCATCTGAGTCTGCATATGCCATTTAAAATTTAAAGGCCATAGCATTTCAGATCCAATCATACGGCTTCCCATTAAGGTATCATTTATTATGCATAAAAATTGTTGTGGGTTGTTCTTTTATCCCAGGCTTTTATTTACTATAAATTTCCAGTAGGCAGTTTGCACCACAGCTGCTTAACCTGTTTGGAAACTCTCTGGTGCAGATTCATTCTTACTAGGAGAATGAACACACACTAAGTAACCATCCATTGATGATATGTGATGATTTAGGAAAGATTTTCATTAAACATGTTTGATGGGATCAAAGCTTTACAAAAACACTCCTCAGCCATGGTGATTTTCCCAGAGTCATGACTGAACCACCTCAACAGCTGCTAGATATGGCAATCCTTACTATTTACACCAGCTCCACAAGTTATAGGCGCCTCTGAAACATGAATCCATTAACAGGGTCAGAAAATGTTATTTTAAAATATAAGACCTAAAAAGAACTTCTAGTCTAATAAGGAAACAGAAATACTAGTTTTAATCAAAAGAGATCACCTACTAATTCAAGTTCTGCAGCTTACACATAAAATTCTACTTTTGCTTAGATACGTACATTTGTTATTTTCAACAAAATACATGTCAAAGACTCAAAGGCTTTGAAGCAACTTTATGAAGTTGTCCCTCCTAGCCAGATGATGCTTGTTACTGTAAACAATAGTGCCTTTCCTTTCTTGATCCTATCCTGAGTTGATAGGCCTAAGCTCCCAAATAATTTTTTCTGCCCTGTCTCTGCTCCCTAGGGAAAGCTTGGATTTCATTTTGACGTCACAGTAATGGAGGCAGCATAGTTTCATAAAGTCAAAGGAGGGAAAACCTGAATTCCTGTCCTCTTTGGTTCTCCTCTTTGTTCCAGCAAAGATCTGTGTCATTCCCCTTGCACATTCCAAAGAGTCCCCTCTGTTCTTCTCTCTAAAGATTCCTGGTGACAGCTGTTTCTCCATCTCAAAGTCCTTATCAGTAGAATTCTGATTTTCAAATTGAAGTCAGACACTAGGGGGAAAAATATAGCAAATTTAGTCACTAATTAATGGTTGTCATTTTCTTAAACATGTCTATCAAAAACAGTGCAGTCACTGCCTGTTACTTTAATATGACATTAAAATAGGAATTGAGGGATTTATTTTTGGGTCATAATGTCTCAATCTGACCTAAAACATATATAAATGAACTTTAGTAATCAAGCTTCTTATTTATACTTGTCATCTGTACTAATTAACTAGCAAGGTCTGCTTCTTTTGCACCATTTTTCCCTTGGGAACTGAGGCTTAACTCATGACAGATACATCTACAGCTCAACACAGGTTGATTTCCGAGGCACGCACCAGTTTTGCACTATAATCCATAGCATTGTTGTCACGGAATAGCTCTCTTCAGTTCACACTCCTATCTGCAAGTCCAGAAACTCTACAGCAGCGGAGGGTTGAGAACCACTGCTCTACAGAAATGTCAGTCTGTACCCCAGGACTGGACAATTATATATGTATGTAGCATATACCACACAGAAGATGAGCTGTTATAAACGTCATCTAGGAGACAAAAATCCTGTGACAGCCCAGGGGCTGCGTGATTCTGCAATACTATGAGGACTGAGTTATGTACCTCTCAAGCCTTCAATCCACATTAGCCCTTGAGTGATGAAAGATCCATAAGGGGAGAATCTGAGAGAAATCAAATATTTGAGGATCTTGAGATGGAACCGCATACATAAACAGAATATCCTCTGTTCGAGCATCTGGTTTTGAGCTGACTAACTAAGCCAGTGTAGTGTAACAGAAAGAGGGAGAGAGAGCTGATGATGTATCAAATTTCTTCTCTTGGAAACCCAAAATACTGTTAGCATTATTCCTTTCAAGGGCATTATTATACTGCAACTGCAATATAAAGGTGAAGTAAGTTGAATGGTGTTTTTCATATGCAAAAAGTCAGTGTCAAGTAACAGTAGCAGTGATAATAACAGCTAACAAGGGCTGTCCATTGATCTTGTGAGGAGACCCAGCCTAAGAGCTGTGTACATTATTTCATTTGACCCTCATGACATTCTTAGTAGTTAATAGAAGTATGATTGACCTTATAGTTAAAATATTAAGTTTATATACCTGTTCTCCCTGTAGTATATAGTGTGACCTTGTCTAAACTTGTTTAAATCTCTTCACCCTTTTGCCTCACTTTCTCCATGTTAAAATTAAGCATCCCATTCCATGCTTTCCATGAACCAAGGGAGCATTTTGAAGATCATGAAACATGAATGTAAAGCTTCTGTAAACTAACAAATTCAAAGGTACGCTTTCTTCATTATCTGTAGGATAAGGTATTTGTGCATTCATTCTTTAGTCACTGACCATCTTGAGAATGAAAATGTTTTATATGCATCATTGTTTACTTAAATATGGAAACTTGCTATTTGCACTGGCCTCAAACCTCATTTAACATAATCCACCAACATGGAAAGCACAAAATCTAGATTAAAAGCATGTAAAGGCTTTCACAAAAGCCAGGAAAGCTCTGTAAAAGCAGCAGGTAGGGAAATTATCAATTCTATCTAGGTTTTATTTTAATAAGTTCCTTTAAAAAAGGAAGGCTTTTTATTACATCCCACAGCTATTTAAAAGGTGTTTTAATAAACACTTCTCTTTTATAGTTGTAAATCTTTTTCATCATCTTCCTATGTCCCACAGAAGTTATCAACATCAACTTGCCATATCTCAAAAGTCTTCATTAACCACGGCTAATTATTTGAGAGCTGGGCCTCTCTTTTCATTCATGTACTTAATCAATGATTCTGCAGAGTGTTGCACCATGGTGTGGGGTTTTGTGGGCTGTATATTTATTTTTTTTCATCCATTTTGGGTCATTCCAGGGCTATTTCTGTGAAATTCAATTAGAACCTTATAATAGTTCCCTGTAAATTTTATTACTTCAAAAACTTACGGTGAGATCTTAAAAGGAGCCTATGTGTGCTGGACAGAGTTTATTAGCACTTTGTCAGAAAATGTTGTTTTTGTCTTAGGCAGATCAATCAAACCGACTTCAATTGGCAAGTCCCTCAGCTCACAATGTTGAAGAACACAGACTTGTCTTGTCTTCTCCAAAAATGTTAAAAGCACACCAGTTCTTCACAACCATAACACTATTCAGGAAATTTTTCCTCTTCATTTGAAAAAAGTCACTTTTCATTTGGCATAACAATTATCTAGAGAGCATAAATGAGTTAGCAAATATATATACTATACACAGGCTGGCCATAAAGTTCGTGTGCAATTCAAAATTGTTGTCTATATTAAACTGCACATGAACTTTATGGCTTACGTGTATATACACTATATACCATATATATGTATATGGGTATGTGTGTGTATATATATATACATATATGTACACATAATCATACACATATATAAATAGGAATGACAAACACAGAGAGAAAGAATATTCTATAATATTAACAAGATTTAAACCTTCTTTGCCATACTTCATAATGGAATGTGAAGAAGTCAGCTCAGCAAACAAATGCAATTAGGAGCATTTTAAAAAATAATGAACACATACCCAGGGAAGGAAGCTGATCAAAATTTAGTAATAACAGCTTTTAAATTTTATTCCTGAAATCAACAACCTGCCATTGAATTTTTCTGATTACATTCAAATAGTAAATAAAAGACAGTTTTTTTAAGGAATGCTATAGTTTTGGGTTTTTTTTTTT
>NW_003852400.1:28448669-28509038 GCF_000181295.1 Otolemur garnettii
TTCTAGGAGTTTTGTAGTAGAATCCCTGGTGTTTTCCAGATATACTATCATATCATCTGTGAAAAGTGAAAGTTTAATCTCTTCTGACCCTATATGGATGCCCTTGATTGCCTTTTCTTCCCTAATTGCGATGGCTAAAACTGGAATGCTATAGTTTTTGAGCTACAGCTTGAAATAAACTTAAACTTGGCAGCAAGTAAAAGATAAAATAAAACGAATAAAACACACAAGCAAACCCCTACTTCACCAGTCTAATACCTTCTGAAATCCCTGCAACATCCAACTCTGGGTACTTAAAAGTTAAACATTAAGATTGAATGACAGCACCCTCAGGGCTGACATAATAATCTGTACACAGAAGAAAAGAGATTGATAAGGAAATTTAACATAATGGAGGGATTGTGAACTGAATACAGTCACAGTCACATGGACCACCAAATGGTATTGGGATGAGGGGAGTGGCCGCTCTGGCAATAAGGAAACTTAGAACAATTATTTTCACGGCATTAAATTCTTTATCCTGTATAGCCAGAGTCAGATATGTTATTGTTGTAAATATATTTGTGATACATGTATGAGGCTTTGCTTTTGCTTTCTTTAATGGAAAACTATTAAGAGGCAGAAATACATGTCTGTTTCTGTTAATAACTGACTCCTTTTCAGCTCCTGGTTCAATGGTCTTGTGATAGTCTATGAAGTACATCAAATTTTTTTGATGGACTAGCTGGCTGACCAGTATAGAAAAAAATTGTTACTATTAACAATATAACAATAAAATCAGTAACAATCATGCCAATTTCTATTCACCATATGTATGGCCTCTACATCAAAAAGGTATTGCTTTTACTAGCTGAAAAGTATCATTCTCAACTACTTTGGAATCATTCAAAGAATAAATGATCGCACAATGTATTTTTCCTTTGTACTTTCTTATGATAAATATTTATGTGATGCCTTATGATTTACAAAGCACTGGTTTTGTATATTATCACACTTAATCTTGGTTAATCCCAAAATATTTTGTCAAGCTTTTGTTAATTTTCTTGTACTTTCCTTGTTTGTATCTCACCCCATTATAACCTTCAAGTGGCAAGGAATTTGCTAAAGGGAAAAAGAGGAGGAAAAAAAATCACAAAGGTCTACAATTACTGAATTAACAATTTCCACTTTAGTTCCATAAGTTAAGTTGTAGGTTATAAAGCTAAATTTAACTCTCAGACTGTGGGTACCAATCTCAGTAAATAAAATTTGGTAAAAATTATCATCATGTTATGATGTGGAGGGTAAATAGGCGGCCAAAAAATGTCTTAAGGACAGAGAACAGAACCAACATGTAGCTAGAAACCAAATTGTGGCTGGTAACAGTTCCCTGGTAGGAACGGGCACAGGAAGGAGCTCCTAGTGACCTTTCACTGACCTAGAGCTCATTACCATCTAATTACCCTTGCGTGGGTAGAGCTTCCCTGAAGGATTCTGGGGAAGACCCATATGTAGAAAGAAAAACTGTTATACAACCAAGCTGTTATGTAATCTGTTTCATAACCCCAACCCGGCAATAACCCCAAAGTCAGGCAACATCAACCAATCCTGCCAGGAGAAAGGCGGGACAAACTAGTGAGCTTATAAACTGCATGTGTGCTCAGACTTCAGGGTCTTCAGCTCTCCTAGAGACTGACCCTTTCCTCTCTCTCTGGAACACATTTTCACTTTGTGCCACTTTGCGTGGCTTCCTTCTTCACTCCACTTCCTGTAACTTCTCTCTTTTTCCTATAATAAACTGTTTGTGTGGGATTGCTCTGCATCTGTGATTATGAGTCATGGGTTAACTCAGTACCAGTACTCAATGTTGACACTGGGAACCAGGGGACCAGGGAACATCCAGACAGACCCAACAATCACAACTAAAAATATGCAGCAAACTATCAGAAACAAAATATGTCTACAAGGTCTTTAGTTAATCTTTCCATTTTATCAATTTTCATTTACAATTAGCCTCTTCCTAAAGTAATTAGATTATAAAAGAAAGAGTAAGTTCACTCTGTTATATTTCTATCTTTGGAAGAAAGGCTTTGTTCTCTCCATAAAGAAACTAAGGGAAATTCAAAGCTAAGATCATGTTTACAGGTCACGTATTATAAACCGTCAGTTTAAATAGAGACTTGGAGCTGCTCCTTCCGAACAATTTTTTTTTTTTTTTGGCGGTTTTTGGCTGGGGCAGGATTTGAACCCACCACCTCCAGTATATGGGGCTAGCACCCTACTCCCTTAAGCCACAGGCACTGCCCCTTCCTAACATATTTAATAGGCCATAATTCCTGCATTTACCCTTCTAATGTCCCACCTTCCTATTTCTGATAACCTTAAATAATTTACATTAGCTTGTAGAAGTATTTCAATATCTTACTTGTCTGCTCTCTGAGACTGGTGATCTCACCACACTCTCTAACATTTATTCATCTTGAGTCCACTCTTTTAGAGTTGACCTGACAAACTAATACAATCTGAGGTTCTACTATGAAAAAATGTATTTGTATTTTAATTAAGGGCCTGCTGGAAACCTGATGATTTCAATGTAAAGGTATGAATTCCATGATGATTATCTCAAATATATATCTATGATTATGTGGAAAATATTCCAGACCATGCTGCTATTCATTCACTGAGTGGCTATTCACAGACTGACATTTCATCTGTCAGTTAAAAGGTATAAACTACGAATAGCAAAAAAAAACATGAAAAAATGCTTATATCCCTAGTCAGCAGAAATTTGCAAATGAAAACTGCCTTGAAATATTACCTAATCCCAGTGAGAATATCCCACATCACAAAGTCCCAAAGCTGCAGACGCTGACATGGATACAGAGAAAACGAAATACTTACATGCTTTCGGTGCAAACCAGTACAGCCTTTTTATAAAAAATACAGAGAATCCTCAAATCCTCTATCTACTGGTAGACCTTCCATTTGATCCCACAATCTCATTACTAAGTATCAACCCAGAAGAAAAAAAATAATAATTTTATCATAAGGACTTTGGTACTTGTATGTTTATAGCAGCTCGATTAACAATTACAAAGATGTGAAATCAACCCAAGTGCCCATCAACCCACTGAAGGAAGGAAGGAAAAAATGATACAAGAGGTTAGGATTAAGAAAGGTTTTGCAGGGGTCATCAAACTTTTTAAACAGGGGGCCAGTTCACTGTCCCTCAGACCATTGGAGGGCCAGACTATAGGCCTCAGGACCAGTCAGCTGCTAAGCCGTATAGGCAACAGCAGCAAAAACACCCGGCAAGCCAGATACATGTCCTAGGTGGGCTGCATGTGGCCCACGGGCCATAGTTTGAAGACTCCTGGATTAAGGCATTGGGAAAAATAAGAAAATAACTTATAATGTCTAACAGACCCAAATCATCTGGAGTAGGTGAAATTTCCTACAGTCACATGGAGAGTGTAGTCACAGAAGACATTGAAGAAATTACCAGGGTAGTGCCTCCCAAAGGTCACCTTGAAAATTTTTTTTTAGAAATTTGAATGAACTCTGGAAAACAGTTCAACTTTAAAGTTTTTCTCCCCAATGATCCTTCCTAACACTTGCCATTCTACATCTTGTTATTTAATTATTTTTGTACTGTCTAGGAATTTATCCTTTCTTTTTGTTAAAAATCTGTAGGCTACTTTATATAGAAATTTAACCAAATATTATTATTGTTTTTCTATCATTAATGATAATGCATGGATTCATAATTTCTTTTTAATTTCAGGAAAATTACTGCCTGTGTTTTTTATTAGTAGAATGATGAATTTGTTAATCTTATTTATGGAAGTAAATGCGAAAATGTTTTTTAAAAATGTATGAACCATGGGCCCTATTCTCAGAGAGTTCGAATGCCAGAGAACTATTTCTCAATTGATAAGATTCATCTGGGCCCTTCTCCCCCTTTATAGGAATCCTAATAAACTATCTGAGGCAAAGGTCCTGAGTAATGTAACTTGAGTTAAATTTGAAAAATAATTACATCCTAGATAGGTGTACCATTTTTTATCCTTTATACATTATTTTTGCCTTTCTATGTTTAGATACACAAATTCATACCACTGTGTTACATTTTCCTACAGTGTTCAGCACGGTAACAAGCTGTACTGGTTTATAGCCTAGGAGCAATAGGCTGTGCTGTAAATCCTAGGTGTGTAGTAGGCTACACTGTCTAGGATTATTTAAGTGCACTCTGATTTTCACACAATGACAAAATCACCTATCAAAACTTTTCTCGGTATGTATCCCTCTCATTAAACAAAGCATGACAATTTATCTAGATACAAAGATAATAGAGCAATGCAATATTGTATATATTTATATGCATATATATTTAGGGAGAGAGTTTAATAGATTTCAAGAGGCATAAGCTGACCTAATATAAAGCTAAATTCACATTGTAACATACAAAATAAAAGAATTTTACCTTATACTGATAGCTATTTAATTTCTTCAATCTATAGTGGCAAAAGATAATTGTTTCTTTTCTTAAGTTAAACTTGTTTTTCTATTTACTCATTTAGTCAACATAAATTGAAAGTCTTCTTTGTATCTGGGCTTGCGGTAGGTGTCAGGGCTATGCAGTTGGCACCTGCGTTCAAGCAGCCTTCTGTAGGCTGGAAGACAGCAGGTATCAGCACTACCAGACAGCGCTGCAGGCATCTCTTTGGAGCCAAAGAGGTTGCTCAATCAGACTGCAGAAGTCAGAGAAGAGTTAGAGCTGATTATAAAGGCTAAATACAGAGTTACCAAAATGAAAGTATGGGCCACCCCGACCTTTCATTCCTCATACTCGTATACTTTGAATTCCCTAAACAAATACTACTCAAAGTGTGTTCTGTAGACTGGAACTAGTCAACAAGTATTTCTGGGTCAAATGAAATAAGTACAGAAACTAAGAGTAAGCATTTAGAAACTTTTATATCAAATTGCCAAAGTAATTAGAAGTCTAAATCTAATAATAAAATGTAGGGTTTGTATTTTGTATCCACTTGTCTATTTCATTATACTAGTAATTCATTTGATTTTGAAAAAAATGTGTTAGTCTACAATGGATTGGAAACTGGAAAAAAAAAAAAGGAAACTGAGCTGAAAATTTATGTCCATGTCCACACAAAGACCAGCATGTAATGTTTATAGCAATTTTATTCATAACTACCAAAACTTGGAAGCAACCCAGATCTCCTTCAGTAAGAGAGTGGATAAATAAATGGTGGTATTAATGAACTCAGACAATGGAATATTATTCAGTGCTAAAAAGAAATGAGCTGACAAGCCATGGAAAGACATGGAGGAACTTTAAATGCATATTATTAAGTGAAAGAAGCCAATCTGAAAAGGTTACATATTGTACAGTTTTAACTATATGACATTCTGGGAAAGGCAAAAAGAATGGAGAGAGGAAAAGACAAGTGGTTGTCAGGGTTTAGGAGAGAAAGGCATGAGTAGGTGCTACATAGAGGATTTCTAGGGCAGTGAAACCATTCTGCATGATACTATAATGGTAGATACACGTCATCACACATTGGACAAAACCCATAGAATATACAACACCGTAGGATGTACAGCAACAAGCATAAATGATGGATTTGGGGTGATAATGATGTGTCAATACAGGTTCATCAATTATAGCAAATACATCTATCTCCTGTGAGATATTGGTGGTGAAGGAAGATTGTGTATGCGTGGGGATGCTTTCCTGTGAACCTAAAATTGCTAAAAAGTAAAATATAGCAAAAGAAAAGCTGGTCGTTTACCACAGTTGGTTCCAGAGACACTTCTCTATTTTCATAATTCTCTGACCTCAAACTCTCTCAGCTCCCCTGACCATGTGAAATATCATGGTAACTCCTTGTAAAATACAAGAAATATGAGGAAGTGAGGGCTATTATTCACTGTATGCCACGAAGCTTCTTGTAAAAATTAATAGCAAAGAAATTCAAACATTTTAAAACTTATAATGTAGCTGTTAAAACCCATCCTAACTCCATGCTCCAGAGACAAGAATCATTAATATAATAAATAGCATTCCACCATTTTTATCTTTGTGGGATAATATTACACATACTCACTTGAAACTTCCCATTTTTATTTGTCTTACACATTTTCCCATGCAAATACTGAAAAATAAGAACTATAAATAAGTAACATTTACATGTCATTGAGAGTCTATCATGTGCCAGTGTTATAAAAAGTTCACAATGTATTACTTAGCCTCATTACGTAGATACTATGATTATCCCCATTATAAACATGAAAAGTGAGGCACACTAGACCAGGTGTGGTGGCTCATGCCTGTAATCCTAGCACTCAGGGAGGCCGAGGTGGGTGGATGGCCATTGAAGACCAACCTGAGTCAGAGAGAGGCCCCATCTCTAAAAGTAGCCGCGCGTTGTGGCAGGAGTCTGTAGTCCCAGCTACTTGGGAAGCTGAGGTAAGAGAACCACGTAAGCCCAAGAGTCTGAGGTTGCTGTGAGCTGTGATGCCACAGCACTCTACTAGGAGTGATAAAGTGAGACTCTGGCTCAAAAAAAAAAAGTGAGGCACAGATATAAAGTATTTTGTTCAATTTCACACAGATATTAACTGGCAATTCTCAGAAATCAAAATACATGATTCCACTTCATTACTTTTTATGACTAGTTAGCATTCTTATTTTAAGTTTACAATTTTCATCTTAATAGACATTTATTTTGTTTTTTTTTACTTCTAGAAATAATGCTGCAACGTTTTCTACACATTACTTTATTCTCTCATAGATTCATAAGTGTAGAATGCAAGTTCACAGTGTTTCATTCATTTCAAATTATAACAGATGTTGGCAAATTGCCCGCCAAAATGATAATATCAGTTGACACACTCATATCAATTGTGTTAAGAGTTATCAGTTATTTACTCTTTACAAACATGTATGTAATCATTTAAATTTTTTTTCAACTAGAGAATCAAAAATTTCTTATTGTTATAGAATCTTAAAGCTGCCTGATAAAGATATGATTTTTCTGGAGACAGTTGTACACAGCATCTGGGCCTATGAGTCAAATTCTTTTTTCTCACATCCCCTTCTGCTCTGCTGGGGGAAAAGGAATGGACAGACACAGATCCCCCTGAGGAGCCCTGGCACTGACTACAACCCATAGGGTTTGGGCTTTGGAAAGTTCTAAACTCAACTGTCATCCAACTTGCTGCAGTCAACTGTTGCCAGTCACTCATCAGTGGGATGCGGCTCTGGTCTGATAACTTCCCTAGGGCTGCACAGGGAAGAAAAAATCCTCAAACACCTTATTGTCGGACAGCACTCATTGATTTTCCCATTCATTGTCCTCTACCTTGAGCCCCTCAAATATTTCATCAGCATGACATTTCTTCACTTGATATGCAGTTTGCCCTTTAAATGGCATCTTAGCATTTAAGGTCCTCTAACTGTCCACTTTCCCTTCTTCTGTGGCTGACACTTTTCCTGGAAGTTTGTAAAAAGACCTGACATTCACAGAGTCTAAGGTCTTCTAGTGATACCAAATGTAACAGGACCGGAAGCATGATCAGCACTGCACAACATTCTGTTTCCTTAGCTCGGTTTGGCTCGGGTTACAAAGCCTGGACAGCTGTACCACACACAGAGGCTGTGGCCATTTCCCTTCTATTTTACGATCGTCCCTGTTTCATTACTTTGTGCTTTCACTACATCCTGGCCTAGCAGTCTGCAGCAGCAGGCTAGAGAGATAAGGCCTTCTGGTAATAAATAAAGTAGAAGGTTAAAACCACAAGAAAGGGAATGTGGGAAATTGTGATGACAAGGCCATATGTTTAGCCTTGGATGTGTGCTCTAAGAGTAACTGGGAGCCTTTTTACCCTTTCTTAAGAGGACTTCACATTTACACTGTCTGTCATCCAAAATTCATAAATGCATATGCTTTACAGCCAGGGAAAAAGAATGTTTGACAGCACCCATTTCTCGTGGCATGTTCTACAGGGTTAAGTACAAATGACAGGCACTGTGTAAGTGGTCTCCACTCAAGATACAATTATATAGCTGAATTGTACAGAGGAAAGAAATTACAGGAATATCAATTGACTGATGATTGGCCACAAATAGGATTACATTCTCTGTTCACCTTAGAGCCTAAAACATATAGGTAACAAAGTTCTGCAAAGGGACAGTACAAAGAGGTGGGGCATAAATTCAAATGTATTGAATTTGCCAATTTGACCAATTAATAAGTAAATGTAAAATGCAGAGAAATCCTTGCTAGTATCCATTATGATACGTTTGACACATACTGTCTTGTATCATAACTGCAGAAAAACACGGATCTGAATTCCATTGTTAAGGAATGGTATTTACAGAAATTGTTGGGAAATGAGAGAATAAGAAAGAAATCTTAAATCTCCTTCCTATGCACAGGGAAAAAAATTTCAAGATAGATTTAGCAATATTTAGGATTTTTATTTTGTGTTGCTCTATTTGTTCAGACTTTGTGTGTGACTACCTCAAAAAACTGCTTTTGAGTGATCCAGAGAAACAAATTGACTTTGGACAAAAAGCTACAAATGAAAGGAGTGGCCTGAGAGGCATGAGATGTATTTACTAAAGCACGAAGGCTCCCCCTTGTGATATGAAGCGACCAGCCAGGAGGGAGCGAGGACTTGTGCTGGCTGTCAGGTGTGAGTTTGAAATGTTACTGGCCGCATTTTATTATTGGTCTTTAATTGATTTAAGTCCCCACCAACAACTGTAACTTTAGAACCCAAGGAGTCTAGGTAAAATGATTAAAAGTAGCTGCAAAGCATTTATAGAAACCACAATAAATTTCAAGTGGATTAAAGATTTAAACATAATAAATTACATAGTGAAATTTTGATGGATAATTTTATGATCTTTTGCTGGGGAAGGACTTTCTAAACAGGACATCAAAGTCACATGCCTTAAAAGAAGTTGCTATATTTTCTATGTAAAATCCCTAAACATCACCTAAATTCTTTAAACAATTAAAAGAAAACTAAGAAAAGATATTTTCAGCATATACAATAAACCAATATTTAATACACTTATGAAAATGTGAGCTCTTAAAAGAAACAAATACCCCATTTCAGCTTATAAACACACTAAGATATATCCTATTTGTAATAATGAATAAATAAATAAAAATTAGAAGACCAATGAGATAGCATGTTTTTTCATATATCTACCATCTTGGCTCATATTTAGAAGACTGATAATATTCAATGCTAAGTATGCAGAAATATATACTTTAATACATAGACTGGAGTATATATATATATATTTATATGTATATATTTAAGCTTTCTGGTGGACAGGGGGAATCTAGAAATACATATAAAAATTGAAATGTATATATGATTTTAAGTGGAAATGCAACCTCTACATATTTATCAGACAGACATGCTAACATAAATAAGCAACAAATATTCAAAAGAATGTAACCTATAATGATGAGGTATTGTGAGCAATAGTAAATGTTCATTGTTTCAAATTTGACAAATAAATTGATTTGTTTTTACAAGAGAATATCATGCAGCCGTGAAGATGATAGAGCCATGCAGCCTTATTCTCTGTAACTATGTTTTGATGTATTTTGTGTGTATTTAAAATTCTAAGAAGTCCAGGCCTTATCCCAAGGGAGGCAATTTGAAGAGGAAGATTGGATAACTGGTGATTTTCACTTTTTCTTTATAGGTTTCTATGTTTTATGAGGTTTATATAATATACATATGTAACTTTTATAATAAGGGAAATTTCTTTTATATAAGGAAAATTATTTTTCCTTAAAAGTATAAACTAAGAAATCCTTCTTTTAGCCTTTTTCTCTTACCCTGAGTTCAGATACTGAATTTGAAACTGTTAATGAAATAAACAGAGAAGTTTTTGTTTTTTTTTTTTTTTGGCTGTACATTTGTTTATTTGAAATAAACAGAGGAGTTTTATCTCCATGGTCACTATTCTTAACTGAAGAAAGTGCCCTCTAGCTGTTTGTCCTAAATACAGATAACCCTACCTAAAATAAAACTTTTAGAGTAAATTTCTGAAATTATTCCCTCCAATTGTTTCATCTTATGGAACAATTTTATTTTCATTTTATTTTTAAAATTTTTGAGTTTGGGAAGATGAAATGCCTTTCGTTACCAAGTTACGACACAGTGGGCAACAAACTATGTCTTCACTAGCAATCAACTTCTCCTTTCGTGAATGAAAACTTAACTTTAGTGACTTGTACTCTGTATGAGTATAGAAATAAAATTTGAAGTAGTTTTCATAGCATGCTAGTGTGCTAGTGTTATCTTGAACAATAACATAAATAATGAGATTGATTGCATCGTATTCTCTTATCAGGAAGGACATATTCAAATTACTAAAGGCCCAAATTTGCTATTAGTCACAATAATTACAATGGCAATGGTGATGATACTCTAGCAATGAATTATTTCAGTGTGCAAGTCCCTGCATTAAATGCTTTGTATGCACCATCTCATTTAATTTTCACAACTTAGAAACTTATTATCTACATTTTATTAATGAGGAAATCAATTTTAAGAAGAGTGATTTAGGCTCGGCGCCTATAGCTCAACCGGCTAAGGCGCCAGCCACGTACACCTAAGGTGGCGGGTTCAAATCCCCAGCCTGGACCCGCCAAACAATGACGGCTGCAACCAAAAAATAGCCGGGCGTTCTGGCGGGTGCCTGTGGTCCCAGCTACTTGGGAGGCGGAGGCAGGAGACTCGCTTGAGCCCAGGAGTTGGAGGTTGCTGTGAGCTGTAATGCCACGGCACTCTACCCAGGAGGATCAGCTTGAGGCTCTGTCTCAAAAAAAAAAAAGAAGCGTAATTTAGCCAATGTCATAGAGGTGGTATGACATGCTAGCACCTCCTTGGTCTAACTCCAAAATTTAAAAATAAAAGACTTTTTATTACTACTTTAAATTGTTTCTCAAAGATTGCCAAAGATTCAAGACAAATCACATGTCTTCCTGATAGTGGGTTAGAACTAAGCATCGTTACTGTATAAAGCATATTATAAGGTATTGTAAACCACGTTGCAATATATTTTCAAGCCTCCTTTAAAAACGGTCTCATAAATAATGTGTTAATCAATAACCAACCTCTGAGTACACTTGGAAGCAGTGACCCATCTCATACTCACCAGAAGACTGCAAGTTTTTCCACTAAACTGCAGACAACTTAAGAAAAATTGGTGAGAATGCCAATAAATTACTGCATAGCACATGTCCAATTATGTTCAGACACTGGCTTAAAATAGGTAATAGAAGTAAATCTTCAGTAGATCTGACTACTAAATTGTGCTGTAAATCTCCCTTCTTTCTTGCTCATTTGCTCTTTTACTTACATTCTTCTTGCATGTTTCCTTATTAGATTATTTTAATTTCTCTTTTAACCACTTTGGGTATATTCATGTGCTGAATTTTTTTTTCTTTATTAAATGATAGCTGTGTACATGAATGCAATTGTGGGGTACAGTGTGGTGTTTTTATATACACTTTGAAATATTTTCATCAAACTGGTTAACATAGCCTTTATGTCATTTCCTCGCTGATCACGTGGCAGGTTCCAAGTCCTGAGCACTCCCCCAATCCTCCTCAAGAAGTACCTCTGGTAAGCACCAAGGTTGAGCAGTAAAGAAAGCAAGGGAGGGGAACCGTGATAGAAATGCCACAGAGGCTGGGATGTAGAGACTTAGGGGTTAATCAATGAGCTGTGGAGAGATAAAGGTAGAGTGCCAGAGTGCTCCCTCCTTCCCAAGGTGAGGTGGCAGCACCACGGTGGCAGGGGTGCTGAGCAAGAAGAAAAGCAGAAGAACCCAAAGGCCTTTGCAGATCTGGAGGCCACACATCCTCTTCAGTTTTCTGAGAGCACTTTTCCTTCCCAACACCTTTGCCCTGGAGAGTACAGTGACGGGGACTCAGAAGACAGAAAACAGCATACAGCTGACATCATGCTGGTTCTATGCTCCAGAGAAAAAAAAAAGAAGTAGAGGAGGGCTTCAAGGCCAATCGATTCACTGGGACAAAAACTCACAACAATACTGTGTCCAGTAAACAATAAATATTATCCCCTTGCACTTGATCAGGGTCAATTCCTGGGAGGAAGTTTGAATATATTCCAGCCCTGATGCAACATGGGGGGAGCAAAATGGAACCAAGCAGGAGAAAAATGGCCAGTGGGGCTAAAGGTAGGAAGGAAAAGCTAGCAGTGAACTGTGATAAAGTGTGGATAAAGATCAGGGGCTACGGCCAGCCACAGGCCTCCCTCTGGCTCTAAGCAGTTGTGTGTTTGTGAGTGATCTTGTCATGTCACCGTTCTCTGACACTCAATATTATCCTTATATAAAAAAGCGAATACTATTCACCTGGTAAAATAACACATAATCTGTGTAAAATACCTAGCATACATAGGGCCTGGCACCTAGGAGTGTAATTAGATACACAGTGAAATTTGCCTGCTTCCCAAGAATGTCAGTTTACATCTAGGGTTGCTAGATATAAAATGAAAATACAGGATGCCCAATATTTAATTTGAATTAGTTTGAATTTAATTTTATCTATTTGAATTTCAGATAAACTAGGTATAAATTCTTTAGTATAAGAATGTTCCATGCAATATTTGAGACATAGTTCTTTCAAAAATTGCTCCTTGTGGATCTAAAATTCAAATTTCACTGCACATTTATTTTATATGGCAACTCCGTAAGTTGCATCCTAAGTTGGAGTAAAATAACCAGGATACCCTACTATTTTAAAGAACCTACAGACAATTGAGGGCCAGAAGTTCCCTCTAGGACTCACAAGGAACCAACTCTACTAGTCCTAGTCATCACTTACACTCCCTACTCACCTCTCTCCCCATCATAGAGTATGTGGAGACTGTTGGAGAGAGATATGTGGGATTAAGGAATTGTCAGGTAAGAGAGACAGTAGTTTACCACCATCCCCAAACCAACTGGGGGCAGATCTTTCCTGCGTTTGAGTGAGTTAGTTATGTACCTAAATTTCTGAAATGCCCTTTGGGCCCATGAAGTAGCACAGTTTGGGGTCATGACAAAGGTACTGAGTTTCCTATGGGTCAAATAAACCCCTCAGAAGAGAAGGGGACCTACAGTGAGGGTATTTGAAGGAGTTCTGAGAGTTCAGGCCCAAGTAGGCTTGCTAGCACCACATTCAGTGCAGGGATGAGGCTCTAGCAAACCTTCTAAAGAATTCACAAGTGGGCTCAGTGCCTATAGCTCAGTGGTCAGGGCGTCAGCCACATACACCAGAGCTGGCAGGTTCAAATCCAGCCCAGCCCTGCGAAACAACAATGACCACCATGACCAAAAAATATCGGGCTTTGTGGTGGGCACCTGTAGTCCCATCTACTTGGGAGGCTGAGGCAAGAGAATTGCTGGCACTCTGCCAGGGGCAACATAGTAAGACTCTGTCTCAAAAAAAAAAAGAATTCACCAGTGAATCTCACATAATAGACTATTTAGATGCTCTCTACAGAGAGGAGAAATGGTCAGTTGGTATTAACCAGAGAGGACTCAACACATAACAGAGACTCTGCACCAGTCCCAGCTTAATGAAAAGACGTTATTAACTCTTGTCACTCCTGCTAGTAAACACATCGGAGGAACCCAGAAGGCAGAGAAGAGGAAAGGTAAAAGCAGATCCCACCTCTTCTACTCTTCAAGCCCCTCAGGCTGGATCCTCACCGGTGCTGAGGGAAAGACGACGGACCTAAATATGAGATATGAACTCTAAATAAGACGGGGCTAAATTTTCAAGTATAGTAGCCTCTCCTTTATGTGTACAGATCGGATACTTGCTCTCAACTGTGATCTGAAAATAGATTAAGTAGTGTATGAAAAGATATTTTAAGAGACAGAGATCACTTTTATTAGAGTATTTTGTTATAAATGTTCTATTTTATTATTAGTTGTTAATCTCTTATTGTGCCTAATTTATAAATTGAACTTCATCATCAGTGTATACAGATAGGAAAAAGCATAGTATTTATACAGTTTGGTTCCATACTTGGTTCCAGGCATCAACTAGGGTCTTGAAACATACACCCTAAGAGTGGGGCTGGGGGGAATTCTCTGCTTGAGAGAATCCAGAAAGCCTGGGATGTATTCAAAATAACATGAAATGATAGGTAAGAGGAAATGTGATCACTTGGTTAAACTTACTTATGTTTGAAATATTAATTAAAGAAAAATAAAATTATTTCATGTTTGGACCCCTAGTAAATCAGACTCATAGTTTGAACTCACTAAAGCCACTTTAGCCTCACTAAAGTCAGACTGAAGTTTGACTATAGTCAAGTCAGACTCCATACAGGAGTTTAAATCTAAGAGGCCCTCCATTGAAGGAACTGGGCTCTGAAGGGTAGGCTGGTAAAGTGAGTAAAGTTGGGGCCCATTCCAATTGCTGTACAAGGATATCAATTTAATTGCATGGCAATAAAGGACAGAAGTATCAAGCCTCAGAGAAAAGTTCATAATAACAGCCACCAGGTTCACCCTTGGGTCTTGGAGATACCAAGGACCAGGCACCCTGGTTAAGCAAAATGGATCACCCATGGAGTTAGGTTTGGAATTCTGCCCTCCGGTTATGTGTTCCTAAAATTCAAGGTCATTGCATCTCAAGAAAAAGAGCATGGGAAAGACATTTCAAAGCTGGTGAATGAGAAAGGACCTCTTTATATCATTCATGCTAAGATTCTTTGTAATAGGTAATAGTAAGACAGCTACCCACTGGCTTGAGGTTGGCTTCCAACAAGCATATGGGCAATTCCTAGAGCCCTTAAAAGAAAGAATAGAGCATAAGTGGACGATTAACCTCCACAGAAGTCTTGTTTTTACGTGCATGTGAAAAAGTTACTCCTTGCCTTTAACCTTTAGCTCTTTCTTATTTAAATTGTTTCTTTGGGGCCAGACATGGTGGCTACACCTATAATCCTAGCATTCTGGAAAGCCAAGTAGGGGTGGATCACCCAACCTCATGAGTTCAAGACCAGCCTAAGCAAAGCAAGACCTCCTCTCTACTAAAAATAGAAAAACTAGCTTGGCATTGTGACAGACACTTGTAGGCTGTCACATAAGATAAGAGGCTGAGATAAGAGGATTGCATGAGCCCAAGAGTTTGGGGTTGCTGTAAGCTATGACACCATAGCACTCAACCCCAGGATGACTGAGGGAGATGCTGTCTCAAAAAATAAAAGTAAATTGTTCTTTAGATTTTAGTCCTGTTTATACTCACAATGTATTTTAGCTCTCTATTTTGTAAGTGTTTTTCAGATGAATTACCAGTATTAAGTGGCATTTGTTTCCTAAAGAAAGATTTGCCCTTTTCTCCTCATTGTTTTTATTATTTGGTATATATTCAGAACTGCCGATATACACCTCAAAGCACTACGTAGTATAAATAACCTCAGAGTGTAGTTTCACTGGTTAATGAAATAAGATTTGCTGATCTTCTGAGAGGGGCTGTCAAGTGAAGTTTAACACTTAAAACACTGAGCCCTGCTGAAAATGTACATTTGGTTTACTGAAGCTTTATATTAGAAATGAAAAATCAATAAGATAATCCCAAAGTCCCTCTAAAATACCATCTACAAAGAAGTTGAAACAGCATAAGAAGAAAAAAGAACTTTATTCTAATTACAAGATGTAGAAAAACTTGTACCAATTCTCAGATGTGTTCAATAAAGGCAGAAGCAAGGATCTGGCTATCTTTGTAATAAATGTACAAGGGCTTGGGATAGTATTACCGAGTTTCCACCACATGGAGCACTCAAATACACAAAAAACCCTTCATCCAGTTCACCAACAGCAAGGATTGCTGTGGGGTAGATACCGTACACATAATTCTAAAATGGCACCCAGATATCTGTACCGGCCCTGTATGATCCTCTATTTTTGAATATGGGCCATGCTGTAAATCTGATGAGAAAGTCCTTCTCTTGATTAGATTATAAGCCACAATCCACTTTAAGAAAGGGGAATGTCTAATCAAATGACCCCTTAAACGTGAATGGGGTCTCCCCGGTAAAAGAGATGTGTAAGAAAGATGAAGTATGGGAGGCATTCCAAAGCAAAGAACGTTGTCCACTGCAGGCCTTGAAGAAGGAGGGGGGCACATGGTGGCTACATCCACAAGGGACTGAACTCTGCCAATACCTGAGTACGCATGGAAGTAGATTCTTTCCTAGAGCCTCCATAAATGTAGCCTTGTGAGCCCCTGAGTAGAAGAAAACCCAATTAATCCTGCCTACACTTGGAGCCAGTAAGTATTTACTATTTTAAGCCCCCAAGTTTGTGGTAATTGTGATTCAGCAAACAGACCATTTATACAGGGGATAGCAGTTATCCCTTAACATTGTCCAAAAGGAGGTCATAAGCAAATTACTCTTAAAAAGGTAAGTCAGAAGATACCATGACCCCGGCTAGTCATGAGAGCATCAAGCAGACCCAAATTGAGGTATGTACTCTAAAATAGCTGACCAACACTCCTCAAAACTGCCAAGGTCATGAAAAACAAACAAACAAAAACACTCTCACAGACCACAGGAGAGTAAGGAGCCGTATGACTAAGTGTATTATGCTATCCTGGGTGGCATCTTGGAGCAGAAAATGAACACTGGAGGAAAAACTGAATAAAGTCTGGAGTATAGCTTTAAAATAACTAAGTAAACTCACAGTATCTGAAAAGTAGCATAGAAATATGTGATGTAAATGAATTAAATAGTGGGAAAATGAACTTTAAATATATAATTAATTTTACTTAAATGATATTGGTTTGGGTTATACTTAATTTGATAGGATATTATAATTAACTTTATAACTTCATTATAATTAACTTTATTACTATTTTCAATAAATGTGGT
This sequence comes from Otolemur garnettii, assembly GCF_000181295.1. Lineage (NCBI taxonomy): Eukaryota > Metazoa > Chordata > Mammalia > Primates > Galagidae > Otolemur > Otolemur garnettii. Next base: position 28,465,605 of record NW_003852400.1, read on the forward strand.
ATTTCAGATTTTTTTTAAAAAGTATATCACATTAAAAGAAGTATAGCTCGAGCATACAATCTTTTCTTTATGGCCTCAGTGGAACCCAAGGTCAATCCAGAGCGAAACTAGGAAGTGTAATTTCTGTATCTTAAGGCTTTTTATGCTGTTACATCGCTAACATAGGTCAGGCAGTAGAGGGAAGATTATTAGGTGTCGCCCTCTAATCTGAGCTTCTAATTCTTAAGAGATCACTGGAGGACCCACAAATTTAAAGGTTCTCTTCCAGAATGTTTAATGTGCTATTTTAAAGGTGAACTCAAAGATTTACCTGCAAAGGGGATAAGGATCAGGCCCAGGGTCCCGCAGCAGCCAGCATGACACTATTAATATCAAATGCAAGGCCTTCCTTATACTGCTTTAATTATCAATGCTAATAGAAAAAGCACGGGGCAATAAATTTCAGATTTAGTCGGCAAAGGAAAGCTAGTTTTCATGTTTCATTTTTAAAGGCATTCTATTCCTATTTAAGCGTCCTTGCCTGTTCTTTCAGAGCAGATCTTGCTATAGTCGACAAAGCTCCTATTGAACTAAAGAAAAGAGGAGGCAGTGGACAGCTTGGTTTTAACTTTTGTTTAATCTTCAATTATTTACTGTCAATGCTGTCAATGTTCATGGTAAAAGGTTACAGACTGGGGATATACTGCCCTTCTCTGCCTTAAGATGATAAGAATTTTATCTGAAATTTGAACTGCTATTTGTCCATTTGAGAGCATATATATATAACATTGTATTTACCATTCAATTTCAGACATATATATATATATATATTCTTTAACTCAGAACAGGCCTCCCCAAGAGTTAGACAGGATAGAGATTACTATTCCTTCTATGCAGATGAGGAAATTGAGGTACGACCAATGGATTGAAATTCAGATATTTGGCCCCCTTGTCCAATATTGCTTTGTAAGTAAATGTGCCTTTGATTTGTTTTTGTGTCCCCTTTATGCCACCCACAGGCATACCTTGTAGAGACTATGTGTTTTTGTGATCCCTGACTACAGAGGTTTCCCAGAGTCCAGGCCTTTCTGATACCATTGCTAACAACTTGGGACCTTACACCACTCTTTCCTTCTTCCTAAACAAAACTTCAAAATCCTGCTCAAGCTTTGTTTCCCAGTGAAGCCTCTGATTTTTCCCAAGAACCAACTCAGGAATAGATTACCAGAGTTGCCATTTGTCCTGGACCTCACACAAAGGGGCTCAAGTTTAGCCTTTGACACTGTCTCTGAATGAGGTTATACGGACAATAACAGAGACACCACAAAACTTTAAACTTGTCTCCAATCCCCAATAACCTGACCAACATATACTGTACCAACACATGTGGATGTTTATAAATTGTAAAGTTACCATTTGATGGACACTACTACACTGCATTATATTTTAAGTGTGAATTAGTTTTAAATAAATATTTGAAATCCACCACCATTTTTGAAACCCTATTTCTACGTTACTTTTTTTTTTTTTAGTTTTAGTATATACACAGTTTCAACATATATAATGACCACAAGTTATCTCAAATCCTAGGAGGCATCCTTTCAGGAGAGATGTCTACTCCTATAAATGGAAAGATGAACAAATAGTAAATAAGTGTATTTTCAAAAATTTACTTATACAATGTTCTAAGTGACTTACCACCTAGTAACCATATTAATAGCTTGTAACTATTTTAATAAATGCATTTTTAAAGAAATCATGACAATAAATGAACTATACATTTAGAGATGAGTTTAGTTTGTTAATTCAGAACATTTTTCTATTTCAAATATGAGTCAGCCCCCTATAACTTGCTTGCAGAAAAGAGAAGAACAAGAAACAGAAAAGTAGAATTAATAGTGAACTTTTAACACAGAGTCAAGTTCAGGCTCAGGGTACAGAGTAATTCAGACAACCATTTGTATATATAACAATGTGAATCTTTTTCTGACCCTTCCCAAACACCTCCCCCTCAGCCAATTCATTCACCAGTATCAGTGGCCCATAAACCCAAGCTAATCTCTGGGTGGTCCACACTACTTTTTCCCATCCATTCCGGTTCTTGTCACCTTCCAGAGAATTCCTTAAAGCTCTCTTTCATGCATGAACTTTCTCCCAAAAGGAAAAGCACTTTTCTTATTTCATCCTAACAATCTCACAGTTATGTATACAATTATATATGCAATTACATGTGCAGAATTACTGTGTAAAAAAGTCAGGGTTATGTGTGCAATTGTGTACAATTATGTGTACAGAAAAAGTACCATGGCAGCCCAAGACATGGCTAAAATGTAGCAAAAAGATAAAAACATCTATAGCTGTATCCTAGGAATTGATTTATGTTTTATTCAGGAAATTTTTTTTTGCACTCCTACTATCTGCCCTTTCATATCCAGTACTGCTCCTAATATTGAAAACCCTTTTCCCTGAAAATAAAATACAACTATCACAGGTTGAGATTTAATTTGCATTTATTTTGAATAAAGGTACATTTCCATTCCCTCCCACTGTTTTTAACTGCAAACAATGTACTGTTTCTGATTCTAAGTAATTTGTTTTCTCTTTTTAATGGAGGAATCATACTAACCGTTCTGATTTAAAGGTTTTCCTTCTCAAGGAGCTACAGAAATGAAAATTGGCCCTAGTCATTATGTCTAGAGCTAAAAATAAATACAAGTACCTGGAACCAAATCCAAAGGGTCCAACAAGAAACAAGTCTACTCTCCCTTACACATCTCTCATTCTCTCTCCCTCTCCCCTGAACACCCTGGGTTTTGTTTTCATGTGATTCTGTTTCTGAGAAAACACAGTATGCTTCATTTAGGCATATTTCACTGTTTCTTTAATCTAAGCAGCTGGCAAAGAAGATCAAAACTGTAAGAGGACAAGATGGTATAGTTACATGTGGCCAAAGGTAATACATACTGTGTAAGCCAAATAGAAATTTTTCTAATGATAGGAAAGACTGATTTAGTAAGCCAAAGTCTCCCCAGTGCCTGGATTCAGGCTCATGAAAGCCCCATGGAAGCAATAGGGAAATAATTCTCTTCTTTTCAGTGATGAGGAAATTAATGCCCAGGAAGGTTTACAACTCATGCAGGAATCTGTACTCCCAGTCCAGTTTTCCATCTCTTGGGCTAACCTGCCATGAGTCAAGAAGTCACCATTCTAAGAATAAATTTAAATATGTAAAATATTTAAAGTCACCCCAAGTGATTGTTGATCAGCTCATTACTACATTTATTATAATGCTGTAGATATATAAATATAAATACATATACATATATATATTTTTAAATGGCAGACAATAAAGACAGAGAAACCAAAATTTCAGCCAAACAAAAGAGAGACGTGCAAACGGTGATTGCATTCCTGCCTCATATTTAGAAGCTCAGAAGCTGAGCAACAAGCAAGCATGTACCTTAGGCTAGAAGCAGTAGCAACAACACACATTTACAAATTATGAAAAGGGCAAAATGCTCAGTCTGCATTGTTCAGCACAAAGAATTCCCCAAAGCTTCAGAGACATGTCCTTTTAATGAGAAACCGTAGTTTGCAGCCAGATGCTCCTCATCATTATGAACACTTTAGCACCAGAAAGAGGCACAAAGGGGGCTGTGAGCCCAGCACTTTGAAAACAAAGGCCTCTGTGGATAAGCGCACCTATTAATATAAATGGTTTTGAATAGATTCAGTTTCTGCTCTAAGTCTGTCAATTAACGGCAATAAAAGTAATATTTCCATAGCGTTCCAAGAAAAACAAGACATCAGGCGTATCTAGAGACACCAAATTTTCTATTAACTGTGATCATTTCTGTTGCATGAATATAAAAACAAAAAATATTCCCTTGCAAATACGGATACCTCCTAGCTTGCTCTTACACTAGAGCTAAGCAGCCCACATCATTCGGGTTTGCATTTGTCTTACCATTGGACAGGAGCGGCCTAAACACACTTCCATCTAGTTGTAGAAATGAAAATATTAGCGTAATAGTAAAGTTGCCATGAAAGAAAGCTGAGTAAATACACTAATGATGCATTAGTGTATTAATGATGTATTAATATTGCATGGTAATTTCTCTTTGCATTTGGCCTTGAAGAAATGGTAGCTTGACACTTATCTATGAAATTAAAATCAAAATAAGTATAATAAGGATAAAGTATCATCAAACTACAATAGCATCAAAGAACATAAAGTCAGACTCCTAGGATTAAATCTCAGGTCTAACACGCCTTTAGCTGCAGGCCTTTGAACACACCACTTCACCTCTCTAAACCTCTCCTTCCTCATCTGTGAAATGGGGATAGTAAAAAGGTCCACATCATGGGGCTGCTGTGAGGATGAAATGAAATAATCCGCACATAGTCCTTAACACATGCTCTTTAAATCTGTAATTTAAAGGCATCTTAGGACAATTTGAAACTTGTCATCCAGGAATTTCACACACAATTTTACATTTGGGAATTGTGGTATGTATTTTAAATATGTCCATAAGATTAAAAAAGTCAAATTCACTGTCTAAGCTATGTTTCCATGGAGGTGCATTAATGCAAATTAGACAGAATGACTTTTCCCAGTTATAATTGGACTGAAATGAGGTGGAAGGAACAGAAAGACAATTAACTTTAGCTTTCTTTCTTTTTTTTTTTTTAATCTCCAACAGTTCGGAGTAGGTTTAGTACCTGATGGTTGTAGACTGTCACTGCTGCCAGGCAAAATTATTCAGAGACCTTCAAGGGGCTTTGTTTATCTCATTTTTCAATTAACCTCTGCGTTTTAACTTCATCATAATGCTTATGCCAATTCACACCAAAGAACAAATAAAAAAATCCCTGTGTGCTGTCATTATTTCTTTGCTTTACAAATCAAGTTTTATTCTTCTTTTTTAAAGCATGAAGCAAATGCATGGAGGATGTAAATATCAGGTGGTGAAGAACAAGCAAAGTGGCAAATGATTTCATAGAAATAAATTTTCGTATTAACCTTTTTCTTTTCTTTTCCTCAATTCTTCATGTGAGGCAACAGCAAAGTTTAGAATTATGAGAGCTAAAATCAAAGTACTTGAAGGTTGGGAATGTTGTTGTCATCTTAGTTTGAAATTTGGGGGCCGATATCACTACAGATGTGATGAGAGATGAGGATCCATTTTTTGAGTCAGTGTCACTAGACTTAAATTGAAATCTGCACATCTACTTCAAACGTATGCGAGTAAACACCTCACACTTATTTATATTAAGTCAGTACCAAGAAATAAAAAGCTTTTAGATAAGCATATCCAGATAGTTCGCATCATTTGAAATAGCATTGAGAGTTTAATCCTTACACTGATAAAGTTCCCTCCAGACAATTAAAATCTCCTTCATAAAAAGTATCAACTGATAGAGATGATATACACTGTTTTCTATTTTTCTGCCTAGGAATAAAAAACATAAAATTTGGCATGTTTCCTACATTTAAAAAATCTTCTTTAGAGGCATACAGTAAGTATAAAATGAATAAAACTACAGTACCAAATATAATGTAATCTGCAGGTACTGAATGTCCATAATGAGTTAATGATGTAAGCTTGTGCTAATCTGGCTATTTAAAAGCACTATTAGCACTATTAAAAGGCTATTTAAAAGGAAATACACAGTCAGCTACACAGGGTAAAGGTGCTTTGCAGTGGACTATAGGTGTTAACATCATGTTAGTCTGCTTGAGCTGCTACCTCAAAATACCAGACTGAGTGTCTTTAAAAACAGAAATACATTTCTCACAGTTCTAGAGACTAAGAAGTCCCACAATCTGGGTGCTGAGAGTAGACTTGGTTCCTAGAGAGGACCTTCCTGGCTTGCAGAAAGTTCTCTTTCTCTTTTTACAAGGGCACTAATCCCAGCATGAGGGTCCCACTCTCCTGACGTAATCAAAACCCAATTGCTCTTTAAAACTCCACCTTTAAATAACATCACACAGAGGCTATGGTTTTAACATATGAATTTGGAGGGTACAGAAACATTCAGTTCATAGCAAATATAAAGAATATAAATGTTAATGAAAATCTTTCAATAATGTCTGTTCAAAAGAGATTTTAAGGAAGCTCTGCATATGAGGGAAGCAAGGTGAATGTGATTGAATGAATAAAAATAAAAATATGAGTTTCTGAAGGTTTCTAGGTAGATAAAGCCAGAAAAGTGCCAGTATTTCCTTCTGAGAATAAATATTGATGAGACTAAGAAATGTATAGATTATCTGCATTTCTGCTATAATTAATCTTTTTTCTTTTTTCTCCCACTTAATGACTGAAATACAGAGTTAATTCGTATTGGCACTGACAATGACAAGTCATTTGGTGGCCTTGGAGTTCCTTATCAACCAGGTATAAGCCCTGACTTGAACAGATTGTGCCTCCATATAAAAAGTACAATCAAAAGTCATTGTACAATGGTTTTCCTTTTAAGACACCAAACTGAATTCAACATTTTAATATTTTTATTTTGTCACCATTCGAATAAGAGATGGTCTGACATTCCCAACCTTTTCTATAAGACCCTGAAACAACCTTTAGTCAGGAATAGTCTTTGATATTACAAGCCTGGGGTGGATTTGAAATAGACATGTAACTTAACAAATAAAACACTATATCTCTATATATTCATCCCTATAAGCCAGGCAGAAAAGAATGTGATATTTCATTCTTTGTAAGAAAAAAGGAATCATGGGAAAAAAATCATACTAAATAAAAATATATGTAATTTTAAAAGAAAAAAGAACCAAAAATTAGAAGTATAATTATAATAAAGAAATATTGCAAACATCCAAGTACATTTTCAAAAGTATAAAATGTTAAAAGTATAACACTAATTCAGAAAAATATTCTACACTCAATGATAGTAAGCCTTTGGATTCTGTACTTGAAGAAGGATCTTGAATTATAATAGCTACAGCCCCAAGGAAATTATGATAGCACTCTCTTTCATCTTTTTGGTGTTAACAAATTTTTCCTAACTTGCATAATTCAACTTTTAACTGGGATAGAGACATACGAACCTGCCAACTTCTGTGAAAACTGGTCTGAGCACTTGACATTGTCACAAGTTTCTATTTAGCTCAAGGCAGAGTGGCTTCCAGGGGATGGATTATGAGCTGTGCACTCATCAGTACTAGAGCTCTCACATTCTAGATCACTGGGCCCAGAGAGATGGCCCACCAAGCATGGTAAAGTGAGAAAAATTCAAAGACTCCACAACATTCTGGTTGACATCAGGCATCCCAGAATGAAAAAAGCTATCACCTCCATTACTCATAACAACAAATTATAGGAAAAGACATGCTAAAGTTCATGTCATATGTTAAAAATATAATTATTAATATTGATATAATTTGGGGGAGTTAATAGTACATAGAAAGTTTGGCAATCACAGAGAAATGTTTATGCTTTGCAATATTGAGATATAGACATTTCAGCTAAATATGCTAACAAACATTCTACACATATGTATACATGTTTGTACACCAGGAGTTAAGCACATAGTTGAAAACCAGGCAGTGTTCTTTACTTTTTTCTTTTAGAAAAGATTTTGTTCGGAACAAAACCAAAACTATGAATAAATATTCCATAATCAAAATATAATATTGATTGGTCAGAAAAAATTTGTATTGATTACTCATATTTTTCTTATTCTTTCTATGTACAGGTTACTATTGAGTTTTACAACAATAGTATTTGTCTCAATCTGTTTTCTGCTACTACAGAAGGATACTATAGGCCAGGTAATTTGTAAAGAAAAGATATTTATTTGACTCATGATTCTAGAGCCTGGGAAGTCCAAGAGAATGGCCTCTGGCTAGAGTTGTCCCCTGGTGGAATGTAGATACATGTGAGTGAGTGAGACAGTGAGAAAAGAAGTGGCTGAATTCCACTTATAACTAACCCACTTCCAGTAACAGCTTCGATCCATTCATAAGGGGTGTGCCCTCATGGTCTAATCATCTCTTAAAGATCTCATCTCTCAACACTGTCATACAATGGCAATTAAATTTCAACATGAGTTTTAGAGGTGGCATTCAAACAGTAACAGTTTTCTGTTCATAAATATAATGGTTTATATAAATATTCATTCAAAATTTTGTTTCACATTCTAGACACAAACATCCTCATTAAAAATAAGCTTCATGTTTCAATCACCTTGGCAAGGCATTAAAAAAGATGAAAAGAGGGTCTGAGAATTCAAAGTGTGATATCATAATAATTTTTAAAAGATCTTCTGAAAGCATTATAGCATTGACTTCTAAGGCTTCCATTTTAACATAAACTAAGAGTAATTTAAGAAACTCATGACTATGTATGAATTATCAGGATTAAAAAAAAGGAACAAGAGAGTAAATTTATCAGGCTCACCAGCATAAATGAGCAAAATAAATACTCATATAACATCTATTGGAATTTAAGCAATACTATATATAAAAGATATTATTATAACTATACTATACACTTATTAATTTATTTTTATTCATAACCACAAACATAATGGATTCTCCTCAACTTTGCTCTTCCTATAGGGGAATAAGGACAATTGCTGGTGATATTTTTTAGGAAGAATTCTTCACTTAGTGCCATTTCATTTTCATTTCTCAAATAATTGACTTTCCCAATATATATTTTTGTTTCTCCCAATTTTACTAAACTGCACTTTATTTAAAAGAGAATAAACATATCAACAGGAAATAGCTTGTTCATGTAAAGCAACGTTCAGTTTAGAACTGCAAACAAATATACAAATAATCTTTACAATGGACTATGATACTGTAGGGTGATAATAGTCTGTGCAGACTTCTATAGATCACAAAGAAAAAATTGAACTCATCATCAAGGAGGCAAGGCACCCTATTGGGGGGGGGGGAAGCATGTTAAAATGTGAAAAGATTTCACTCAAACAAAGGTGATAAGAGGGTTCTCTTTAGGAGAACCACTGTATGTCATCTAATTTATGATGCCCTCAGGCTAAGATAGATCATTATGTTATGTACCATTAAGAATCTCTTTTTAAAGTTGCCAATCATAACTGTAAAACAGCGTGATTTAATATGTATTCCTATTTCAGAAATAACAAAATGTGAAAAATATGAATTGCAGAATCATTTGTGCAGTGGCATCGAAGAGGGACAATTGTTTGAAGAGCTGAAAGATGTAAAGAAGTTTGTATGTAAAAAAACGGAAATACAAACAACAAAGTATGAGGTGTTACCAAGGGATCCAGGGACGAGTGTATGTGCACCTGTTTGGGTACAAAGGAGGTAGGAAAAATCCCAGAGAGTTTGAGGATGCAGTTAAAGGGCAGAATAAGTAATTTGTATGACTTTGCATACTGGGAGGCATTACAGGGTAGACAGGAGAGTAGATGTGAATGTAATGATGTGACACCCACCCCATCCCTATCATTCTTATGGGAATTCTGGGCTAAAGGTCTTTATGTACCAGGCCAGGCTAGCATGTCTAGTCCAAGTTTAATCATTCCCAATCTTTCAAGAGTCTAAAGTAGCAGAGTCCAGCAAAAACTAAGAGGTCACCATCCTGATAACTGTCTTAATTTGTGTCTGAGCATTTGTCCACAATCTTTGTTAAAAGTTCAAAGAAAATATAGGTAGTGAGATGCCATAGAAATTGTGTATCCCTAGGTACAGAGATTTACTCATATGCTAACTTTTTAAGTAAACATTAAAGTGTTAGCAATAAAATCTTTTCTCTTTAATATTCATTCAAAGTTCCCACTGACCTTAAAGTAGAATTAAATACAGCACAACTGTCCTAAGAGAATTAATCATTTCTTTATCACTAGTCAGGAATCATTTTCTCAAATGCCAACTCTTGCCCTCTAATAATTCACTTCTACCTGCTGTGGATCCCTGGTTGTGTGCCCGAGCTCTCTCCTTGACCTCGGCAGAGCAAGTTGGCTGCAGTACAAGCTGTCCTTGAGACCACCTGGGAGCCTCAGATTGTGCCCAGTGCGGCAGCCTGTCAGAAACGGGCGACTGCCAGCGCAGAGCAGGGAACACCTGTGCCTCACAGTCTGCACTGGCCACTCTTCCACTCCCAAGAGTCTCTTAAGATGCAGGTCAAGTCTTTCTTCAGTCATAATTTAGGTACTGACATTTCTCAGTGCATCTTACCCCTTTGCACCATCAGTGCTGAGTGAAAACTTTCGAATTTGGTAAAGGCAATCAAACTTTAGGTATTAAGTCAGGTTATCTTTAGGTCCCAGAATCCCATTTATATGACTAGGGATTATTTATTTCCCTCCAACCACTTGTAATATCCCAAATATTATAATGGTGTCTTCAAACACACACAGACACACACACACACACACGCTTGCACATGTGAAATTGAGCCTCAACAATGAGTTCCATTCAGTTTGTACTGGTCCTGTGCTGGATGCTGGAGCCTTAGGCATGATCTTTGCCTTCAAGTAGGTCACAGTCTAAAGGGACAGACAAAACACAGATATGATTAAACATAACATCTAATAAAATGTACAGCAGATAAGGAAATGCTAATGACTGTAGTTATTTTCTTTTTAAAATCACAATTTTAAAAGATCTTTCCAGCAAGACCTCTCTACTGGAAAGGTAACAAAAATAAAGCTCATAAACGGACAATGTGCCTGTTACTCTAGACCTGTTCCAAATCAGCCTCTTCACGCTCCTCCTGTCGATTGACTTCACCCCTACTTGCTGATTCAGCTAATGTGCATTCTATACATCAGCTACCAAAACTTCTGGAAAACATTTATTGCTTCAGAACTATCTCAAGATTTTCCTTTATATTCTGTCCCTGAGTTGATTTAAGAAGATCATGCTTTTCATGACTTTGTAGTCAAAGCACAGCGAGACTTCAGTCAATCTCAACTGCCCAGGGATTCTGCTAAATGGTCCCATTTTACCAACTGTGGCAAGACCTACCTACAAATTTCTCATCTATTTATAAAGAAGAGGTTTTGTTTTGTTTTTAATCCTGAATATTAATTAGCATAGCTAAGAGGAAGAGTCATTAATTGGAAATCTGTTTACTTGGGTGCCTATATTTTGTAAGCATATTTACTTCTTTGAAAATGTAAAGGCTCAGAATCTAGGTGGTTTTCTTTTTTTTTTTCTTTTGGTTGTTACTGTTTGGTTAAAATAAATAAATCACTATGGAACAAAATCACCTTGAACTTCAAAATTTCCCTTTTATCTATAAGAGCAGAAGTGTGAGTAAGGCATAGTGCTATTTTTATTTGTGGATGCATCAAAATTCAATTGTATTTTTAAAATTTGACTGGCTAACCTTGAGATTTTATGAGATCATTATGACTAGCCTCAGTATTTTATTTTAATAAAAAGTAGTTATTCCATTTTAACTGCTACCGACATAAGAAATAAGAATTGATTTTAAATGGGGCTTTTAGTGAATAGTTATAAGTAACTAAAAAAGTATAATATAAAAACATATTATTGATCAGCATTTACAAAGTAATTCCAACTTATTTTTAAAATTAATAAGGGACATGTTAAGATATTAGAACATTCTAAAAACTGGAGTCAAAAGATCAAAAGTCTTAATTTCGAACTTTGTTCTATCACCTAATAGTAATAACACTTGAGTAAGTCACGTAACTCTTCTCCTATGTCAGTCTTGTTTATAAAATGAGGCTGATAATAATTCTGAACAGGATCCTGTAAGATTTTAATAATAATAAACATTTAGTAAGTGCTTATAATGTATTATTAACCCTTCCGTGTACTTTAAATGTGCACGTAAGGTCTTGATAATTTATAATGGCCTCCCTCAGGGAACAAGACTCTATCTAGTTTACTCACTCCCAGAGAATAGGATTACCAGATCATAGCCAAGAGCTCTAAGTAGGAGGCTGAAATCAGCTTCACTGATTTCCCCATCCTCACCTTGGATAAACAGAGGACTAAGGTACTTTTCTCTACCAAAAGTTTAAAAAGGAATAGTCTCTCTCTTCCTGCTGATTAAAACCACAAAGAAAATACATGACATGGGTGCTCTAAAAGGAAGAATGTCATTTAATTATTACAAGAAATATTCAACTGGTGAAAAGCCATAATCTAAGAAAGATAAATCCCATCCATACTGTAGAAACAAAATGTCTTTCTTTCTGACTCAGACTCATATATTCATGCCTATGAAAGGAAAAGTATGAAAATGCAAAAATGAGAAATATAAATCCCAAAGGTATGAAAGAATATAATTCATTCTGGGATTAATAAGGTAAATAAGTTAGTATGTGTTACTTGAAAAACAATAGAAATCTCAAAAACAAATTTCTCTACCTTGGATGTAGATTCTCCTTTCCCTTTTTGGTTTTATTGCCTGCTAGCTAGAGCACAGCCTGAAGATCTTCATGTAACTGAATATTCTACTCTCGTCTTAGCCAGAAAGAGGATTGGCCTGCTATCTCTAAAGTCCTTGTAAAGAGAAACCCCAGAAAATAATGTGAAATAGAGCAAAAGCGTACAGCACTTGCTACAGTATAAGAGCTTGCTTTCTATTTGCAGAGCTGAACTTGATGACTCCTTCCGACTTCTCAGACTGAATTCTATATTCATTTCTTTTCCTTCAACTCCCAAGACTAGATACTTGCCTTCCTAAATATATCTCCAGGCATCTTCAGAACAGCCCTACTCTCTTGTCCCTGCAGCCCAATACACACATAGAGCTTAATAATTTATCTGATTCCATTGAGAGGCATGGATTCCTGAGAACTGCTTCAGCTTCAGTGTAAACAATAAAAAATGACAGGCCTGGGTCAACCTGAGATGTGGTGGACAGACACAAGAGACGTTAAATCAAAGCTAGTGCTGTTAAGACATAAACTCTACAGAGGAAAAGAAGAAACTAATTTCTTCATTACACATATCCTAATATTTTGCGTTTTCTCTCAAAAATTCTAGATAAATCCAAGAATAAACGGAAGATATGTCTGTGCTGATTCTGTTTCAAATGTCTTTATTTCCTATCTCTTCTGGTTTCTTCTTTGGGTAGAACATACTTAATTCTCAAAAATAACCCATATTTATTCACAGCACACATTCAAATATAAGCTTGAGCATTTAGACTACTTTTGCCAGCACTGGGATGAAAGGCAGACAATCGATGCACCAATATTTTAATTATCAAGCATTTATGTTTTTAGATCAATTAAAAAAAAAAAAAAAAGAAAGGCAGACAATCATGACTATTGGGATCTAGTTCCCCCCCTAAAAAAATAGCCCAGTGAAGAAATATCAAAATATGAAAGGAAATTATCAATAATCTTCATGTGTTGGTTTTACCCAAAGAAAGAATCTTCTATATACTGGTATAGAGTACTAGCAAACAAATTGAAGAACTTACTGGGTCCAGTGGTATATTTTACCATTGAAACCTACGATCAATAACTCTAGATAATTGTTTATAAGTAATTTTAAAGAGAAAATATATATTACAAATGATGTGGAAATGGACATACCTACGTTGTTAATAGTTGTTGCTCAATAGTCTTTTCTTTTAAAAATATTCTGATTAAGGCAGCTTAAAACTAATCCCTTTTCACTGATCTTGGCAGAGTATTTTTAGCGAGTAATTCTATTTAATTTACTGCACAGAATTAATCCTTTTCATTGCTTAAGGCAAAAGAAAGACCAGAGAAAAACAAAGACTCTAAACTGGGGTTGAGATTGTTACATGGAATTCTTTCTTTCTTAATTGAAACAATTGAATGAGGTATTTTGTATTATAAGTAAATCCTTCCTCTACATTTATTTTGCCTCCTTCTTAGGGAATAAAAATCATGTATTACAAGGCAGGTATCAAATGCTAGCTGTATGACTGAGTGAAAATTTATGATCACTTCCAGAATATATAAAATTAAGATTCTTGTGTCAACTAAAATGAAAAATAAAAAAAGGATATCATGAAGATATTTTTTTCCTTTTCTGAATTTAGGAGAAAATCCTAAATTATCCCTGTCTCTGCAAATTAATCAAAATCTGGCCTTTTACACTGCTGCTTACAGGCTAATCAATGAAGCTTTATGGTTTTTTTTTTTTCAATTCTAAAATTCTTTAGAAAACAATAAAAAATCAGTGAAAAAAATGAGATCTCATAGCCCTACTTGCTTGTATATCAATATATCAGGCAACAAAATAAAAGAAGTGATAGAGGGCGGCACCTGTGGTTCAGTGAGTAGGACACCAGCCCCATATACCGAAGGTAGCAGGTTCAAACCCAGCCCCAGCCAAGCAATAAAAAAAAAAAAAAAAATAGCTGGGCATTGTGGCAGGCCCCTGTGGTCCCTCCCAGCTACTCCAGAGGCTGAGTCAAGAGAATTGTCTAAGCCCAATAGTTGGAGGTTACTGTGAGCTGTGACGCCATAACACTATCAAGGGTGACAAAGCCAGACTCTGTCTCTAAAAAAAAAGAAGAAGTGATAAGACAGGAGCAGAGGTAAAGAGCATAAATGCATTATCTTCAGGGAAGATTCATCACAACACTTCTGCTTAAATACCCTTGGCCACAGCAGAGTCAGAAAGCCATTTATTTAAGAGCACGGGAAACTGGGAAACATAGGTAATGCTGGGTTATGCTGAACCAAAAACTGAGGACTTTATTCAGAAGGAACAGGTGTTAAGGGGCAACCAGCAGGCTTTAAAATATTCTTGTTTCTTTAACCACCCATAGATTCATGTGGAACTCAGTCTGCACTTCCCCAAGAGAGCCAGTCAAGTCTGATCCAGTTTCAGTATCCAGCTCAAAGTCTAGGCTATCTCAGTGATATGATGCATCAGGTCTGGATATGATAATGCATGGTCTGGCAACCTACAAAATAAAATATAAAGGCAGGCGTGGTGACACATACCTATAATTCTAGCTACTTAGGAGGCTGAGGTGGGAGGATTGCTTGAATCCAGAAGTTGGAGACCAGCCTGGGCACTATAGCAAGACCCCATTTCAGAAAAAAAAACAAGAATATACAAAGTAACATACTAATTATGTATCCCCTCATGATATCCAAATGCAAAGTAAAAATGGGGTTCCCTCTTTTTAAAAAAGGAGAATTTGGAAGTTCGTAGCCATCACTGAGCCCTTACAATTACCAAAATCCAGCTGGCCAGGAGTTATGAAGCTTTCCTTCTTTGAACCAGAGTAAATTGCATGAGTAGGTAATCTAGCTAATTTCATTTTACTTTCTGAGGACAATCTGCCCATTGTCTTGGCCCTCACTTCTCCCCACTGTATGTACCCTATGTTCACAGGGGGTATATCCAGGCACTGGAGTTTGCCCTTTCTGGTGGCTGTTTAGATTTCATAGGCTGCTCTCTGCTGATACAGCTTAGTGTGCCTGAGGGTTGTACTACATACTGAACAATTAGAGGCTTTTGCAGTCTAGTCTTGTTGGTTGGGGTGGAAAGATCAGCATTTACAATTCTCTCGAAGAGTATTTATTTCCAGTAAATTCCAGTTGCAAACAACTAGAACTGAAAATCTCACCTAGACATAATTTTTAGGCCTACATAATCTAGTTTTAATTACTAGGCTCTCATCCTGCTCCTTCGCTCTCTCTCTTCCATTGCCAGTCCATGAGGATACTACCCTGGGGACATAAGAAAAAGGCAGTGCATTAACCCACTCAGCTATCATAACAAAATACCACAGACTTTGTGACTTAAACAACAGAAATTTATTTTTTCAGAGTTTTGGAGGCTGAAAGTCCAAGGTCAGGTGCCAGCAGGGTTGGTTTCTGGTGACGTCTCTCCCCTGGTTTGCAGACAGCCACGTCAGTGTATCCACATGTGTGTTTACACATGAAGAGAGAGCAAGACCTGGTATCTCTGTCTCTTTTTATAAGGACACCGGAGTCCTCTAGGACTGGAGTCCTATCCTTATAACCTCATTTAACCTTGATTAACTCCTTAAAGGTCTAATCTTCAAATATAGTTACATTGGAGTGTAGGGCTTCACTATATGAATTTGGGGAGGGTGGTACAATTCAGTTTATAACCACAAGATTGGGGGGGAAAGGTAGGGCTTTGGATCTGATCTTTGCCACTAGCTTTGCTGCTATACCTGGCCTGAAAATTGCTTTAGTTCCTAATAAAATCTTTGCTGCCTTGTTTTGGGTTAGAGAATCAATTGAATAATTTAACTCTGAAAATTCTTAAATTACCAAATTCTCAACCAGTTTGCATTCCAGAGATGGTTGAGTTGAGCATAGCAATATTACCTCTATCTCTGCTTGCAATATAGCCAACTTCTACAGCCTTACTGAAAGCAACAACAGCAAGATCCAACATTTTTAATTATTTTTGCCATTTTCCCTTTTTAAACGTTACCCTCAGCAGACATATGGACTACTCTACCCTCTGCGGGGGGGGGGGGGGGGTCATTAGCTTTCCAACCTGCAATGAGATCTGTTACCTGGCCACTTACCCTAATCGAATACCACATGTTTATTGTAGCATCCCATTTCTAAGACAATTTGAATTAAGATTAAATCCAGATATAAGTGACAAAATGCCCCCAAACAACAGTGGCTTTAGCAAGGTAATACTTTGCTTCTTTCTCATTTAAACTCCTGCTGTATGACCCCAGACTGGTTGGATGCCCCTAAAGTCTGAGACTCATACTTTTGTTCTGTTGCCATAGACTCTTAGATTTTTGGATTTTGTTTATTGACACTTGGAGTATGTTCCTACCTCCTTATCACAGTAGGCAGGAAGTAGATGACTACAACATCCAGATTCACTGCAGCCAGGGTTCCAGATGTATTTTTGGTTGTACCAATGAGAGTTTTTCATCAGAAATTTAGAGGAGTCAGAGGTCATCTTCTTATCCAGTGGAAAGATAATGGTGGCTTTCTTGCAATTTTTAACAGATGTGAGTGTTTGCAGAAGCCATATTCCAAGCCCTCCTCTCTTATATGAGGCAGCCAACAGAGGGGACAACAGCAGTAGCAGCTGCCTGACCTCTCTGCCTCACAGGTTCCACCTTCCAACCATTGTCCTGTGACAGTTCTCTGACTTCACTCTGCCAGCCTTTCTGATTATTCTGTAAGCACGTCAGTCACTGTATTAAATCCTTTCTGCTTTGACTAGAGTGCTTTCCATTTCCTGGAGAGAACCCTGGCTGATACACCTGCCATATTGTCTTCATCCACATGTTTGAAACCGAAGCTGACACACACACGTCTGTCTTTCCAGTTACAGAAAGTTAGTAGAAAGCAGTTTCCTCTCAAGGACATGACCCGAGCACACGTTACTTCCCCTATTATTCCACAGACCATAGTTCCACATCAAACCAAAATGCAAAGGAGGCAGGAAGAACAGATACCAGCATGGCCAACACAGGATCAGCTAAAACCCTCGGAATTGAATTGCTAAAAAGAGGAGGAATTAGATAATGGGGGACAATTAGCAGTCTCTATCACAGATCCTCCCAACACTTTATCACTTTTAGCAACAAAGCAATCAGGGTCATTAAAGAAATGGAAGGTATTAAAAAGAAAGTAAGGCCGGTTAGAGCCAAAAGCAGACCATGTTAAGTGTTACCATTTCAGTAGCAGTCAACCGCAGGCCGGAAACAAGGTCATTTTGTCATAAATTTAATTCTATTATTGAATTCCTTTCCTCCTATTCTGGTCCACTGAGATCTACTACAGTCTTCTTCACTTCCTCACACACATTCAGGTGGTACTTAGTAATACATTTCAGTGTGTGTTAGAGCAGCCTCCCTCAAGTTCCCAGAGCACTAATTCACCAAAGTCTTTGTTTGGGGCAGAAAATTTAGTACCATATATATTCAGATAGTTTATTTTCTTAAGAGATTTTTATTATGACCCTTAGTCATAACCTTCATTCTTTTTTTATATGGCCTCCCTTTTCAAATGATTCTGTTTGAAAAAGTCAGGCTCCAATTAGGAAACATTTTCCTTGCTTCAGAGAAGGTGGTGGCATTTTCAAAGCTCCAGGCTTAGCACCTTAAAGAGTTTGGACAGAGGACAGCACTTGAATCCTATAATTATACTGTGTTTTGGAGCATGGATTATGACAGTTGTGCAAGCAGGACCAAGTAATGAGAGAGTTGAGTTTTCACATAATTCACTGGTCAAAAGCTAATCATTAACAGTAATAACAACGGGTCTTTAGAAGAACTAAAGCTTTAATTCTGGCTTAAAGTAATTTTTCTAATCAGAATTTCAGGCACGTTTGAATATACTACCTGCAATGTTTTATCAAATCCTTTAATTTTTAATTCATCCAGAAAATGCTTTATGTAATTCTGCCACATTTCTAACATTTTGTAGAACCTTAAAGAAGGTCTTGTTCAGCCCCCCATTCAGGAAGGAATTTACCCCTGCTGACTTCTACATACCTGTGGAGCTCCCAGCAGACACTGCCTCAGCTTGTTATGTGAAAAACCAGAATAGTAGATATTACCTCATAGGTTATTAAGAAGATTCCTTTGATATATCAATAAAACCTTTAAAGGCTGGGTGTGACGGCTGGTGCCTGTAATCCTACCACTCTGGAAGGTGGAAGCTGGTGGATTCCTCAAGCTCAGGAGATTGACATCAGCCTGAGCATGAGTGAGGCCCATCTCTACTAAAAATAGAAAAACTAGCCAGATGTTGTGGTGCACACCTATAGTCCTACCTACTCCAGAGGCTGAGACAAGAGAATTGCTTGAGCCCAAAATTTTGAAGCTGCTGTGAGCTATGATGCCATAGCACTCTACCCAGGGGGACATAGTAAAACTCAAATAAATAAATATAAATAAAAAATAAAACTTTAGAAAATATTAAATACTAAGTAAATATTTGCTACATCAAAACAAACTACTCAAGAAAAAGAACTGTAGACACAAAGGAATAGCCCTTAAAAATGGAGTCTTCATTCCATTTGGGGATCTCCTCCTTGAAGAACACCCTCCTCCAAGGCCCTGTACTTGGTTCTTCCTCTTCCTGAGCAGCAGCATGGCCTCCTGCCCCTCTGCTGCTCTAGGTAGCAACCTCTGCAGCCATACATGTTCCTATTTCATTAAGACCAAAATTAAGCACACAAGATAATATCTGCGAGGAGAGTAAGTAGTTGCTGTATTTTCAAAAGAATTGAGAAAGCTCTATTAGTTCATTTTTTTAATATAGTTTTTACTGTAATCAATCTAAACTCAGATTATGTCACTTCTTTATTCAAATTTACTCAGTATAAAAGCCAAAGTCATTACAAGACCCAGTGATATATGGCCCCTTAACACCTCTCTGATTTTTCTCAACAGACTTCTCTCACCCTTGCTGACACACCTACCCCACTCATCCCACTCACACAGCCTAAACATCCAGGGCTTCAACCTGTCAATCATGCCCCTACCTTGAGACTTTTGGTTTTGCTCTTTCCCCATCTAGAAAATCCACCCCACATCCTCATATCTGCACGGGCACTCTTTTACCTTCTTCAGCACTTTGCTTATGATGACACCTTCTCTGGTCATTCCACATAAAATAGAACCTGCCTGCTCGAACCCCCATCCTCAGAACTCCTCACCCTTCAAAACATAGCATATTTTCTTCTGCAGCAATTATCATGATCAGACATAATATATATTTATTTGTTTATTTGCTCATTTTCTACATAACCAGCACAATACCTTGCCCCACAATATGATGTAAGCTCCATAAGGATAAGAACTTCTTCTATCACTAGAATATGTCCAAATACTAGAAGAATGCCTAGTATATTGTAGGTGCCAAATAATACATGTCAAATGAGTAAATAGATGAATAAATCACTATATATTCACAAATATTTGAAAGATACATAGCATACTAATTTGATTCACTTTTTTCCCTCTATTAAATCTGCCATGTGTACAGGCTGCCAATTTTCACAATTTGGGCAAGGGCATCCAATATTTAATAATTAAACCAATGAAGCTGTTGAATATGATCATTCTCAGCCCTGACCTAGTCACTATGTCCATGATGTTCACTGATCTCAGTGTGCCCCAAGTCACCTGTGACCTTTCCTTTTCATGGAAATTCTGATTTAGTAAGTTCTTTGAACCAAAAGGTATGTATGCACAGTTAAGATAAAGAAGAAACCCTGAAGGAAAAAAAAGAAGAAAACAGAAAGGATGTGTTTTGTTTGGGAGGGCAAAGAAGGCATCGATTTTATCTTTGTATGCTCAACTCTGGCACAAGATCCAGAAAAAGTATGAAGTCAAATTTTTATATAGAAGACAATGTAAAGGTGTTTAGAGCTGTGGACATTTACTATAGTAGCCATTAGCCACTTGTGACTATTTAAATTTATTAAAATAAATAAAATTTAAAATTCAGCCCATCAGTTTTACTTGTGATACTTCTTCAAGTTCACAAAAGTCCTATGTGGCCAGTGGGTGCTACATTAGACAGCATAGGTATAGGAAGGTTTTATTGGACAGAGCTGGACTAGAAGATGTGATGACCAATTATGACCCAACTGCCTGGTTTCCATGTCAATCTCTAACCACTTGTGACTTCAGACAGGTTACATGACCTCACTGAGACTCAATTTCCTGAGGTATTATGAGAATTATTAGGATAATGGCCGGTACATAATAATAAATATTTACTACTATTTTTGTTATTATTG
The DNA here is from genome assembly GCF_000181295.1 of Otolemur garnettii. Taxonomy (NCBI): domain Eukaryota; kingdom Metazoa; phylum Chordata; class Mammalia; order Primates; family Galagidae; genus Otolemur; species Otolemur garnettii. The sequence goes on from NW_003852400.1 coordinate 28,486,279, forward strand.
AGAGCTAAAACAGCCAGGGAAAGCTTCATCATGTGAATGAGACTTGAACTAAGCTTTAAATTCTGTGCAGAATTTAGTTAGGCAGATGTAAAGTGCACAAATGACATGGAAACGGTTAGATGAAAGGTCAGACTAGAGCAAAAACTACCTTAACTGGACCATGGTCAGCAGTTATGGACCATCTTCTTCCTCCCCACAATGACTTATTTTCCTTCTGAAATAGAGTCAAATGCTGAGGGAGATCTTCTCCCTAATGGATTATTTGTGACTTTGAAGAAAAGAAAATAAGAGATTGCATGATGGAGAGCATGTCACCAATAGAGAAGTACTATTCACCAACAGAGAAGTACTCTGTTCACCAAAAGAGAAATACTTGTTGAGTTTTAGAGGATTAGAAATTCAGGAAAAAGATAGCAGTGACTCTCTGGTATGTTGTCATATGCCTAGCACCCAGAAACCTGGCAGGAAATAAGCTTTCTTCAGCTACTCTTAAGTCTTCTAATCCATAAAATTTGTCACTAGTCCTCATTGCATAATGGCCTCCAAAGGATAAGTTCAGAAATTAAGCTGTCTTCAGGAGAATTCAAGAAAGGCCAATTTATTCAACAGTGTTCTATTGAGTGCCTACCATGTGCCTGTTGGTGTAGGTGTGTGGGACCAACACATTTCTAGGTGTTGTTTTGTTCACAAAATCCCTGCCTTTATTGAGTACAGTCGCATTCTAGCAATTCTATACAGTCTCACTTTTTAATGAAGTTATAATAAACAAAGAATACTTAGCCTATTACAAAGTTAAAATAACTAAGAGATTTAAGAATAGAATTACAGGTTTAGAAGGACAAATATATTTAAAGCTGTTTTTACTAATGATAAAAGAGAAAAATGTGAATGTAATTATAATATTTTTTTCATATGCTCCTGTTATTTAAGAGCTGCTACCTTACTTAAAAAATTTCATAGACTACTTCTAATTTCTAAAAATAGACAATGTTAAGGAAGATTAGAATAACTTGACCTTCATTTAATTATAACAAATAATAAAAAATAATAAAGTTTAGAAGTTATAAGTTTTATTCCCTCCTGAATCCTAAATTGAGGGAACTAGATAATACTTTGCTTTTCTCATGTAGACAACCATCATACAATGGTAACTTTGGACTTCTTTTTCCCCTAGAATTTGGGGCTATTTAGCATAGTTTTAGAAAAACTTAAAGATTCAAATTAGATTATTTTGTCACATGCAGCTCCATCACCTATATTCTAGTTATTTCTGCATTTTTATTTTATCACTGAAATGCCTAGAACAATAAGAATCAGTGATCTACCCATATGTTCAGTATTACAGCCATCTGGTGTATCATATGTATAAGATGAACTTTATGTGGATATAAAATTCATAGACTTTAAAACTAGTCCTTTAGAGATCACTTTTTAATGTTCATTAGTTTTTAATTTAACCTTTCCTACAAGCTGCTCAAACCCACAGGAAACCATTAGCTACTGCTACGTGATGCTACGCAACAACCAACCTCAAAATCTCAATGGCATTAAACAGTAACTTGGGATTTATCACTTCTGAGTTGACAGGTCAACCTGAGAGGCCATCCTGGGCTAGCAAGTAAGCCAGGGTGGTCTCTCTTAGTGGGGGCACAAACTCAAGAGAGCAAGTGGGCCCAAGTCAAGGCCTGGCTGCTCCATCACACGAGCCAGAGCTAGGGGTAAGAAAGTGCACTCTGGCCATTTCAAGGTGGAGGAACACCAGTAAAGTTCCATGGCGAAGGTTGTAGATATAGAACAAGGTGAAGAACTGGACTCAATAATTTACCAAGATTAAATTTAGAATGCAGTTTGAATGTGATGAAATAAGCACAGGCTTCATCTCTACAAATGTCACAAGGTTCATATCTTCCGTATCAAGACAGCCTCAGCAATCTAAAACTACGTGTATCTGTCATGAGGACAACTGGGTAAGACAGGAAGTATATCCATCGCTATGAATTTATAATAAATTAGAAAATGTTCTTACATAGTAATGACAGTTAAACTTTTCAAAAGAAACTGATCCTCATAGCTACAGATTTTACAGTTGTAAGTCAAAGTGGCTACATGATGGTTTTGAAAGAGAATTACAGCACTCAGGGTTCAGTATGATCCAAACATTGCAAAGTTAAAAATAACCTCACATTGCCATTAAAAAAAAAAAAACCTGTAGTTGCAAACATAATTGGATATAACTAGAGATCAACACAACCATTAATTTTTCCCAAAAAATTGGACTTATTTTTAAGGAGATACATGAAGTTTAATTTTATCACTTTTGAAATGTTATGAACAATAAACTTTTCTAAAAAATCCAAGTAGGAAAATTTGTATGCCCTTTTTAGTTTGGGGAAAAATACAGTATGTGTGTATGTATCAAAATTAAAATATCCAGACCTTTAAAAGCAGGAACTTAAAGAAACTCTATACTTTTCTTTGACAATGTGGCCAGGACCAAAACAGTTCCAAACCTTATTTGGAATTTCTGAGTCAAAGACATGTTCTATCCAAAATCTCTAGTTACCTTTTTTCAAATTAAATTTTGATTAAATTTTCTTAACAAGCCAAAATAATTAAGGCTCAATTCTGATCACATATTAATAAAGCAGATATCCTTACGGAACTCAAAAAGATAACTCAAAGTAGCACCCTAAATGTGCTATCTTAAAAGGTACCACTTATTTAAATGCATGAATGATACTGTTTATTTAAAAATCTATTATATGCAAATAAAAAAACCTGATGACTTATTTAGCTATTAATTTAAAAAAGATGTATTTGAAGGTTATCAAGTAGCTATCAGAATCAACAGCTAAAGAACCAGGCCCCAAAATTGGACAGGAGGCAGAGCCAGCGAGACTGCAGGTAAAGGCCGTAGGCACAGAGCCAGGAGAGTCAGGTCCTGCCTCCTCTCTGGTCAGTTGGCTAGTGCCATGGATACTGTCTCTGCTGAATATTTCTACCACTGGACACCCCTGATAGTGCAGCTAATCACTACTGAGTTTCTCGCTTGTGTCTCTTGTTCCCAATTGTGGTCCCAGATGAGAGCATCCATTCAGCTAAGCCAGGGCCCAGGCAGAGGAGAAGAAGCATCTGGCTCCCTTGGCTTCTACAGAGGGATAGAGGACCTGGAGAAAGTAAAAAAGGAAAGATGTCCTTGCTTTCATTTATACCTCTCATATTCTACAAATTCTGTTATCTACAACCCAGACAAATTCAGATCAAATTCACATAATCAAGATCTTTTTTTTCAGACATTGAATTTTAGGACTATATGAGTTGAACCTCATAAAAAGAAAAATTCTAAGACAACAATCTCACATCAGATGGATTAGTAAAAACTTAGACCAAGTGGTCAGAATTTTTCTTGCCAACAAATAAGTATGGAAGTATTTTAAGTTCCCTTCTTTATGTTTTCAGAAAACTAATGAGACTACTCTTTTCCATCAGCACATTGATTATTATTTCCATCATAATCATCAGGGCTACTTTTTACTTAGCACTTTCTAAAAGACATCACTGTGTTAAACACTTCACAAACACTGTGATCATTGTGTCCTTTCAAAACTACTGCAAGGTATTTTAATCCACATTTCACATATTTGGAAACTGAGGCAAGGAGACTAAGTGACACACCTGAAGTTCACAGATCTGTCTGGCCCATAGCCTGAGTACATCTCTGCCTTCTGCAAAGTCTCAGAGAATGTCTTACCAAAAGAATTTCAAGGCTAGAGTCATTCGAAGGAAAAGTCAATGAGATAGTAAAAAAAAAACAAGCTGTCCTATTTACTTTGTTCTCTCCTCACTTCCAGGAATATTTGAACATGTTTTGAACTCTATTACCACTAGATTAATTTTATATATCTCTTAATGACTGTTGTAATGAATAAACATATCAACTGAAGAAACACAGAAAAGAAAAGCATTGTAAATATTTGATTCCCATTGCTATTTTGTTTGGCATTTTTTTTAAATCTTAGTGGCAACAATCATATGTCTAGTAGATACAGTGGGTGCTATGGACACAAAGTTTCTTCCCAAATACCTCATCTAAATTATAGATTATACCCCTTACTGCAAATTAATTATGCTAGTAATTAAAAAAATATTTTTCTGAGAAAAGGAGAGCATGCATTGATGTATCTTCCTCTAATCCGTTTAAACTTACATACATATGTGAATTAGTGAATTCACACTAGCCAAGTATTAAGAACATCTTTGTCACTATTCAGTACCTTTATCCCAAAGATGCAAAAACATTTTATCAACAAGTTTTCTAGCCCAGGAAATTGCCCTTAAGGAAGTGTGACTTTGTTCCCTATCTGACAGAAGCAGAATCAAAGGCTAAAGGAGATGAAGTTTTAAGATAAATCTCACAAAGGAGAAATCCTCTTAGGTCACCCATGTTTTACCTTAGCATATGTGCGTCACTATAATCACTATACCTCACCGCCAGTGTGGTTCATCTTGTAATGTGACTACAAAGACTGTGACACAGTACTGCACACATGAAAACATCAGTCCTTAAATCAAGCAAATCTCTTTTCACCTAAGAGTTACATTTCTAATTTCCTTTTCCTGAAACTGAATGCAAATTCCTCTCTGACTCCCAAGGAAACAAAATCAGCAAATTTTTCCATGAAAAAATATTTTCAGTTGTATTCCAAACAATGCACAAAGGGCAGGCAGTTAACAGAAACATCAAATACACACGCATCAACTTTGAGTGTCTGAAAGACAGAAAGAGGCCACAACGAATGCTTTGTTAACAGAATGTATCTCTTTGTTTAACCACCCTTTGCCAATTTTGCTAAACAGTGAATACACTGGTTGGATGACAAACAGTTCCTTCTCAAAGCCATCTGCTCCTCTGAGTCAATCCTGGGGGAAATAGTTTATACCGAATTTGTCACATTGCATCTTATTTTCAGGTCAACAGAGTAGCCAGGTCTGAATTCCAACTCTTTCACTTATTCCAACATAGAGATGAGCATAGCCCAGCAAAAAAGTTCTGAAAGTTTGGGAGCCGCATTATGGCAGGTGGCTTCACAGGCATGGGGTCCACCCAACCTGACTGAGATTCTTACTGTCATTGTATCAACAGATGCCTTTTCCAACACTGAAATCCTTTCCTATTGCCCACAGTTTGATTTGTCTAGGCGAATACTATGAATAAACTTTTAGTGAACTCATTTACTTCTTCCATGTGCCATAGATGAGTAAATTAAAAAAGAAAGTGTATTGCTATAAACATAACACTATACAAGTTGTATTTATGAGAATTCTTTTGCATACCAGTTACTGAAGCCAAAGCAAACTATTTTAAGGCAGGAAGGGAATTTTGTAGAGAAGTATTTCACAGAACAGCTACGTCATGTAAGATCAGGGTTGAAGTTGGATCCCAGCAACTTCAGTAGCCTGAGCTTCAGTAGCCTGAGGACTCAGTCTGACCCTCCCGTCTCTTTCTCCAAGGGGATTTCACTCTTCTCTCCTGCAGTAGACAAGCTTTCTCCACACAGTGGGGAAAAGGTCACCAACAGCTCATAAGCTTCCTCTAAAATATTTTGTTGATTATAAATACTGACAATGAAATGTTAAAAAATATATGCCGTTGATTATATAATATACACATATTTTTACGCTTCCCAAACCAGGGCATGTCTTATAATTGCTGGTAGTAGTTTTGATGTAGGGACCAGCCTACTCAACCCCATCACTGCCAGGCAGTAAATGTGATATAGTAATTATTGACCAAGGATATGTAGCAAAATCTGCAGAATGAGAGTCCACAGCAGTTTGAAAGCAAATGCTAAAGATAATCACAGAAAACTGTCAAGAAATACTATATTACCATTGCCTGTGATTACACAGGATGATGCTATATGGAAAACAAAGCAGATATCAACAATTCTGCCAAAAAGCACTTCATAAAAGTCAAATTCCCAAAAGAATTAGCATTAGCACTATCTTGACCAATTTCTTATATAGTCCCTTTTGTGTATGCTGAAGAGTGATATATTTTTATACTTTTTTCATATTTTTTAATCTATGTAGACTATATATTCAAAATATATATATAGTAATATATTTTTACTTTTTTCGTAGGTTTTTACATTTTTTTCCAGTTTTTGGCTGGGGCCGGGTTTGAACCAGTCACCTCCAATATATGGGGCCAGCACCCTACTCCTTGAGCCACAGGGGCCACCCTTTTTTCATAGATTTTGTTTAATCTGTGTAGAATAAGACTGACAGAGCTCTTTCCATAAGTACAAAGCAACATGTATTATAGTTTAATTAACAGCATTTGTTTGTTTTTTAGTGAGAATTTAAATAACGGTGCATATGACAAACAATGGGACCTGAGATCTGATGAAATAAAAATTACAGTTTCAGTTTCTGGACAAATAGGCCTCCATCTTCTGCAGGAAGATATTTTATTTCAGGTACCAAACCATGGACTGACCAGGTATGATCCAGAAACAAGTTAGAACATGTAGAAGGGTACAACGTGGATGGAGGTGCAGGGAGGACGATGGAAAGAGACAGGGGTGCTTGGTAGACAGGCCCACAGAGGCCGCTGAACTTTTCTGTTATGGTTTAAGCCTTGATACTAGATATATAAGCATAACTTCTAAAACAAAAAATGCAAAGTGTAAGACACAATTATAAAAGGGATTTTACCACTTTACCTAAAAAATGCAATCAGTGCAACTTGTTTTCTCGTACCCTCAATGAAACCCCAACAATAATAAAAATTCTTTTAAAAATGCAAAGCTTAATGCCAGGTTCTGGCCATTTTAATGAGCTTCTATATGATCAACCTGATTAAATCAACTATTTGACAATCTAAACGTACCAAGAAGAGCTCCAAAATCTTCAGGCCAAAGACAATCTTTTTCCTCCTCTGGGTTTTCTTAGGATGAAGTCCTTCCCTAAAGTTCTTTTTTATAATTTCATTGTTCTCTCTGTTGAATTGACTAGTGGCTTATATCTTTTATCCAATCAGAAAAATCATATATTCTGGATTCATACACATTCATAAAAAAGGGCATTTGAACTAAAAAGAGTATGATAGTCATTTAGTAGTTAAAAGTTTTTTAATGAAATTTTAATAAGTGAGCTCTGTTGTTAGTCAATTTTGGTTTCAGAGAACAATTCATTTGATTCATTCAAATAAGGAACACATTTTGCTTCTCACTTCTTATTCATCTATTGTTTCAACCTCTTCTGCCATAACATAAGACATAATTGAACAAATGCAATATTAAATCATTTTAAGTATTTTAAATGTATGTGTATATAATTGTGTAATATGCAATACTATAATGTTTACATATATTGTTTCCATGATACATGAAGTAGTTATAAATATTTTAAATGATTACTTGAAGTACATAGATTTTGGGGAGAGTCTTTATAGGAAACAAGAATTAAAATCAACCCATGCAAAAAATTTGTTCTATAATATTCTCATTCCTTTTTTTAGGTTCCCACCCATATTAATTGTATCCTATTTCTTTAACTACAAAATAACACAGAAGTATGAATCCCATCATTCTTTTATTTTCTTGAATTACACACTTCTCATAAAGGATGTTAGGATTGGCCATAATCCATTTAGTTCATATTAAGTCTTGTTTTATGCAGAGTTGTCTAAAACAAAAAAAGAAAGAATAAATAAAGAGTCCAAAAACCTAAGTTCTAGAGCCAGCTTCACCTGCAACTCATTTTGTGACATTGATCAAATCAATTGACCTCTTTGGAATTATTTTAAAATAAAAATGTTTAACACTCCCTCAACCTTGATGACCACTGTTATCAAAATTTATATTCATTAAATTCTAATCACCCTTTGTAATACTCTGTTATGGAAACATTGCATAATGGCTATTAACAATCACTGAGGAACTCTTTTTTATTATTATTAAATCATCACTGGGGTACAATGTGCTGGTTTTATATACAGTTTGAAATATTTTCATCAAACTGGTTAACATTGCCTTCATGACATTTTCTTAGTTATTATGTTAAGACATTTATATTCTACATTTAGTAAGTTTCACATGTACTCTTATAAGATGAACCATAGGTGTGGTCCCATCAATTACCCTCCCTCCACCGATCCTTCCCCTAACCACCCCTCTTTTCCCTTTCTCCATATTCTTGGGGCATATAATTGGGTACAATTGAGTACATTCATATGGAAGCTATAAATTAGTTTCATTGTAGGACTGAGGACATTGGATACTTTTTCTTCCATTCTTGAAATACTTTGCTAAGAAGAATATGTTCCAGCTTCATCCATGTAAACATGAAAGAGGTAAAGTCTCCATCTTTCTTTAAGGCTGCATAATATTTCATGGTGTACATATACCACAATTTATTGATCTATTTGTGGGTTGATGGGCACTTAGGCTTCTTCCATGACTTACCAATTATGAATTGGGCTGCAGTAAACATTCTGGTACAAATATCTTTGTTATAATGTGATTTTTGGTCTTCTGAATATATACCTAGTAGAGGAATTGTAGGATCAAATGGCAGGTCTATTTTTAGATCTTTAAGTGATCTCCAAACATCTTTCCAAAAGGAACGTATTAATTTGCATTCCCACTAGCAGTGTAGAAGTGTTTCCTTTTCTCCACAACCACGCCAACATCTCTGGTTTTGGCATTTTGTGATATGGGCTAATCTTGCTGGAGTTAGATGATATCTCAAGGTATTTTTGATTTGCATTTCTCTGATTAAGGATGATGAGCATTTTTTCATATGTCTGTAGGCTGTGCGCCTGTCTTCTTCAGAGAAGTTTCTCTTCTAGTCCCTTGGAGGAACTCTTGTTATAAGGCAATCCTTATACACACTCTGGAGAAAGCTACATCTTCCCTAAAATATCTGGAAAGGAGTGATTATTCTGATAGTGCCCAGGTAGATACAAAACAAGAAAGGCCATCACAGAAATATGTACATCAGTAACCTCTGATAAAAGGCCCATTGAGACCTAATCACCTATCAATTTCCCAGGTTAGCATTTTACTGACAAAGAAAGCATCAATTACAAAAACTGAGTGTTCTTCTAAAAATGTATACTTCCAAGCAAAAATTCCATAATGACAATAATAGACTCACTGATAACTATTAGTTATTAAGCAATTACTCTATACCAATCACTTTTTTGAACATTTTATTTATGTTATATACATAGTTCTCTCAATAACCCCATGCAGTCGGTCATTGTATTCCCATTCTACTGACGCTTAAATAAGTTGAACCATTTTCCCAAGCTATTTAATATGGAGTCAGAACTCAATCCCAATCTGTTAGATTCCAGGGCTTATGTTTTTGCCATTCATTCCTATTATTCTTTGTCATTTCCAATGCACATCATTTGCAAATATCCTACCAAAATGTATAGAAGAAACTATATTTCGGTGTTCTTTTGCCTTTTTGGAAACAATATGTATTAATGAATATATATTGCAAACTACACCATAAAACTCAAAAGTTACAAGGAAAAATCTGGTTTTAATTTTAAAATATGCCAAACATTCAGAAAATAATGAAAAAGACACCTATGAACCTACCATCTAGATGTAACTTATGATAACATTTTATCAGAATTTGCTTCAGATATCTTTCTTTTTTAAGAAAAAGGAAATTTAATGGTTGGGAAGTATTTTAAAGACAAAGGTTAAATGTTTGCAGATAAGGGTTGGTATTGGTTTAAGTCCTTAAATTATCACATTCAGAATATATCTGAAATGTTAAAAGTTTATTTTCTAATGTTTATTCTCCTGACCTGGGTTTAAAATCAATGTAGTATTCTTTTCCAGAAGGGAATTTTCATCTGAATCTTATTTATTTCTAAAAGATGGAATCAGAAGAGAGCTTTACCTTCAGAAAGCTAAAATATCTGGTGCTCGACTGAAACATCTTTTCCTAAGACATCAAGGCTAATGGGTGCAACCTATTGTCTTATTGCAACAGGATAAGCTATTTATTGAGAGCTTGAATTATTATTCTTTTCAGTGACAAGATTAATTTGTGTGACAGATCCCTTACATCTTCCTCATAACTTAGAGTGGAAACAGGGTGGAAATGATGATGGCCAAACTAATTAAAGAGCACCAAGAGTTTATAATATAAAATACATTTGAGGAAAAGGATCCAGCTTCACTATAGGAGAATTTACATGATAGCATGAATAAGCAGGTTCTGTGCTGTGTTAGTCACAAAACTTTCTATCATGCTGTGGCTTTTTATACATATTCTATACTGGATTTTACAAATTTTCGTAGTGAATATTTATGCCATAATTAAGAACTTAATAAAATGCACAAATTGTTCAAAAGTTTATTGGTATAGTTCATTACTATCTCTGAGCTTAATAACTTTTGAATATTTGATTCCATGGACATTTGGAATCGAATAGAAAACCAGGAAATGAAACTAACAACATAACTACTAATCTTCAATAAACCAAACAAGAACATGCACTGGGGGAAAGATTCCCTACTCAATAAATGGTGCTGGGAGAACTAGATAGCCACACACAAAAAACTGAAACTGGATTCACATCTCTCTCCACTAACAAAAATCGATTCAAGATGAATAAAGGACTTAAATTTAAGGCATGAAATGATAAAAATCCTCAAAGAAAGCATAGGAAACACTGGAAGATATCAGCCTGGGAAAAGAATTTATGAAGAAGACTGCCATGGCAATTGCAACCAAAATAACAAATAACCAAAATAAACAAATGTGACTTACTTAAACTAAAAAGCTTCTGTACAGCTAAGAAGACAACAACCAAAGCAAATAGAGAACCTACACATTGGAAAAGGATATTTGCATATTTTGAATCAGACAAAAACTTAATAACTAGGATTTATAAAGAACTTAAATTAATCCACATTATTTTAAATGTGGAAAAAAGCCAATAATTTCATATATCAATGAGGAAGAGAGATGAACAAAACCTTCTTTCAAGAAGACAGATGAATGGCTAGCAAACATATGAAAAAATGTTCATTATCCTTAATTATCAGAGAAATGAAAATCAAAACTACCCTGAGATATCATCTAATCCTGGTGAGAATGGCCCACATCACAAAATCTCAAAACTGCAGATGCTGGCATGGATGTGAAGAGAAAGGAACACTTTTATACTGCTGGTAGTACTTTAAACTAATACAACCTTTTTGGAAGGAAGTATGGAGAAATCTCAAAGAACTCAAACTAGACCTCCCATTTGATCCTGCAATCCCATTGTTGGGCATCTATCCAGAAGGAAAAAAACGTCTTATCATAAGGACACTTGTACTAGACTGTTTATTGCAGCTCAATTTACAATCGCCAAAATGTGGAAACAGCCTAAATGCCCCCTAACCCAGGAATGAATTAACAAGCTGTGGTACATGTATACTATAGAATATTATTCAGCCATTAAAGAAAATGGAAACTTCATAGCATTTGAATTAACCTGGATGGAAATGGAACACATTATTCTTAGTAAAGCATCACAAGAATGGAGAAGCATGAATCCTATGTATTCAATCTTGACTTGAGGACAATTAATGACATGGTGGGGGAGGGGAAAGGGGAGAGCAGAGAGAGAGAAAGAGGGAGGGGGTGGGGTAAAGGAAGAGCAGAAAGAGGGACGGAGGGAGGTGGGTGGAGGTCTCAGTGTGTGACACATCTTGTATCCTCAAAGAATCCCCAATTCTCAATAAAATATTAATATTCATGTAAAAAGTTATAAAGTTCCACTTACCCTCCCTCCTTTCTCCCCCTAAATAATCACTAATACTTGTTATCATTTTCATACATATTACCTTACTATATACTTTATTATACATAAAAATATTTTAAAACATGGTTATACATTTATATATGTATGTAAAAATGTATTAGTATATAGTATATTAGTATACAAATATATGAGTATACACAAATATACTTTCTACTAGTATACTTATATATTTTTCATACACATACAAATGTATGTAATATTTCAAAATATTTTTTAATATTTTCATAAACATAATCACTGTATCATTTTACTACTCGTTTTCCCCAGCTAACCTTATCCTGTTAAGATTTATCCAGGTTGATACCTGAGATAATGCATTTACTTTGCATTAGACTTCCATTTTCCATTGCACCATTTCAATGATTTTTTGATTTCCTGATTTTATCTCTTTAGTAGATTTTATTAAGTAAATTGCAAATCACTAGCAGGCCACTCTATCCCTGGAGACAGTAGTATTTAGTTTGTGAAAGTGCACATTTTAATAGCAGCAACATGTTTTGCTTACCCGACGTTTTTTAAATGTCACTTTCTGAGTCCACCTGGCTCACTTGCAGAGATGAAATATCTCTTTCAGTGGCTTTATTTCACTAAAAACAGCCAATTCTATTTGAATTATTAAAGTAAAAAAATTTATTTCCTGCGAGCTAGAGTTCAGATGCTGGTCTTTCAATTTGTGATAGTTGCATGTGAGTTGGAAAATGAAGTCATGAAGGTCAACTGCAGAGTCCTCAAATGAAAGTGCAGAGGTACCAGAGGAGGAATAAAGAAAAAATATAAGATTAAGAGAAAAGTGTATACAAAGAAAGTGATCCAGCTACCCACTCTGGATTTGAGGTCAGCATTCAAATCATGTCCATTTTACCCAGGGCCATTTTCCTCTTATCTACAACTGAGGCATCATTTTACTTTGCTCTGTGTTTCCATTTCCTTTATCACTTCAATCAACTGATTGAAGGCTTCCAGGAAGTTCTTCCATTCTCTCTCTTCTCCTGCTTTTCATACAACTTTTGTACATGTCCAGTGTATTTTATATTTATAGAGAAAGTACAGTTCAAATTAAAGCTGGCTTTACATTGTAATGATGTTCCTATAATAACTTGTTTCTTTAAAAAAAAAAATAAAAGAAGCTCTACTCTTCCTAGAATATTTAGATTCTATCTTGCAATAAGATAGAAATGATCAGGGAACACTTCTACACTGCTGGTGGGAATGCAAAGTAATACAGTCCTTCTGGAAAGATGTCTGGAGAACACTTAGAGAACTAAAAATAAGACCTGCCATTTGATCCTGCAATTCCTTTATCAGGTATATATCCAGAAGACCAACCACATTACAACAAAGACATTTGTATCAGAATGTTCATTGCAGCCCAATTCATAATTGCCACGTCATGGAAGGAGCCCAAGTGCCCATCCATCCACGAATGGATCAATAAGCTGTGGTATATGTACACCAGGGAATACTATGCAGCCATAAAGAAAGATGGAGACTTTACCTCCTTCATGTTTACATGGATGGAGCTGGAAAATGTTCTTCTTAGCAAAGTATCACAAGAATGGAAGAAAAAGTATCCAACGTACACAGCCCTATTACGAAACTAATTTATAGCTTTCATATGAAAGCTATAACCTAATTATAGCCTAAGAATATGGGGAGGGGGGAGAAGGCAGGGAGGGAGGATGGGTAGAGGGAGGGTGATTGAAGAGATCACTTCTGTGGTTTATCTTGCAAGGATATAAATGAATCTTTCTAAGAGTAGAATATAAACATCTTAGCACAATAAGAAAATGACATACAGGCTATGTTAACCAGTTTGATGAAAATATTTCAAATTGTATATGAAGACACCACACTGTACCCCATGATTGAATTAATGTACACAGCTACCATGTGATAATAATAAAAAAAAAAAAAGATAGAAATGGTGAAGTGAACAAGAGAACTCCTTTGAGTAATGTGGTCTCTTTTCCTGGAGCTATATTGTCACTCAAGTAAACAGTCTCTAAACAGAAAAATCAAAATTAAATAAACCATTGAGTGCCATTTTGAATCAATTTAAAAGATAAAAAATTAATGCTTATAGCTGACCAAAAACCATTGGCTTTCCTGGAAACTGTTGTTCCATGAAATTACTGACTTGGGCATATAGTGTGCACATTTACATGAAACTCAAAAAGATGATCTTTTACCAGGTCAATGTCTCTCACTTTTGCATGGTTCTAAGTGGACAACAGGGAGTTTTCATATTAGAATACTGTTCAATCCTTAAAACCATCAGATGACATAAGTAGAAAGGACATTGTTACTGATTTATAGATGCGAAATTTGATTTTAATTAAAGTTAGGTGACTTGCAGGACACAGCAACTGGAAAGGTTGGGGGTGAAACCAGGGCTGCAGACATACAGCCTGCTGAAAAACAATGTGACGACTTTTTTCAAGATTTTTTTTTACTATTATTTGTTATGTCATCTGGGTTGGTTTTCTAGGGCTGCCATAACAAAACACCAAAGACTGGGTGGCAAGTGGCTCAAACACCAAAAATTTATGTTTTCACAGTTCTAGACACTAGAAGTCCAAGATGAGGGCTTTGACAGAGGGAAGACAGCCCTCTCTCCTTGGCTCTTAGATGGCTGTCTTCCCCCATGTCCTCACACGGCCTTCTTTCTGTAAGTCCAAAATTTCCTCTTCTTTTTCTAGGTCACCAGTCATATAGGATTAGGGCCCACCCTCATAACTTCATTTTAATAATTAATCTTTAAAGACCTTGTCTCCAAATACTGTAATGTTCTGAGGTTCAAGGAGTTAGGATTTCGAAATACAAATTTGGAGGAACCTAATTTAGCCCATAACACCATTATGGCCAAATTTGAGAATTAAGATAATACCCTTAATTTCTATCATCCTAGCATAAAAATTGCTTTCATTTTTCAAGTTTCTTTTCACTCCTTGTCTATTTGCACATATATTTTATAATTTATACACAGTGTTGTATTCTGCTTTTCCTTTTTTTTCTTTTTTTTGGAACAAAATATTCCATGAGGGAAGAGCTATTATCTCCTTTACCGGCTATGTCTGCAACATTTAGTGATTTTCCTGTTCAATTCAACAGATCGAATTGAATTTATTCAATCGAGATCAGTTGGGTTGAGTTAAAACAAACCAATGCACACACACAAAGCTTTGGTTTATCAAAATTATACTTTGAATTGTTCCAAATATTGACCTCAAAAACTAAGAGTGATGGCTTGTACTCAGTAGGCACTCAAAAATTATTGTGAAATGAGTCATGAATGAATTCTCAGCACAAATGATCAGATGCTCTGAATGCTAAAAGAAACATTAAACATTATGCATCTTATTGAGGTTTCTAAAAATTATTATTTGGCCAGTTTCTAAATATGATAAATATTTACCTATATAAAGTGATGGGTATATTAAAATTTTGTTTGTCTTGCTAAACTCCAGCAATTCAAAAACATTTGATTATCAGGCAAGCTTGTCTTGCAGAATTAGCTACAAGCAGATAATTTTCCAAATAATTCATTCATATCTCGAAAGGAAGCATTATCTCTCTTGGGCAGGCAATAAAACCAGCAGACAGTGCAACAGAAGCAGGAGACGCTCTTTAGATATAATATGTTGTGTCTGATCAAGTGGCATTGCCAAATAAAGACAGATGGAAATGGATTAATTTTAATATTATATCATAGCAGGGCAGTATGGTCATTGCAGAATTCCCATGAATATTGTTCCTTTCCAAATTTCTTAACTTTCCATATTAATTAAGTTTTAAGAGATAAATAGTAGCCTTTTGTTTCTTGTTTATAAAATAACCTTATACCTTAAATCTAACATATGAGAATTAAAAAGAAATAAAAATAACAATTTTAGTAGTGTAAAATGTACTGTTTCCTTTCCTTACCTGATGCCTATTAATTTTCACTGTAAATCTCCAACTTTCTTTTTTTGAGGTAATTAAAGCTAAAAGAGGTAAAGTCTGCATATCTTGTTCTTTGAACCAAAGTTTCTCCGCTCCAAAGCCCCTGATCTTTCAAAACATGAACTGGATCCACGTTTCATGACATACTGTGGTCAGCCTGTGGACTGCATGACCTCTCAGTATCTTCTCAGGATCATAAATTCACAAACTGTCTTGGACTATCAAAACAGAGACCCAGGCAAAAGCATCAATAGATAGTCCCAAAAGACCTCAAGAACCCACATACATACTTGACATCTAAAAACTGTTCCCATATCCCAAAAGATTTGGACTGACTACTTTGTAACAAGATCCCTCTCCCCTTCTGTCCTTTCCCTTGTCTCTGCCTTCTCTTTGCTACTAGAGACTATGCCTGATACTCATTTTATCTAGATTTTATATATTGTTAAGGAACGCATAAGAAAAAGCGAATTCCTTGATTTGCCTGGATTTCAGTATCTGACTTTTTGGAGTTCTTTCAAGAACATGAGGAGTGATTAATCTCCCCCCCTAAAAAAATTGCACATTCACAAATGTACTAAAAAATTTCAAAAAAATTTGCTGACTATGCTAGAATAATTGTTTTTTGCCTCATACTGACTTTCTGTTAGTCATATTTTAATGTCTCCAAATCATTATGGATCGTGTATATCAAAAAATAAAGATGAGATTAAATTTGGATTGATATAACACACATATACACTTGGCAGAGAACTGTCCAGGTGGCTGAGGACTTCAGAGCTAAGTAAGTAAATTTACCTTGTGAAGAAATTTTTGCTAATGTATCTTTAGGAAATTCTGGGTTTTCTTGGGGGAAGTTAAGTTCTTCTACAGCAAAAAGAGGAATACAAATAATTTATCTTAAATCCAGTACTTAATACTCATGATTTATCTTAAATCCCAGTACTTAATACTCATGTGAAAAGTAATTACAAAATATTTTTTCAAATGAAATTTTCACTTTTTAACTGGCTTCTGTAGAAAATCTAAGTTGGTAGCTTCTAAGTAAATATAATATGCAAAAATTTATTTATATATTAAATCCCACAAAGATAATGCTAAAATTTAACATTACTTAAAATGTCATAAGACCCAAGTATTTAGAAGTATAAAAACATTCACAAGTAATGCAATCATAAAAGTGGTTGAAATTGAAAAAAATATCCACTTCAAATGAAAAAAGCATCCAATATCTAGAACTAACTGCAAGGACATGAAAATATAATTCTGAGTAGAAATAAACCACGATAACTACATTTCAATATAATGTTTCGTTCAAGATCATTTACTCTGAGATGAACAGATAATTCTCTAGTCAAGGTAAATATTCTGTTAAGGTGGTATATTTCTTAAATATATTACAAGAGAACCAATATACTTGAGAGATACATTGGGGATTTAAGCTACCACAACTGAAATGATTATTTGCGCATTCAGATCTTACTTACAAGTAGTTTGTAACTGCTTTTCTCGGGGCAACTCTGTTTAAAAAGGGTCACGAGAGATAAAGAAAAAAATTGTTATAAGCAGGATTACTCTCAATCTGAATTACATATGAGGGAAAGAATACCTCCAGTGAACTTCATTATAAAAGAAACCAAAGACACAGCAGAGCAATGGATCACCTGGAAAGAAACGTCACCATATACAGACTTGCTGCTTTGTGGAATTGATTTCCCCAGACCCTAGAGAGGGCTTTGTGTTCCATGTCAGATTTCCTTTACATTGATTCATTTTGACTGGCTTTTAAAAGAAAATGTAGGTTCTTTCATTTCACAGGAGCAAACAATGATGTGATTTAAATATTCAACTTTGTCTTTAAAAGTAGCTTAGTATTCTATGGTGTCAAAGCAGTTCATTGTTTTGGCTCATGTCTTATTGTTTCAGACAGTCCTGTTAGAGACCCTGCTCTACCCTTGGAGTCTACCAGAATCCACGCGTCACAAAATCAGAACCTTGTCTGTCGTATTCTTTGATGTATCTCTAGCACCCAGAACTATGCCAGAAAATAATTGCTGAATACTGAAAGAATATATTTAACATCTCTAAGCATAAGTTTCCTCATGGGTAAAATAACCCTGCTTCAAAAAGAAAGCATAAAGATGAAATGTGATTAAAATGTGCAAAGTACCTGACCAATGTAAGCACTCCATTTAACTGAAAGTCAAGTTTCTAAGACATACAGTTCTCTCTCTCTCAACTTTAAAGCCACATAGAGTGTGTATCTTTCTTTCCTGAGTTAATTACTTACCGTTTTAAGAACATTCCATATGTTCTATTCCAGCCATTTACAGATATTCCCTGATCTCTTTACTTTAGACATTTTTCACTTCTTCAAACCCAAATTTCTTTTTTTAAACTCAAATTTCTCACCATCTTAAGGATACTGCTAATAAATAGTAAGCAGCCATATCACTCTATAAAACAAAAACATCTAGTGTGTGTGCATGTGTGTATTCATTTTTTATTATATATTGTTTTTTAACTGACAGCTTCTCCTTTCTAAATCTACCTGTATTAAGAAATTCAGATTAAAATATAATGCTTGCATTTTCCCCTTTACTGAATAAATGTCATGACTTTTAGAGTTGGTATTTTACAATTCATGTGTTTCCTAAAAAATTTTATACTGATTTTATCTGTAAGTTGTGCCTTTATAAGTAGAAAGTATATTTCTTAGAGACCAGTAATATATTAATAAACATTTTTCTAGGTCTCAAAAATTGTTTTTGCTCCTAATAACATACCTTCCCATTTCCTTCCCACCATCATCAAATCATAGAATATTCATAACACAAAGAATGAGAACAGCAATTTATAGAAATGGTTTGCGATTAATTAAAGTGACTTGTGTACAATCCCTCAGGAAAGCAAAAGTAGACCGGAGTTGCAACTAAGATGATCTATGTTTTAGTAAAGTCACATTTTAATCTCTTTAAAAAGAGAGAAAAAGGCAAATAAATATTGTCAAGATGACCTCTCTCAAAGTGGATTCCACATCTGACATTGAAGTATATCTTTAAGACTTTGGGGTCCAGTGCCTCAAAGCACAGAGCATCTCAACCTATCCAGTCAGGTCTGAAGACCACACAGCCTAATCTCCTGGTCTTATCCCAGGCTCACTAGGCAAACTTTTAATCATAATTTTCTCTTATGACATTTGCCACAGAAACAAAATATATTGATCAAAAAGCATGATTTTTGGATCTTCTCAACACATTCAATCCTCCATGTAAATTAATAGATTGGCTTTCTGGTTTTTATTCATCAATCTCTATTAGTTTGTTCTGCACAAGTTTGCACCCTGAGGCAGATTTGTTCCTGGTTGGCTGACAAATGATATTTTTAAGCCTGTCAGTCCAGGGCCAGACCCAGGAGTAAGTGAATTCTCTAAGGTAGGCTAACCTAAGTATATGATTTTCCATTCGGTAAAGCAATGACCTTAGTCATTTTATGTCCAAGCTGTTATTTCTTCTGTCTTCTATCTTTACAGCTTTGATTAAGGCCATATCTCTACACATGCTTTGAGTTTGCAGCTTCACAAACAGGGTGGAAAATCATAGTGTTACAATGAGGGTTACAGATACTGATGTTTTCAGGGTGGACAGTTGGAATATGGTGAACTGGAATGCTCTAGCCCATTGCCACTAGCCACATGCTGCTCCCTCTATTCATCCTACAATACCCTGTGTTATTGTTATTATATTCTATGACATAAGAAATATCTTGAAATGTTTACTTAAAGTACTTTCCTGCTAAGTCACTTAATAGAATCACACTGTTTCCATCGTTCAATAAAGAACACACCAGGACTTTCAAGTCCTTTCACAAATTTTCTTTTCCTCCCACTGGATGTTATCTCTGGTCAAAATTTAGCATACCTTTTATCCTTGCCAGGTAAGCCGTGCTACAAAATGTTTCTTTTCTTCCTGTTCTCATATTCATATCAAACTATCCTTAAACTATACATAGCCACCCTACCTCTGAGAGCACTAACTTTGAGAAGTGCTCCTTAATGAAGCTTAACCAGAAGCTAATTTACAGTAAGTAACCAACTTGATTGCAAGTCTTTTTTTTTTTTTTGAGACAGAGCCTCAAGCTGTCCCCCTGGGTAGAGTGCCATGGCTTCACTGCTCACAGCAACCTCCAACTCCTGGGCTCAAGCGAGTCTCCTGCCTCAGCCTCCCAAGTAGCTGGGACCACAGGCACCAGCCACAACGCCCGGCTATTTTTTGGTTGCAGCCATTATTGTTGTTTGGCGGGCCCGGGCTGGATTCAAACCCGCCACCTTAGGTGTATGTGGCTGGCGCCTTAGCTGCTTGAGCCACAGGCGCCAAGCCTTGATTGCAAGTCTTACCCCAACACCCATTCTCCTATATTTACATAATCATAGTAAATTATGCATACAACCTACTTATCCAAAGATCACACATCCAAGTCTCCTATGCAGTTAGGTACGGCCATTTGGAGTTTGGTTCAGGTGCTACTTTTCATGCTGAAAATTAAGCACATCCTGTGTATCTTGTTATCTGCTATGTTGGAGATCAGCTGGTCATAGGTGAATCGCTTTATATCTGAATTCTCTATTCTGTTCCATTGGTCTATGTCTCCACTTTTATACCAGTAACATGCTGCTTGGTTTTTTCCTTCAAAATAGAAGCAACACTCTTCCTGAGAACACTGACATATATATCCTTTTTCCTGTCTTATTTACATTCTAAAAGTTGTTTCTTATAGTTTGGCTATCTGAACACTGTACCCACATCTCATCTTCAAAGTACAAAAATGTTTTATAGTATGGTGTCAAGGACTGTAAAGTTCTGAAATTTGCCCTACTTCCAAGTTAACAAGTTAGCCTGCCACAGTTTTACACCTATTGGCATGGGATGTGATACTCCTGAGTCAGAGACAGTTTTGTTAATTATGGCACAGCAAGTAACATGAGTTTCCTATTCATGTCAGTTCTCCTTGTCCACAAGTCCCTCAGAGTAATTTGTGAGGGACCATTTATATGCTACATACAATACACAGAGGGTTCCGGTCACATCAAGAAACATTTTAACATAAGAAACTCAATCTTTGGAAGTTTGAGCTAAAGACAAACCTGCCCTTTGCCCCACAGGGAGATACTATTTCTATTATACTAGACCAAAACAACTCTGTCTTTGTTCCCTTTTAGGGAGGCACTGTCTACCTTCTCAGTCTATTTCCTTAAAAGAAATTTCAAAAATACCTGTAAGTACCTGTGCTTGTAGGTTTCAAAAAACCTGTAAGTACCAGTTACAGAAATTCAAAGGAACCCTGGAGGATCGTGTCCTGATAAAATGACAAGAAGTCAGAATTTAACAGAGGCTCAGTGAAGAAAGAACCCGAAACATCAGATTGAAGTAACTTCTATTCCCTTGCCTCTACCCACCAATCCCCTGCCAGTGACCAAAGAAAAGAGCAAGGGCAGTATTAATGATGTGTAAAGGAAGAACAAATTGTGCAACCAAAATAGACAGAAACATCAAGCAATTATACAATGACTTTGAGTAGAATGTCCATTCGTCCATAATCTGAGAGGTCAACTCCAGTCTGTTACACAGGTAACCCTGTTCCCCATGCCTCAATCTCCAACAAACAAGGGGACAAGGATTTGAAGTGGCACTGGGATCAAGAGGGTCTGTCAGATGGTTGAATAGAACAGGCTGGTTAAAGATGTGGCTAGGTGCCCAACTTGGGCACCCAGAGAAACAGAGTATTTCAAAAGACGACTCCTGGTATATCTTTCCTTTCTGTGGTGGTTTTTCCTTTGTTTTTTCTTTTTCCTTTCTCAGCCTCCACCTTCCTCAAGCTTCTGTAACCCACAAACTTATAGAGCTATATAATCAGCACAGTGTTAAAGTAACATATATATATACACACACACACACACACACACAAATATTCTAGCATCATCCTTATTCGATAGAAGAGGAAATTAAGACATAGAAAAAAAATAAATATCTTCACCAAAGTCACACGGGTAGTAAATTACATACCAGGATTTGAATGTAGGAAGCTTTAACTCTAAGGTCCATGTTTCTCGTCACTGTACCACATCATCTCTCGAGGGCAGCACCCTGCCGTGTGACTTCCCTAAACTCCTCCATGCCAAAAGACTTGTGTACAGTGACATAGCAACCCACAAAGAGATTTGGGGAAATTTAGTCAGTGTTTATTTTCTGAAATTATAACTATCATATCCATTTCAAGGTATTCTCGATCTTCTTATTGAAAATCTTTCCAAATTAACTGACAAAGACCCTACACTTTTCAATGAATCACAATATTCCATTGTAAAGATGTAACATAATCTATTTGACCATTAGACCATTTTCACGGTCATCCACTTTGTCTTCAGTTTGTTGCCACTACCAATGTTCCAGCACTAATTTCCTTGGACATAAATCTTACACACCCATGCTTTTATTTCTATGGGCTCAATTCCCAGGAATAGGTGTGCTGATTAAAGGGTTGGGTATCTCTATATTTAGTTCCAGACTGCTCTGTGAGTCACATTTCACCAGCAGTATTTAAGAGCACCAGTCTCCCTATCCCCACCAGAGTAGAGGTAATTGCTCTTTTTAAGTGGCACCAATCTGACGGTGTTACTTTAAGTTGCGTTTCCCAAATAGCAAACTTCATATTCTGGACAAACATGGTTAGCCTGGAATTTTCTTCTATCAGTTACAGGGTTGATCTTCTTGCAAATGTTAATAGGATTGTTTATTAGTTAGGACTATTTGAACTATTTAAGGGTTGTGTTCATTTTACATATTAGTTTTTTCCTGTCATTGGCATTTCCATTTTTCCCAAATCTATCATTTCTATTTAGTTTCTTTATAGAAATGTATTTATATAAAGTTTTTCATTTATAAATATTTGAATATTTATAAACATTTCTTTT